>NC_054743.1:22065160-23265160 GCF_018143015.1 Lytechinus variegatus | reverse complement strand
TAAATAAGGAAGTTATGACTTTTTAAAAATTTGCTTAATTTCACAAAAGTTATATGCACATCCTGGTGGGTATGCAAATGAGGAGACTGATGACGTCATCCACTTACTATTTCTTTTGTATTTCATTATATAAAATAGGGAATTTCCTATTTTTCTCCTAATTGTCAAGTTAAACAACGATTAATTCCTTCCTGAACATGTGGAATGTGCATTGTTTAATACTATATGATTCAGTCAAATTGGTCCTTATTGTCAAATCTACAAAAAAAATGAAATATTGATTATTCAAACAATAAAAAAACAAAAGGAGTAGTGGGTGAGGGACATCATGGACTATCTCATTTCAGTTGTGCAAATCACTGTTTTGTGAACAATAAGAAAAACTTTAAAATATCATAAATTTCTTATTTTACATCCGATTTTGATGATATTTTCAGCAGTTTGCTAGTTTGATTATTTAAATCAACATTTTTGTGGGGTGGACTTGACTTTTAAATAAAAAAAATGTGCATAGGGTAAAAAGTTTTTTTCACACCATCATGGTCATATCTTAATCTGATAAAATGACTGTCTGGCTTCTGCTAATTGGCAAAATAAGTCGTAAAAGAAAGTAGGCCTTCAGTTTATAAATAGTAGAAAAGGGCCTAGAACAAAAGAAGCAGTATAGTAGCAGAAGAATAGAAGTAGTAGTAGTAGGAGGAGTAGTAGTTGTTGTTGTTGTAAAAGTTCACTGTTTCTGTTTTACAGAAAAAAAGATTTCACAGAAAGCAATAACAGAATCATTCTGTAAATTCATAAAACAGGAAATATTCTGCAATTTAAGAGAACATGTCTGTTTAAAAAAGGGAATAGGGTGTTGTATTTAATGAAATTTGTAAGGTTCTATACACCAAATACCAACTTCCTGTAATTTCACATGATATAATGTAAGATTATATACGCAATCTGGTAAGATTACAGGTGTTCTCGAGACTGTGCTGCAGGAACTTCTTTTATTTTAAGGATAGATTTGCCAACAGTGTAGTAGTTGTTGTTGATGATGATGTTGCAGTAGTAGGAATAGTATTAGTAGTACTATTGATACTACAGTAGCAGTATAGTACTATCGGTAGTTGTTGAGGCATTATCAAAAGTAGTAGATAGTGGTAATAGTGGTGGTGGTGGTAGTAGTAGTAGTAGTAGTAGTAGTAATAGTAGTAGTAGTAGTAGTAATAGTAGTGTATAGTAGTAGTAGTAGTAGTAGTAGTAGTAGTAGTAGTGTAGACTTCTTCGTCGTTGTAGGCAGAAATAAAGATATTTTTAGGGAAATGGAGACACGTGTGGGTTGTTTGATGAGAGGGTGGGTATATGTGTGAGATTGGCGTGGGTGTGTGTGAAAGAGTGTGTATATGGGTGTGGGTGTACTTCCTTGTGCATAGTAAAGAGAGTGTCGTATATTTATGCATTTTTAGACGTGACACAGGTCTGCTTGCTGTATCATTTTAAGTGTAAAAGGGCATGCTCGCGTTAGTGGGTGGGGGTATGAGGGTGTGTTCTTGTGTGTATATGTATTAGGGTGTACCTATGTGATTATGTAAGGTTTATCGTAATAATCATCGTGTTTATTGAGAAAATGTTAGAGGAAGAAAAACATCACTTAAAATGACATGACAACGCTAAAGCTAGGTAAAACGTATATTAAAGGACAACATAGACAATGGAATGATAAATGGCCGTCTTCATGATGTAGAATTCAAAGTTATCTAAAAACCATGTTTCTTATTGCCAAAACAAAACCCCGAGAATACTCAATTCAAACCTTTATAGGTTTTTCTAAACTTTTACATTTTGGTCTTGCTTATCATACCTCCTCAACAATATGTCCATAACATGAAACATGAAAACTAGCGTTGGTAATATCCTGGGCAAGCTATATTATTATTAGAGTACATTGATACAGGACATCCTAACGACAAACGTATTTGGTAAACTTGAGTAACCTGATCCCTATCTGATTAAATATTGAGTGAGAAGGCGTACTCCCATTAAATTTTCAAACGTTATAACCTCTCCATTATAGCAAAGCAACGATGGTAAAGATGCATTTTATTAGTTAGATTTTATACTGAACAAAAGCCGATCGGGGTCGAGAGTTTGTAGATCACCATAATCTCGTTTCCTAACCTCAGATGTTGTCGATAATCTGCGTGATCTTGTCTGCTTTACTTGTTTGTATTCAGTCCCTGGGTGACATCGGATACGTGTCTGGGGGTCAGCAAAACTCTGCCGCAATGTTTTTTTTTGTAGATTCAGGTCTCTACTTTAAATTTCGTTGCAAATAATCTGACGAATTGATTTACAAATGCTCTTCTTTTATTCATTGAAAATGAGGACTTTCTAACATTAATGAACAGGTCAGACATGGCGAGACATATGCACATCAGAATAAAAACTAGATTTATATGCTTGTACATGACGACTCAGTATTGATAATACATGGAGAGACAGAGCGAGTAGTAAAAAGCAGCAGCTGTAGGACGAAGTAAAAGTAGAAGAAGAAGAAGGGGGAGGAAAAGAAGAGGAAGAAAGAAAGAAAGAAGGAAAGAAAAAAAGAAAAAAAGAAAGAAAGAAAGAAAGAAAAAGAAGAAGACAAGGAAGAACAGGAAGAAAGAAAAAAAGAAAAATATAAAGGAGGAGGAGAAAAAAGAGAAAGAAACGAAGAAGAAGAATAGGAAGAAGAAGGTGGTGATAATAAAAAGTACATTCCTTTTTTCGATGGCGACAATCACATTCATGAAAAATGAGAACCCATTTAAAACTCGGTTATTTCTGCTTTTTAGATTGCACAGATAGGTCGATATCAGTATTTTGAGACAAAGTCGCCGCTTTTCATATAAAAGGCGCACATTTCGGAAAATTTTCGAAACGCGCTATTCAGAAAACCAGGATTATGAAAATAGAAAATGCCTCATAATTTCAATGTCTCCTATTTGGTATGTAATAAAGATAATCTACCTGGTATTGAGAAAATCCGTTGAGGATGATGATGTTGAAAAATACAGTACAAAATATATATCAGGTAACAAAATTTAAGGGGAAAATCAGTTCTCATGTCTTGAGCGCCACATCCACGCCTCCCTCGCCAGTTCATGATTAAACATATCGTCAAAAACACGAAAAATATACTCAATTAAAAGTACTCACAAAAATTGATTTCCAGCTAGCACAACGTCATCTATGTGGATTTCACTTCAATCTGTTGCAGGAGAAAAAAGGGAAGAGGAAAATTCAAAGCAATAATAGGCGTATAGTATCCAAGCTAGAGCACAGAAAATATTCAGATCAGGCAAGAGACAGCATTAGGAGAGTAGTGTCAATGGGAGAAGTAACTCGTCAGCACTCTCCGCCCGACACCAACAATAATGAATTGATACACGATGCATAGAGTACGCGGCGCCTCTCGCCATGATCACGTGACAGCGGCGTTATAGCCAATACGGACGCATGCAAGGTAAACACGTAAGCATAACGTACTGGAGTGAAAGACATGGGAATATACGGGAAAATGCATTAGCGTGGGCTTATTGAAATAGGGTTTATATTTTGCTTACAATTAGTTGGTATCCTTCCTCAACACAATACAGCGAAAATGTTGTTTTTCTCGAGGGCTCATGTTTCCTTCAACTATGAAGGCCATAATGAAATATTATTATGCGGCAAAATACACTAGACGTATGACGTGTTGAATTATTAATATTGGCGAGATCCCTTCATTGTAGCAGATACTAGATGAACGCTTCCTATGTATTACATCATATATAAAAAATATATATCATTATTATTATTTATTATTATTGTTATTGTTGTTTTATAATATATATGTATATAATAATAATAATTATTATTTTTAGGGGGGGGTGAATGCATTGTATTTACCTGCAATTAGTACAGTTCATTCGAGGGGAATGAAGGCAATAGGGCTAAATACGCAGCATATCCCCAAAAAAAATTCCTTCGGGAAACATTATTGATTTCTCGATGTCCTTATTCCAAGTACATTTATTCAACAAAAAATAGATTGTTTATTAAGACTCTGTACGTCAGTAACGATTTATAATTTTTGTAGTTCAAGAAAGAAAGGGATCAGAAAGGAATATATAACAGAATAATTTGGATAACACATTTTCAATCAACGTAAGATAATAGGCCTACTTGTAACGGATCCATATACTCAATTTCCTCTGTTTTTGCATTCGACGATTCAAGTAGACAATATTTATTCATTGAATATAGAAGGTTGTAATTTGTTTGATCTTTGATCAGAAGGTAAAATAAAACGTTGACCTTTTTAAAATACGGTGTCGTTCGGAAACAGTAAACTTGCGTTTCAATAAATGTATATTTTTCGGAGTGCTTTATGTACAGAGCAATTGGTCATAATCCGATCATTGTATGATATTTATATTACATTGGATGTTTCACAGTGGCATGCCATAAATATTGCCTCTAGTGTGTGGTATCCTACAAAAAAAAATCGTCGAAAATAATAACTTCTTTCAATGATAAGACTACATAATACGACACGATATTGCACAACAAGTTTCTACAAATATCATTATTCACAGGCACATCGCACAATGCGCTTTAGCACCGCACAAGAAAAGCATGCAAAACGCTTTACTTGTATAGAGGTGGCGACGCTGTATCACAACTTCATCGTGATTTTGAAAAAAAAAATCCATCATGATGTTTATCTTGTTTAAGCTTTAGTTTGGTTTGATTTAATTTTAAGTATGTCGTCACGTCACCTACTTTAATAAAATGAATTTAAAGCTTATGGCATGTACGTTTTCCTCCTCATTTCTGTGTAATGTATTATGAGGTGATCATAATTTGCGACAGATGAAAATCGAATTGTGCTGGCAGCAAATCACGGTTTTAGTATTTGTCAAAGAAACTTCAAACTTTCAAATGCAAAACAATTAATAAAAGAAAATGAAAGGCATTGAAGTGTTACACACTAAGAGCACACACGGATGCAACGAATTACAATGAAGTTGTTATTCGACAAATTTCTCTCACATGTGAGAGAAATTCGTATGAATTGCAATTCATACGAAATATACTAACAGTTCACACAAAATTAATCAAAATCATAAATATCAAACGGAGGAAAAGATCCTTTATTAAAAACCGCTGGAAGGAATTATAAAGTAGGTCAATGGTTTCGCTGGTATTACGGTCTCAATGGCGATCAACTGCTCGACTGAAAAAGCGTCAGAAAAGTGTGACCTTAATTCGCGCACGATCGTTTTGCGATGCTTTAGAAAAGAAATCAAGCAGACATCATGTCAGATAACTATATCAGATGGAGGTTAAAATGCCATAGAATTTTTTAGTATAACATCTTATTTCTTTGGGGTCAAAATGGTGTTTTCTTGATGCTTGTCGAGAAGTTCGAATTTTCTCGGAAAGGACGCAAAAGGTAACAAAATTTGCCGATGTTTTGTCACTACATGTATTTTCACAAAGAGAAATCTAATCTTTATAAAAATTACTCTCCTGGGTAATTTGAAGTCACTCTTTTTGTTAGTGTTATCAGATATTTACAATATTCATTACTTGTTGAGATATGCGACCGTGCACAAAATATAGAAAAGCGCGAATTATGATCACACTATGTTTTCATTTATGTAACATATGGGTTGCGAATGCTCGTTATTCATTTAATTCTTATCGTATGTATGTACATGATGTTCAGCTTAGTCGTGCAATTATATCAGAGTTTACTAACCTCATAGATTTCTAAAAATTGAAATCTAAAATGGAAGAATAATCGGAAATCAACAATCAACGAATAATCAGATAAAGAATTGAAGCCGTAATGAATTGTGTTTAGTAAACCAAATGACGTGACACTTCTATCAAAGACATATTTGGAGTTACTTGGGTTTCAACTTTATTAAATACAGCCAACATATGCCTCTTTTAAAATCAGTCCTTGCCATTAGTTTTGTTTTGCCAATGATCACTATTTTTGAATAAAATATAATTGCCACGTGTATGTATGCAGAAGTTTATATTGTGTAGCACATGATTCTGGTTGAAAGTGGGCAATTTGTCTGCAATTAGCAAAAACGTGGTATTCTCTAATTAAACGCGTCTTTACTCCAATTCAATTCTAAATTACAGGAACCTTGGTAACTTAGTATTGGCTACAGACCAGCCGAATACTGGATTTAGATTTAGAGCTGAAGAAATTTCTCAGGTATAGAAATTATTTATAGATGATCTTATATGTTGTTCACTTCGACTATTTGAATTCAGCTTAAGCATTGAGAAAGATATATTTTCTTTTTGTTTGCTTTTTAAAATCCTGATTCTTTCTTTTTGTTCAAACCAGTGATTTAGTTTGTCCCATGGAAAGACGATTAATGAGTATTAAAAACTAAACATGAGTGTTTTCGTACATTCATGACTGATATTTTTAAATTAAATTCAATCGCCATCCTAATTCCATATAGCAATTAAGAAATTATAGTTACTCTGATTTATGAAATAGTTTGGCATTAAGAGAACAATACATTCCTCTCTGATATATTTCTATGATAGGTAATTGCAGCATATATTCTCCTTGTGTGTTCTTAAAACTTCAATTATCATGAAGAGGAAATAAAGAATTAAAATGAAGAAAATGGCTTTTAATCATTTTCTAAAAAAAAATTAATCATTTTCTCTAAATGTCAAAATGCTCTAATTTTACGGTGGTTGAATTTAAAACAAATGTATTTTATTCATTAGTCTTCATGCCCTTGCTGGCTCATATCTTGTTTGCCTAAATATCACAAATGCCTTCGGGATAATATCCTCTACCCCCTCAATGGCAAATAGAAAGTAAAATGTGTTGATTTTGTTTATTCCATGTATATTTCGCTGTGCAGATCGGAGCTATCCCCTGAGGGGTTTTCGATGCTCCTCTCTCCTTCATTAATGGCAATTAGTAATCATGAAAAATGAAATTACCAGCGAAATAAATAGTCGAAAATTTGTCGAAACTTGTAAGCCTCGGGGCTTGAGTGCAGCCTGCAGGGGATACATAAATACGTCAATTTTCTCGTCTTTCTTGCCATTTATCAAATATTCAATGGCGGGGTATGGAATCGCTTGTATGAAAACTTTTTTTGGATGGCACGGTGATATTTCAAGGAATTAAGAGAGTGGGAAAAAAATAGAACATGCAAGATGAACTGACACTCCAATAATTGTTATTTACTGTAATAAAAAAGGAAAAGAGAACTTTCATTTTGTTCTTAAAGGACAAGTCCACCCCAACAAAAAGTTGATTTGAATAAAAAGAGAAAAATCCAACAATCATAACACTGAAAATTTCATCAAAATCGGATGTAAAATAAGAAAGTCATGACATTTTAAAGTTTCGCTTAATTTCACACAACAGTTATATGCACATCCTGGCTAGTATGCAAATGAGGGGACTGCTGACCTCACGCACTCACTATTTCTTTTGTATTTTATTATCTGAAATATGAAATATTCTGATTTTCTCACCCATGTTATTTGATCGAGCTCTATTCCTCCCGGAACTTGTGGAATTAACATTGTTTAACATTATGTACTTCAGTCAAGTTTTACATTATTGTCAGTTCTGTATAAATTGTAATATTGTATAATTCAAACAATAAAAAACAAAAGAAATAGTGAGTGATGGACATCATAGACTCTCGCATTTGCATATCACTGAGTTGTGCATATAACTGTTTTGAGAAAAATATGCGCAACTTGTGTCATAACTTTCTTATTTTACATCCGATTTTGATGAAGTTTTCAGTGTTGTGCTTGTAAGATTTTTCTCTATTTATTCAAATCAACATTTTTGGGATGGAATTAACCTTTAAAGCTAATGGTCTCGCGCCTTGCCAGTAGTTCCAAAGCAAAAGCGAGGGGGGGGGGCGCTTCAAGAGTTTGACATTAAATATATAGAATATGCACTGACAAGTCACTGCATGTTACTCATTGCAGCACGACCCATTGTAACATTTTTTTAATTCTTTTTAATTTCTTCTGAATAATGCAGACTAACAGCATAAACAAGTCAAAAGAATAAAGACCTCTTGGTATAATCATGATAACAATAAAAAAGAATCAATCATTCAAAATTTTATTCATGTCCCTTGCTGATTGAATCTCATGAAATTAAACTATGTAGCATGTTTGTCGGATTTGACTTTTCATTATCTAGGCGGCAATCACAAGTACAATGGCCGGAGCAATATTTGACATCTATTTTTGAACCGCACGAAAATCTCAATTTTTGTTTTAACACCGACAACCCGATTGGGTATCGAAGAGGTATATTTTGAGTAACGATTGGTGGAAATGCCTTTGACATGTTTGACGTCAGATGAAAATCGAATTGTGCTGGCAGCAAATCACGGTTTTAGTGTTTGTCGAAGGAACTTCAAACTTTCAAACGCAAAACAATTAATAAAGAAAATGAACGGCGTTGAAGAGTCACACACTATAAGAGCAACGGATGCAAATAAATGACTAAATATAGAGGTTGAAAATTTCAGGGAAACATGCATCTGGCATGCATTCATCGATATATAAGGAGTAGTAGAAAGTACGTCAGTGCTCCATGATTCGATATCTTTTGACTCGTTTATTTTTGCACCACATAAACTGGGGTTGGGATCTCCTCTTCAAAGCGCTATAGATGTGAAGGAGCCCCGCCTCCACCAACTCCTTCGATGAAGCACCCTGTTATAGTAATCATTTCCCTTTTCATCCTTGTGACAGTTTCTTGTGTATCAAATTTTGAGGTTTTTCTTTTTGTAAATAGCTGGGCGGCCGAAAAATAAAATCACTTGAGGGGTTTGCTCTATTTCAAAGAACGTGTATCATGTGTATGTAATAAAACTGTCGCCTTTGGCAAGGTCGTTTGTTTTTTAATTCAAACGAAATTGATTTTTTTTACACGAAAGGCAGAAATGAGAATATAATCCGAACAGAACATTTCTTAGTAATTTTGAATCTTTGGTGATCGTCACGAACAATATTGAAAAGCAGTAGATCACCTTGATACATTAAGAAGGACGAAGAGTTTTATAATCATATTTTTTGCAACAAAGGCTTATATGGGAATAGCTCGAGGATCAACTCTTAAAAAATTAAGAAAGAAAAAGAAAGAGCAAGAAAAGAAGATAGGTAAAGGCAGAGGGGTGGGGATGGTGAGGCAAGAATAAAAGACGAAATTGAATAACGAGAAATTCTCCTTTTTCCAAAATGACAACAATTATAGTTTGAGTATCACTGATTAACGAGATTGAAAATTGGCGTTAGAATTCATAATACGGTTTGACAATTTTTATCCAATCAATATGAACTCATCGAATATTTTCTTGACCAAATGAAATGATTTTCCTGTTCTTCTACATCCGATTGAATTCAGTATCTGATTTCTTTTAATTCAATACTCGGAAAATTATTCAAATTTTACCCTTTCAGGTGTATACTGAAGGTAAAGATAACACAATTAAAGTTTGATGCATAAGTAAGATCACGTTTGGCTTGTATGGCATACAAGCCAATCGTGATCTTACTTATGCATCAAACTTTAATTGAGTTAATTGAGTTCATATTGAGTGGATAAAAATTGCCAAACCGTATTATGAATTCTAACGCCAATTTTCAAACTCGTTGATCAGTGATACTCAAACTATAATTTTTGTCATTTGGAAAAAGGATGGGGTTATAATCATGGACTTACAAGTCCATGGTTACATGACGAGAACCCCCCCCCCCCAAACTTTTAAGTACGGGAGTGATATAAAGGGAGGACGAGGGGAAAAAAGATGTGGGGGGGATTCAGACAGAGGATTGAGGGGGGGGGGAGGTGGACTAAGGGAGCGAGAGATAGAGGTAGAGAGAGACACACACACGCACACAGAGTTTGTGGGATTGGGAGTGTGTGTGGGAGTGAGAGAGAAGGAGAGAAGCGGAGGCACATGATATGTGGTTGTTTGTTTCTCCTGTCCCAAGTGTGTTAAAAGGTAGATTCTACTGGCCTCCACTCGGTCAACACTTATCCTGTTTGCCCTTGCGTCTCATAGGTATTACTCACAAGTATTGACATAAAATGAGAATTGCTTTTCCCATGTCCTCTGAAAATACGGCTGGATCAACCAGGATCTGCATGCAAAGACAAAGCATCTCTCTCATCTCTTAAAGACTACGTAAAGGCATTGCATAAGATAATGCTTGCCACCCACAATTTGCACGTCTCGTGATTAACGTCTATTTGGCTTTGGTGATGGTAAGGGTGTGTGTGGGGCTGTGTGTGGGGGAGTGTTTGTGTGTGTGTTGGGGGTATTTTATGTGTGTATACGATATGCAGAAGGTGCAAGGTTGTGGTTAGGTTACATGTTTAAGAGGTCAAATGTGAGTTTGGAAAAAAAAGATGAATCAGATCATACGTAGTTACTCTACATTGTGGGAATAACAATCTAATGTAGATATGAAAACAGAAGTGATTTTCTATTCTCGATATAATCAGGTATGTGGGACGTCGTGGTCTAGTGGTTGAGACTCTCTTCTCTCGATCTGAGGGACGTGGGTTCGATTCCCAGCCATGGCGTGTTTTTCCTTCGGCAAGAAATTTACCCACATTGTGCTGCAGTCAACCCAGGTGAGGTAAATGGGCACCGGAAGGAATCGGTATACTAGGTTAGCTGGGGGTAATATAGGAGCCACTTGAGCATCTAACAAGGTGGATACATGTGCTTTATAAATCCTATATTATTTTATATTATATTAATATAAAAGGAAAAGCGTTGCATAAACGTTTTCAGTGATTTAATCTTATATTCATCCAAGGGTAGACTCTCAACTATTTTACACACATGTTAATAAATACACATATTATAATATACAGTACTGAATAACATTGGATTTAGTGGGACGACCGTTTATTTTTAGTTTTTGTCTGTATGGCGTAAAGAAAATTAATCACCGGGGCAACATATGGCATTAGCCGGATATATTTGATAGCAAAGAATAAATGAATGTCCGTTCCATTAAGCTGTTCGTAAGTTAAGAGTGACTTTAAGAAAGACTGGTGATCCTTTCTTACGCGCTAAACCATCACCAATGGGCATTTTGGTGCATATCACTTACCACAGCAAGGGATCGTTCTTGAAGTCGCTCTTAACGTAAATACAAACAGCTTTATGAAACACCCACCGGATTTACACGTGTAATTTTTAAGTTTGTTAAAGTTACATTTTTTATCTATTGGCCTCGCTCACTTCGCTCGCTCACCAAATTCCGGAAATGTTGACATGTATCTCATACTCGAAGTCTTGTTCTGTGAAACTCCAATAGAATTATTGCAGCCAGCAAATCCATGAAATGCCTTGGTTTTTTTCACTGAACAGGAATGCAGAGATATAAATTGATCATTTAAGACAAAAATATACTGCTAGTTCATGAAATGACTTTCTTCCACCTTATTGCTTAGTCTTTCAATCTTGCTCGCACCCCCCCCCCCCCTCTCCCTCTCTCCCCAGGCCTCTCGTTCCTATTTTCTTCATTTTCCCAAATGGATTGGTGTAAACAAACGCAAAGGCGCTTTCAAATGAATTTTTAAACACGCGTATCGCCCTCGTGAGGTACAGTCAGAGAGGATTCAGTAAATAAGGATCTCCTCAAAACCTCTCCAAGATAATTGAGCTAGAAAGATTTCGGCCTGCAGACATCGTAGCGTATAGGAGATCTCGCGTGAAACAGAGGAAGAGGGAAAGAAGAAGAAGAGTTGTGCAACATGTATAAAATAAAATATCGTTAAGGGTGTGTCTACATGAGCATCTTACAAAAGCATGGGGTTTATCTATCAACAGCTTAAGGGAGCTCCGTTAGCTAATGAAAAGCGGAATCTTTCGAAAGCCAGTGCTTTATTTACAAGAGAGGGTATCTTTCCTGGAGAACGTTGGGGTGTGTAGACCGATTGTCAAGACCCGAGGCCAAGGAGAGAGTGACGAGTCAATATTTATGCAGGTTGGATATCGGGGATGATTAGGACGTAGTTCAATGAGGAATGGATATGGACGTGCAGACGAGTCCCAAATCGGATTATTGGATGGATAGTGGAATAGTCATGACAGTGGTCTTAGATATTAGTGTACATAATGGATGCAATCCCCATTCTCCAAAACCGCTGGTGTAAGTGAACCTAGAACTGATATCTAGAAGCAACACCAGTTTAGAATCGAATAAATGTTATTTCACCAATGACTGGTGTTGTCTGGTGCAAGCTGAAAAACAATCTGGGACTATATATCAACATTTTTCTAGTGTTGCTCTGTATACAGGTCGATGTTGAATTAACACCGAAGTTTTATAGTGTAGTAATTGATATTTTTTTCAGTCTAAAGGTAGAGAGAGGGGATGGTGAAACTGAGCAGAGAGGATGGGTGAAAAAAGAGGTAGGAGATAGAGAGGTAGAAAGAGAGCAGCAGAGAGAAAGTCTGACAGAAAATGAGAACCAGATACATGTATGAACATTGTTAATACAAATTTAATAAAAAAACATCTTTGATTAAAAGTATATATAAATAAGCAATTAATCAAATAATTTACGAATGATTATTTTTCCGACAAAAACAAAATCATTTTGCTGCTCGGACTTCCTTGCTACGGTGGCAGTGGAATATTCTGAAAAACACGTGACAATAAAACCGTGTTGCATTTGGCGAGAACATCTAATTTTTAGAGCTTTTGCCTAAAGGCAAGTTTGCTTTGCTGATGTTTTGAAAATTACCGACGGTCCCTTTTTTAATTGCATTCCCTGGTCGGTGCTAATTAACTCCTTTTCGGGGAGAGCGTTCATTAGTACGATAAAATGGTGAATATATGAAGAGATGGAGGGATGACTTAAGGGCTAAGGGTGTTGGTACTTTTTACTTTTCTATAAAAATATATTAAGTTATTCTGGAGGGTATCAACGGAAGGAAGAGGCTGATGCTGGTGGAGCAAACGGTACATCCAGGTACATTTACAAACATTTAAAATTGTAAAGCTACTCAGGTTTGAGAGGTAGTGTCTTATGGCTCCAAAAGTAAACGTGTATTAACGCGATAAAAGAGCGGGATACCTCTTATAGCTCTTCGTTACAACGAAGTGTCATTTGTTTTGCAAACGCGATCATATAATGTGCAGTCTTGATAAATATGCAGTATGTAATTAATATCCTCAAATGTTGCTAATTTTTCAGAAGTGAATTGAAAGATAGACTAAGTTTGAGTAGTACTGATTTAGAAATGGTGCGCGAGTTACGACCAATCTACTTAGTGAAGATGGTAGTTTTGATAGTAATCTTGAAAAGAAATCAACAGAGGCAGCAACGACACCATAATTCTTCTGCAATGTTTGCGGAAATCACTATACCCGTAATTATCATGCAAAACGTCATACCTCAATAGATTCTTGACATAATTTCATCATCTATCTCGAAGGTTTTAAACTTATTTCTTTCAACATCAATCTTCTGCGATCCTAAACAATAACTCTTCAGCATTTTCGACGACAAAAGAAAACAAACCTGACATAGGTGACATTTGAATCATACTCGCTCACTATCATCGAAGAGTTAAAACAGAACTTCAATAAACCCGCTATAAGAAGCAAAGTAACATCTTCGCATTTATCTATCAGCAATAGAATGTCTGTTTACTTCAACAAATCAATCAACATCATATAATGAAGAAAGAAGATGTATATATCTTGTTGCTAGTATCAAGAAACACGGAGTGCAAATAGACCTGCTCCTATTCCCACCCACTTCTCGACTTTCCTCGCCCGAATATTTGTCGACCACGCACTCGTTCCATTCAGTCGTCATCCTAATTGATGTGCATGTCTATCATCGCTTGTAAATATCTTTGACGTCATCGTCGTCATCGTTTAAGTCGAACTTATCGAGTTATTCTCGCCAGCGCCGCTTCGCGATGCAAAAGCAGACGATGCTTCGGGGGTGACGTCATACACTTCCGCAAAGCTTTGTGTATTTCTATGTGCCTCTTTTCCATCCTTCCCCCTTTCTCTCTCTACCCTCTCATTCTAACTTTCACCCCTCTCTTTCTCTCTCTGTCTTCCTCTCTCCCTTCCTTATTTCCATTTTCCACTCTGCCTCACTTCACTTTGCTTTATTTCGCTCTCTCTCCCCTCTTCCCCTCAATTCTCCTCAGGGAACGAGTTTTATTCCATTCTTGATTTCTGACTGAAGAACCAACACCATGAAGTACCATGGATCTACCAGCATCTATCCACGTCTCAAATGCTCTTTGTTAAATCCATTTTTCATCTATTTCCTGCCACTGGTTGATATCCCTTTCCCCCTTCAAAGACTCCAAGTCCTATTTCTTTGACGCAACGACAACGTGATCCACAATCGACTTCTATTTTTACTGTGCAAAGAATCAAACAGGAGCATTTCTTTCATGCCCAAACGTCAGCATGGCCGACTTTCACTCTCGAGCAGGCCTAAAAGTTGACGTTGTTTACACTATTGATAAACAAGAATTTGAGGCCATAAATGAACGAGCAACAATCATTCGTGTTTGTGCGAATGAGTTCGGGTCAGCGTCAGAGATCGATAGAGTTTGAAGTGCTACCAAGTCGAATGTAAAATATTTAGACGAAAAGGCATCCAGATACGCTTGTATAGATGGTTGAATGAAGCCTAATGGAATGAAAGAATAAATGGAGGAGAAAAATTGTCACTCCTTCATAATCATGCGTTGAAGTGCGTCATTATAAACAGATTCACTAGATTAAGGGAGGGAGTAAGAGAGTGTGTGTGTGTGTGAGTGTGTGGGGGTGGGGGAGCTCTTAGCACACGTTTGCAATAAAATCTGAATTATCATAATCATGATTACTATGATGACACTTTAGATAATTATGATGACAATGATGATGGTGGTGGTGATGATGAGGATGATAATGATGGTGATGACGACGATGATAATAATATAACAACAATAATAATAATCATAATAATACTAATCGTCAACTTCATCATCATCATCATCATCATCATTTTAATCATCGTTAGAAGCAGTTTTAGTAATGACAGTGTTAATATTTGTACTGATTTTTGTATCATTATTACGTTTTTTTGCAAACATTGAACTGCTATTATCATTTATATATTTTTTTTAGTGTTCCTCATGTTATTATCGTTATCAATTGTAAGGAAATGGTAGTTCTATATGTAAAATAAAAAGTGCAAAGCGATGAAACCAAAGTGCTTTAGGTCTAGCAATGACACATATTTCCTCTCTTTTTATTCCCGAATTATTGAGCCCTCCTCCTACCCCCTCATCCTTTCCCCATCTCTCTCCCGTCCCCTCTCCTCTATCCCCCGTTTCCACTTTTGTTTGTGTCAGCACCTATGTTAATCACTCGCCCCGAGTCGATATGCCACAATCTATCTCAATTCGGGCTGCCCATAATCATCATTATTACATACACGAATCCAATCACCTCGCAATAATAAACAACATTGCTCGCACGTATATAGGGCGTAAAAGCCGCGTCGTAAATATAACGTTATAGGGTGATGTTATCATCACAACATGCACGTAGCAGTATGCCAAGATGGAATTGGTCTTATTTGTTGGTGCTGTTGTCCGATAATGACCAGGAGTTTTATGATTTCCGTTTATTCATCGGCTAGCATTATTTTCAGATCTCATGATAGCAAAAAGATATAGAACTACGTGACACGAATCAAATTTGTGTGCTGGTATATATACCGCTCACCTTTCCTTTGGCTTTCTCTCTTCCTGCCGTAAGTTATAATCCAATTACTAGCTCCCCATAGTGATCAATGTGTACATTCCCAATTTCCCATTGCTCCAAGGAACTCGTTTCTTTTTCTATAAGCACACATCGCTTTCACTCACAAAGATGAAGGATGCTTTCATGGCATTTTCACTTTTCACCTTTTACAATGTCTATACTCTTTGACGTACTTAGGGATTTTTTTTGTGGCACGGGGACGCAGAACGCTTTCAATAACACAGAAAATGTATTGAAAATGCCCGTCAAATGACGATGAACAGCTGGGAGGTCTTTGTTGAAAACTTGTGAACCGGAACAGTAGTTTCGTCCTAAAACCCTGAAAACTAGGAGCTGACGAAAAATTGCAAATAATTATGTCGTTGGTCCAGAGTCCACGACCAAACTGCTGCGTTGATTCACCCATTTTCGACAAAGACTTCTTGGTTGCTTTTTTGTCGTGAAGGGCGTTGGCAATATATCTTCTATGTTCTTGATTCCATTGGGCGTCGTGGAGCAAAAACTCCGTGTCACAGACGGGTTTTTCTGCTGTTAATGTATAACTTGCTTCTCGATTACATGATGTGGCAGGTGCCATCCTTGTGATTTCGAATATACGATGTTCTTTCCTGTATGTCTTAAAGGTAAATGAAAGCTGTTGTAAAAATGAAAAGAATCAGTGTGAGTTGCAATACACTTTTTTCATTATATTTAGGAAGAATATGAGGATGATTTGGTGTAATCCAAAGAGTTGCTCTCCCAGTGTCCCAACACTCAAAATATAAAAATAACAGCTGAATCTGCTGGGCCTACAATGTGTGTGTAGTCATATACATGGTTAGTATGAAGTAAAGGTGATTTCTGTAAGAACTGGTTTGGGGACGTCTTTGCAATTATATTGCTTTTCAGCATCGACATAATATTATGAGCAATCTGTCGTTCTCCATTTGGGACAATTTCCCCAATTATTTAAACTGAAAATCACAAATATTATTTCATCGTTAATGATGCACTTGGATTGGGACTGTTAGAGTATACTCATTATTCTAATATAAGAGAGTGGGTTAATTAAGAAAGAGTCAATAGTGATACGAACGACAGCATATCCCTAAGGAGGGAACAGCGGTTCTCCCCCTTTCCTCCCCTCATCCCACTTCAAGTAGATAACATTAAATCGCTATTCCCCCGCTTGCACCCAGTGTCCAATCTTATTAATCCTGCCCCATCTCATCGTAAGTCATAAGAAGTAGCATCTGATGCGTGGCGGGAAAATGAATGGCAGTGAACGACCTCCATCTCATAATATCGGCCTGTACTCGTATACACTGTGTGAATTTGTTATTCACCGGGCCTTCAGCAAAACAGGAAGTATTTCTTTTACTTCAAGGAATCAGTATTGAATATTCACCAATGAGATGACCTTATTGATCTTATGACACCGAGGTGCCGTAAAAAAAGGTTAGCGATGAAAAGCTAATATGAGAGAACACTTCTCATTGGTTCCTGGTCAGTATTTTTCGTAAAATGCGCATGTAATATTGATCTTGATTGGTCAGTTCATTTAGCGATTGGTCGCTAATCTTTGTGTTTCTGAGCCCTGCAGCCTGTTGCATAAAAATAAAAAAATTACCTGAGAAAACTCCGTATAAAAACTGAAAACTAAGGCTAGTCTGATTTCTGCCATTGACTTTAAAACAGGGCAAAAACTCAGGTAAAGATACCTGAGTTTTCTCAGGTAAAAAGCTTCATGCAACAGGCCCCTGGTGGGTGTTTCATAAAGCTGTTCGTAAATTTACGCACAACTTTACGAACGACTGGAACAGGATCTTAGGTGCTAAGTGAGCTACATAGGGATAGTGTGGCACAAGAAAGATCACGAGTCGTGCGTAAAGTCTTGCGTAACTTTACGAACAGCTTTATGAAACATCCACCAGGCACATAAAGGATTCCTTAATAATATAGCCTACTCGTGATCTACTAAATCTCATTTACATCATTTCTACAACGCAAGCATTTTATTGTTTCCCAAACACACACTTAAATTACAAGTTATTCCTTTTAGAAAAAGCACGATACAAAAAACTAAGCGAAGCTTAAGTGTATGATGACAATCATTGAAGCTATTAATCTATGCATCTTTCATTTGGATTTTTTATTCATAAACAATTCTACAATTTTCAAAAAAAAAAAAACATTTCACATAATGCACAATGTATTCTTTATGCAGACCTATATTTATTTCTACCGCTGTATACCAATCTAATAAAAAACACACAAATTTACATTTCATAATTGAGATGGTTTATATTATTACTTCGTGTGTAAAAAGGCATCATGTATTGTGGCGAAAATCGATATAATTCCATTAACGAAATAAACGAGAGGAATAGTTCTTAAATATTTAATGTAATTGCTGCAAGGCCGATCGTTTGGAAATCTGAATATCAGCCATTGCAGGTATCGTTAGTCTAATAAATATTACACATAGTCACTTATTTTAGCTTATACACTCGTCAATTATGGGAAATGGTCTGCCAATGGTCTTTTTTCCTCTTTTAAAGAAAGAGAATGTGTCTTCTTGGCATCGATGTATTGCAATTTTGGTCAACGGATGGTCGAAAGAAAATGAAAGCCTTTGACGCGCATAAGTCTTTCCTTACAAAACAAAACAAGAAAATATGTTAACACCACCCCTTTCCCCCCAAAAAAACGATAAAAAGAAAGAACCTCATTTTATATTAAGAAAATTCCAAGCTCACATGGACTTTTTAGAAGAAAAAGAATGCATAGTTGTCACATGTAATTTATTTGGTCTACTAGTATTAAGATAGTGGCAGTTCATCTGGTTTATTAAATACATGTACGTAGACGACAATGAGATCATGACTATGCAAAACGAAGGAAAGAACCGAAATGAGTGATATGATGATTTCATTCGTCGAAAGAAATTTATGACTGGTTAAGTATAAATCATGTATAATGAATTAGAGTTCGTCCTTTCAATCGGTCCAGATTATTGCTATAATCTCTCAAAGTATGCGAGTTAAAGAGCCACGATTCGTAGTATATCACCACACATGGGCTCACTTCTGTTCTTTAGAATGAAAATAAACTTTAGACGAATGATTTAAAAACTTAAAAAACAATGTTCATCTCGCAATAAAGATATTTGAAATCGCATATTGATGTTTTTGAATGCCAAAGCTTTGTTTAAATCTTCAAACAGTATCTCAAGGTTTTATTTGGTTTCGCCGTATATCTACTGTGCAGAAAATATCAAATATTACTCATATATACGGTTAAAGAATTCCCATATTGTCGAGCAGGGTTGATTGTGAAATCCATGTAGTATTTAGCCTCTACGCGCTTTCCTTTCAACACTCATAAAAAGAAGAGCCAATATATAGCTCTTTAAGAGCGCGCAGAGAGACTGCACTTCATAGTGATGAGTTCACATTCAAACGAGAAAAATCAGCACTCGAAGTGCAGTCATTCTACGCGCTCTTTAACAGCTAAACAAGCTTTTCTTGTTTTTTTTTAAGAGTGAATCGTTCCCAATTTAGAATATGGATTAAAAAAATCATCTCATACACTTCTTTTCATGCGACGTGTCATACAATCACATGTAGCGATGGTCACCTTGGAAGAAATAGTTTCCTAAATTCACAAGCGGTGCTCGTTCCTTTCAACCTATATTAATGTCTAACATAGATAGCGATGGACCAGTTGAAGATGAAAAGGTATTCCTATACAATTAGGTTTCGATCTTACCAAAAACTGGCTCTTAAAGCAGTTGAAATAGAAAAAAAATGCTTTTCATTTGAACGCGTGTATGATTCCAAAATGAAACTCTGTTCACATCTACTCAAGATAGCAAAGTTTCATGGAAGAGTATTTTGAGAGCTTTTTTATATGCTAAATTTTCCATACCTCATTTATTTGAATCCTATGTCTCTTAGTTCTTTTTTCTAATACATGCATGATAAATGTCTACATCTTCAATATATCAAAGAAAATTACATGTCTGAAGAAAATATCTTTGAAGGCTTCCTGCTGATAAGATAAATTCTAAGATTTTTTCCTTTCTAATTCTATGCTCTATTCTATGTCCGCCTATGTCATATTGCTTACTGAAAACGATTCTTAAAACAGTTACGATCGCAAAAACAAAGTTTTATGTAAGTGTGTGTAATTTTGAAATTACACTCTGTTCACATCTACCGAAGATTACATGGGAGATTTTGAGAAAGTTTTGCTGACATGATAAATTGTTAATATCTTATTTCTTCCTCATTTATTTCAGTCCATATCATGCACTTTTCCACTACTCTCAGTCCCTTCTCCCTATGAGAGAAAGTGAAACTCTGTCTACATCTACCCGTGATAGCAGAATGGCATTGTAGACAAAGCAAATCCTTAAGACCGTTTTCTAGACGGGATATATTTTAATGGTCTTTTCTAAGGAATTTACTCCAAGCGCAGACGCGGACCTGGAGGGGGGACTCGCACCATGTTAACGACCGACGCTAGATTCTTGTCTAAAGTGCCCCCCCCCCCCCGCACAACAATGACACCGACGAAATGATCTGGAGATCGACCAAATCTATAACGCTGCCAGTATTAAAATGATTTTATACTGGTTTGACTACATACATATAGATAGGGATGCATCCAAGACACAGAACAGAAGGACGAGGCATATCCCTCATTTTTAAATCTAATTATTATCTTTCAATCTTATCTCTCATTTTGAGCACATGGATTGCCACCCCGGCCCCCTCCAGAATATGCTAATGTCATGTGATCTTAATATCAAAGTCGTAGGCGAGGATGAAAGCTTGTATCTTTTAAGATTAAGGTTATTGCCCCTATATCGAACGATCGAAGATGAGATCCGTGAAATTCGGTACGACATGAGTGCATAATTTCATGTTGGCTTACGCAAATGCCCTTTTTATAATGTTAACATTGTACGTTAATCATACCCATGGATGTAGCTACCCATTTTAGTCATTCCCGCACTGTCTCTTTCTACTGCAAAAACATTACAGCAGTACGATGAAATCCAAAACTACTCTCTCAAATAAGAAGAGTTTACACCACAATATCCTAATTGCAGACCTAACCGATACCGATTGAAAATTGATGCGTTGGATTTACTCAAATATTCTTTGGATCCGTCAAGTCGCCATTGCATATTTTCATGATTACTCATCTATTTTTTCTGATAAGCCCACACACTGCACGGCCGGTCTGCGAACCTACTTTGGAACACTTAGCATTTGAAAACTATCAACAGGTAAAGTAAGTTCATCCAAGGAGAACGAGTAATACACATGCAGGTTAAAGGGAACTCTAAATTCTAAAGTTTGGTTAACTTGAAGTGTTTCGACAAACTGCAGTAAAAGTGTGTAACACTATCACCATAAATGACAAGCAATATGCAAAATTTCGCTTTATACGGATGTTTCATAGTCACACCAAGTAAACAAATTCCAGGAAGACGAGCAGATTTTAATTCAGAGCTTATAGATTCTAACCCCTCAAAAAAGTTAGGAAATCTGATTTTGACCATTAATTTCTCTTAACTCCCAATTCTGAACAATGCATATTTGATAGCATACCATGCTTGTTATGATCATGCCATCACGAAAAAAGCAGGATTCAAAAGTGTTGGATGAGGTCTGAATTGAAAAGCTGCAAAACGAGCAGAAATAGTAATGAAGAACATTATTTTTTGTCTGTTTCAATACAGATGAAAATCCATTCAAATCAAGCCCCTGCTTATTCTTATTTTTGATTTTTTGTTTTGGTTTATGTAGTGATGGATCTGTAAGATAACATGGATTGAGTCGTGGTTGAAATACCCATGCATGTTTGTTTGTTTGCTTGTTGAGAGGTGTGTTTGATTTCATGTTAATGTTGATGTAAAGGTGCATGAAAACAAAAGAAACCGCTGAGAAACTCACTCATCACCACAGAAAAAAGAACAGTGACTTCCAATAATTATTGTGTCATTTTGCAACTTTTGAATTTTGATCTTGCCCCACATTTTAGGGCACTGATCCTCCATGTGAACCATAATCATATCATGTAGTGTATCATTTTAAAAAGAATTAAATGATATATTTATTGGTATTAATTACACATTAACATTTACTAAAACCGATGAGAATTTATCGATCAAATTCAGATTTCCAAACTTTTTTGAGGAGTTTATTATTTAACGGCTTATCTGTGGGATTATACATAAATCAAATGTTCTGCTGGTCATTTTGTACAACTGACCTGAAGTTTGTTCAAATTCTTGAAATTTAGATTGTAACTGCCGTACACCTGAACCACTTTTCTAGTCATCCCACTTCTCTCTCGCACACTTTCATTAGTCATACGCAATGGAAACATAATTTATTATTTTCGAATTTCTTTCACGCGTTCCTCTATCTCCCCATAGGTTCGATTTGCAGCAATCTGTCATAATTATTTCCTTCATTATGAACTCAATAATATTATTATCGCCTCTCTTGGGTGAACTTTGTATTCATCATCATTGTAATGTCAAGCCTCACGAGGGTATCTATCAAACTCACTCCGCATAAACAGGCTCGAGTTGAATGTTTGATATCGGACAAATTCAATAGTTTATTTGCGGTGTAAAAATCTCAGCGATGAAATATGATGTTTGTTTCGGAATTTGAATCACGAAGAGAAGGGTCCCAACCCATCTGATCAAGACATCCCGAATGCACGTGGGTGTGGAAAATATTGTGAAGTTATTTTGTGTGTTTTCCCCCAGCACAAGAATTATGTTGTGACGTACAAATGCGATGGCTGTTGGATTCTTCAAAGAATTCTTTGTGCAGGAAGGATCGGCTATAAAGTCTTGATGCGATGCTTGGGAACGAGTGTCATACACGATGTGAATACTGAATTTGGTTGCATATTCATTTGAAAGGCACGAGGAGTAAATCATCAGGAGAATGCTTTCAAAGGCTTTGAGAATAAGTGTGGAAAGAAATTCAAATATTATAAAGCAAATAAAAAACCTGATGTTCCTGTTACAAAGATCACATTATTTACGGGGGGACTTTATCCATTAATCTCTGATGACGAGGGTCAGCAAAAGGAATGAAAAAATGTGATGATGGAATGAAGTATATTTTCACGCAACCTTTTAATCAAACTTTTAAAGTAATGAAAATAGGTCACCCCAGTTTGCCTGCAAATCCCTCACAGATCGATTGGTTGCTTCAGGCCAATGTATTTCGCGCTTTGGTTTATAGCTGCCACAATTAATAAATCTTGTATGAAGCCTTTACGATTTTATAAAATATACATGAGAGAAAACAAGGAACGAGTGAAAAACATTATACAAAGCAACGTACTGAATAATGGCTAATCAATGAGGTCGGGAAACCACATGTAGATGCCCAGTAAAGCGATTTTTTTTGTAAACGGTACTAAACAATGGGAAAGTCGCCTCGTTAAGCCTGCTTCTCATCAAATTAACGCTAAACGCAGATGAGACCGGACAATTTTAGAGGAAATTTTATAACGTAACGATGCAAAATAAGATGGCGGAGCTATGATGTTTTATTATTGTGCAGGGGACCTTAAGCTATATCCTTTTGTGGTAAAAAAATAAGGTGGGGATAAAATGTAAATGGTGTAGTAGGGTAGATAATGAAATCCGTGAAATGTATCAAACCCATTCAAAAAATCTATACCCAGTTCGTTTCCTACCGTTCGGACTAATCCTTCGCGCTCAACCAAGGGAAATAATAATAATAAAAATTCGCCTCGGAGTAGAATATTTCTAGATAGATGGCGTAATATAAATGCCTATTGTTATGGTCTAATCCAGTGCATCTTCACCCAATTCGTCTACCAACCATTTGGCCTAATGGCTATTTAGCCAAATCATAATTTTGTATAATTTCCATTTGGCCTATACCAATGTTGTCTGACATCCACTTGGTCTAATATCGTTTAGTCATGTTAGTTTAAATGGTTAGATAAACTGTTCATGAATTAAATAGTATGACAAGGTGCAACTGAAAAGTAGACGAAGTGGAACATAGAAATTAGACCATAAAGACATTAGACTACGTATGTATTAGACCAAGTGCAGTATATTGACCTTACAGTAATTAGACTACATATAATAGACTAAATGGATTTAGCCTCTGTGATATCAGACTATCTGAGAAGGAGACCGACTTATTACAAAACAAATGGATCCAGAATTTTCTAAAGGGGGGGGGGGGGGGGGGATTTCGCACAAAAACTAAGAAGCCCCTCCCCTCCAAAAAAAGGTATTCACTCCCAATTAATGATGATCTATTTCAGGAATATTTTACACGAAAAGGTGTCCTCACTTTTCTATGACGACATATCACCCCTAACAAATATTTATTATGGCTCACAAAATATATTATAGACAGTATAAGTAATTGTCTGATACCTCTGTATAGTGTCAGCACTAGCTCTCCCTTTTATGCACATCGACTGACATGTAATTTCTCGCCAGTATGTGGGAGGGAGGGGGTGTGGTATTATGTTGTCAGCAGAGAAGATCGCCAATGGCGAAATGATCTAATACTTATACATATTTAAACTGATGCTTTCGTATAGAAAGTCGGTGTATGTTTGAAAATATCACTTTTGATGGATACATTGAGTTTGATAGGCTGCAGAGCCCTATATTAATATGATTTTTATCAAAATGATAGTTATCATAAAAGTAATTCCTGTAAAGAAGTACGAAGCAGGAAAATTTCATGAAATTACAATTCATTGCATTTATGTCCAGGGCTCCGTAACATAAAGGTTTGCGATGAATTGCAATTATGAAAAAACTGCTCTGATTGGTCCCTGGCCAATATTTTAAACCTAATGCGCGTGTAACGTTGATGATTAGTCAGTTGATTTAGCGATTGATCGATAATCTTTGTGTTACGGAGCCCAGAAAACCGTCATAACCTATCCCCCCCAAAAAAAATGAGGTCCAATGTCTTGTTTTTATAAAATGACCCAAAGACACAGTTCATAAAACATGAACATTAGCCTGGTGGTTAAGTCGCTGCCCGGAAAGCAGTAGATGGCAGATTCGAATCTAACTGGTTCCAGTTTTCTGACTTTCATTAAAGATCGAGCATGCGATCTTAATACATAGGAGTAATGCCGAAAATGTGTTTGCAAATTATAATTTCCTCCTATTAAAGCCTCTTTATTTACTATCTATTGTCCACGGTAGACTGCATTTGCATATTATGCATATTAATGAGTCAGAAATAGGGTATTTGAATTCCAGTTCATCGTGGCTTAGCCGTGAACCAGAATAGCCTGGTGGTTGAGTCGCTGCCCGGAAAGCAGTAGATGGCAGGTTTCTAATAATAATAATAACTCTTATTTACCCAGGGTAGCCACTCTCAGCTGTAAGCTGTTCTTCCAGCGGGCCCTGCATAACATAATATGTTATTATTACCATTCTGCATTCTAAATGCTGAGCACCAAGCAAGAAGGCAGAAGGTCCCATTTTTATAAGTCTTTGGTATGACTGGGCCGGGGATCGAACCCACGACCTCCCGTCCATGAGGCGGGCGCTCTACCACTGAGCCACCATGTCCGGTTTGAATCCCACTGGTTCCAATTTTATCTGACTTATGATTTTCATTAAAGATCGAGCATGCAATCTTAATATATAACAGTAATGCCGAAAATTTGTTTACAAATTAACATACTATTACATTTTTATTTAGAACTGCAAATTCGTGAATCCTTGGCAAAAAAATCCCCACAAAGAATACAGAATGTCGCGTAACCAACACGATAAACAGTAAATAACATGGCAAACGGCACTCTAAAAAATGAAGTGCTAATTCAGCTCTTAAAGAGCGTGTATAGTGACTGCACCTCGGAGTGCTGATTTGTCTAGTTCAAATTTGAACGAGAAAAATCAGCACTCCGAAGTGCAGTCACTGTACACGCTCTTTAAGAGCTGAATTAGCACTTCATTTTTTAGAGTGGGGGATCTTTTTTCAATTTTAACATTTTCAATGAGTGTGTGAACATCGTGCGACAAGTAATTTAGCGGAAACGAATCGCCAAGGTCGGTGAATGATTATTAGAGAAGCCTGATGAATCAGAAAAATGATTATCATGAATAAGAAAAATGGTTATCATGAATGAGGTCACTGGCTCATTGAACCGAACATGGATCGATTGAATGAATGAAATTCATGCACAAAGACAGGCGGGATGATAGGATCATGAGGGTGACTTCAGGTTAAGGTTTTATTGCCGATGATCGTGTTGAGAGTCAAGATATTACTGCGGATCAATAGTCTACAGTAGGACGAGGGATCATACTTGATAAGAAACGACCAGCCAACGATGTAAGGTCAACAGCAATCATGAAGAGCTCCTTTTCGTGTAAGAACACAATTAATTATTGATTAATAATTTGTTAAAACATAATTTTAGAGGGATGGGGCTATGGATGAGGGCAATGCCGCGGCGTGTCGGTTCTCTCTGCTCCGGATTCCGTGCTGACCTGACCTAGTACCGAATGTGGGTTTACGCGCGTAATAATGAT
Organism: Lytechinus variegatus; assembly: GCF_018143015.1. Classification (NCBI taxonomy): domain Eukaryota; kingdom Metazoa; phylum Echinodermata; class Echinoidea; order Temnopleuroida; family Toxopneustidae; genus Lytechinus; species Lytechinus variegatus. The sequence continues at coordinate 23,238,729 of NC_054743.1, read as the reverse complement.
CACTAAGCTTGATTTATAGCTTGAGACTTAGTAGTCCGTGCCCAGGCCTTATTTTAAGATTGAGCCTGTGGCTATTACAAAAAAATGTAAAAAAAAAACAAACACAATCTGTCCATTATGTCCGCATTGCACCAAAATCACCAAGAATTAATGTGACATTTAAGATGAATGGCAGTGCGCCTTGGGTTTGTTCACATGTTTGCTTTCACTTGTGCTAGATCCTTTCGACAACTATTGGAAACTCATACATGGCACAAGAATCAACCCCCGCATTAACACACAATCACGCATAAAAGTAAGTCACATACACGCCCTCGCACGCACACAAAACGTTTGCAACAATCACATACCGACCAAATCTATTATACTTCATTTTCGATGACAGGCCGTCACTCTGTTTGCAGTCGTTTTCGATGGTGAATGTGACTGTCACGTCTATAGCAATCCGTATATTGATCAAAATATCATACTTTCAAAGATGACAATGTAGGTCGGATGATTAGAATGTTGGTATTAATGTCATCAATTATGTATTGTTTAAACGGGGAAAAGTTGTCAGGAGAAATTCAAAACGGGGAAAGCACTTATTTTACATTAACTTTCGATCGATACTACATTGATGTTCGAATAATGAAATATAGGGCTCATCAAAACTATGCTCAATCATGTCATGAGGGGAAAAAACATTGAATTAAAACAATTTTAAGCTCAAAAGCTCCATTCTAAATCCCCCTATCTTCCTATATCGCTGTTTCATAAACCCCATGCTTTATATACATTTATATATTTGCATGAATAAAGAATAATTTTCAGGATTTTTTATTTGTAAGTAAAGTCTGTCAATTGGATTCGGTTGTAATAATTAAAGGTTATGATTACGTCAAAGCGGATTCAAGTTTATTTCGTGATCGCGATAGCAACGAAGATCTTGAAAATTAAAGCGCCACTTACATAAGGAGAGGGAGTTATTACAATATTGAAAGGTAAGAGGGGAAAAACGAAAACCGACATTATTTAAGCATGATAAGTGCGTGCATAGTGATGTCATTAAAAGCAGTATCATGCAAACGTTGACGATTATTTATCATAACATTGGTTAACAAGCTAAATATATATATATATATATATATATATATATATATATATATATGGAGGTTTAAGTTTAAAAGAAATGGGATGAGGAACCTGAAGCATCCATCAGCAGTCAGTAGGCAAGCCCCTGTGTTAATGAGTAAATGGGCAAGATTTATCCAAGTCCTCTCGTGGCTGACTTCAAGTCCCTGCAAAATCTCGTGAATTATGAGAGTTTCTTTCTCAAAGAATTTAACCACTTTTTCCTTGAGTAAAATTATTTTTTGTACCATGGGGAAGAGTAAATGTTACTCTTTTATATTGGTCATTTCTTTTTAATAAAATATTTTGATAAATAAGTGATTTTTTTTACGTGAAAAGATGCATCAAACAGAATTTTCTTCCTCTGTTTTCACTTGCAAATTGTGCAACATTTTGTGTTTTAGGCACAAGCATTATTCATATCGTCAAAAAGCTCAAACTCTGTACTTTCTTACAATGTCACTCTTGATCTGTGGCATCTTTTAGATGGGTCGGCAGCCAGCTTTTTACATCAAGATACAAGACGAGATTTCTAAAATTTCTTAGTAACATAAAATCCAGACTTCTGATTGGCTGAATAATGTTTTCACAACAGGCGCGGGTAATTTGAAGAGATTACCACATGGTGAGTGTGACCTTGCAGAGGCCCAGCGTGGGGAACATTGGAATGTGCGTGGGTGTGTGGTCTCTATGACCAATCAGAGCGCAATATTCTTGTTTTTGAGCTGCTAAATGTACCTGGCCTATGAAAAGCTGGCTGCTGACCCATCTTAAACAAATTATATCATATTAAAGCTTAAATCTTCAGCTTTGTCATGATCTAAAACTCATTCATGCTCAAACAGAAATTAAGTGTGAAAACAACAAGTTTTTGTGCATGAAAAAAATTCATGTTTTATATCAAAAGTTTTTCCTATATTACAACATTCTTTTAAAAATCCAAACACATGACCTAAAAATTCAATTCTTCTTCTTCACAAAGATACCAAAAACATGAAATTCGGTCAATATTTAGAACAGCAATGGCCAAATAAAAAAGGGTGTTTTGGTTGGCACCGAGCTCATTAACAATGCAAAAACCCTCTAGTCATGAATATCACTTGGATAAAAGAAGCTACATTTTCAGGGCTTGCCAACTGACTGTCAAGAAAGAAAAGAAACTGTTTGGAGGATAAAAATTATTCCATTACAATTTATAGTTCCTATAGGTTGCCCAAATCTACCTGACAATATGCAAACAGGAAGTGGTGAAGGCCTAAAAGCAAAAGATATCGGTAAATAAACAAGGAAAGAGGGAAAACATTGAGGTACAAAAGACGAGAACGCACGCAGCGTTATATACAGTGCGACTTATGACAGACATTGTTTGATAGAAAAGTGAAGGCCGTTTCTTTACAATTTATAGCGTTCTCATTCTTCAAAATCAATCAATATTGCAGCTATTCCATCAATATCAGCAGAATGCAAACAATAATGGTGACTATTCAATCCAAAAAAAATATTATGGACCTTCGAAATTATTTACTATCCATAATGAATTGCACTTGTTTATGATAAATTTACTGTATAGTTTTTTTTATTGCTACAGTACAGTGTTTCTACATGTATACATTATGTTAAAAGAAAATAATTGTGAAGACAAAATAGAATGCGCTTCAATAATTCTAAGACTTTTAGCGCAATTTTCCTTAGATGAAGCTATTGTCACCTGGTTTTTAGAGCTCTGACTTAAATTTGATCTTGGTCACTATTCATTAACCATAATTATGTTCACACTAACACGAACAACAAAATAGTACCGCGATTTAATGAATTGCCTATATTGCAAACTATCGGTTTATTTTTTTCCAAAATTGTACAACCATCTAAATTAAAAATCTAGGATAATCAATCAGTAAAAAAAATCATTGCTTATTATTGGAAATGCCATATGCGTTTACTTTACACAAATCTCTCTGAACATGATACGCGCAAACAGCTCCCGACAATTTTTGCTCGATAGCTTCTATTTGGACGTCTTACAGAATTACCAATCCATTGCCAAACGTATGCCTCTAGATTTCACTGCTTTGTGACAAAATACAGGTTTATTGCTCGACTGGGAATCAGAGCTTTGAGGAAGAATAGACCGAGACAGAGGTAATGTGATGGATCTGATTCGATAGCTGATTGATTTACGTACGACTGGGACTAAAGGCCGATAGCGGTTCCCAAACACCCAACATCGATGAATAGCATGAATGAAGTTAGGAGGCCCATTGGGGATGATCTAAGCCGAGTTGCCGATTTAGGACGATACAAGGTTTCTCTTGGTAATGCTTTTGTAGCTGCAGCCGTTGGCGGATTCGCGGCTTACCTTCTTGATTTAAAAATCTTGGTTCGAATATTTGTTTATACAATTCTAATAAGGCGTGATTTATCTAATAATTCCCCCCTCTCCCTGGAAAGAAAGGATAAGTCGGACGATGGCATGAAGTCAAAGTAAATAGAGATTTCACATTTTCTCATCTACGAAAAAGGATTATTTCCTTAAACGGTTGTAAAACAATTGTTGTGTAATTAATAAAGTCACATCATCAGTTGGCAGACAGAAATTAATGTTCTGAAACCGATGAAAAGTATCTGCTTCAAAGCTTGGCTAAAAAGGTTTGATAATATAAACTATATTGGGATGCCATCAAAGATTTTAATCTCAAAAAGTGCATTAACACTTGAATATCTTTTTATCCGTTGATTCTTGTTGAGTATCTGTTAATTTGAATTATTGGCTGGTATGAACGCGCACCTGTCCGTGAAAAATAGAATGGAATATTATTATTATAATAGGCCTACTCTATCAAAATTACAAAATAATAACGTTCACCATTCATATCACCTGATATAATGAATTCGAATTCACGATCTACGGGGAAAAAATATCGTACGAAAACAACATGCAACCACTTATGACCTAAATGTTCAAATGCATATTTACACGCCATAATTCTGAAGGTTTTAAAATAGACTCATATCTTGAGAAGTTTTTCCCTGTACGAAATTCGATTCTGACTTTGCCCCATTTCGCATCGACCAAGACCTATGTGAATCTATGCAGAAAGTCATTGGTATTATTTGCAGATGCCATGGCTCGGAGCAACATGTAGAACGTTGTAATACTAGCCTGCAATATTGTAATGCTATTGACTTTCATCATGATCATACACCGTTCTATTTTTCACACACCGTATCCGTCATCAATCAGTCAATCAGTCAATGCATATCACAATATAAGGTGACGTAGCCTTTGCCCCAAGAGCATATTCAATAGCATATCCGGTATACAGATACCATTTTGATTAATTGCGGGAAATATTACAGAAAAAATGAAAATGCAATCCTTCGTATTTCGCTTTGAAAAGGTGGTAATATGAGGTTTTTTGTGTTTATAGAAAGAGACTACGGTACTGTTGTTTACGTTATTAATGTAAAAAAAGAAAGAAAAAATAGATTGGCCAAGGGAGAGACAACTACATGTAGATCGAACGATAGATATATAGGTAGATATATAGATAGACAGACAGTCTGACAGATAGATATAGATAGATAGGGATGTAAATAGATAGATAGATAGATAGATAAAAAGAAATAAGGATAGATAATGAGACAGAGAGATGAGAGAGATAGACAGAGAAAGATGGAAAAGGGAGAGTCGACTGATGAAAGAGAGAACGATGTTTTCAGAAACGAAAAACGAAAACAGATAGGTGACGGAAACAACATTGGTGAAAGAAACAAACGGATGAAGATAGTGTGTATTTAAATCAAGGGAGCAGAAGACGATCAATTTTTTACAGCAGGAGCTGAAAGTGGGAAAAGGAAAGTGACAAAGAAAACAATCATGGAGATCAAACAGTAGGAAAGGCTGCCCGGGATAACAGTGACGAAGCTTGAAGTATTCCAAATGTCGACAATGAACAAGAATGATGACGACATTTTGCTCGTGAATCGCACCGATTAATCAAGTTAATATGGGATCTAATAGCAGATTGGAGCCTAAATATAAATGCCTATATGGCATCCCGTCACATACCATTGATTTTCAATGTGAAAGCAATTTCTTTATCGATCATTGGGCTTTGTAAGCTCTCAAACATATCAAAGTTTCATAGCAACTAGGTTATTTGTCGCTTAATGAATTTAAATCTTTATTATTCGGATTTTAATGTCCCTACATGCTACAAGTACATTATTACTACTAGTATTCCTTTTAAACACTTTTTTTAAAGTGCTAACATTCTTAATATTTGTTGAAAAAATAATGCAAGTAAGTGTTCATAATGTTTTAAACGGGATTAAATCGAAGCAAGTGAAAGGTTGTTTAAGTAACACTCGGCCACATTAGCATTTTTCCGTAATGTAGGATCCTTGTCATGAGACAAAACACCCCAACTAGATTAATAAACCTCGTTTGGCAGAAATTGTGATGAGTTGGTCATTGCAATTTAGAGGAAAAAATAATGTTGTGCCCTTTTAAACATTTTTTTTAATTGATTAGTCAACATTAATAACAAGAATCATTTTATCGTTTACCTAAAAGTCACATATATAAGGGGACAACGTACATGACTTATTTTGCTTTTGCCCCCTCCCAACCATGCCAAGTTATATTTTGTGCACTTTCATAATGGTTTTGTTTTGCTGGGCTTTCAACCATTATTGATTTTGTAGAAGAATATTAATTCAGCTTTACCTTTTATTCAACATGTTCAATGTTTCTAGTCAGAGAAAGGGTGGAAGAAAGAGATAGGATGAGGGATAGAGGGAGAGAGAGGGAGGGGAGAGAAAAGGAGAGAGGGGGAGGGTAGAGGGGGATGGACAGGTCGAGAGAATGGGTATAGAACAAAGAAGTGAGACAATATTTCACTTGACAGCATCGTATAATTTCATCTTGACCATTCAGTTACAGATATGGATGACCTTAAGTGACCATGTTAAATCATCACCTCCGTCAATCAAGCCACAGATATGGTCTATAAGAGCAAGACTCCGTCTATAAAGACAACTTTATTTCTTCAAAGAGAAGAATGAGATGAAATTGCTAATGGACTGAGAAGGTCGATCAAAATGTCTCTTAAAAGCTTTTGATGAAAAAAAAAAAAATATATCCTAAAAAGAAATTCTTGAAACAGATTTCTTTTGTAAGATCAATAAATGACGGACAGCGAGGTCATACAATTTGATCTGCTTCATTTAATAAATGCATTAAAAGGTACTTGCATAATAATAGGAATACGAAATTTAAAATATTAAGATAGCTCTTGATTCGGGTTTAAATTTGATGATTCTTATCATAACTATTTTTAAAGCATGCACCAAATGGACTGGCAAAGATGGCACACTGGTGAAGGCAGATAGGTGATGATATCAATTTTACATTTTGTCTAATTATTGTTTCGCATTTCCAAACTTATTATAACCAAATTTCTTTGGAAATTCGACTGAGTTTACGATTCTACATGATTGATGACTTATGTAAAAACATTGATTTACTTACAGGCCACTTGCATCTTGTCCGAAATACTGAACATTTTTCAAAACTTAGTCCGGTAAAACGTTTCCCTCATAACGCCACCTAGTGGCGCTAGGACTAGACTTTGATGCAATGCAACATAGCGAAACAGAAAATATAAAATGTTTTGAAATTATACCCCCCCCCTGGGGGTGGCCATGTTCTCATCTGCAGTGGCGTAGACAGGTCCTTAGACCTGGGGGGGGGGGATGATCCCTAGCTGGGTCATACTTTATATATATATATATATATATATATATATATATATATATATATATATATATATATATATATATATATATATATTATATATATATTTATATATACATATATATATATAATTAATATATAAATATAAAGAATGAAGGAGATAACGTACTCGATAAAAACAAAATATCATGGGCCAAAGCAGACGAGTTAAAGATAACAAAATAACACGATCTGCCTCATGGATTATCTCGTGTGTCTTTTAATCACTTTGCTTTCAGCAATAAACAGGGCATCCAGTAATAAACAAACTTCCTGCACATTTTTCATGGCAGTAATCTCTTGTTTGATTAATGACAATGAGTAAAGATGATCATAAGAGAAATGTCATTTGTCGGATGTCTAGTTATCATCTTGGTCATGACAGTCCTGCTAAACATGATCTGGAATAACTAGTATTCCTTATTTTACTAGTATAGTAGTATACTCTTTTAAAAGTAGCGATATTGTTAATGATCAAACGAATGAATCAACAACTAAAGGAATAAACAAATAAACAGCCAAATAACTAAAAAAATATCAATTACAATTATAGTAATAGGGGTAAAATAAAAAAAAAAGATGGGTAATATATTAAACTTACAACATTACATTCTTTATATTTTTGCCCGGTAACTACAATTCATTTTCTGCAACTGGGTAAATGTTATGTGATATTGTCCGAAAATCACAAAGATACATGTATGAGCACTTTTCTCATTACACATCACGAACCTCTCCATCCAAGTTTTGTATAAAGTAGTATGTGTATTCAGGACAAGAATTGTCCATCAAGCTCTCCTCCACATGGCTAAAGGTGCATATACTTCAAACATGTCTGCGCCTTGACCTGATGACGGGCAGATCATCTAGATCACAATTTAGTTCATGACAAGAGTCTTTCAATATGTACATGTTAATGAAAAGAATAAATGTTAAAAATGTAAATACATGTACAAAGAACTTCGCAACTTTTAAGATTAGACTAAAGAATGTTTTCATTCATTACCTTGTATTCATTGCAATTGTATATTTATGTTTGATTAAAGATATAATGCCAATTTTCGTAAACCTTAATTTATCAAATTTAGGCATGGGCCCGCACGTTGTGGGCCAAAACCCTAAAAAATAACAAGAAATAACAGTGAATGAAGACATAATTTAAACAGAACTTTGTTTCACGTAATGACGAAATTTGGATCGAGAGGTTTTCTGATGAGTGCTAAAAGAAGGCACCTATCTCTCAGTGTTCAACTGACCGTATCGCATGAAATTTATGCCATTTGTATATCAAAAAAGCTTGTATGCGATAATGAAATTATATACAATAGGAGTTGGTAAGTTATATCACACTCATTTAAAGAATCATTTACATTTTTTGTGGGACACATTGTATTTTGTGAGAAAAATAATCCTCTCCTTAGGCTTTTCCGCTCAAACGCATTAGTGCTTCCTATTTTCCTCCCCATTACCAATGGAGGTTCTTAAAATGAGTAAAGCAGAATGTTGCGATTATGTTGTTGATAAGAAATATTATTTCAAAACACACAATTCCAACGTGGGTGTTATTTTACGTATTTCATAGTTATTTTTCAGGTCTTACGATATGCCATACGCCATCTTCATGTTAAATTTAACCAATCTCATGCAAATGACACACGAAATGCAGATAATTATTTTGACATATTGCTAAATAAAATGATTGATACATGATGTATAACATAAATCTTTAATAAAATATTATGCTTCCATATACAGATCGTTGGTATAATAACGATAATAGGAGTGCATAGAATTTACATTATTTATGAAATATTGGTTGAAATTTTACTAAACAATTGCACTTTTTACCCGTTTAACAAATTATGTTACCCATTTAACCTCTTAACATGCGATATTTATTTGTATTGAAAACTAGTATATTTTCGTTTTGATCTTTAAGATAATTTAAAGAAATTCTTGCTTTGTGGGAATGATCAGAAATTGGACCACAGACATAAGGAATATAGTTAGTTTGCAAAGCCTTTATTGCTGACATTATAGAGAAAATTAATTATTACGACTAGGTACAATTGCACGAAAACATGTCCGTGGCACTCTAAATCTAAGTGTAAGGATTACACTTCGTAATTCCGAAGGTTCTTCTTTCCGAAGGTTCGTAATTCCGAAACACGTAAATTGCCTATATACCTCGATGTTCGTTAATCCGAACATTTATGGCGTTATTCCTAAGGTTCGTTATTCCGAAGGTTCGATAATCCGAAAACGAACTAAGATTCGTTGTTCCGAGCCTTCGGAATTACGAACCTCACTTCGTTTTCGGACTGATGAACAATCGGAATTACGAACCTCATTTCGTTTTCGGACTGACGAACAATCGGAAATACGAACCTCATTTCGTTTTCGGACTGACGAACAATCGGAATTACGAACCTCATTTCGTTTTCGGACTGACGAACAATCGGAATTACGAACCTCATTTCGTTTTCGGACTGACGAACAATCGGAATTATGAACCTTCGGAAATACGAACCTTCGGAATAAAGAAGCTTCGGAATTACGAATGTATGCGAAGTGTAAGCACATATCAAGCTCAAGCAATTAGGATATAGCTATATTTGATCATTGGCTGATTACACAAAATAATGAGTGTGCCAATTATACTTTTGAAGGCTCACAAAGTCTATACAACTAGAAAATATTTTTGGCAGATAATTTCTATGATAATCTATCATACTTATTATAATAATACATTATATTATTATAATAAAAAGTCTGCATTGATATGATAATTCTATGTTAATCTATCCTTGAGCCATTCTCTCGCTGATAAACAATTGCTTGTTTTCCTTTGTGAAATTGTGTTTAATATAAACGAAATTTTAATGTAAATCACTAAGTGTTGCTCTTTTCTATTTTTTTTGTCATTTTTTGAACTTTCGGATAGCATTGGTGAAGATGAATTTATTTGGTGACTAAAACAAATTTGTTGATTTTCAGTGATACAAGTTTACAAAAATTGAAGCTTTTTGTCACTGGCAAAGACCTTCTTGTGTTCTAGTCTATTGACAAATTACATTGTCTGTAACAAGCATTTTGTTCGTACGCTTTGCTCGCTTGATTTTATCTAAAGTATTGTTGCATGAATATTTTGAAGAATTATGACTTGAATTATGGAAGGAATAATTTGAATTATTAAGAAAAGGCATGACACGTCATTTTAAGGTGTAAATTGCCATTTTAAGAATTTAGTGATTTTTTTGTTTAATTATGTGATTTCTTACACGCTGTTCGGTAACTGTTTACTTTGCACCTGACAACACATCTTTGAATCTTGGGGCAAATTACCCTGGTCACCAGTTATCTAATTAGTTTATAGTATAGCAGAATATACATGTACATGATATATTGTTTAAATTATCAGAGCGAGAGACAGAAGCAAAAATCACATTTTCTCGCTTTACCGAAACGCTCCCTCGTACAAAAGATGATAAGTTCCTTCAGTGAAATCTGCAAATATCATTTTTAAGTTGCTACACTCCAGCGCACGCTATTTCAATGCAATGCTTTTAGTGTTGCAGTTATAAATATACTCAGTTTCACTGGTAAAAATATGACATCGTTCTCGCCCATCACTTTGTTCCCCTGCACGTTGTCTGAGATGCTATCATATGTAATATAAATATCTATTCCTATCTTTGTCTTCTTAAGCCTAACTAAATCTCATTACTTTGCATAAATGTAGTCTTAATGAAGAAAATATCACCATCGTGGGAAGTGGGATCACATTGACGCATCTATACCCCCACTCGTTTGCTTCGCTCCTTAAAATTGCCCCCCCCCCTTCCCATCCGACATGCCCAATGGGAACCTCCTGCTATACGCCAATCTGTTCATGCAGGAGTAAGGCAGCAAAGAAATATCTTGAGACAGTCAGGCAAATGGTGACAGATCGATATACAGCAATTGGAAGTGACAAAAGTGCACACATGTCACTAAATGGATGGTAAATTATGTAAAACTGGGTAAAACTCGGCCGCACATCTAATAAACCGGAGTCGATTTAGGGGATCAATCAGTAATACTCTCTCCATTTTCTTCTTAGGTTTGGTTGAGCCCGTGTGCGATTCATTTCAGTTGATTTGAAATTCAAAGAGGGCCCATGCCTTTAGAATATAGAGAAACTATCCACGCTCAACACCTGGGAAGCTGTTTATCGAGAGGCGCCTGCTTCGGTAGGCCTACCCATCTAAGGAGAATGACTCCAGCCACACCGAGAACACCCGTGGTCTAGTGGTTCTGAGGTTCCATGACATTTGCTCCGGCGACAATTGCTCGGCTCTTAATTCCACACACTAATCGAATGACCAACTTTAACCCTGGGTTTAACACTATACCCTACCCTAAACCTAACACAAAAACCTAATGCAACCTTAACCCTAATACCTTGGTCGCATTTGCCGTACGGCGAGTTGAAAACAGCCATTTTAACATTTTTAGTACCAGCTGCATATAGGTGGTTTGAATTTAAATTAATAAAACGGCTGTTTTTTACTCGCCGTACGGCCATCGTAGAGCAAATGTGATCAAGGTATAACCTAACATCTTAGACGAACAATCGTCGTGCTTTCGAATCCGTACGTGGCCTAGCGTCCTTTTGCAAGGCATTAATCCACACTTTGCCACTCTCTATCTAGATGTTACATTGGAGAGAATCTTGGGAATCGAACTTCCGAAGTTTTATTTTTTTGTTACTAATGTTTTTAAGAAACAGTGCTAACAATTTTATAGGCAGTTTTCTAGCAACTGGCGTTAAAAATACATTTTTTTTAAATAGTTCTTATTGATACTTTATTGATTGAGATTCTGTATGAAGTAGCCTGCATAGCTATTTGCGGGACGTCACTACCCCCGATTAGGTCGCAATATCTTTGCAGTGAAGACAGGAGTGGCCTTCTTAAGACCCGCACATATTTCTCTATGTTGAGTGGTGATATCCTATAACAACTCTATTGATTGTAAGTGACTGCATCAGTGTGAAATCTAGAAACCTCTCAACACCTGTAATGACGTCATAAGGAAACTCCCGCCCCCATAAACCTATTAATCTATGATACGTGATACAGTTCGGTGGTTCTCATTAACCCGTTCTTAAAGACCCCCCGACCCCCCCCCCCCACACACACAAAAAAAACACCTCCAAACGACTTGAACATAATAGCTAAATTTGATAGTAAACCAGTACGTCTGCAATATAACAATACATTCTAATAACCAAAATACTACTCGTTAAAATTAGGATATTAGCAAGTTTGGTGTGGAGCTTATAGTTTCCCATATATCAATCGGGATTTGAGATCGTTCTGATGCCCATCGGCGCCCAACCCGGTGTCCAACCAACGTACTCGTCGATATCAGAGGTGCTGTGCAAAATTCAAAATTTTCTTTCGTTTCCATTCCTGGGACTGCCTCCCGTACCAACTGTTTTAAAATGTATTTTTAATGTTGGGGGAAGGGGAAAGGTAGCCCACCCTCTCCCATACTCACAGGTGCTGTACAACATTAATTTTTTTCTTTCCTTTACATTCCTGGAACTGCCACCAATACCAAATATGTTAGCAATGTCTCTTTGACGCTACCTTTTTATATTCTTTTAGTATTCCATCGGTCATTTTCTAAAAAGCCCATCATTATATCAGAAGGAATGTCATTAATAACTAGTCAGATCTGATTAATCTAAGAAAGATATTGTCAATAGTCATAAATATGACACATGATCCAAGCTTGATTGATGCCTAAAATGTATTCATGTATAAATGCTCAATAAAAAGGGTAACTACGTATCTATTCCCAAGATCAAGTCGCGTCGAACGTATACTGCAATCAAAATCGTCTTATTCCATCGGGCAATAACTTTATCGCATTGCTTAACATTACCCAGCTTTAAAAGGATCCCTTGGGCACTCCATGAATATTCATCAGTCTTAAAAATACCTACAGGTTAGGGAGATAAGCCTTGGCTTTTTAAGATAGTCCTTCGTTTCACCGCAGAAATCAAACATTAGCCTATCGGTTGGATCATTGCCCTGCACTTTCGTCAAGAAAATTCTGGTTCGTTGAAATCGAGGACGTGCCCACTCTCCACTGATCAATGATGCCCCAGTCACACCATGGGGCTGTCACACCAACGAAATCGATTCCAAAAAGACCGATTGTATATCATTGGAAATGCGGTAATAGCTTTGCTCGGTCTACAGGTGCTTTCGCAGGTGTCACGTGATACAAATAAAAATGAATGAATGAATGATATTAAACCAAGGAGCTTTTGTTAGAAGCTATATAGTTGATTAAATGTTCCATCAAAGACGTTTCATTTTAATCGTTTTTAGGCCTATACCTCTATTTTGGGCCTGTTAATATTCGGATTTCCATGAAGTGATTGAAAATTGACACAATTCACAAATAAAAAAAATCATAAATAACCATTCCCTGTATTAAAATAACTGCTCGATTAAAAATGACCCCCCCCCTAAATTTCAGGGGTCAGGGGTTTTGAAAATAGCAAGATTTCGGGCAAAGTTGCTTCACAGTAAATAACGGTTTGTGTCAAGGGCTTCAACGTTGGGTGTAAGGGAAGGGGTGTTATAGAAGGGTGTTCAAAAATAAAAGGAGAAGAAGAAGGAAGAGGAGGATAAGAAGAACAAGAAGAAGGAAAGGAAGAAAAAGGAGGAGGAGAAGAAGAATAAGAAGAAAAGGATAAGAAGAAGAAAAAGTCAAAGAAGAAGATGAAGAAGTCGAAGAAGAAGGAAAGGAAGAAGAAGGAGGAAGGACGAGAAGAAGAAGAACGGCAACAACAAGGACAATAAGGAGGAGGAGAATAAGAATAAGAAAATAAAGTTGCAGAGAACGGCATTCATTTTCCACCTGACAGATGCGAGTTGCAAAAGTTTTTATCATCTGCCGGTTATGACATGTTCTGTCATTGACGAATCAAATGTGGTCAGGAAAGTGATGTTGAAAAAAAAGAGGAACATGGTTGATGTGGAAAGAGATGACACATAAAAATGAAGGAATACAAATAAAGAAAAACAACAGCGAGTCAGTTGCGACTTTTGCAGGAGTATTCACGAGGCTGAATACGAAATGGATATCAAGAAGATCAAAGAGAGCGCAGGTGTAAAAGAAAGAATGGACGAGTACCCAATTACGATGATTAAGGAGAACAAAAACGCGAGAATATATAGAGACAAACAATTAATTAATTCATGTATGTCATGACAAAGGGGATATGCTTTCCCCATTCCGTATACTATGGAAAGTTATGTAGGAAATAAAAAAAAAACAAGATATCTCAAATTCAATGATTAAAAAACCCCAAAAGATTTCTCAAATTCAATGATGAATTGAAACAAAAAAGGGAGAAATTAAAATGCCTTGCAAAATTACAGGTCACACACACACACAAATAGTTATCAAGCAAAATCCCCACTAGATATTTTCGAGTGATTGCTAGTGTAAGTAAACAATTTATCTAAAGACAGAAATGGGTGACGAACAAACCAATGAGACCGTTACATGCATGCAAATAGTTGACCAAGTCGCTTGATAACAACAGTTATCATCCGATTCACATAAAAAATGAAGGCATAACATTCGCCGAAGGAGAAGAAAGAATGAACTAATGATACACTGAAAGTTAGAGAGAAAAGGGTACATAACATTCGTTAGAATATGAGAAATACAGTTAGTATAAAATCAACATAATTAGATGGCTAATATTCATAGACGATTAAATATCAATATACTAGTGTACCCTATCAAAAGCGAGTAACTTGATATTGAATAAATGAAAACAAAACACATTTTATTCTTTCAATATCAGTGATCTCGGTTGAAGTTAAGATTGCTTTAGCCTTTGAAGTTTAGTCCATCAACCATTGTATTTCCCAGCGACCTTTTTCCTGGAAGAAAATTTGATATCAAACCCTCTCCAGATAAAATGTCTAGCCCTTAGGCATCCCAGAATCATAGCAAAAGCACGATGGTGATGATCATGGCAGTGCTTTGTTTTTGAGATTGTAAATTTTCAGTGGAGAGTTTTCATATTGATCCAAACACGCCCGGATCCTCATATTTCAAATACATATCAAGCATAATAGCGTGTTGCTTCACCACCTTCGCCAGCAGTTCAAACTGAAAAAGGACAGGTAAAGAAATGACTGATAAAAGTATTCGAATTCTACTTTCTCTTCAAATTTCCTTGATAATCTACCCAAAGATTTCCATCAGTTTTACTTTTCAAATGAAAAAGAAAATCCCTCTTGTTGAACCCGCTCGGTTGCTTTGCTCCCTCGATTACATACTATTTCTGAAAACCTGTTTTCGGGGTGAGGCCAGGGCCAAGCAAGGACAGACACAATTAATTTAGGAGTTTAATAAGGACGAAATCCTTTTTTCTTTCGAATAATCATTATGATTCTACTCTCAAGATCATAAAATAAAAAAAATATTCTGAACAGTTTTTAAACGTGATATTCCAAATCGCTTTTTTAAAGTGTTTTAGATTAGAATGCAGAATATTTGAACATCAATACACACAAAATGAAATGTTAGGGACAACACATTTTGACGCTGTTTTATATGCTGATGACACAAAATTAATATTTAGTGACAAAGATTCTGCAAAACTTACAGAAGATATTAACATTAATCTTGTCAATTTATCAGAATGGTTTCAAGCTAATAAACTCACTATTAATTAAAAAAAACTAAATTCATGAATTTTTTGCCTTCATCAAGAATTAATAAAAAAATAATGATATAAATCTTAATTCGTATACTATTAAAAGTCAATTGTATTAAATTTCTTGGTGTGATTATTGACCAGAACTTAAATTGGAAAAGTCACATAGACAGTTTTAATCAAGTCTTGTCAAATATAGTGGCATAATCTATAAATTATCGCATGTATTAACTTTAAAACACTTCGTGCACTGTATAATACTTTTGTTTTTGCCATACTTAAATCATGGAAAGGTATTACGGGGCAGAGCATCTTCCACAGCTTTGAACTGTACACTGATCCTCCAAATGAAGGTCATTCGCATTCTCACGCATGCAGATTTCCGTGCTCACACACCCCCTCTTTATAAGCAGCTGAATATTTTACGACTTCCAGACATTGTGAAATACAAAATGGCTTTATTCATGTATAAATACCACAAACAAATTCTACCCCATATTTTTGACAACATGTTCTCTAAAGCAGACTCCGTTCATTCTTACTACACAAGACATAACAAACATCTCCGCACCCCATTCCTGAAATCAAACATGCTTTCTTCAAACTCGATCACAGTGAATGGTTCAAAGCTTTGGAATAATACGCAATCCTACTTGAACTCACCTTCATTAAATACTTTTGAAAATATATTACAAGTCTTTTCTTTCAGCTCACATTGAATAATCGCATATATACATTACAGCAGGGTATTCATTTGTATATGAATTTGTTTTTGTGCTGGGTTTGTCTGGCCTGAAGGAATGCCTCCTTTTATTATAAACTTGCATATTTTTATCCAGTCTCTTTCTCATTTTCTCTATTTTGGAGCTCATTTTATTATTCACTTCTCTCCTATCTTTCACTTTCCCTTTTATTTCCTCCTACATCTGCCCCCTTCTCCTGACTCTTCTCTCTTCTGTTTACATGTACCATTTTTTAAGCTTCCTGCTCCAACCCTGTGTTCTTTTATTTTATATATAGCTATTTATTGTTTCTTATTCAGGCTACATTGCCCGTAGGTCTCTAGGCCATTTTATGTGTGCATCACAAGCCTTTCATTATTTTTTAGAACACATCCTTTTATTTTTCCTTTTAACTGTAATGATTAGTTAGCATGCATTGTATTGTATTTTACCTCAATGCATTATGTCACATCTACATGTTCTGTGATGAGCTGCTCTACATTGTCACCTTTCAACTGTTTATACTGTATTTGTGTTGGTTTTAAAAAGAGCCTTTTTAATGGGCTTGTGAAAAAAAGATGAATGAAAAGAAACAAGTAAAGAGATACCACCTGTCGTAGAAATTATTTGTACCCTCGTTTAATTAGATTTTTTTTTTATTTTATGGAAGTTGAGCGTCGACCCAAAATACCCATCTTCCTCTAAATGACGAAAGCTACACCGATCTTAATGAATTCCAGATAGAACACGACCCCCTCTTTTCCTCGCTTCTTTGAGAAACATTTATTAAGTTCTTGTCGGTCCCTGAATTAAAAAAAAAAACGGATTTTCGAAGTGATTTGATAGCTCAATTTGTTACTCGACTTTCAAAGCGTTGAAAGGAGCCATTAAGGAACGTATAATAATCACTGGGCGTTAAACGATAAATGAAGGTTGGGAAACCGTGTTTATCCCTTGGTTACCGAGGAAATGATTTTAGAAATCAAAGATAAGCGAAGTATGACATAATGATAAATAGGCTGAGAAACCATAGTTATCCCTCGGCTTACTATTAAAATGAAAATGATTTTCGAAATCATATACAGACATAGATTTGTTAATGACGTAAACATTTGAGTGTCATCATGGTCAACGTATTCGTTTAGAAATAATATCGAGTTCTGCGGATGATCCTTTCCACATTTAATAAATGAATGAATGAATGGTCGAGTCTGAATGGTTGAGTATAATTATGATTCATTCAAATCCCAAGTGGTTGCAGAAAACACTGATTTTACGAGAAAGTGTGTAAAACCGAAACGAATTGTTGACTCAGATATGTGGGACAGTGTATCATTATTGCTTGAAATAGAAATTACCTGGCATGTGCTTTAATGTCATGCCTGTGTTGCTAAGATCTCAACAAGAACACAATTTCTTACAGAATATTTTTGGCAAATATCTTTATTCATACATAGAAACTCATGGTTGGTAATTTGATTAGATTTTTTAAAATGAAATTTGAACTCTTAACCAGAACTTTAATTTATCTTTAATTTACATTTTAATACAAGATATATTAACCCAATTTCAATGAGATATGAGTGAGAGTAAGAACAGTAAGTATATTCTAACCACAGTGCCAATTTTATCTCGTAATTATTTCACAAACCTCAAGAAAAATAATCATTGAATTCCACTTTTTGTATTACACTTATTTGAATCATTCTTTAGATTCCCTCCAATGTGTGAAGACAAAATCTGCAAATGTCGAATTTTCATACACCAATGAAAACAGACCAACATGATGAAAAAGTCGCACAAATAGAATGACAATTTCTACTTCTGAACATACGAAAGTTAGACTTGGTTTATTTTTTATGTTCATTTTCTTTCAAGAAACTGTTAACGTCTTGTTTGATGTCTACTATGTCTTTATATTAACTTATGTGGTTATCCACAGCAAATTGTTCGATCGTTAACGAACGAATGACATGAATAAAATAGAGATTAAAAAGGTAAATACCAAGCCACAGCCGATCTCAAATGTCACTGCTTTTAAAGTGCAGCCATCAAACACACAACGAGTTGCAACAAACTCTTTTACAAACGAAGATAAAGCAAGAGCGCTGCAGACGAAAAACCGAGAATGCTTCGAGTTAGCACCTGGTATATGCACTTTTTCGCGCTATTTTCAATCGGGCGTCGCTTATAGGTGTTACTCACTGACTGAAAACGAATGAAACAAGAAAACAGGCCTCTAGTCCAGAACAGTTTCTTTTTAGGGGGGGGGGGGGGGTCGGGACAGGTCGATGTTAGCTCGAGCGCCTCCTCCTTCATCCTTCCTTAAACTAAAACGTCAAGTGCCACATCTTTGTGGATTATTCGGTTTATCTTATCTGCTAAAACTGCAGAATAGTGGCACATTTTCAATAGATTCTCTTCGTAAACGATTTTTAAATTATTAACCGAAATGTTGGCAGTTCATGGCACCGCCATCTATCGATTTTATTTAACTTCATGCTGTCACTGAATGGCATATTATAATTCTTTATCTAAGCAAACTGATACGTTTCATTCAAATTAAACTGTAAAGGCGTTTCCTTAAAACTGTAAATATCTAAGATTAAAGTTTTGGGTGTTTTCTATATAATAAAATAATTCTGCTAAAACTGCAGAATACCGGCACATTTTCAATAGATTCTCTTCGTAAACGATTTTTTAATTATTAACCCAATTGTTGGCAGTTTATGGCACCGCTATCTATCGATTTTATTTAACTTCATGCTGTCACTGAATGGCATATTATAATTCTTTATCTAAGCAAACTGATACGTTTTATTCAAATGAAATTGTGAAGGCGTTTCCGTAAAACTGTACATATTTACGATTAAGGCAGTCTTCTGACGTAAAATAAAATTTATCTAAAGTTTTGAGTGTTTTATAAAAACAAATAATCACATTGAATATGGCGATTGGAATCCTTTTTTCCTTGCCTTTCTATTACTTATAATATACCTCAGTATGCAACAGCACACATCAATTGTGATTTACGAAAACATCAGATGAAATTAAGTGCCAGCTAGATATTTGAAATGCATCACGTGACAACTTTCCAATTGCTTTAAAAGTGATAAAAATTCATCGATTACCATTTGAGGGAATAATAACGTCATCAGGAAGTAGCCTTACAAAAAATAACCACTTGAAAACTTTCAATTTACCTGATGAAGTGTTTTATGTGATTGCTTTTACAGCAAGAAATCAATTACATTGATAGAAACTTGAAAAGAAAAAAAAAACGAAATGGAGACGGGAGAAGAAACATGAATGTGGTAAAGAGAAATCACGCATGGTTCAGTGCATTTCGGGTGCTGGATACGACGAGGTAAAATGTTTTCGGGACTCGAAAACAACAAATTAAAGAAAGAGATTGACAGAGAGAGAGAGGGTGATGTAAGGGAGAGGGGTGTGGATGTCATGGTACAGTTAATCTGCATTTTAAGATTGGTTTATTATATTCAATAAAGCTCGTTTGGGAATGTCATGCTTCTAACAAAAATATTCCTTATCATAAAAAAACTCTTTTTGGGCAACTATACAATGTTGGATTCATCATGAATGAGATACACATACGATTATATCATTCTAAAGATTGTTTAAGTCATTTTGTGTCATCAAATCCTCAATTTGCTGCCAACATATTCTTTTGTATTACGTATTACAGGATTATGTTACATTTTGACAAGTTCTTTCATATATGAATGCAGAAATATAAAACATACTTACAGATTAAATGACGAGGGTAAACGTTTTTTCACAAATCCATATGCGTCCTGAAAAAGATATGATAGAATAACACAAATATATCATGACATTCTTTATGTATATGTAAAAGAGTGAGAAGACACTCGGAAAGCTAAAATTTCACTCTTTTAAAGAGATTAAAATTTGTAAAAGAGTGAAAACGCACTCGGAGAGGTAAAATTTTACTCTTTTAAGGGGATTAAATTGGGAAAATACGTTTTTCTTTTTATTCAAAAGGCCGGCCAACAACCACGCATTAACTTATTTTTTCATTCGTAATAGAGCGAAAAGACACTCGGAATTAGTGGAATTCTACTCTTCCAGTGATTAAGGTTGAGAAAAATGTTTCGAGTGAAAAGTTTTTTTTTAGTATTACACTTGGTTAAAAATGAGACAGCAATCTCTCAAAAGAGTGAAAATGTCACTCTTAATCTAAGGTAGATGTGGAAGTAGCTCACAGGGACGAGATTGGAAACAATGTTAACACTTGAGTAATCCGACAGGAAGATGGTATTTCTAAGTACAACAATTAAACACATGCATCTACAGGACAAGCTTTGAAAATATATTCACCCCAACGTCGTTCCAGTGGTCATAACATTTTTTTACCGACTATTGAGTAATACAATCACCAATATTGGGTAAAATTCGATCAACCACGCAAGACGGAATAACTCTTCGCCAACCTTGAATAAAGTATCACTTAATGAGTGAAATCTACTGTAAATACAATCTTTGCATATTTATGTAATGACCATATATATTTGGTTTACTTATTTGCAATCGTTATGTAAGGACAATCTTATAAATCTAAAGTAGATGTTAAAGTAGTCAAAGGATTTGATAAATTGCCTACAGAAATGTTTAATCCCATGGGATTTGAACAGAGACATGGCGGCTCTTTAGATTACGTATTAACTGTATTTAGTTGAATAAATAAAGTACCACTGACTGACATATACAAACAAGAGAATGCAGTAATAGAGGTAACTTCGGCGCCAGAGTCAATCGCAAAGAAAGGGGAACGTCGCTTAAGCTATCGAATCCGACAATGATTTGAAAAGTACTAAGCCGCTTAATGTTCAAACAAAATGTATATCAAATAAATATTGGAATCTTATTGTATTAGGAGTGATACGAAAGGCTGACAGGTTTTGTTTTAAAGAATAATCCAGAATTGGAACCACATGAAGTACAAACACCATGCATACCCACACGCGCACGCACACACACACGTTCAGAGGACGTCACTATCATAATTATTATTCAAAATTAGTGATTTCCTTTATTACGTTGTATTGACAAATTTGAAGTTTAAGAAGCAAAATGTAGTCTCAAATTCATTCAAGAAGTTTTACCTGACCTCTTTTTCTAGGGGAATATAAACAATTGGAATTGGACCTATATCAATATTTTAATAGATGGGAATAGAACGGATAAAATATACAGTAAGTGAACATAACTCCTTATGAAGTTTTGAGTTATTCCTTCACAATTTAGGCCTGCAGGCCTATACATTATGTATAAATGTTTAATTGTCTTTGCACAATTACTTCATTCTATAATGCAGTCTACGTCAACAAAGTTTCATTTACTAATCTTTGTGAAATTTCCCCAAAACACATAGCTTCAATATTGTCGCGCCAAGAAGCGAATAATGCCTTATTTTGGAAATATTTCCTGGAAGATCTGACAAAGAAAATCAAGGTATTGCAGGTAAATCTAGAGGGTCGAATCAAAAGAGATGAGGGAATTGATCAACAGAAAGGGAAAAGTACGGAGACAGTCGCTTTCCAGCTGGACAAATAACTTGATAGTGTCTTTGACAGATTTTTCCTCGGTGGAATGACTTTCTGCAGAACTCTTGGCGATTTGGCACGGCGGGTAAAATAGATCTAAATAAATAAAATGATGTGATACATGGGAAAAGGAATTGCCTTATTTTTACGAGAAACAGAGAATGGAAAGATGAAGAGAAAGAGGTGATTCGCGTCACGTTAATAGGCTACGTGAAGGCGATGTATTGTCTATCATGGATATAATAGTTTTCGGATTTACTAGGAGCAGCTCTCAAAACAACGCAAGTCAAATAACAATGGAGAGCTGGGAGGCTTTTTTCGAGAGTTGGTGGACCGGGGACAGCAACTCAGTGTCTTGACTCTGGACAACGACCTGTTTGCAATTGTTCGTCCGGTGCAAGTCTTCGGTTGATTTGCTGTCCCGGTCCACCAACTTACGACAAAAGCCTCTCAGCTCTCCATTGTGATTTGACTTGCAAATTCAAAGGAACTGCTGCGTTGTAGAGAGCTGCTTCGTAGAAATTGCGAAAACTCTAAATGATCTCGAGGCTGCCTCAGTCCACTGTCGGCGTAAGTATGACCACCCAAATTGATTTTGATTTGTCCCAATGTATAGATTTTTCAGTTGGTCTGATGATACCAAATTTGAAATTTCCATTAAAAATTGAACAAAAATGAAAGGATTTGATAATTTTCAATTTGTTTGCAAAAGGGGCTAGATCCACGATGGTACTTTTTGAGAAGATAGATTTCTTTTAGAGTAGATTTCTTTTATACCCAATTTTTATGTTCACATGGTAGGTAGACTATCATGACAATTTAGTTTGGCATTATAATATTGCAATATGGGAGAATAAAAAAAACTTGCTTTTCTCAGAATGGTCTCAAGTGGATCTAACCCCTTTTGCAAACAATCTCATCATATATTGATATAAATGTACACTAGATACACTAATTAATTATGTGACCTGTTGTTCACAACAAGGTCCGCCATGATAACCATCTCAAAAGTTCAACGGTTGGATAACAATCCATTCGCATAGTTTTGCATGACATTATGCTGCTGTCAGATTTTTAATCATAGTCATAGGGAAGATTTAATATGTGAAGTGACCAAAAAATATGGAAAAATACTGAAAAATAGGTCGATTTCCCCAAGGAGAAGTAAAACAAGTAAATCCAAGATAAGCAATAGTCTCTGTCATAAGCTATTGCAATCCGTACATAGGGTTATAAAAAAAAAAATAATCATATTCACAACATAGAGAAGAGGGAGAAACTCTGCTTCCAAGGAGACATGTATCCATTGTTCATGCATGGAGCTATAAAACACAGATAATAATAATAGCTCTATGGTTTATGTATTATCATAGAGCTATAAGCTATTACAGAGGTCCATGGTATTATCAACAAATTTGCAGAGGCGCCATGTAGAAACCCCATGCTGAGGGTCCACAAAAATTGGAGAGAGCGAGATAATGGGTAAAATGTAAGATAAATAGTGTTTTGGGCAGATAGAGGGGTGGAGACGAGAATAAGAAAGAGAGAGGGAAGGGGTGGGGAATTGAAAGATAGTGGCCAGTGATATGATAGAGACAGGGAGAAGTGAGATAGAAATGGAGAGAAAGAGAGAGGGGGGGAGGGGTGCAAGAAAGAAATCGAAAGAGAGGAAGGGTGAAAGAGATGGAGAGTAAAGCGAAAGGGAGAGAAATAGAATGGGGAGAACGAGAGAAGGGGGGGGGGGCAGAGAGGAAGAGGGACAGAGGGTGGAGAGACAGACAGACTGAGGAACAATATTAAAAAAAGAGATATAGGAGATAGACATACAGACAAACATCCAGCGGAGCAATGCAAGCAAGCAAGTATGCGGCAGTATCGGAAGAGTCAACCTGAACAAATAACGAGAGGCTTCCAGACATCCATCGTCATTGAGTTAGACTGTATCACATGACATGCCTAACTCGAATCGATAGTTTGGTGCGAGATGGCCTTTCCAAACACACCTTACAGAGCAAAAACTCTCCCATGCAAGGTTCCTTGAAGGACACAAGCACGGTCGTGCAGATATGGGGGGGGGGGTTCTTTGAGCCATAAACATCTTCTTTTTAACGACCAAGATAAAAAAGGAAGGAAAGGAAGAAATGCAAAGGAAATAACTAAGGGTGGAACTGAGCTGAAACTTTTACATGCTAAGGTACTTCACCAAAAGTTTCAACACATAGATGATTTCAAATTAGGTTTCCACATTCCCCGTCATTTGACTTTACTGTATTTGGAAGTTAAAAAAAAGAAAAGGCGCTTAGTGGGATATTTCTATACTAAAACCCATGGCAAAACGTGAATCGCACTGTTTTACAGGTACTACCTAAAGTACATTCCGTGCCTCACACTTGGTTAAGCCAAGTGGTTAAGGCACTGTCTCTAAACACTCAAGTAGCACTTGGATGACTAATGTTGTTTGCATCACGACATCACGGCGAACATACCAGCAGCATAATGAGCCAAAAATTGTGAATGGGCCAGATACCTTTTATACAAAAGCTAATTTTCTGATAGATTGTGACATATGCAAAAATGATGGTTATATCATAAATATATAGAGTTACTCGCCTTATACAGTGCGTTCCAGAATAAACGAAACCGAGATTTAGCGATCATTTATCATAACTTAATCATAAATAGAATAGACAAATGACCTACCAGCTTAAAGCTTAGAATCTCCTCTTTCATCTGATATTACTTAGATTATTTCTTATTCACGCATGAGTGAGCAAAAACTATTTGAAGAAAGGATACCAAAAACTCATTTGGCGGGGGGTATCTGGGTTTCAAAAAGAAAATCACATTTTTGAAAAGTTCAATATCTGCTCTTTAATTTGGTACCAAAATTACAGAAAATGGTCAAGAAATAAAAAAGTTCTGGTCATTTGAAATAAGGCTTGTATTTCCATAATTTCATGAGATAAACGTGTTTTCACCGGTTTCCCACAGAAGCTTTCGCATGGTGAACAAAAGATTTAATGCATGGCTGATCGTCAACAAAAGAGAGTGTCGAGAGTTTGAAAGCCAGCCTGGAGAACCTCTTCATTTTATGAAATTATTGAAATTCAAGCCTTATTTAAAATGACCAGAACTTTGTTATTTCTTGACCATTTTCTGTCATTTAGGTATCAAATTAAAGAGGAGATATTGAACTTCTCAAAAATGTGTTTTTTTTTAAACCCAGATACCCCCTGCCAAATGAGTTTTTGATATCCTTTCTTCAAATTGCATTTGCTCACTCATGCGTGAATGAGAAATAATCTAAGTAATATCAGATGAAAGAGGAGATTCTACGCTTTAAATTGGTAGGTCATTTGTCTATTTTATTCATGATTAAGTAATGATAAATGATCGCTAAATCTCGGTTTCGTTTTTTCTGGGACGCACTGTATATCCCTCTCCTTTAGATACTGTTCTTTTCTTTTCTTCTATTTTTTTTTTCAACTGCTTGAAAAATCAAGAGGGCGGTTGCCATTGTCCCCACCCCCGCCCCGTTGGGTTGCCTCTGTTAAAATCCACACGTTTCTGCTAAAACGCGCCTTGTAAAAATATTCCAAATGAATCGTACAATTTTCTATACTGCTGTATTAATATTTCCCTCTATTCTGATAGCGAGTCCATTCCCCACGATATTTCTTTTTTCTTCGGCCCGTATATGCACATCATCAAGACAATTTTCTAGCCTTAAAATTACATCGGGAAATTTATTGAAGTAAATTCACCCCAAACTAAATCGAATACCACCATGTGATTATTTGATTAATAGAAGAATATCCCCCCTAACATGACTAAGCAATGAATGTCAGTCACATTTATCATGTTTTTACAATATATTGAAATAATCTATATAAAGAGTGGATTTTTTAAAGGGAATGAACAGTATATTTGAAACGGTTTTATGGATATGAAAAAGTTGTTCATCTCCAAATATCCACTCTCTTTTATTATTTTTGAAAGGTATGGAATTGCAAGACTGCTCTCACTATAAACATTACGTAACAGAAGTTCTTCCTCATCATCTAAAACAAACACATCTTGTACAGTGCAATAGAGTCCCTGTGAATTATTTTGATTATCGTTCTTTGAAAGCTTAGATTTTTCAATCAAAAGCACCGTAGTTTTAAAATACACGTGTTAGAATAATCAGCAATGTGACACAAATTGAAGAAAATGTGATTTACCAGATTTTCTTGCAAAACTTTGGCGACACAAAATTCACGCTTCTTTGTCTTTTTAATGAATTTCCTACGAATGACAAATGCTTTTAAGAATTTTCTGAAAATGTTGTTCTCAAATCGAATGACCTTTTTCACAATCCGACATGAATTAGGCCTACAATACTTACTGTTAACAGCTAGTACTATGAGAGAATCAAGGACTTGATTTGCAATTGTCCATTACCTATCAATCAATGATTTTGTTTTGATGTATTACATTATTGTTGAAATTGTAAGAGATAATTGAATAAAAAAATCGCAAATTGGTAACGAATAGACAAGAAAAGAGGTTAGGAAAAACGGAGACAACTAAAGCATGTTGAAGTTTATGTGTGTGTGTGAGGGTGTATGTGTGTGTGCGGAGGTGCGTGTGGATGGGTGTGTTGGCGTGTTTGTAATTGAGTTTCACATGCGTCTACCCATAAGATATGTTTATAATATGTCTGCTGCCGATTTTTAACGTCACCATCCAAAATACGTGACAATTTCAAGTGCACGAATCTCAAACATCTTAATGGTCCATTCTTAACTTTCCCACTAGCTTATGATAATGTGAAAATTATGATTTATATATAGATCCTATGTGTTTTTACGCTTGATTTGCAATCGGATTTCAAAACTTGAGATAAATAGTTCAACGCAGTGAAAGTTTAACTGCAAATTTACGTTTAATCGAATGTTTTCCCCCCATGATTTTGGGACAACACTTAATTGTCAATTGAACGTAGGTTTCTTGCAAACACCCCAAGTCTGCTAGCACAAACAATGTCTGCACGATATTATATTCATCTGTTAACCCATTTTTGTCATTTCATTGATACTACTTTTAGGCAGCCAGAAAACCTTTAATACCTGCTGCTCATGTTACACGAAGGGTAATGGTAACAAGGCCACTGATTAGGAGCAGGTGTTTTCCTTGTTAGATTCGCCTCTTCCGGTTTTCGCCATGTTTCGAGTGAATATACACTAGACAGGATATGTACACCTTATTTTTTAATGTTCTTATTTTTATACAATTTGTAAAACTCCGGATGCCTGTAAACAAACAATATTTGCTCAAACTACTTAAGCTACATGTAAAGGTAGATTCGAATTGAAATCAAAGCGAGATAAAAAGACAATAAGTTACTTCTTTTCTAGCACAGTGCAAGGACAAGAATCATTGAAAACAGGTAGACAATATTACAATTAAATACACGATACAAAAATACAAACATGGTAAAGATAAAAAAATACATGGTATAATAACATGTAAAAACTGACTGATTATTTAAGTTCTTGAAGCAAGTACACTTATTTTCACTTCACATTGTGTCGAACGAAATTAATATGAAAACGTGATCGCGGTGTCCTCGCTCTTTAAATTTTTTTTTTATTTAAACGAGAATATATTGAATTCTCTTTCTATATCGACAGCGATAGGGTCCAAACTATTTATGCTTTCCAGGATTTACCAATGCAACAATATAAGGGCTGGTGGGGGGGGGGGTCTGTGGAAACGTTATTCGAATATTGTCATCAGGAAACGAAAGTTAAGCTATTATAGCCTACGCCTCGGCTGAAATTCCTATCTCGCTGACGAGAGCATCACAGATAAAAAACAACAACCGTAATTCTAGGGTTCTAATTTGTTTAATGACGCAATAGCCATGGGATTAATCGATACTCTTTATCCGTTAACAACAAATATATATGATTCTGAGTTATAGGAAAGACGGTCGCAATATGATTAAGGTTTATCCCCTTCAAAAATACTCCGTGAAATACCGTGAGCTATTTTTGAGAGTCATTACTCAACCAGATCGATTGCCTGTAAGCAACTCAGCGACACTTGCTTGAGAACGCAGACGACCCCTTAATTGCTATCGGCAAATGTATCGGATTGGAATACCTGGATATCGCACAATCCCTTTGCCCGCCCACGAGTTTCAGATTTCGATCGATTGATAATATAATGCGACGACCCACGAAGATTAGATCGTATGCGTATTTGACCCAGAAAAGTCCCCCTCTTTTGCTGCTCTTCTATGTTTACTAGATATATCAACGTGAATACATCCTCGCATAATTTGAAATATTCCCGCGATATGAAAACCGAAATCTCAATTGGAATCGACTAGATT
This sequence comes from Lytechinus variegatus, assembly GCF_018143015.1. NCBI lineage: Eukaryota > Metazoa > Echinodermata > Echinoidea > Temnopleuroida > Toxopneustidae > Lytechinus > Lytechinus variegatus. The sequence goes on along the minus strand of NC_054743.1, from coordinate 23,210,390 downwards.
CGATCAAAATCGAGAAAAATTGCCGAAGGACATATTGAAGCGTAATAATTACAGCTATGAATGAAGCCTCCTTCCCCAAGTGTACTCTCTTTGCCAAAGGTCCACTTCCAATTTGTCAGCAAAGAATGATCAGAGCGTTTCATGAAAGGAATTGTCAGACGTTTTATCCGGCAGTCACCATATATAGTAGGAATGCCTCTCAGTCAATCAGAATCAAGCAAAGCTGTCAGATCTGACAATTTGTCGGACAAAAATGTTAATGAAACGCTCTACAGATGACGGCATTTTATAGGCAAGGGCGGAAATCCCTCCCCAAAGGTAGGTTGACGATGGGCTGGAAAATTTGACAAGCAAAAAAAAAAAGTTTATCACCCCAAAAGTAAGGTCATCTCGTCCAAAATGCATGTTTTATTTCGATTTTGAATGATGTATTTCTTTCCATCTTAAAAGACCAAAAATAGGAGGGGGACATTTAATCTTGTGTCCCCCTGCTATTTTGGGTAGGGGGACGCGTCTCCCTTGGGATCGATTCCAATTCAATTTAGTTCCATTTTTTTTACTGTTTGTACAAAATTCGGTTCGGTCACACACTTTTATATGATAAATCTGCATCATCCCAGGTGGCGCCCTTTTCGAGTGGCCGCACTGATTTTTTTTTTTTGGTTTCTCTTAAATTTCCATTTAAATTCGTTATTTTTTACACGTTGTGAGTATATTGAGAATGGTTTTTATACGTTGAATTGGTTGGTTATGTCCTGTGACAACTCTGATGTACTTTTTGTGATACTTCGTTTTTGAAATCATGCAATTTAATCTTTGGGTTTTTCACTTCAAACTGAACAATTGCTTGCTGTTTGTACGTTCCCATGTATTACACTTCATGTGGCGATCCAGCAATCTACCTCGTCACGCAACATGGTTGTTCGCCGCACTTACTCGCGTGAGGAACTCTTGTATATAGGACGGAACATTGACAATGGGACTCGGTCTAAGCTCCTTAGTTCGGATGAATGGAGTCTGTTTAATGAGTTGGGAATCGCTCGGAGAACAAAGCGTGGCTATCGAGGAGGGGTAATGAGGCGTAGATTTAACATCCCTGTTCTCATTCAGACTAGATACACTAAATTTCCTTCTTTTAGTGGTAAATCGACTCGGGATACTTCTGGACTCATACAACTCACTGGAACCCCTCCTTCTCATACGAAATGTTCTTCTAGGAGTAAAGTTCGAATAGGCCATTGGAATGCCAGATCTATGAATAACAAGACCACTAGTATATGTGATCTTATAATTGATAATGACTTTGATGTGTTCATCGTCACCGAATCGTGGCTTAAGGGCGATCATCGGGACAATCATACTCTTGCCGACATTAGGGCGACTCTTCATGATTACGATATCGTGCACAAACCTCGTACGACCAGTTCTGGTGGAGGCATCTGCATCATCCACCGTTCAACGATCAAAGTGAGTCTTCAAGACTTCAGCAACTTTCAGTCATTCGAGTTGATGGACTTCACTACTCGTATAATGGTGCATCGGTGTTTCATATCTTTGCCATCTACAGACCACCTCCATCATCAAAGAACAAACTAAGTTTTTCTTTGTTCTTGAAGGAATTTTCGTCACTTATAGCATCTGTAGCAATAGTTGACATTCCACTTTTGGTTGGTGACTTCAACATACATGTAGATGACCGCAACGATAAAGATGCTTCAACTTTCCTCAATACATTGGATGAGGCTGGTTTCCAACAGCATGTTATGTCTTCCACACATAGAGCGGGGCATACGCTAGATCTGCTGATAACCAGAAGGGTCGACGAAGTGGTCCCTGCGATTGATTCCATCAGGGGTCTTCCTTCTGATCATGACTGTATATGGTGCACTATTAACTTGGAACGCCCGCCCGCCACCAAGAAGCTTGTCACTTGCAGGAAGCTTCGTGATATTAATATGGACTTATTCAAGTCAGATATTCTGGCATCTTCTCTTACATCTTCGCTCTCATCGTGTTCTTCTAAAGCAGTTCAACAGTACAATTGTGTGCTGAAGGAACTGTTAGATAAGCACGCACCAACCCAATCATCAGTTGTGTCCTTAAGACCACGGGCTCCTTGGTACAACGACTCCATTCGACAGGCTAAGCGAGTTAAACGCCGTGCAGAGAGAAAGATGATGAAATCAGGCCTAGAGATCCACAGGCAGATATACCAACAACTCTGCAAGACCTACAATGACGCACTTACAGAGTCAAAATCACGGTTTCTGTCAGCTGAAGTTGTAGAGTGTGACACAAAACAACTTTTCAAGTTCGTCCAAAAGCTGTCTTGCCCCGATCGAGCTTCTGTGCTTCCTGATCGAGATTCAGATGAGTCACTAGCAAATGACTTTGGTGAGTTCTTCGAGAGGAAAATTCATAAAATTATTGAAGGATTTGACCCAGCTCCATGTCAATTAGGGGAAATTCCTGGATGTGATAGTGCGTTTTCCTCGTTTGAACCAGTATCTGAAAACCAGGTTGGAAAAGTGATCAGTGCCATGACTTCCAAATATTGCCAGCTGGATCCTCTTCCAACATGGTTAGTCAAGGGGTGTTTGAGTGAATTGGTGCCAGTTATCACATCCATCGTAAACGGTTCGCTGTCTTCTGGGAGTGTTCCTGACAGCTTCAAGGTCGCCCAAGTAGTTCCCCTGCTGAAGAAACGTGGTTTGGATCCTAATGATCTTCGGAACTATAGACCTGTGTCCAACCAAATGTTCCTTGCAAAAGTTCTTGAAAGAGTTGCGAGCTTCCAGTTGAAAGCGTATCTAGAAAATAACTGCTTGTTTCCCATAATGCAGTCGGCCTATCGTTCGTTCCACTCAACGGAAACAGCGCTCGTGAAATTAATGAACGATCTCTTACTGGCTGTTGACAAGGGTAATGAGGCGATATTGGTTCTACTAGATTACAGTGCTGCCTTTGATACCATTGACCATGGAAATTTGATCTCCATCCTTGAATGTAAATATGGTATCACAGGTGTTGCTCAACAGTGGCTGGTTTCCTACTTAGAAAATCGGAGACAGAGGGTCAAAGTTAACAACGTTATCTCAAAGACTTTTCCTCTCTCCCAGGGAATCCCTCAGGGCTCCGTCATTGGGCCTTTGGCATTTGCACTGTACACCGGTCCTCTGTCGCAGGTCATTAACACACATGAAGGAATCAAGCACATCATGTACGCAGATGACACTCAGTTGTATGCTGTCATCAGACCTGACGAACATGATGCTGGCCTCCACAAATTGCAGCAGTGTATAGCAGATGTTAAGGACTGGTCACTAAAGAACAATCTTCAATTTAATGACTCTAAAACTGAGGTTCTACATGTCTTCTCCAGGTTCAGAGGTGCTCGGGATCTCCCTGTACTGCAGATTGGAGATGGAACGTCAGTCGGATGTAATAAGGTCTCCCGTGATCTTGGTGTAATGCTTGATAAGAATCTCACCATGGCTGACCACATCCGATCTAAGTCTCGAGCAGCAGCTTTTGGAATTTCCAGGATAGGGAAAATAAGAAAGTATCTGACCCCAAGTGCAACTGAACGATTAGTTCATGCATTCGTGTCATCAAATTTGGACTACTGCAATAGCTTATTTTGCGGCTTACCAGACTCTCTTATCCAACCTCTCCAACGTATCCAGAACACGGCTGCTCGGCTTGTAACTCGTTCCAGAAAGCACGACAACATCACCCCTATCTTCCGTTCTCTTCACTGGCTTCCTGTCTCTGCACGTATCATCTTCAAAATCTTGATTCTAACTTACAAAACCCAACATGGTCAAGCCCCTTCTTATATTACCGACCTTCTCTCACCCAGGATCCCGACAACCTCCATTCGACTCCGATCTTCTACACATCTTCATCTGCAACTGGCCCAAGGACCCAGAGCTCGGACAAGGTATGGGAACCGAGCATTTAGTGTTGTTGCTCCAAAGCTTTGGAATGACCTTCCCATAGAATTGAGGGATGCCCCGTCATTCGAATCATTCAAAGCTTCTCTCAAAACTTACCTCTACAATTCTTCCTTTAAGTTTTAAGTTAATCTTGTCAATATCAAACGATTATTCCTTAATTTTTTGTTTGTTTATGTTTAGCTATTGCCTGTTTTATTGTTCGAACATAATGCATATGTCATAGTATTTCTGATTATTCATTTTGTTTAAACTGATTGTATTCGAACTATTTAATTAATTAATAAACGTCATAGTTTTTATTATTTTCATTATTTGTTCATGTACTTCCCAACTTGAGTAGGCAGTTTTCTTAGCTAATTAGCTAATTTGTAATTTGTTATATGAAAATACTTTACACTGTACATTTCCTTTCTTGTATGTTAACTGTCCAATGTTATTGATGTATGTTACTTAATTGTTTTGTAAAGCGCTTAGAAACATCACGTATTAAGCGCTATATAAATACAATGTATTATTATTATTATTATTATTATTATCATAATAGAATGAAATTTATATAAATATATATATATATATATATATATATATATATATATATATATATATATATATATATATATATAAATATATATATCTATATATACATATATATTTATCTATCGAGAGAGATAAATATATATATATATATATATTTATCGAGAGAGAGAGATATTGTTATTTTTAAGAGGTAGAAGTTTTTTGAAAGACCGTATATACGCGTCTTCCACCAGAATAAGCTATAAGGGTACTGCTCAGTCACGCTAAGAAAAAAGAATAGACGTGCTAGAAAAATAAGTGTTAATTAAAAAAAGAAAAACTCTTCAAAATAAAATGTTAAACGGAAACGGTTGCGTTAAAAATAATCAAATCAAAAGAAAAAAAAGATAGGTTTGGGGCAGAAAGAAAGCTATTTTGGTATCGATTCTCACTTGAATTACAACGATATATATACAGATAGGGGCAGCGCCAGTGTATCTTTATCAATTGGGGCAAAAAGAAGGGGGGAGGGAATGCCACTTAATTCTGAAAATGAATAATAGAGGTATAATACAGCATCAAAGAAATGTTCATTTTAAAAACACTTCTTTTCTAATTTCCTGCTCGTTTCCCTCCATTCAATTTTCCTAACTAACAAAGAACAAAGGGTAACCGTTACACGGCCCCGTACGTAGAGTTGAGAGGGAGGGCCGGGGGGTTATGGGACATCATATGTTTTCATAACATTTTAAAATGTAATACGAATTAATTTCTATTATTGGTCACAATTTTACTTTGACGTCTGTTGTTAAATAACAAACGGCATAAACACTTATTAAAATTAATAACATTTCATTATCACACTTATACCGACGTCATAACCATCAATGTGTTCGTTTTTAGGAAAAGGCAGACTTCATTTGGATTTGATAACCTTCGCATTTTTTTCTTCCTTTTACTTGCAAAATATTTGGGAATAAAGATGTCAAAGCATTTTATTTTCGTGACTGAGTAATTTTGGAAAACGAGTATCAAATTTCTGACAAGTGAAGCCCCCCCCCCCCCTTGCGTAAAAACCGTATCGTTACATGAATGCATAAGAATCAAATTGTGTGTGGAGTGGTGAGGGTCATCATTTTCATCAAAAGACATTAGACTCAAAGGTTTCCTTTGATTTTTTGTTTTACAGTTGCATTTTCTAGTTTGTCATGCAGTAAATAGTAGATTCACAAGGATTAATATCTAAATCTATAATCTATTTATTGAACTTCATTAAACAGCAGACAGCCTATATGTCTTTTATCCCAGTATTAAGTGAAATGGCATGACATTCAAAATTATGGTTCAATCGTACTTCATTAGCGAATGTATTAGAATATCTAAACTGCGTTTTGGCATTGGACCTGAACAAAAATATACGAAAATGGAAGAAAAAGACTGATTGCTTTAGACTTTGGTTAAGACATCATGGTGTAATTCATTGAGAATTACAGCTAGGTTCATGTTAAAGGAAATTAAAGCAAATTAAAATGGTTTTGCTCATGACGGTTTTAATATTCATTCCATTCCAAGAACGCATAACAACATTTTCAATAAAACCCACAATCAATGGTTCTCTCCTAACCTTGAGTAGGCTCTCTTAGGAAATATCATGTGAATGAGACAGTTTCCATGGCAACTAGCGAATTAGCTGATTGTGGTTGTCAACGATATACGAGCACTGTAAACTTATATATATTTTAGTGAGGAATCAATAAGAATGAACCACAAAACAGTCAATAAGAATGAACCACAAAACACATCATTTTACGTACCTTTGAGCCAAATGCTGCATCATCAACCATGTCAACTGGCCCTTGGCGTTGTTGCCCCAAAATTTGTTCTCAGTGGATCACAGGGAAGCGTATTTAGCATTTTCCCATTAACACAATGTAAAACAATCTTTGCGAAAAAGTTTGATAGACTATTGTGTCATCGGCGAGATCGACTCCAGGTCAATTGATCCGATTAATCGCAACTATGGACGACCAGCAACGTCAACATAATATGCATGTTTCATTTGTCAAAAAAAAAATCTAGATATGAATGTATATCAAAAAAGCAATTGATTTCTTGACAATCTGGTATGTTCTTCTTTGTTTACAAAGGACATTTTGCAAATTTCCTGTAGAAGAAATTATGACACATGGATTTCCATAGAGTTACGGTTGACTGGATCAATCGTAACTCTTTGCAAGACGGGGACCAGGGCCGCGTTGCATAACTGTCCCATTCTATGATATATTTCAAGGAATCCTTGATTTTTGACTGGCTGATGAGCACGGTAAGCATGGTAGTTACCATTAGATGGCAAAGTTACTATACATAGGAACTCATATGCAACGGGGCCCTGACCGAGAAAATTCTATCACGTTATACAGTGCGTATCAAAAAAAAGTTTACACTTTGAAAAAGCCCTGGGAATTTAAAAATATACAACATGTGGGTACTTTGTGCACATATAATATTGGGTTTGGGTCTCATCTATCTAATGAAAGTAAAAGTTTTGTCAGAATGTTACACTTAGGTGAGCACTGTCCATTTCTGTAAAGCTCGCAGAAATCTGTTTGCGCAGAAATGCTCGTTTCGATGCTGTGTCAAGGGGAAAGGGCAAAATCAAACTTACCCTTCGAAACATTTATCATACATTTCCCTTGCACTTTAGTCAATTGAAATAAAACGGATACATTCCAGCATTTTGTATAACAATTTTGCCACCCATAGTGAAATTTCAACTCTTATTAAGTACAACCTTTGTGCCAGCTGGATATGAGGATATAACTGAATCTGAAGAAAAGTTTATATCAGATATCTCCAGCATTTTTTCACTAAGTTTTCATCATTGAAATTGGGTTTACATTTCATTTTTCATTTTATACTTGTTTCTCCAAACTTTTCTCAAATTTAGCAATGATAAACATAATGAAAATCAAACTTTAAACCATTCCATGTAAATCACACCTCAGTGTAAAGCAAATATCGTCACGATGGGCTCGGTGTGGGGGGGGGGAGTGGGGTGGGGTGAAATGCAATCTTCGAAGTGTTTTGGGCAAGGAAACATGTCTAACAAAGAAGAAGATATCTTCAAATCAATTTTACTAGCTAAATTCCATGTGTTCTTCATGATTACGGTCTACTTTTATTCGCATAACTATTTCAATGTTCTGCGCAAATCATTTTTCACTAACTTTTCAAAAGTAAGTGGTGCTCACTCAAGCGGAAATATTTTTTGACAGTTATATCGTTATTTGCTTTAATGGACCTTTACCAATGTTAAAAGGGGGAAAAATCTTCAGGATATTACAAAGGCATAATTTTACAGGATTTTTTCAAAGTGTAAACTTTTTTTGATACGCACTGTATAATAACTGACATAGTATCAGTTGGCTTGAGGCGATTTCTTCGATGTGACTTGAATACACGTAGAAGAGCAAAAAGTCATTGACTGCTTTGTTAGAGGGTTAGAATCACCCTTGATCAGAATTGGACAGTTTCTGCCAAAATATTATCATGATAACAACATCAGAAAAATCAATGATCACGATCTTAAATGGAATAAATATGATGACGATGGTAACGATACTAAATCGATTTAGAATGGAGATTGATTTATGAGCTTTTCTTCGGGTGCCATGCACCGGGGACCACCCCCCTTTGAAAAATGGGAATGGGTAAAGAAAACGCAGATTACCCCATAGAAAATGTAGTATCATTATCTTCCGAGCACGTAGTTAATATCGGTTTCCATGGAAATGCAAGCAACACTATTGATCGACCGATTAAGAAAGAAACAAGAGCAAGCATCGAATATCAATTGGGGACTATCCGTTTTCCTGCTGAATTAATTTTCAATTTTTGTTTCCATTTTTATCATCATTATCGCAAACCATTTCTTGCTCTGTAATTTTGGAGACAAGTTTCAATGCGTGCATTTTTATATCTAAACGTTGCACATTTTCATTAAATTCATTACTTATCAACAAATATATCACAGAGAAAACAATTTCATTTTCTATTATAAATTATATTTTCTGTGGCAATGATAAATGAATTGCCTTTTCCGGCTTTTATGTCCCATTTCCATTTTTGTAAATGGATGTGACCTGCAATATCCCATCCGTCACAAGAAATGTACATTTTCCATCTCAAACTTCTACAAAATGGGGAAAAAATACTATCAGAGTAATGGCGGGTGTATTCGACCTGAATTATCTTTCTCTCCTCGAGGCAACGAGAATTGTCTGAGAGGGAAGGGGTGGGGAAGGTGGATGAAAGGGAGCGAGGACCCCGAAGCTTCAATTAACACTATTAAAAAACAACTTGAAGAAACCAGTGGTAATTAGGGAAATTATTAGGGGTTTTTTCCCTCCTTAGTCGTAATTAAATTCATGCAGACAATTAGTGAAAGGGTGAAAGTACAATGATTTTTGTTTCATTCACACGATAACTTTCTAAAAGAGCGTGATGGTTTAGACGATTATATTTTATTTCAAAATAAATACGGCGCTAAAATAAAACAAAACAAAAGAATGAATAAATAATTTGTTCATTTATGTATTAATCTATCTCTTTATTCAACAGTTCAGTTGTCTATTCATTTCAAAATAAGTCCTTAAACGGAGAGAGAAGAAAGACAATGTTATTCAATTTCTTACTCTTTCCATCAGTATAGAAGATGTTTGACTGAATGTATAATATTCTTCAATTTTAGTGGGTGGTTCTTCCTTATAAAGACATTTTAGCTCGAAAATTTTATTTTATTTAATTATTTTATTTTCTTTTATGTATTTATCTGTTTATTTATTTATGTTTGTATGTATTTGTTTATTAGCTTTTTGGAAAATGGAGCATGCATGTTTCTTGGGTAAAATGATTACCCGACGTTGCATTTAAATTAAACCATGAAACATGCACTGTGCATATAATATGGATCAAGATATTACCAAACAAGAGGGCATATAGTACTCAATATTGTGTAGATTTTACTCAATATTCTTAAATGAGGTCAATCCTGGATCAACCCCTGCTCTACAAAACTGCCAGTATCGCCTAAAATAATGCAATAGTTTTCGTTTGAGAGATGATCGGGTGGTGTGATAATGGCATAACGCAAACCATAAATACAACATTAATTATGTGGAAAGTGTTTCCTACGCTCATCTCTCCTGATGAGGCTCCAGTCGGGTGTCGTGTATCATCTATCGTCAGACATTGTAAATTATTCTGTCACACTGCGTTCAGATATAATTACACTTAATTCAAGTTCATAAACATCTCCCAAGCTCACAATTACCATCACTCATCCCAATCCTTGGGAAGAAATTAAGCTCAATCAAAGACCTTATTAAAACATCCTACGATATAATGAATGATTTATTTGATAGTAAACAGTTTGTATAGGTACGTATCCATCGGAAATAAGCATGATAAATAACAATTGAAAGTTTTTATTAAGATGCAGCCAACACCCAATATTGAATGAGCGTTCATGATATTGTTGTTGTTTTTTAGAAGACAGGAATATAATCAGGGCTTATTCATTTTTTTCTCATGAATTATTAGAATAAATGACAGTGGTTAAAACGTTGGAATACGAATACGTCACAGTTACACAAAAGAAACCAACTGTTAACCGGTCAATGGTATGATGTCACTGAAAAAAGTATCGTTATAGTTTTAATCGGTCTGAAATCATTTCCGCCGTTTTGACTGAGACATCAATCTAAAACACACACACACACCCATATATATACCTAGTCTACAAAGACTGAGTAAGAAATATACCCAACATTGGATAAAAAGGGATATGCAAGTTTGTTGGATAAGATTTTGTCTCTCTCTCTCTCTCTCTCTATATATATATATATCATTCTGCATATAATGCATAATGAATGTTCTATTGGTAAATTTCAAAGCACAATATCTAGTTTCATTTCACTCAACAAACATCCATGCTACATGTTTACTCTATATAGAGAAAACAGTTTATTTTGCAAGTTTTGCAATATGGAGTCAGTCTTAGAAACGATTAATTCGATTAATCACTAAACTACCATGCGAGTAAAGAAAAAAAAAACACAACACCTCCCCAGTTAAAGAAAAAAAATATGTCACGAACGCATAATCATTATATATGACTGGAGAGAGTACTTTCTCAAAAATAATTTGATGCCATATTCATGGGTTATGCGTTAACGTTTGGATGATCAGAAGGTATTCTTTGCAGTAATGTAAATTTAGATATGCGCCTTATGTAAGACATGGAATGGAATGAATGAACCCCAGATGTCAATGATGCCTTTATCCTTCTTAAGTTAGGAAACATATTTACAAATCCATTTTCAATGAAATTAACTTGAGAATTGATGCTAAAAAGTGTTTATTGAACAATCATAATGTAAATTACTGAAAAGTGTTTTGGGATTTAAAGGGAACTTTGTAGGATTATGACATCATTGACATCTAAATTCATTCATTGCAGTCATGCCTTACTTTGGCGCAAATCCTAATTTACATCACTGCAAAAAATACCTCCAGATTATCGAAGCGTCAACACACATAGGCGGCGGAGGTGGGGGACGATCCCCCCTAAATTTTTAGTTGATAACCTTTTTTTTTGCTTGTCAATTTTGTTTCCTGCGCCCCCCTAAATTCTGGTGGACCCCCCTTAAAATGTCTCTTGTCCCCCCCCTAAAATTTAGGTTGATGACCTTTTTTTTTTTGTTTTGCTTGCTGGTCAAATTTTTTTACATCTGTCCATCAAAAATTTTAGGTAGACCTCTAATTTTTTGGGCTTCCGCCGCCAATGTTAACACATACCACATAAGTACGGTATCAAATTATTTGGGAGAAGATACATTTTCCAGTCATGTATAATGATTATGCGTTCATTACATACTTCTTTTCTTAAAATGGGGTTTTGTGAGGTGTCCTTTTTTTTACTCACACGGTATTAAGAAAGCTATATAGAAAGGGCTATGTACGGCAGAGCTAATAAGGAAGTTTCATGAAGTTGTTATATTACGATGATGGTAGAAATGCAAGCAAAATGACGTTCGCAATCATTTTCAATCACTCTAGTCAATGACAAACTTACATAAACATTGTTTGCTGTAATAGAAACAAATATCACTTTTGCGACACGCCTGGAGCAATGAGGTTGATGCAAATCAAACGGCCATGAACTATGCATTAATTTCATATTTGATGAAAAATAAAAATAAACTATCTATACTTGGTTCTTCATAATATTTTCATGTCCCCATTTATAATAATGATAATACCATAACATTTCTGGACTTGAATGTTATTAAGTTTAAAGTAAATTATATCTCTATCGTGACTAAAGAAGTGATGACTAACTTGTGTTCCGGTAAATGAACAAATATTCGTTCGATAGAAAAAAATTGTGTAAAGTTCCAGGTTATATCGTGTGTCCAATAATAACATGAGTAATATGCAATATATAGAGGCCGACATGCTGCACATAAGAATGGGAGGGATTATTAACAAACATGACGAAAATGATTCTTCCGAGCTCACAGCTGTCAAACAATGCTAATTTGAGAACGACTCTTCCCGAATTAAGTTCTTCTCTTTGAGACCATTCTGTTTATTCACTGAGCCTCCGCAAATACACTGAGTATATATACTTGCAATGAGAATGGCAGAGAACTAATGAAAAAAAATCAGAGAGATGTTATGATAATTTCCAGGAGACGATGGAATGAGACTAATCAGAATACGTCTTCTGAACGCAATCATGTGAAAAGAAATTATGAGACAATGATGCATTTTATTTTCCGAATGCTCTTTCAAATTAATTAGTGTTTGAAAAAGAAAAATGTCACCAGGCTATTCTCAAATTAGCTGGAATCATTAGAAGTTTTATACCATGAGACTACATTTAATTATTTCATTGTTGAACGCAGACGTTAACACGTGCTTACGTAGAGACACACCCAATTCAATTAATTCACCTAATCACATCCTTCATTGTTCTTCATTTTAAATCTTCCCTTTTTAATGAATATATTTCTTTTCCTATTGTGTATCCATTTGCGATTCAGAAGAATAATTCATTAGATCGATGACGCATTGCAAATTATGTTCTTGTTTTATCAAGCTATACTTCAAAATGACCTGAAATGAACTGCAATTCCTTCGCTAAGATATTTGAGTAAACCCGGTTACCCCAAAACGATTGGCTAAGATGTCAATGAAAATAGCAAAGCTTGCACAAATTATGTTTACATATTTTCCCCAAGAATTAAAGAAGAATGAAAACTTCGGAACAAGATGGCTTGTGTGAAAACAGAAAAATCAAAGAAACAGATCAACGACAGTTTGAGAAAAATTGGACAAATAATGAGAAAGTTATGAGCATTTGAATACTGCGATCACTAATGCTATGGCGATCCTTCAAATTGGCAATGCGACAGAGATGTGTGATGTCACTTGTGAACAACTCTCCCAATTACTTTAGTACATATTTCACTTAAATTGCCTCTTTTATCACATCTCTCAGTAGATCATGTGTTCTTTCTATAGGAGGGCATGTATACATTATAATACATATTTTTAAAAATACATCATGGATAAAGAGTTTGTATCACCATAAGAAAAAGCAAAGAGACATTTTGAGGGTATTTTATAGTCCATCAAAGGGAAAGTTGTTCACATGTGACATCACACATCCTTGTCGCATTGCCAATAGGCGGATCTCCATAGCATTAGTGATTACAATATTCAAATGCTCATAACTTTCTCATTATTTGTCCGATTTTTCTCAAACTTTCTTTATTCTTATTCTTTGATTTTTCTGTTTCGCCTCAAGCCTACTTGTTCCAAAGGTTTCATTCACCTTTAAGGTAACGTTATTTCACCTACACATTTCAATTATGGTTCGAAAAATCATCTTCCATTACACTGTACATGTGCTGCAAAAGAAAAATCAAAGTTGAATTAACATGTTTAAGATGCACAACCGATACATTCCACGATCTGTAATGAATTGTCCAAAATAGAAATTATGTTTTTGCAGGTAGATCAATAAAAATACACAGCAAAAACTGTGGTGTTAACCGGTGTACATAGAGGACCACACCAGGTATTTTACACCGGTGTTAAATTGGTGGTGTTAGTTTTACACCTATAGGTGTTATTACAACACCTTTGGTTGTTACATTTACACTCTTTGGTGTTATGTTCAATCTTTAGGGTGTAATATTAACACCTAACGGTGTGGCCCTCTATTAACACCAGTTGGTGTCAGTTTTAACACCACAGCTTTAACAGTGTATGATTGGCCAAAAAATATGTTTAAAAAATGTGTCTGACCAAGAAAATACTCAAAATCAAAATCAGTCAAGAGTTATAATCTGTCAAAATTTGGTCGATCTTGACCAATATATCGGTCAGAAATATACTTACCAACAGCATTGTGGATCAGATAAGACTTTTCCCTTTTTATAATGAGTGTAGATGCAGTTGATTACGGATTCATTTACACAATTATTAATACTGTCTTTTGTAGAGTATATAAGCAGTTGTTCACGTGTTACACATTCATTAATACTGTTTTTCTATAAAATATAAATGTAGTTGATTACGTTTTCATATGCACAATTATCAATATTATTGTTGTTTGTTGTTGTTTTATCAATATACAAATAGAACAGATCAGATGAATGAAGTTCCTTATATCTTAAACACGTGAGATAACGATAAATAAACTAGATTGTAAATAAACAAACATGATAAATATTGTAGCAAATGGGAGGTCGAGGTCTATGCGTATAATAACAATTTTTATAAACATATGGTATCTTTCCTTGGAAGGACATCTTATCCCGACTGTTTAAGGAAATCCGGTAGAACAAGGAGCCGAGAGGTCAACGGCGATATTAGTCATTTGCAAAATAAATTAACTACCCGAGGTGTCGGCCAAGTAAACGGAGGATCACGCGCAGGAGAGTGAGGAAATAATGAAGAGAAGTCATTGCTTGTGGTCCGACTGCTCATTCTTGCGTTGCCATGACAACCGAGGCGCCATGCAAATTGGTCAGCAGAATTTGCCTTTTCTTCCACATGTTAAATGACGTTAGGTAAATACGTGTATAGTTGTCGGGCAAGGTTTATGGGTGAATGAGTTATGGACTGACACCAAATCGAAATACTCCCCTTATTTTCGAACGTCATTCATTCTAAGTTTTAATTATTCGAAATTATTTGTTTTACCCTTTACCACTTCCAGGGCAAACATATGGTTAAGAGCAGCTCGTCGATGGTGAATGGATGAAAGCATGGATGGTACCATTGTTCCCTGATAATATGAGTGGGGGGAGGAGGTTGCAAGACGCCACAAAAGTCGCATCATTTTTTTAATTAATAAAAAGGGATATCATTTTCACTGTTACAGTTACAAGACCCAGACGTCTTTAATGTACTTTTTTTATTTTCTTCTCTTGACTCCCTTTCAACATGATCAATGGCTTTGCATTTTCCCTTCTTGGAAAGATAATGTTGCCGACATGCAACCCATTTCCGGGTGAACCTTGATGAATCATTGTAAGATAATAAACTTATGATCACGATTTTCCACTTCATTCGTGATGAGAACCTTAACCATTGGTAGTGTATCGAAAATTTTGTCACGTTCATGTAATTCCACTGTTTCTAAAAAGCTGAAATTAGAGTGATGTACTATGCTAAGGATTACAAAATTAGTGGATTTTCGATTTAAGCGAACCGGTATCAAGCTCTTTTTTGATAAATTCAGAGACAACCTCTGTCACACCATTAATGTACGCACTTTTTTAGGTAAAAAGCATGCAACAATTTAATGATAATTTTTACAAGAGTAAATGCAATAAAAATAGTCATTTTGGCTGAATTAGAACGAGCGA
Source organism: Lytechinus variegatus (assembly GCF_018143015.1). Taxonomy (NCBI): domain Eukaryota; kingdom Metazoa; phylum Echinodermata; class Echinoidea; order Temnopleuroida; family Toxopneustidae; genus Lytechinus; species Lytechinus variegatus. The sequence continues at coordinate 23,194,969 of NC_054743.1, read as the reverse complement.
GAGAATACGTAGAATCTGAGGATTTCTTTTGAAATAATTTCTAGACAATTGAAATGCAGGTGGCATGCGGAAAAGGAATATTGATCAATACATTTTAATCGTTGGTTTGCAATTGCTATTGTTAGTTCACAATGATTGAAAACAAAATCAATCAGAGATTTTACGTAATTTTAGTCCCCAGGGTTTATTTTACTCAGCTTGCAGAATGTACCCAATGTTAAAGAAAGTAATTGTAAAGACTGAAGTAAAAAAAAACACGCTTATGCATCGTGATGAGAGATTAAAACAGAAAGTGTTGGAACAAAAGAAAAATTAGGAATTCACTGATTAGCAGTAAATATAGAAATTGAAGGAAGAGAGACAGGGATAAAATATGACATTACATTTAGTACAAATTAATAAGACATAAAAGGGAGAGAGAAATAGATATATATTCACAAAAGAGAATTGGAGAGGGGGGTGGGAGAAGGGGGAAAGGGGATAAAGAAGTAAGGGGAGTGTGAGTGGGAGAGAGAATGCAGTTGCCATGGTTACATGCATTAACAAATCTACCGCATTGCACTCACGTGTACGTTAAAAAGTGGCAAATATAATCAAGAATGTCATTTTGACTATCCCGATAAATCATCACAATTAATTGTTCAATTAGGTAGTCATGACATGTGCCTAATGCTTCATATTATTTTTTTTTCCATGAAAGAAATGTTAAAACTCGGTCACTACTGAAGCTGCTCTTGATTAATGACGCCATTTTCACAAATTTAAAACAATAACTGGCAAACTCGCCATAGATAAATCAAGCTTAATGAGTCAGGGCCCTTATCGTTATAGGTATCGTCCACTGCTTAATAAGGTCCATTTTCCGGGCTTGCTATATCCTGCTATATGGAACCGCAATGAAAGGCACACCAACAATTTCATACTGTCGCATAAAAAGAAGTTTGATAATGGCTCTTAACGGAGATAAGGTCCATATATACGTGACTTTCCTTCCCATCCTATCATTAGCAGACTCCCCTTAATGATGGACACTTTGCAAAGCGATGAATTGGCGACAATAGTAATATGGATGGGCAGTTAAAACACAATGCCTTTTTGCCGTACACTGAATTTTAATGTAATTAATTAAAAAATCAAGAATAAATATTGAAACCAATTTACCGTTAAAGTGAGTGTACGTTACGATAAAAGCGACGTTTTCTGACTGATTATGGGGAAAAATACACGATTATACACTTTGTCAAAGAAATTGTGTCAGATATGACATTTTAATACCACAAACCGTTTTCGATTGGTTTGACTGATTCTCCATTCTCCCTCTCTTTGAATACCCTTTTCTCCTTCCTTATCTCTTATCTCCCCATCTGTTTTATTTTTTCCCCTGTCTCTTCGTGTTTTTTTAACTTCTTATTTTCCATGACTGATTTCATCCTCCAACTTCTTAATCCTATTCGTCTTATGATCCGGTTAAAAATCTTTCACTCAATCTCTGTCTCACCCCCCCCCTTTATCTCTCGTTCTCTCTGTCTCTCTCTATCTATCTATCTGGGTATCCATCCATCTATCTATCTATCTATCTAGCTATCTATCTATCTATCTATCTACCTACAATGTATCTATCTGTATACTCCCTCACACTTTCTCTATCTCTCTCGCACCATCTTCATCTTTCTTTCGTCTCCATTTCTCATTCTCTTCATGTTCCATTCGTCTACTCAATTCAAATCACGGGTCTCGCCCATTATCTCATCATATTTCTGGATGAATACTCTTGCTGCATCTCAAAATAGGATCTAAAATCAATCCGCGTCGTCAAAATATCTTCTTTGAATATCCACACGGCTTTTCCACAAGCAAACCAAATGTGATTTATTGTCTCAATGGGGGAATTCATCTGCTTTATATCTTCTATAACCATTTCCATTTTAATTTGGGATTCTTATTATCATAATGATTGATCTGTATACTCCAGTGAATTTCTGTATCACTCTGCTAGGGTATTCAAACAGAAGTAATAACTGTTTTGCAGACCGCAGCCAAAATCGTATTTCTCACATTTTTTTTCGTGTAGTTGGTTTCTATTCACATGTCAAAACTCTCCTTACTTCATTTTCCACAAATATCTTGTAAATATCATTTTTGCCCCTCCGATGAATAATAATCACTATAAAAGTGGTGACGTATAATTTAGTTAGAACGACCAACTAAAAATTGTAAAAGAGTGAAAAGTATTACATCAGAACTAAAAATATGGTTGATCCGAAAAGATAAGTCGGTAGTAAGTGGCATGATCTAGCTCTGCAGAGTTATTAATCAACTACAAAGGCATATTTTCAAATAGGATAGAAATCGCATCAAAATTGAACAGCAAAATACTTTTGCTACATATTAAGACAAAATAACACGGTGACGAAGGGAATGACTATGATTCTGGTTTGAACCATGATTCTTGAACAGAGGCGTCGGAACTCTTTTGAAAGTGGGAGGGGGAGAGACTGATCAGGGCTCCGAAACACAAAGATTAGCGATTAATCGCTAATTTGAAAGAACAATTCTGATTGGTTCCTATCAGTCTAGGGAGCAAAATGCGCATGCAACGATGATCTTGATAGGCCATTTCATTTAGCGATTAATCGCTAACCTTTGTGTTACGGAGCCCTGGTAGAGAGATAACAATCAGATGGTGATTTGTGTACTTGGTTCGGGGGGGGGGGGGTAAAGGGGAACAACAATCTGGTTGAAAACACTTGTTTCTCCCCTTTATTTCTCTCCCTGCCCCCCCCCCTGCCTCCGTCCACCCCTCTTTTCTTCTCCACCTCTCTCCCCTCCTTCTCTACCTCTCCCTTCCTCGCTGTAATCATGCATCACAAGCTTTGCTGTCTAGTACATGTATACCGTTTCCATGGTTTAGTTTTTCTCTCAAAATACATACCTACAGGTACATTAGATTAGAATAGTAAAGGATTGATGGTAAAGATTTTTTTACCAAGCATATTAATGTACAAAATTACTCCACCTGATGGCTATTGCATGGTAAAACATTACCATTCTCAAAACCGTATACCTCAGTCGCATTTGCACTATACGGCGGTCGAACGGCAAGTCGAAAACAACCGTTTTATTAATTTTTCTGCCAAACAAGCTATTTGTAGCTGGTACCAAAAACAATGTAAAAACGTACGGTCGTCGAAGAGAAAATGTGATTGGGGTATAAGCGTTTAGCACACAATTAAGAAGGCTGAACATCAAATTTCAATATTCAGCCGGATGACCGGGCAGGGAATTGAACCGCGGCAGCGCTTTAACTGGACGCGGGAGCGTCACCACTATACCAACATGCACTGTCTGCAACCATGTACTGATTATGGAATATGGTCACACATAATATTTCTAATTTCAATCACATTAAATACATTCACTCACGGGGACACACCATCTGCTAACTGCTTAAAAGCATAATGAGGTAGTTCCTCAAAATAAAGAGAATAATGAAATTATATCGCAATATAATTGCGGTTTTTGCGGGAATCACAATACATGTACAACTCTGTCTTAGTTATCACGAAATCATGATGTCTTAAAGATGACGTCTGCCGCCGTTAAGATGAATCGTCGCCATCATTTATTTATCTCTTCCCCTTTTGTTGTTTTCTAGAGTTGAATTATTAGTAAGGTTGTCTTCCCTGCTCTGTGGTTCAGAGGAATGATTTGATTGAAGGGTTCCTTTGGGACCGGACGTGTTCGTGTGGGCTAATTCTCAAATGGCATTGCAAGATAATAAAAAAAGGTAAAAATATAAATAATTTTAATCTCTGACGTCACCCCAATAAAAATTTACCCTTTCTCATACCTCAACAATATTCATTCCAAAAACAACTTTCACATCTATTACATTTAAAGGATTTTTTATGTATATCTTATATTATGTATATCTTATATATACCCTGTGCGGCCATCTTCATTTTTCATAATTGCGAATGTAGTGCTTTGGTAATCTTGAAAGAAACAACATGTACTGATTGGTAAAACCATTTTTCTGCATACGCATGCACGCACAGATATTCAAAATTGTTACTCAAATGAATCATCAACCATATTAAGGGGCCATCCAGATGATAAGGGTGCACGATTAATACAGGAACATAACTGAGTTTTATGACACGATATTGGCAAATTGGTCACTGACGGTGTATCAACTATCACGTGTGTCATGCCACACATAACTGTGTCATGTGACATAAAAATGATATATTTTTTTGTAACATAGTGCATTCTAATGCCTGGAACTCGCGGTAATGATTCAACAACATGTCATCGGCATTGCTATGAATTTAACAATTAAAAAAAGATGTATGCGAATTCTTAAACAATGTAATTACTTGAACATATTATGAACGAAAAAAACTTATCAACTATTGCCTTTGGGTTAAAACCTTATTCTTAATAGGTAGGAAAAAACCCGTTCCATGAAATAGGATGAAAATACATATGAGTAGGCAGCCCAATACTCTGATGAAGCTATATAGCTTCTTTCCTGTTCATTGATATTGACTCTATATTAAGAAGAACCAGATGGAAAGAAGAATACTATCTCTATTGGGATTTTCCTTAGCGTGTAATCAAGTCGTCAGCATTTACACGCAAGGTGTATCACAAGAAGCAGATGGTGACGATACTACGTTTCTTTTCATGTATACCTTTGTTGTTCTTGAAAGGCTCGATTAAAAGACCAGATTTGATGGAATCGATGCGCAATTTCCGAATCTATTCAGGATCGTTTCATCAGCACATTCTCTTTTTTTTTTCTTCAAACATGCATGAAAACCTTCAATGGCAGCCATTTCGTCAGACTCTACTACAGGGGGGGGGGGGGGGTGAGGCAAACCTCTTCTATTACCTTTTAAATTGTGAATTGGAAAGGGCGGGGGGATCCCCCGGAATCAACGCATGAAAGCTTGGCTTGCTCAGTGTTGCCATGGAGAAAAAAAAATAATTACCTCACAAGCTAATAAAAACAACATCTGAAAAATATATTGAATTTTTGTGACGTTTTCGACAATATTTGCTAGATTGTTGCAAAATCATGCCAAGAACAATGCTAGATGCTATGTAGACAGAACTATACTCGTTAAAACAACTTAAATATGTTGACGCAAGAATAATACTAAGATTTTTTGTCTCACGAGACACTACAGTCATGACGAGACAATACATTCCTGCCGATATCTATCTCTGTAAAGGTTGCCATTTTCAGGGGCGGATCCAGCCTTCGTCAATAAGGGAAGAGTATATTTTTATCCACATTTAGTACGATCAGCCGCGAGGATAGCATCTCACCAACCAAATTATAAGAGCCCAAAGTCCGAGCTCATTTTTTTTGATATTCCGACCTGAAATCTTAACAATTTTAGCACTTTTTGTAGCCATGATCAGAATGGGTATCTAATCAAAGTTTGCAATTCCCGAGCTGACATTTTTGGCAGGTTTGCCTTAAAATGAGAGATTGTATTCTGTTTTTGTAATATTTAAAAGAACAGTCATCTTCCTAAATAAATGATGCGTGTGTGAATCGGTTGAAAACTGGATCATACATATATTAATCAAATATTTAAATAAAACAAAATAAACTGCGTAACTCAATAAAAAAAAATGCAAGCTTGGCGACTAGTCGAGACATTTTAAGCGCCTTCTATAATCATTGGCCTATGTCCACGCTATTCATCGAGACGTTCTTCTCAAGGTATCATTTCCTTCATTTGTTAGCGTTCCTTAAATTCATATTACCCCCTTTTAAATAGGCTCTATGATCATTGTAAGATGCCCGTATGATGATTGTATCATGCTAATAAACGATATCATTGGGCGGCATACTGTCTCTTTCTGTCAATTACTTGGAATAAATTTATCATGCTCAACATAACTTAACCTGATCAACAAGTTAATGGTATATTGGAAGATGAAAATTAATATGAAATAAACCAAATTAGATGTTATCAGTGCATTCTTTGATTTTCATTCGCATTTCTTTCATTAAATTTTATATGGGTCACAAGCAATCAAATAAATCGAAAATAAGCATGTGAGTTAATATTCTTTCCACGTATAATGTAGATGAGAAAGTGCATTTTGATGAATAAATTGAGTATCGACCTCGTCATTGCATGGAATAACTGTATGAGCGGAGATAGTCAGTTTGATGCAGAAGCTATATAGTTTCATGCGGTTATTCAATTGCTCTCTGGGGAAAATTTTCACTTAAAGGATACCATAAATCATAATATGGGATGATCATTCCAAGATTGCGATCTGAATGTATAAATCAAAACGACACAAAAACTATACTCATTTAACTATATTTTTAAAGATGACCCATCCCATTAATCTTCCCAACATATTATCTTCATGCTTGATAAGGCAATTTTATCGACCGTTGTCGCCGTAAACATTGTACTGTACACAGGCATGACAGGTAAAGGCGATTCGAGAAGGTTTAAACTAATAGTCATTGAAGACCGAAGAATAAAAGAGGTCCTAACATGGAGCCTTGAAGGACTGAGGCATTAGTTGGTGACGTAGCAGATCAAAGACTAGAACCACCATCCTTTTGAATGCGCTTCCCATGAGGTAAGCTCTGATGAAATGTCAGACTTATTATAGCTCACACTCAGTTTAATTAGTATTTATAAGACTTACTGAGTAATAGATATATAAAATTTCTCCTCTCACTCAGTCTATAAACATGCATGATAAATATATATGCAATAGCAAAGATATAAATTAATGTCAACGCTTCGTTAAAAAAAGAGTTAGTATTGTACGAAAAAGCGAATTACAATACATATCCGTACAAGACCTTTACGAGAATTGATATTTATTTTGACGTGAGCCACATAAATATATCGTTTTAATTATTGAATTGTTGATGTCTTTATGGCCAAAAGCCGGGAAGAAAATATAACATTTACTGCAAGGCAATAAAACGACTGAGTCTTGTTTCCAGGACAAAGGTCTACCTTTCAATGGTTGGCCATAATTTCATAAAATTAGTATAAATTACTTTAAAGTTATAATCAATCAAATTAATGGCAAGCAATTCATGTTCTAACAGCAGATTGTGCAATATTGCATGGAATGAGAATATACGAGTTATAACGGTATATTTTTATTCAACGACAGAAGTGAATTCTATTGACCTTCGCTCACAAACACTCGAGAGTCAAGTGGCGGGACCCTCACCCGCGGAAAATTCCCTATTCGTTGCAAGTCGGAAAATTAATATAAAAACAAAGCAAAGTGGAATGAAGGCGAGGAAATCAAAGAAAAGTAGTTGCATAAATCATGAATGAAATGTTCACACGAATAATGCACAACTAACCCTTTTTGATTTTTGCTGCCTGACTAAAATTTCAATCTATATGCACTTTTCGAAAACAAATCTTCATGATTTTCGTGAAGATCAGACCGTTTCCTTTTTTTAGATTGTTCTTTGGACCAGATTTTGCCATCATAAAATGATTTAAAGTGGCCCATGATTGCTACATAATACACCATAATCAAATAATGCGACAATAGTAATTAGGTGGAATGGGCAGTCAATCCAAACCAAATATAGCCAGGGCCGAAGCCACTTGCTCCTGGGACTGAAACATGGTTTCCCTCTTCACAGCGATACGGACATGACGGATACAAGCTAAGGGAATCTGGCCAGCTAGGAGCCAAGCTAGACAAGCTACACAGCAAAAACTGTGGTGTTAACCGGTGTACATAGGGGACCACACCAGTTATTTTACACCGGTGTTAATTTTACTCCTATAGGTGTTATTACAACACCTATGGTTGTTACATTTACACTCTTTGGTGTTATGTTCAATCTCTAGGGTGTTATTTTAAAACCTCAGGGTGTGGTCCTCTATTAACACCAATTGGTGTCAGTTTTTTTAACACCACAGTTTTTACAGTGTAGTAACCTTGACTTCTAACCTCCTATCTTAGTATGTATCATACATCATATATCATTTCAAACTACTCACCTCTATTTACGCCTTACAACATAAAACTCTTTTTCATAAGCCGAGGAAATAAAATCCTCGCAGTAAGATTACATTTTCTTCGAGGTTCACACACTTAAAGGCTAAACATGGACGTCTCATATATTTTTTTTCTTATGCACAAGTACAGAAGGTGCCAACCTCTTAAAATACTTTTCGGTTAGGTCTTTCACTATATGTAGAGGATTAGTTCATCAAGAGTGGGACAGATTGCAGTTTTCACGACACAGAATTCTAATTTCCGATCTTCTTAAAATGCATGGCCACATGTTTGTATTTCTGTTGGCAATGTCCTGCGTATACGGCTATTTGAATTTGGATCAAACATCCGGGACATCTAGGAGATGAGAGGCACAAAAACGCATCCTCCTCACGTTTCTCTCCCCTCTCTCTCTCTTTCTATCTCTCCCTTTCCATTCTTTCTCCCTCATATTGCTCTGAAAAATCTCTAGCATCCATCTTTTCGCCAACATACCTATAAAAACAAACTTCTATTACAATTAAGGAACTGATTTTGACAAAATACTAAATAAATGAAATTTCATGTGATCAAACGACCTTGTTGATTTGTATGACTGTCGAACAGAGAGGGGGCTTGAACAGCCATGGACCCCCCCCCCCTCCATCTATATAGAATTAATAGATTCTTGTATAAAAATGTCAAAATGTTGGTAGAACTCTTCTCTTGGTATTAGCTTTTTCAAATATCTATGTCTCGCCCTAAAACCCTTGGCTCATTACTACGCCACTGATTTTGTACGGGAATATCAAACATGTAATATACTAAATACTAAAGGTTAGACTGTTCCTTATTCATACTAGAAGCAGGGGGGGGGGCTGGTGAAGAGAAAAAAAATGAAAATGATAGTGGCTAAGAATCTCATGCAGACCTTAAAATATATTTTCTAATATTTTATAACTTGTAAAATGTTGTCAGACGGACCCTTAAATAACTTTCCCTTAATCCGTAATGTTTTCGGTCACTTATGCCAGCAATCTTTCAATATAGCCTCGACAGAACATTGATCGATCTAGCTCAATCAAACACGGTGTCTCTATTATTTGCCTTGTCTTGACCTGATCCACTAAAATACATATCCCACTCAAAAGACCTACATATCATATTTAGCCAACCTTTTTCCTTTTATCATTGACATTGATTGCAATATCTCACCATCCTTGCTCGTCATCAATTTCATCCTATATTCACTTTTCGTCAAGTGGATATGTGGCCCCCTTTTCTATGAAATGGAATATTGGCCCAAGGGAGTTGGTCGAGCGGATATGAAAAACGAGAGGAAGATCGAGCGAGTGTCTTCCGGCGAGACTACTTCACAGGAACAGGAAGGTTGGAAAAGGATGGATATTGGCGAAATGAGAGGTCGAAAAGGATGGGCGCGAATTGGATATAGCAGCAATACTTGATGACGTTCATAGTTTTTGTTTTTAATTACTTATGGATAATTAAAGTACCGGTAACATGAATTGGTTAATTAAAAAAAAAATCGGATACCCTTGGACATCAAAGAATTGTGTTCTAGTCTCTAGATCAGGGGGCCCGTTTCATAAAGGAGTTGCAACTGTTGAAACCTTGCCATTATGGCAACTATATACCGTGGAAACCTTGACTATGATTGGCTGCTGAACCGTGGTAGTTGCCGTAATGGCAAAGTTACATCAGTTGCAAGTCCTTTATGAAACGGGCCCCCGTGATTGACAATTTCCCAAATGACATTCTTGCGCATTCTCCATGTTATCATCGATCACTGCGCTTCTTGCACTCGTTGAGCGGCGAAGGGGGCTTGTGGAGAGCCGATGTGTCTCTTTCCAGCTTTCCTTCGAAAAAAAAACAGTTCATGAAAATAGCCTCGAAAAAAAATCCCTACAGTAACATTCATTAACAGCAATCATTTTCATACATGCCTATTACATTATAACTGCAATATGGTGGATCGGTCATAGCTCCATGCTAGAAGGGAAACATGTTCCAGCCAATGGCTACACACATCAACATATCTGACAACGATCACGTGAGCCCAAGGGAAATTAAGGATCGATAAAAAGGGTGGGGCAAAGAAATGGATGGAGAGCAAAAGTTAAAAATGAGAATTTGACATGATCAGGTGTTAATGTATCGTGTGACCGTAGAATGAACTTTGTAGAGATGGGCGTTGATTGTGGGTATGCGTGTGTGTTAATTAATGTGTGCTATGGGTGTGTCCGCTGTGTGGCTGGGAGCATAGACAAATATGTAATTCAGTGTTGATATTTGGAGATATAAAAACATAATGAACGCAATGACACACCCCGGCCCAACCCACTCCACTCTCTCACACACGCATCCACACCCACAATCTTACACACAACTACATTCAGTACTATATTCTCAGACATGCGTGCTCACATATACGCCCAAATAAAAAAAAAGAATATAATTATGTGTACGTGCGTGTGGGTAAGCGTGTACCGAACTCAAAAGATGTCATCGCAAAGAAATTTTGCATATTCAGGTAGGGAATTCGAGAAGGGGTGCGTGGGTGTGTGTCTGTGTGTCTCATCTTATAAAATACACAGGAGTGTATTGGTTAGTGGACAAGAAAAACAAAAAGAGAGGTGTGAATATTAAGAGAGAGGGGGATTGAGAAGACGGAAGATATTTGGTGCATAACTTCAGGAAATAAAAAGAGAGAAAAAAAAGATGACAGCTCGGAGGATGCTATACTTCCACCTCTGGAGTGTGGCAAGAACGGAAGTGATCTCGATTGGTAAGAGACTTGAATTGTTTGATGCCTGGAGATACTTGCTTGGAGTCTCACTAGAGAATAGTCATCTGGTCATAAAATGACCCCTTTTCCCCATCAACGTGGGAATGCAGCGACTCGGGAGTTTAAAACAGAAGGAACAGTTAATTATATACAAATAATCTCAGGATGCTTCTGCATGCTGAATCACTACATATTTCTACATACTTGGGAACTGGTTACAATGGAGGAAAGGACGGATCTACATGTAATTATATATTTGTATTATTTTTTGTCTCACTTCACCTGATAAAATTTTTGAAGGTAATGTTATCAGCTTTTTGTCCATGATCAAAACTCATAGGATGGTATTCTGATAATGAAATCTTAGTTTAAGCCAAGTCTTATTTATTCTTATTTAGTCTTATTTTTATTATTATCAGTATTATCATTATTGTTAGTATCATTATTATTATTATATTATAATTATCATTATTATTATATCATTATCATTAAATAGTTTTCCACGATTACTCCGTCAAAGAAATTCCAGTTTGATAGGCTCTCCTCTCCTGAGATGGATTCTGAAAAGAATGGCAGGGAAATATGCCTAAGATATTTTGGGATTTCCCCTTACTTCACTCTAAAAAACGAAGAGCAAATTTAGTTCTTAAAGAGCGTGTATAGTGACTGCACTTCTGTGTGCTGATATGTCTAGTTAAAATTCGAACTAGAAAATCAGCATTTCGAAGTTACTTTCACTATACACGCTCTTTAAGAGCTAAATCAGTTCTTCGTCTTTTAAAGTGTTGGAAGCAGATAATGAAGATAAATACGACTCCAGGCAGGCATTACACATCCTTTACTTGTTTCCAAATCTCTGTCGGCGTCGCATTTGGTACTATGCCATTTAATGCTAAGAACAGGAAGACTTTTCACAATCCCTTAAAATTTAACGACAAGAACATTACTTATAATACAAAATATCGAAGAAAATAGAGCGTACACAAGGTTAGGAAAGAAACAATAAAACATTGTATTTAATGTTTTTTTCCTGCGATATTCAAGGGGAAAATCTTTATTTTATTAAAAATTGGTGAAGTGTTAACGACATGAAAGATATTCATAAACTGACACATAGTTACAATGAAATTTAATTTACTCCTTATTCTCTTTCAAGATTCGCAACCCCAGAGGTCCAAATAAAAGCCACACTGTTTCCCACGAACACATGCATCAGATGGCAATTAAGGTCACATTTTTTTTCATTAGTAAAAAAAAAATACGTTTAGTCAGTTATTCACCACTATTTCAAATGTATTGGTAACTATACAAATTAATGAAAGGTTGTGAGGCCTTAATCTAACTGCATTTTAGGCCCATAAGTATGATTATTAATTCGAAAATATCTTTGGATCCGGTGATATTCCAGGCTTAAATTCTAACTCAGAAAACATGTTTATGCATTTAGTGCTCAAAGCAAAACAACAGTTCACAAGAAAACTAATGTTAGCGTGTGTTTCTTGGTAATAGCTCTAAGGATTATACCATTTTCATATGTATTGGAGAAATCCACACTCAACAATGGTGCATTTATTATTAGAGGCCCAATAAAAGTGATAGTCATCTTGTATAGTTTAAAAAAAGAGAGTGCGCAAGACGAGTGTTTACAACTTCTGGTGAAAATGCCCAGAAGGTGTATCAATGTGTATCATAGGATCGATTGTTGGGTTGCTTGATATAAATTAAAGGTACTTGAACTTGAAAGGGGTATGACCATTGGACCCTCGGTCTCCGCAGACATCGAAAACCAATCAATGATAACAATGTTAGTGGCATAAAACAAAAGCATAACAACAACAGCAAAGTTGGTTTCCCTTTTTTCAAGCCTTTGAGGCTTTTCGGGATACCTTTTTCTTTAATTATTTTTTTATAGTCTCAATGTTTCATATTTATATTTGTATATTTATGTTCAAAATGATATATGATATTTGTATGTTTTTACTTGTATATATTATTGAAAGAAATAAATGAGAGTATTTCCACTCTCCCTCAATCAATCAATTAATGATGATGCTGATGATACGAATACCAAGGACAAGGATATCAACAAGAAATAGGGAAAGAAAGAAGAGGGAGAAGAAAAAGAAATAATTAGGAGAAAAAGATTAAGAAGAAGGAGGACTTCAATAGTGGAGCAACGTGCCAAACTACATTGAGGAACCAATATCTTATAAACTAAATTAGTAGACATATGAAGCATTCAGGATTAGATTTCTGATGTTTTCAAGGAGGCTATTCCACAATGTTGGGCATGCATGAGCAGAGGATATCGTTCCCCCAAATTTGAAACTTTAAAAACCACAAGGGAACCAGAAGTTAACGAGCGCAGAGACCTAGTTGGTCATGTAAATAATGATTGGTGAAAGTGAGACTACACCGGGGTCCTGACCCATGAATGCAATGAAAAGCCAGCAACAAAGTAATTCTTATCCAATCCTTGATAGGGAGATATTGAAGCGAATAAAATATAAATATGAGCAACTATTTCTGAAAGAATTGCAATGTATTAAGGGCGAAAGTTCGGAGAGATGGAAACCTCCAAAAAATTATCGACTACTCTCTCCATTCTCTTGTTAAATCTCTATTCCAGGTTTGTGCCAAAACGATTGTTATGCCTATGGGGGTATCGTTCTAGTCATTTCTCCCTGAAATAATGTCCATCGAAATTCATATGAGAAGAAAATGAAATATATATGTAAATCGAAATTTCTTACTATGAGGAGTGATGTTTCCTTGACTGTATTAGATAATACCAACCGATCTTCGATTTGCACTCCTTGGGGTCTTGATCTCTGGCCAACTGCTGTGAAGCTCCCGTGGGATCGCCTACTGCAATCGCAATCCGTGGGTTTACGCACAAATCAAACTTCTTCGCTCCTCTTTTTCTGAACGCAAAAGGAAAGCAAATCGATGAATCTACGTCAAAATCACCGAGGCACTTCTCTTAAGGTTGACCTGTGGAGCGAAAAGAAAATGACAAGTCGAATGAAAAGGGATTCCGATGGTGATAGCAGAAAATAAAATCGGAAATCGCAGACGATCAGCTGAGTAAAAAAAACAACAGGTATCGTCTAGCCAACTTGTGAATAAACAATAGACAGAAGTTTGAGACGTGACGTAGGATTTCGTTTTACGCGGTAGGTGTCACGGTCGAAGCTTGAGCCTAATCAATTTAGGAAATAAAACTCTATACCCTACCCTCTTCTAATCTTCAAAACGCACGTAAAGCAGATAGATTTATCTCCTCTCACCCTCTTTTTTCCCTCCCAAAGCGAGCAACAGATCGGCGGAGCTAACATTGAATACCGTCTATTAAAAAACGTGAGAGCGACTGCGAAACGCGCGCGCGATCCGCGTTCCAGTTTAACACTCATATGCGAGCATTTAATCTTACCCTGATGTGAACTTAGCGCTTCTCCAAGGTATCGGTGCCTGTGTGCAACTGTACATGTCCCGTGTGCCTCGCGGGTAATATTGGTAAAATGAATATTTAAGCACAACATGATTGGCGAGTCTAGATCTTATTCCTACTTATCTTGTCTTTTTTTTACTATTTTGTGCTCAGCCTTAATCCTTGACCTATATTTCTTCCCCCAAAATTAGGATCAGAAATGCTGTAAAATAGCAAAAACATAAATGCATGTTTTACTTTGCTACGTGGCGTACGCGAATGAAATGAATTTTTGCTTTTGATAGAATGATTTAAAAATGTTGATCACCGTTGTTTAAGGTACAGCTATATAGCCCATTTCAATCTAAAAATTAAGTTCTTATGTTTGACACAAAGCTTCCTGATTCACCAGATAATATTGTCAAAAGTTGATACTGGGAATTATTAAATGGCAACACGTCATAAACCGATAAGAGCCATACCACTGGAACAAAAAAGAATTGGGGAATATCAAAATTACGAGACTCTTTCAACATTGCTCTATAGATATGCCATATTCCGAACGTATAGTGGCAGCACAAAGTTGAATTGTGGCTAGAATATAGACGAGGCAGAAGGGGGAATATAAAGAGAATAGAGAAGGGAAAGGAGACATGAAAAAAAAATCCGGGGTGGAGAATGGGAAGTTAAGAGTAAAGGAGAAAGGAAGAGGTGTGAGAGATATTGGAGAGAAAGGAAGAAACGGTGAGTGAGGGGGGCATGGGTGGATTTTAGTGAGGGCAGGCACATAAACAGAATAGTCAAGGATCACGTCAATCAAATATTAATATGATAACCCCCAAATCCCTCTGGACATGAATTAAACATGTCATTGGCAATCTGATAATATTCGCACATTAATCAACAAGAACTGAGTTAGTAATATCCATGACATATGAGAAACGAGTCCATTTCCAGCTCACGCCATAGTTGGCAGATCACCGGAGATATGATCCGTTTACTGAATAATATCTCCTGAAGGAGAAAGAAGCGATATGATATTTCAGCCATTTAAACGAAAATCTTGTACTGCATACATGACTACTTATAGAAATAGACTACTTATAGAAATATATATGAAAACGCGTGTGTACATTAATATTCACCAAGGTCGTGAAAATAGAGCCGAGTGTCTCAAACTCCAGACTTTCATGAACAAAAGCAAAATGGAAAAGACCAATTAAAATACCTATTCAAAATTCATATCTCTATGATCGGGAACAGAATTTTGATGAATCGTTTCCTTTATCAATAACAGGGTTTGGGTTTTAACCCTTTTTTTTCAAAATGAATTTCACCAAAGCCAGAAATAGCTCGGTCCGTATAAACGTGTATATTAGTTATTCGTATCATATTTTGCAAAATTAATAAACTAAATACTTATTAAAGAGATGTTCTGGGCTGAAGATATTTATATCTAAACAAACAGAGTAAAATTCACAGAGCAAAATGCTGAAATTTGAATAAAATCGGATAACAAATAAACTTGTTGAATTTTAAAGGTTTGCATTAATCCGGTGAAAAGGTTCTAGGCATGTCTTCATGAATATTCATTACTGGACTGATGATGTCACATCCCCATTTTTTTTCTTCTTTAATATTACACGAAATCATAATTGTTTAATTTTTTCATAAATGTGTAAATGATGTGTGTCACCATTATGCACCGGGCATGGTGGCTCAGCGGTAGAGCGTACGCCTCATGAACGGGAGGTCGTGGGTTCGATCCTCGGCCGAGTCATACCAAAGGCTTATAAAAATGGGACCTTCTGCCTTCTTGCTAGGCGCTCAGCATTTAGATTGGAGAAGGGTATAATGATAACATGTCATGTTATGCAAGGCCCGCTGGTAGAGCAGTTTCCTAACTGAAATGGCTACCCTGGGTAAATAAGACGTTATTATTATTATTTATTATTTATGATGAAATAAGTTGCCATTCATCCGCGCGATGCAGCCTCCTGTTGGGTCTTTTATGCTGTAAACTAAGAGGCAGATTTGACTTGCACGGTGCACATTCACTTTTACTGTAAGTGAAATTTCAAATTACTTCACCATGGCATATCTATGGAAGCTTAAAAGTGCCACCGAGATGTTGAGATAATTATCTCGGGAAGCCGACATCTTGATAGCAAAAGATAAGATGACGAGATCCCAGATCTCATCATGTCGACATCTTTTAGAAGAGATGATGAGATGACAAGATCCCGGATCTCATCATGTTGACATCTTGTAGAAGAGATGATGAGATGACAAGATCCCGGATCTCATCATGTTGACATCTTTTAGAAGAGATGATGAGATGACAAGATCCCGGATCTCATCATGTCAACATCTTGTAGAAGAGATGATCAGATGACAAGATCTTCGATCCATGATCATGTCATCTAATCATCTCTTCTTAAAGATGTAGACATGACGAGATCCAAGATCTTGTCATCTCATCATCTCTTCTAAAAGATGTTAACATGATGAGTACCGGGATCTTGTCATCTCATCTCTTCTACAAGACGTCAACATGATGAGATCCGGGATCTTGTCATCTCATCATCTCTTCTACAAGATGTAAACATGATGAGATCCGGGATCTTGTCATCTCATCATCTCTTCTACAAGATGTCAACATGATGAGATCCGGGATCTTGTCATCTCATCATCTCTTCTACAAGATGTCAACATGATGAGATCCAGGATCTTGTCATCTCATCATCTCTTCTTAAAGATGTTGACGCGATGAGATCCGGGATCTTGTCATCTCATCATCTCTCTTCTACAAGATGTCAACATGATGAGATTGTCATCTCATCATCTCTTCTAAAAGATGTCGACATGATGAGATCTGGGATCTCGTCATATTATCTTTTGATATCAAGATGTCGACTTCCCGAGATAATTATCTCAACATCTCGGTGGCACTTTTAAGCTTCCATACACCTCGCACTGATACACATAATGTGTTCATCCCGGGATAGCTTTGAAGCTGCGGAAAGGGATTGCTATTCAAGGTTCAAGACATGCCTAGAAATGTTTCTTTCAAATAATACACCTCTTCTCTTTGTTTGTATTTTTGTATGACTGTGTCGCATTCTAGAGAACCTTCTTTTTTTAATGTAAGGAGATTCTGAAAAAAATGTGGGGCTTTATAAATTATGAACGGGTAAAAGTTACTTGTTTAATGGTGTACGCGTTGTATGTTTTTAATGTTTCATCGATGCCAATCAAACATTGAATTTAATAGAAATGGACCTGAAACATTCTGACATCACATTCAGAAGACCCTTGACCCAAGCCTGGACCATTTTTAATGCAAAATAATTAGTAATATAAAAAGCGAAATTTGAAACAAAATTAATATTTTTGGTCTCATGTTTGTTGATGCTTAGTGTATTGTTTTGATTATTATTATTATACGTTTTTCAGTGTTCGTGTTTTTAAATATTTTATTCGTACAAATTGGTCTATGCTGCAAATCGATCTGGAAATAGTACATGATTATCATGATCCTGAATTAGTTCAATGGACTATACTACTTAAGTATTAGACTTTAAAAAAAAAAAACAAGTCCACACCCAGTTTCCAATAATGCATAATAGCATTTCCATTTATTTGAAAGCAGGATAAAAGAGCATTGCAGATTAAATGACTTGCTCACAGGCATAGCTGCCACGGCCGGGGATTGAACCCCGGGCTGTTCATGTATAGACTGCAGGCGCCTTAGACCACTAGGCCACAGCACCTTAAACATGGTAGCAAAGTATCGATATGCATTCGATAGCATCGATTACCCTCGATACACGAAATGCTATCAAAAACAAACAAACGGACAAACATAGCACATACACATAAGGCGGTTCACTTACCTACTTAAATCGTACAGTAATTGACGGAATCTAACCAATATCGAGGTGGATAAAATCATCTTTCATCCCACATCAGAAAGGTCACGTCCAGACATCTGCACAACTGCTTTAGACTCATATCAATAGGGACATCAAATCATCCTCTTCTTTTGTTTCTATCGTTTGACTTCATCTTCAATTTGACCGTTTTTCGATCCTACTTAATTCGCCTGATTTCCAATCACAAAGGTTACATGACTCTCTTTTCTCTTTGCAAATGTGCTATTTGTGCCATAGACTCATTATCGTATATGTATGATGCATTTGTAGCAATAACGTTATTTCGTCCTCATTATAACTTAATGGCGCGTAAACTGAAATTGCGGGCTTCATGTTAGGGCGTTAACTTACAAGGGGCCGCCGGACTATTTTTAAAGGGGGGGGGGCGAACATTTTTTCGTTTGCTAAATTTCAAACTGTTATGTTTTTGTACATGTTTCCTGGATAGGGGGAGCAGCTAAAGCTCCCAGCCACCTGGTTCGGCGGCCCTTGCTTACCATTTCCTCTCACTCTCCTTTACCGCACCCTTCGTGTCCAAATGACATGACGTCACAACTTCGGCTGTCAACAATATCATGATCGTCAGTGACGTATTTGAACATGAGACTGATCATCATTATTAAACAAAAGATGAATCTAACCGTTGTTAAAAAATATATATTTATATATTTTTGTATTCTTATTACAGTTGCTTCCTTTCTTTCTTTCTTCATTCCTCGTGTCCCTCTTTTTAGCAATTAAAACTTCTGAGGTTGATTTATCTCCACTCAAAATATGTATATTTAATAAATCGCTCGCTTCTTCACTATCTCCACTAAATGAGATGACTGCAGGTCTTAATGTCAGTCATTTCAAAATTTTATTAGTACTGTACGGGTCATGTGGTCTAGTGGTTAGAGCATTGGACTCATAACCGCCAGGTTGTGAGTTCGAATCCCCACTCTGCCATTGTCTCCAATTTGATAAAAAAAACACCCGAGAGTAATATCTGCCGTCTAATAGGCCAGCCACTATGTTTGATTAACCTAGACGTAAAAATGTTTCCTATAGGTATAATTGGTTATATACCAGCTTAGCGTTTACCAGCAAAAAGCTGTCTTACCGACTTCCTACGGGAGTTACCATATACAGAAACAGCATTATCTGTGCCATTAATGACCACCCCTGCCTGTGCCATACTTACAAATATAATTATATCTCAAGAGACAATGACAAAATTATACAGCGCCCGGCCCCTCATTCCGCTTCTAAATCCATTTAAATGGGGTGCCCCATCCACCGCCCCCGCGCAACGCCCCCTGTATTTTGATGTCCAAAGGGTATGAGGACAATGTACCCTGGGCAAGTTCGTCATCGGATGTTTTGCTGAATGTCCTCGCCGTAAACGTTCACTGACTCTTACTCGATTTCCAACGATACACATCAATTGATTATTTGCTTAAAAAATATCTCAAGTCAGCAACCTTTCTGATCTCCCTCACCCCTCTCTCTCTCGCCCCCTTTCTTTTTTTCTGTCTCCCCCCCTCTCTCTCTCTCTCTTCACCGTCTTTCTATTTTTTTCCTTCACTGCTTGTCTAACATCTCCCTTTCGCTATTTTTCTTAGTTTCTTCCCCGCGCAACGCACCTGTCTTGCCTGTCTTATCCAGAGGATATGATGGAACATTTTCTAGTTTTCCTCTTTCTTCCTCTTTTCTCTTATTACTCTCCTTCATTTGTCTCGTTATCTTTTTTCTTCAAGATTCGATTCATATCATCGAGATGCAGTGTTGTAGTGCCTTGATGCTCGGCCTTGGCCTTAAGGCGCCTTAAGGCCTAGTTTTTCAAAGCCTTGGCCTTGAACATTCAAGCCTTGGCCTTGAGAGGGCCTTGGCCTTGGCCTTGAGGATTTTGAGCCTTGAAATTTCAAGGCATTTTCAAGGCATTTTCAAGGCTTTTTCAAGGCATTTTGTATTTTGTACTTTCATTTGTTTTATACAAGTAATTATAAATGTTTCAATTGTTCTGTACATCTAATAACACTAAATACTACCAGTCAGCAGCAGCAGAAGCAGTAAGTGTACTTAGCATTGCCATCAATTGCAATTATCATCACATAATTATGTAACAAAGAGAAGTGATGAAAATTAATATTATTTATTGGTAATATGATGTAATCATGACTAATAAGGATAATGACAATATCAATAATAATGATAATAATTATGATTAGGATTATAGTCAGTGGCGTAACTACAGGGGGCATGGGGGCACGTGCCCCCCCCCCCCATCGGCTGACTAAAAAAAGGAGGAAAAGGGGGAGAAAGGAAGAGAAACGTAGTGGGAAAGAAGACATTAATGTTCATTATAATGTTATAATTATGTTATGTTACATTACATAAGAAACATTTTTTTTCATATAAATGAAACATAATTTGCTCAGGGCATATGTCTTCATTGTTCCTGGTGCTCCCATTGTCTGTTTACCGAGATATATAATCCTGTTATACTAAAACCTCCCGTTTTCAAGTCAATATACACCAAACTACCAAATATATTTCCTCGCACTTCGAGTTATTCTTTTACATGTACAATAGTATGCTTCTTTTTCATGAATACTTTAAGTGATTGTCCCATTTCAAGGTCTTAATATAAAACATTTCCTGTCCGTGCTTACGTTCGCAGTAGTGGATTGGTGAAAGATGTCTGCTCTCCATCAATTCCTAGAATGAGTCCTTAAAATGTTTTTTCTGTTTTCTGATCTGAATATCAAAAATTTTCAGTTCGCGCTTCGCGCTCGCATCATTTGGTTAGTGAACTACGTAACGTCTTCTTGAATTCCTACAAACAAGCCTTAAAATGCCCCTCTTCAGGTCTGAATTTCCTAAATTTTCAGCTCGCGCTTCGCGCTCGCAAGATTTGATTAGTGAGATGGGTATGTTAATCATGATTACAAGTGCTTTACGTGCATGTTTAGATGTAATTCTAACAAAATCAGCAAGTGCTTATTGGCACTCCCATTAGATGACTATGGTGAGATGTGTATAATCTTAATAGATAAGATTCCTAAAATATAGTCCTTAAAATCTTCCTGTTTGGGGTCAATATTTACAAAAATTTCAGTTCGCGCTTCGCGCTCGCATTATTTAGCGAGACAGGTACGTATCATGATTACAAAAGATTGATTGTAATGTCCCTTTTTAGGTTTGAATATCAAAAATTTTAAGCTCGCGCTTCGCGCTCGCATTATTTGACTAGTGAGATACATGTCCGTTTATTGGCACTGTCCTTATAAAAATATCTCTATTAGGTCAGTATACCTGGCAACTGGGCGCGCTTCGCGCGCTCACTAGGCAATTCCAAGTTTTTGCTGGTGTCCCCCAATGCCGTGACCCACGGTATGCCACTGATTATAGTGATTTTATGACAGGAATAATTCTGACAGATCTGACTGCAATTTTGACAACAATTTTCATACTTTAAAAATAGCTTACTCTAAAGAATGATAACAAGGTTGATTTCTATTCCATTAGGTTTTCCTTGTATTATTTTCTTTGACCAACAAGTCTTAATGATATTCTGAAAAGATTCGGTAAACTTGAACACAAACTTCAATTTCGTCATTTCCAAATGGGCTATGGCATCAATGGCATGATGAGCCCAACAATTTTGAGGGGCCAAGGATGGCATACAGAGCAAAATTTTAGGTTTTAAAATCAACAAATTTTGGATTGTGCTTGCATAAATTATTGTTAAGTAAGGTTCGCATTCAATTTACACACAAAAAAATGCTTAGAATGTCTAGTTTTTAGGTCGGAATATTACAAATTTTGAGCTCGCGCTTTGCGCTCGCATTATTTGATTGGTGAGTTATGTATCCTATTTATGAGTCACTAAATGCAGTCCAGAACAGCTTCCTTTTCTGGTCAGTAAAAATTTCAGCTTGTGTTTTGTGCTCGCGTTAATTTGTTTAGTAAGATGCACACCTTTTTCATGATTACAAAAACAGCTCGAAATATTTAAATTTCATTTCTTATTACATCAAAACCACTTGCTCGCTATGCTTTCTATAGCGGGAAATTAAAGCCTAAATCAAAATATCTGTCTTATCAATTAGAAATCACTTAAAAAAGCTTTGCTGAACTGCACCAAAATTCTCATTTTGACTTATACTGTGAGTGCATTTTTGGCTTTGACCTCCCCCCAAAAAAAAATACATTCTGCCTCCCCTGTCCCAGGTAGAGGAGAAAGACATATGTTGAGAATGGGCATGCCAGGATCAGATCACCTTGGTAATAATTATTGCAATGTGAATCGCCTAGAACAATAATTAAATGTACAAAGGTAACTACATATTTATTTTAATTTTATGTCAAAATTTACATGATCTATCATGAAATTATTTTCGTTTTAAATGTACAAGGGTCAAAAATTTTGCTCGCTCACACCTTTTATACATTTGGTCCTGTGTGTCATGTATGCCGCCTAAGCATTGTTGTCTATTTTTTTTCCATATATTGTACAATTGAAATGCCTTGGCCTTGGCCTTGAGGTTTTCAGGCCTTGGCCTTGGCCTTGGGTTTCCATGCCTTGGCCTCAGCCTTGGTTATTGAAGCCTTGGCCTTGGGTATTAAAGCCTTGGCCTTGGCCTTGGAGGTTTGAGCCTTGACTACAACACTGTCGAGATGATTAGGAGGTGCGATAGCTCAGTCGGCAGGCGGCGACCCGGGTTCGATTCCCACTTGGTGCGCTAGTGCCCTTTGGTAAGGCATTAATCCTCAGTACCAGGTCCTTCGGAGAGGACCTTAAGCCGTCGGTCATCTGGTTGCTTGCTTACAAGCATTCATGCTTTCTTACAAGCATTCATGCTTTCTTAGCAATCAAGTACAAAATCACCACCACCAATATGACAAAACGTTAGATGACAAAACATAACATAGCCACAACATTAAAGACCATAACATAATAATGACAAAAATGAAATAAATTATTATAACCTGGAATAATATAGAATGAAAAAAATGTTATAATATATATTGTATAACGTGAAAAAATGATTTAATAAGCATTAACGTATTACAAATCATTACACAACATAACAATGCTTAACGTAACAAAACATTACATATCAGAACATGACATAACATGGCGTGACAAAAATATCACAACCTTCCACATAAACATCAACGCACGGAAGTTGCTTGTAACGTTTATGATGTCACAGTGCATTGCAGACGGAATCACAATATGCAAAAAATACCTTTTAACGGGGCTCCAGTGAAAGTATTGATAGCTATAAATCGATATGGCAGACATCCCTATCCTTTGAGTGGAGTTGATCATATTTTGGTTTAAAAGGAGATTGAATCGATCGCCCGTCTTCTTAACCCCCTTTTGCTCCCACGTGTATAGTTATCAGAATTGCAAAATAATAAGAAAACAAATGTTTTCCCCAGGCATTGGTACTAAATAAAAGTAGTGAAGTAAATCTGTCATTCGAATTCCACGATGGGAAAACCCCAACAGCTAAAGTTCCAGTGTTAGAAATAGCGATGATATGAGTGGTTTAAAACGGATTACAGATTATCATTTTTATTTCCTGCCTCAGACATACTTAAAACCTGAATAATAGACATACATGTATTGTGAATGTTTGACACCAACGCATCAGAGGCATGAAGTTCGTTAACAAAAGAATTTGATATGAATAATGGAGTCATTTTTAAAGTGGTCATTATAGGCAGTAAGATATTTCCAATATAAATTTATATAACTTGCCATTAATATGGATATCTTAAAGTAGTATAAATATGCTCCTGGTTTTTTGTAACACAAAAACTCAATCATCCACGAATCGCGTGCCCGAATCATTATTATCAAGGTTATCTAACTGCCTTCCCCCCCCCCTCCCCTCTCCCTAACTTTTCTATTTTCCCTGTCACATCAATATTTTGTAATCCATCCATCCATCATTTCTTTCTTTCCTTCTTTCTTTCTTCCTTCCTTTCTTTCTTTCTTTCTTTCTTTCTTTCTATCTTTCTTTCTTTCTTTCTTCCCTCCCTCCATCCCTCCCTTCCTTCCTTCCTTCCTTCCTTTCTTTCTTTCTTTCACTCTCTAACTCTTTCTTTCTCTCACTCTCTAACTCTTTCTTTCTTTCCAATACCCCCTTTTCCCACTCTCTATAGTTTATTCTCTATCTTGTCCCCTCCCTGCTGTATCACCGGTTACGTCTCAATCTGCCCCTTCACTCAATCATGCCTAAATCCATTATTGCCCCCCCCCCCCCTCTCCTCATCATATTTCTTCTAACATGACATTTTTTCTTCCTGCATCATGTGCATCTCCATTTGCCAATTTCAATACCCAATCCCGATACTTTACTTTCACAACGGGCAAATATTTTCCCAAGGCCAAGTTCATTTTCAATGTCAATATTAAGTAGTCTTCAATGATTTTCTGTTCCACATCCCTTTACCATTGCTTTCAAAACATAATCCAAGACATTCTTGTTCATGCCGAGGCTTATACTTGTATTGGTATAGTAATTCTAATAAATCTTATTGCACTTCCAGTAAAAGGATGGAATCGCTCAATAATCAATATAAATATCAAGCCCGAAGTCTAAAAGCTTTTTAATCAGGCGTGCATTTATGGAGAAGTATTACTTGGAAAGATACTTTTTGCTCACGGACAGAAAAGTCTTGAACATGATTTGTTCCTAAATCATTTCCTTTTAAGTTTGGAATTGGAAAGTTTTGTCACTCGTTTAGAAGTTATTCGTTGATTAACCAGGAATGTTTTCTTAAAAATCGTAGGGAATTTTCTTTGTTTGATGTTCTTATTCAGCAATCAGTTAGGATATAATCATTCAGTAACGACTGAGAATTCAATATTTTACCTCCTGAAAACTGATCAATTAAGATAAAGTTTCCTTGAAAATGTTTTTTTTTTGTTCTCGTGCTTAAAATACTGCGACGAAAATTCATTCATAGTCCTGTACATTGAATGTGTCAATTATACTACAGATTTAAGTTTTATTTTTATTTCTAACATTATAGTCAAACTTTGAACATGGAAATTGTCTTACCTTAAAATATTTTAATACTTTTCCCACTGCGTCATGGCCATATATCTTTGACGCGGCGAGAACTGCATGGACGTAACAAACGTTGGTGTACACTCTTAAAACAAATCAGTCAAATTGTCTAGACTTGTAGTAAGCTGGGAGCAACTGATCACTGATATTCACATTTCTGACGTATATTATAGTCAGAAATAACTCTTTTCTAGTAAAATATGACTAGAAAATAGTCAAATATGACTAGAATAACAGTTGCACCCAGCTGACTCTATTAATTAGTCATTTTTGACTGATTTGTTTTTAGAGTGTATTGGGGGCAAACACATTTCTCCTGTATTTTGAAGAAGAATGCACCAACACGCTCCCACTGCTATGGATCCTTATTTGTCTCGATTTGAAATCTAGCAGCTGCAGCTAGAAAATTGCAGTTTCCGTAAAGTTGATGGTGCAATAACCCGTTGCCCTGTTTTAGTTTTTGAAAAATATGCACTAATTTTGATAAAGGCCAGAACGCCTTTACCTTAAAGTTCGTCTTTTTTTTAACAAAATGAATCATGTTCTGTCGTTGATTAAATCGGTGAAAGCTTTTTACTATTTTTCCAGACTTTTTTAAATTGCGGAAGTTTACAAATATTCCCTTAGCAATCCTATAATTCATGGATTCATTTTTGTTTCATTTCTTTCTAAAAGCAATGGAAGGAGGGCAATCTCGATGTCATCCTTTCCAAAAGGGAATCAAAAAGTTTAACCAGTCATATCTTTAAAGATTCTGGAAGAAGCATAATGTCTATGGATGACCGCTTGTCATGAGGTGCGGGTGGCTCGGCGGTATCCTCTGTGGTTCTTGGTAAGACTGTATTTTCTTTTTCTGCAAGACCTGTGTGACCAGGGCCCTGTCTTACAAAGAATTAAGATTGATCCGGTCAAACTCAACTCTATGGAAATACATAAGTGTTACATTTTTTCTCCAGGAAATTTTCACAACGTCCTTTGTAAATAAAGTAAACTGAATTTTCAACACTCTTAAAACAAATCAGTCAAATCGACTTGACCAGTAGTCAGCTGGGAGCAACTGATATGGCAATCACTGATATTTTCATTTCTGACATGTATTATAGTCAGAAATAACTCTTTTCTAGTAAAATATGACTAGAAAATAGTCAAATATGACTAGAATAACAGTTGCACCCAGCTGACCCTATTAATTAGTCATTTTTGACTGATTTGTTTTTAGAGTGAAGAAGACAATGATTGTATGAATATACATAATATCTAGAAAATATTTTGAACACATATCTATTTTAGATGTTGACGTTGCTGGCTTTGTGGTTGATCGGATCAACTGTAACTCTTTGTAAGACGGGGCCCTGAAGATGAGTAGAGATAAATGTGATCTTGAATATTGAGGGCGCTCTATGTTATTCTCTTTCAGCTGCATACATTCAGAGAGTCTGATCATCATTGAAGGTTGTATATTTTTCTCTCTTAGTAGGGACAAAATGAAATAAATGACACGTTAGACACGTTGTAGAAAGAGTTACAATCAAAGTTATCTCCAAAAATCAGAGGGGGGGGGGGCAGGGGAGACCACCCTATTATTTTTCAATCAGTGAATTACAAAAAGAGAGAAGAAACAGAGGAAGAAAAGGAGAATAGAGGAGAAAAACATAAAGAGCTAGTGAAATGCCTAACATAGCAGAATCATTTTTTATTTCAAAAAATACAAAAAGCATAACAGAAACCTGTAGATCATCAAAAATCCTTTTCTTTTGGCTGAATTCAGATGTGCAGTGAAACGTAATGAGGTCTAGCAACTCAACGTGTTCTTTGCCTGGCATATTTTGTGCGCCATCTTGCGGTGTGAACGGAGTATATTTCAATGCAAATATCAAAGATGACAAATTTGAACAGTAGGCTATAGCATGAATAGACAATGTTACTCACCTGTTTTTTTTCGACCTAGAATATTTGTCTCTCCATTGATAAACAAACATAGTCACTCATTTCCCAATGATAACATGGAACGCCTGACTTTTTGACATTTCAAAAGATCTTCTTTTATCATGTTTATTTTTCATTCATTTTAGATCTCTTCTTTTGCCGCTCTTGTTTGAATGATTCTTTTCAACTAAAGGCATTTTTTTCAATGGTTCAAACATGACAATCGAAAACTTTTACTATCATAAGATGTCCAAACAGGGTTCCATGACATTTGCTCTGGCGACAATTGCTCCTCTGTAAATTTCACTCACTAATGGAATGACCAACTTCAATCCTGGATTTAACACTATACCCTATTCTAAACCTAACATAAGCACGGAGCAAATAGCGTCACTCCAACCAGGACCAGAAAGAGAACGCACCACTGATTGAAGTCCGAGGCAAGATTAGCCCCTCCCCCACTCTTCATCTGAGCAGAACGTTCCGGTGTTCCATTTTGTTAGCGTCTTCGAATTATTGTATTTCCTCCTCTTAATTTAAGATTTGTGTTTCATACTATGAAAAAATAAAGAATTGTATCGCATTTTTACGTATAGGTAAATGAATTCATAATTACATCCATCTCTGCATTGGTGAATTTCTTATATTTGTCAAAATTATCTATTATTTACCCTGATTGACTCATTGGCTCAGTATGACAGTGGCACCTCTACACCGGTTAAAAAATCTAGAGAATTACAGGTCATTACATTTTTCCTGTTAAATAATCACTTTCCGACAAAGTGAATTACCTCACAGATCATATCAGAAATATAATTAACCCCCCCCCAAAAAAACAAAACAATGACGTGGGGCTCTGTCTCTTGGAAATTTATCTGTTTTTGTTTTTATTACTTTATAGGCTAGTTGGCTACCCCAAAACTTAATCCATTGACGCAATAACACGTTCCCTACATTGACCCTTGGTTTATTTCTGGTTAGAATGGTCAGGAAAATAGGCTTGATCTACATGGATGAGTGACGGCTGTCTTACTTCGGTTTTCTCTAAAGGGTTGTGGTGACTGTGTAACAAGATGAAGTTCCAAGCTTAGATGACATTGGTTTAGGACAAATCTCATTAGACAAGCAGACATGTTGGATCGACTTGTGTTTGCCATGTCAGTTGTGTAATGGAAAGCTTGTCTATCCCCTGACTTTAATCAGACTTTAATTCAAAAGGGGAAATCACAGATGTATCCGAAAAGTATTCGAGGTGTCAGCCCATCCCCCCCCCAAAAAAAAAATCATGATTAATGAAAAGTGCTCTCGCTTGAACTGTATATACAATGTAGTAGCTTTTAAAAGGGTTTGATGAGAGAAATGAGGGCTATCATTAAAACGAATATACCAAGGAATGGTGTTTCTTGATATTTGGAGCTCTTTCAGGGAAGAACAAAAATCAGTCACTTCGCGGCCCAATGTCTGACCACGGACCTAATGGTCTGACAGTTGTTTTCTCTTATGCGTCTATACTGAAACGATGCTTAATGAAGTAAATGACAATTAAAGGAGCGTACCAGCATGTTAAGCTTTTTACTTATTCTTTTTACCTTGGTAGAAGGGATTAGTATATTCCTAAATCTTCTTAACCTCTTCGGTTTGGCCATCCTTGGTGGATTGACCTCATTAGGAACGGAAGCCATGAAAAATAATCTTCCTGCAACTAAAATGGTGGCGTATGGGTATTTGATGAAGATTGATTCTCAGTTTAAACGTACAGGAATCGAAGTCTGTAATTCCAATCTAGGACTGGACTCATGGGTATTTTCATACATGTTTGAAAGAGTGGGCTGGCGTTACGGTCACACCGGTCAAACCCACTCCAAAACGATCGATGATAATGTGTCATTAGAAATAACGTAATAGGTGCGCTCGTGAAGGAGTTGGTTTCGCCGATGTGAAAATGGTATTTGACTTTTGACCTATCGCATTACTGTACTCAACCCCTGCTCGTAATGCATACACCAAGTAAGTACTATATCAACATCATAATTCACTTAAATTCAATGATTTCAACATCACGTGTAATATGAACTTTAGTTAGCTGAATTGCATCTCAGATTTCATATGAAAAAAATCATTTTTTTTATCTTTTAGTTTTTAATGATAGAAATCAAGAAAAAATACGAAGAATCGCAAATAATTATATTCACGATTGGGAAAATATAAAAGTAAATGTATTTATATATATATATAGTGTTTAAAGCAGTGTATCTATATAATAGGCAGACAAACATCGTCAGGAGAGGCAAACCTTTCTGAAAAAGCAACAAAATGTGGTCATCACTATAGATGTTTTTTAATGTTTACAATCAAATATTCAAATTCCATCAGGGCACTTGACTACCCTATTCCACTCAGGTACACTAATGATGGTCATCATAATTTTTGTGATCAACTGTTGGGTCGAGGATATACAGTTGAGGCCGAAAGTTTACATACACCCATGGAATTCAGTGAAATTTGTTCACTTGCCAAACATCATTAAATTTTCTATATCTTCAATAATTTTATACTACCATGAAGAATTTAGTATCAAATGAAAGAGCATATTGAGCTCTTCCACATGATTGGAATACCGTTGAGATCAAAAAATATTTCAGGTGGAATTTTCTTTGAAGAAAAAAGTAATATTAATGCCATTGTATTCTATTGTTAGTTTTTATATTTTCAAACATCGTTTCATAAAAATATATAGATGTCAAATCTATGATTTATATTACATTTTCTATCATGATATGTCACCACTGAACAAAAATGTGTAATCTGAAATGCTTGTTTTGAGAAGTAACTAGCACAAATATGAAATGTGTTTGTCATGTTTTTATTTTTAATTCGTCTAAAATATGAAGGTTTTTGGGGAAAAAATTTCACCTAAATATTTTTCAGCTCCTGGTGACAAAGCAATGTGATGAAGGGGCATGACACACTCATTAATTTGATATCAAATTTGTCATGATAGCACAAATACTTTATAAGATACAGTAAATTCTATGACGTTTGACAAATGTCAGCTTTTCTTTGAATTTCCTGGGTGTATGTAAACTTCTGGCCTCAACTGTATATTATATGTAAAGTCCTACTCATATCTTTAAACTTGATCGGAATAGTTTAAACAGATCGGATCACGTCTATATAGGCATAGAGTTGCATCCAACTCACTGGAATCCAACCACAGCACAAATCCATTACAAATCTCATCGCTTGATGACAGACTGATAAAAGGTCAAAGGTCAGATACCAAATCAAGGCATGTCTATAGCATGGTAGATTACACAGCTGTCTAGGGCTGCCTGGCTCGGCGGGTAATTAGGCCTCACGGTTAACATTTGCGAAACTCGTTTGACATTACATTTGTTTGTCTGTAAGTCTGACGTTCGGACTGCGGTTGAACACAGGGGTGCTTTAATTCACACACCCAATTTCATTATTTTTAATACTTTTAAAACTCTTGCCTCCACTTGCCTTATCCATGGGCTGGCTTCTTATAGAAGACAATATGAAATTGGTAGTTCGACGATGTGTGTTGCTATATCAGTATACTTGTGCAGCAATTAATTTATAGATAGCAGTGGAAAGTCAAGTGCGTTGGTATGGGCCTACTCTAAAAACAGAAAGCAATCCGATATATTCGACTAACCCAAGATGAGAAGTGCCTAAAAACGGTATATAAATCATTTGTTTTGGTGTTAACCTAGATACCCTAATCCGCCCCTCCCAAGAAAATTCGATCTGAAGCATTACAAAAAAACGCGCGAAATCTTGAGTAGATATGAACGTACTCTTTAAGAACGGCCTTACACCTCCCCCTTCGCTATATCATATGTACAGAGTTTTTGCACAACGACCTACGGAGGATTCAAGAACAAGGAAATGTATTGTCAAATGCCTTACAGACATGATTATTCAAATGAACCCTTTGGGGCCTATTTTGTAAGAATAAAGACATGAACAAACGAAAATCCAAGACAAAGTATAAGAGACTATATTATAAATGATAAACATATGATGATGAATGAATATATACAATGATGCTAAAAGTCAATAGATGAAACTAAATCATGAGTAGAGTATCCATTCAAGTTCCACCTCACTAATTACGATGGACACTGTGAAATCATTCATGGACGATTATTACTGAAACAGCCATCACAAAGCACTCCTTGTTTATAGCGGATCTATTCTAAGAATATCTCTTGAAGTCCCGTTATATGTAATATTCTCGGATATATTCTCAAAGGAATTCCAGTATATAGGTAGAGCTTAACTCGGGAATGGTGCTCTCATTATAAATTGCAGCAATGGTACATCTATCATATTTCCTCATTCATACACGGAGCAAACAAGAGTGGATGAATGAAATATGAAAGTGAATGTGAAAAATAAACAACGGGAGAAAAATGCGTATAAATTTAGAAATGAATGATAGAAAAATAAAGTATTGATATGAAACCAACAATATTTAAAAGTTTAAAAAGAATATTGAAAAACATATTTTCAGATATGAATCAGGGCTCCTCTGAATGATATAACCAGTAAAACCGGTCATGGCAGAAAATTATTTCAACAGGCACTAGCAAGCACACATTCTGGTTAAGCGAGATTATATATATCCATATGATTACCTTTTTTTATAGTTTCTCCACCGATGGGACCCAAGTAAAGCTCACAATAAAACATTGCAATATTCATTTTTTTTGGAAGGATTTGTTGTACGATTATGATATCTATCTTCTAGATCTAAAAAGAAATATATAAATAAATCAATAAATGAGCAGATTAGTGATTGAATTGGAATGAATGGATGGGTTAATATTTCCTTGCGAATAAAATGACTTTGAAGATTTTGATTAATACCTAGTATACTGTATATACAACCACACACACGCACACACCCTCCCTAACACACACACATACACACACATATATATACATGTATGTATATATATACATAAACCCCTCAAAAAAAGTTTTGCAACTCAGTTTTGAGGGATGATATCTTTTTGGTTAATGAAATATAAAAGATGAAACTGGTATCATTGGAAAGCTGAATTATTCTTCTTTACAATTACATGCCATTTGCTGTGATTATGTAATCATGGAATATGGAATCACCCTGAACATCGAGAAAAGTCAGAAGTGAAATGTTGCAAAATGCATTGATTTCTAACAAGAGTCTCCATTTCTATAGAATTTCCACCATGCAGGTGACAGTGAATGCACTCGGTCCATCCTCAAAGCAATTGGAAATTCGCTATTGCAAACGACGCATTTCGCAACATTTCATGTCTAACATTGCTGCGTATTATCATGTCTGTGTATTTCATGATAACACTAGCATTACAAATGACACATGATTGTAAAGAAGAATAATCATGCTTTCTACAGATATCACTTTTACACATGATGATGGGACATTAAGAAATTCATTAGCACTCAAACTTGCAGTTTGAGTTGCAGAACTCAAACATGACATGGCAACGAATTTTGCAACATTTCATTTTTTTACATTGCTGCATATTTATCATGTCTGTGTATTTCATGATAATACTAGCATTACAAATGACACATGATCGTAAAGAGGAATAATCATACTTTCCAATGATACCATTTTTAGATATGATGATGGCATACTAAGAAATTTATTAGCACTCAACCTGAGTTGCGGAACTTTTTTTGAGGGGTTTATATACTTGTATCACATTAGTCCCTTATCATAAAACAAATCTTTAAATCAATATATGATTATCATCTTCTAAGTAAAATATTGAAAGCATGAAATAATGCATAAAAAACTAAATTAGTAAAGTAACCGATGGAATTAATCAATAACATTAATGGTAAATTAATAAACGTAGATTTAAAACAAATAAGAATATGCAAAGAAAAACGAATGACTTTGTGTATATTATATCCATAATTTGAATTAACTCCCTTTGTAGCACCTCATTGTCTGTCATCAATAATCATTATGTGTGGGTCTCTGTCAGTCTAGCATCTCGTACTAATCAGTTCTAATAAGCAAAGTGGCAACGCACCCACTGATCATGTGACACAAACTCCTACATGATATTTAGAGGAGGAAAACATGACACCCCTATCAAAACGTGCTACAGGCAATGCAGACTGTATTGTATGAATTCACAGTGGGGTCGTGAACTTATATAAGTACACTATATTTCCACCATGATGGTCAATAACACCTTAAATTCACCTATGGGCAAAGCATCTAACTACACCCAAAGCAAAAGGTGACTATAATCGTTTCCATAGCAACCGGTTTCTTTTACGAATCATGCCCCGAGCAAAGATCGTCTTAGTCCATCTTATGTGCTCACTATAATGTAATAAAAACGTGTTTTAGCTTTTTCGAGTACTCGTTTTACAACTACTTTATTTTTTTTTTTTATACAACACCAAATCTAATTTGTGAAAGTTGTTGTCTAAATATTTTGTAAGATCTTTCGTAAGTTATTGTTCGTACTACATAACTGTTGTTAAGAAGCGCATGAGCGAAGGAATTAAACCTTCCATTTCCCTTTTATTTTCTTAAATGACATTAAAATGTGTAATGATTCATACATTGTGTATGATCATGATTTTGACATTTGAATTATTTTCCATATATATATATGTATACATCATTTCATAATTTGTTTTTATTTTACAAAGTTTATCAGGATGCTCTATCTCATGCTACTGTTCTTAATACTATGGACGGTTGCACTTTTAATGTTTTTTGTTTTATTTTTTAGGGTGGGGAGGCTGGGGAGCTCATGCATTATTCATTCAAATATTTAAATATATGAAAACCGCTGAATTTTATCATTTCACTTCGTTTACTGGTGAATAAAACAAGGACACTAACAACAACAAAAAATAAATTAGATTAAATATCCAGTTGCTTTTTGCAATCGAAAGCAAAATAACCCGCAGTCATTGTTTAGGACAATACATGACATGAGGTGTAAGTCGAATTTGTCATTGTGCATTTCAAAATCAATGAGATGTTTTCCTATCTTCCCAAAGAGCATAAAAGGTTGTCACCTGTACTTATTAATTGTCATTAAAATCGTTGTTATTACTCAATTTATACGAATAATTCCCTTAACTTACTGAGAAACGTACGCTTTACTAGCAAAAGTTCTTGAGAGGAAGTGAATATTTTCGCCGTTATTTTATTTTCTGTATTTCAGGCTGATTAGTATTCTTCCCTGTAATGTCCTCCGATATTTTTCTTCTCATCACGACCATTGTATTTTTCTTCAAACGATGGGAAGTGCGGACGAACACATTTAGTTAGTTAAATCGGATACTGAATTCTATTTAAAAACAATGAATTGCCAGATGTTTGGAGAATGAATTCCTAAACCATTTAAACTATATGAATAAGTTTCTAAGATCATTGTAAATTATTCATTTTACTAATAAATATAATTGTAAAGGAGTATTCCATTTACAACCATATTTTACTAAGACGAATTAAAGGTTTCTGTATGGAAGGCTCTCGCTCTACATGGATTGTATCCGATATAAACTCAATCTGTTTCGCAAAGAGTTTATATGACGTTCTTCGCATTCCTACCGTTCCGCAGCCGAACGTTATACAGCTCGTATCGTCACATAATGAATACCAATCTAAAGCATCTATAGAACACCCATAGAAGTCACACGGGAAAGCTAACAAGGTAAAGACACTAATGATGGCCTAATTATTTGATTGGTAGTCCTGTGTTTTTTCATGTTTTTTTAAGATCATTTCCGGACAAAAATGCATCCTTTCATTAACGCGGGAAAAACTTGACCACATATCCGTAAGTCATACGAAGTCGCCATTGAGGCTTTGCAAAGAAAGGCCGAGGTCGTCTGCTGTTTGTGTGTGTTTTCTTTTAAAATGCTTCATTTGCGAATCGTTAAGGAAGAGAGAAACGTGTGTTTTCTTAAAGCTTGCTGATGAAGTGTATGGATCTTTGATATACACCTTCTTGCATTTTTCTGAGTACCTATAAGGGAACGACACACGGTTGGAATTAAAAGCCATGTAAGTATCAAAGCGATTGTTGTTATGAATAGCTGGGCGGAGAGCACGTGTTGTGTCAGGCGATGTGATATATTACCATCGATACGAGTATGTGCACTCGTCGATGTATGGCCACGTAAACGATGAATTTGTGAGTATGAGTCTCATTGATGGTTCAGTTTTCTCTACCTTAAATTTTAATGATATAATTAGTATTTCAATAATATTACCCCAGTTGTTTCTTATTAAAACTTATTAAAACATAAAACATACCCGTTATACCTTTCAGATAATATACAGAGAAGAGAATGCAAAAGCGAAATGTCGTAGTGCTAATGATGTCACCGGACAACGATATACTAGGCCAATATGTGAAAGTACACACAGTTTTTAAGCTTTTGTATTTTTATCGATATTTTGGGGGTCGTGTTCTATGTAGCAATACATTTAAATGTATCTGGACCACTAAAGTGGGATCGAGTTGCGTTGGGTATCAAAAAACCGTGTGGGTGTGTGGGTGGATTGAGGGTCTGCTGTGGTGCTGTTTTGTTTTCTCTATGTATTGTCTAGCGAAATATTTTGTTTTACTCGATGTTCATGTGATATTTTTGTTTTGAATAATGGAAGATTTGTACGCGTGTGTGCGCTAGTGTAGACGTGTGGGTGTGTGTGTGTGAGGCGAGAAGCCCATATGCCATAAGTTCATGGATTCATTTAGCTTATCTTAAAACAATCGAGAAAAGTTAAGTCCTTTTTGCGTTAGAGAAGGGTTATTTTCATTTTATTGCAAGATAATATTTTGTATTTATTTTGTATTTACATTCTTATTCAATTACTATATTCTCAAAAAGTCATGTTAGTATGCCAACATGAAGAGGATTTTATCTTTCCTTTCGTTGAAATATCAACAACTTAAGGTGCTAAAAGCTTTGTAAGAAATCTAAATGTCTTGCTCATTTAAATTTGAAACCAGAATTATTACGGTACGTCGGAAAACGATAGGCCCATAGGCCTCATGCCATACTTACGAAACCCTTTAAGATTACCTCGGCTTGGTTAAGATGGAAGTAATCACAAAAGACTAGGGTCGAGGAAGAATATTAAACAGTTAAAGAAAGATGAAATCGAGTCGATTGACCCATATTTATCATGTTCATCGTCAGTCTATACCCTGGTAAATAGCAGCGTGGGCGTATACTTTGTATAATGTGCTTTGTAAGGCCTGCATGAACTGGACAATGCTTATCTATAATCTTTCAAAGGCTATATATCTTACTAATGAACTATTTTCATGTTTGTCTAGTTTATGGAGGAGAAAGATTTAAAGAGAGACGCATTATGGTGAAAAAGAGAAAGTGGGAGAAAGAAAGTAGGATCTGGAGGGAGAGGGGGAGGAGACAGAGAGGGGAGAAAGAGAGGAGGGTCGGAGGATACAAATTAAACAAATTTATGAGCTATTGTCAGGTAAAAGAAGATAAAAACTGCTGATGGCCCTCCTTTCCTCGCCATTACCCGCCATGAAATTGAAGAGAGGGGGAGAGAAAATGAGAGGGGAATTTAGGGTGTGAGTGTGTGTGTTTGGGAGAGAGAGCAGGAAGGAGATGGAGATATATAAGACAAGGGAGAAATCGAGGGTGTCTGGGAGAGAGAAAAAAAAGAGAAGGAAAGAAAGAAAATTCAATGAAGAAACAAACACAGAAAAAATAAGAGAGAGAGAGAGATGGGAGAAAGGTAAAGAGGGTTAAGGGGGAGGGGGGGGGGGGGTAGAGAGAATGGAAATGGTCAAGAGGATTTTCTACTGACGTGCAATCCTAAGAATGGTATCTTCCAAGGATATATCCCTGCTTGCTACAGCGTGATAGAGAATAAAGTAGGCGCAGGCAATAACCTTATCAAACTAACACTAACAAATATACCTTGGCAGATGCTTTCGCTGATAGATAAAGAAACCTTCTCAAAGTCAACACTGGAGAGAGGCTCTTCAGTAGGCTCATCAGTTCTGCTATTCATATAGGTATAGATATATATAGCCTTTCTGCGTGATTTCTCGTAGTGACGCAATATTACAGAACTAAGATTTAGGCTCTTGTCTATCTAGGGCCAGCCATGATTCCATTCAGTTATCTAAAGTAGATGTAGAATTCCTGTATTGATATAGAGTTAAGTGAATAAATGTTTTATGGGATTAAATAAAAGACACAAGAAATTGGGAAGATAATGCAGTCAACTATATTTTATGGGTAGGCTAGTTCAGATGTAGATGTACGATGGCACAAAGGAACAATTCCTCTTAATCCCCCGCTCGGATATGCCTCGCTCTTTCTGAGACTTAAAAGTGAAAACAATTTATTGTCAAATTTCTCAACAATTACAACGGAACCTATTTCATAGCTACTACAAACTCTTTCATTTGATTATCAGATTTCTTGAAGTTATTTTTTTTTTTTTTGGGGGGGGGGCACTTAATAACGGCCATGATTCAGGCGATAGCTCTGTAGAAAAGTTTTAATAGTGGGGTGAAATTTAGCTGCTCCTGTGAAATAACATCTTTTACGCTATCATGGCTGTGACATTAGAATGGCAATCCGCAGCTGCGAAAATCTTTTGCTTGTAATCTCCAATCTTCCGTTGCCACTTCAACTTATCATGTGACCGATATGAAAAAGAAACGACAATCAAATCACGTGGGTTGTTTCATTACGTCTTATCTGGTTTGTCACAATTTCTTGCCTGAGAGACATCAAAGGCGATAACTAACTTATCATTGGGGGAGGTGGATGTGAGATGAAACATATCGAACCGTTTGACATTGTGATGTATGGTGGGAGTTACTGCGTGAAAAATCCAATCGTGTGAAGAACAGCAGTACATCATAATTTATTTAGCATGTTTAGTGCACTGCAGTGTCATTAAAGTTCTTCATTGTAACAAAGCATATTTTATACCACAAAAAAATCCTTAGCCACAATTCAGTGGGTTGGATATTTTTTTAAATTGCTTGAATCAGTTTTCATAAGAATTTACTCTCTTCGACGTCACATTTCAAAGGGAATGTGCATGTGTGAATCTACTATAGCGTGCTGAAATATTCATTTAGGCGTTTATTTCTTTGCAGCACAGTTATATTGTTGATTTTTTAATGATTAGAAAACAAAACAACTACCATCCATTTTCAATCTACAATCTAGCAGTCACATCGATGAAACCGCCTCCAGAGCGACCAAAACTAGTACACGTTATGCTCAATGATATACCATCGGTCGGTATGGAGTCGGTTTCACTGATATGACTGACATTAGTAAGGAACTAAGGAACTTTTTTTTTCAATGTAGATCATGACGACTACCTTTAAATGGCAGAATATCAAACGTCTTGCCGGGGTAACATTAGCAAGTTTACAACAGGGACGGATTCTATAGAAAGCAAATCTATAGAAAATGCCCGTAAAATCTCAATGGACAGCTTCGAGGTCTTTGTCGAAAATTAGTGAACCCAGATCGTCCAAAGATTCGGAGCTGAAGAAAATTTTCAAATACGCCGTTTTTCCAGAGTCACAGCGACGCTGTTGTTTTGTTTCACAGATTTTCGACAACGGCTGCTTTGTCATGAAGGGCTTTCGACAATAGATTATCTACGTTCCAAAGAGCGCCTGCATAGTGGTTGTGAAACACCCCTGATTACTATATACTCCCCAACCATGTCAAGCATTTTTTTTCGTGTGCACACGATCGTGATGATAATAACAAAATAGCCGGGGAGTGTTTCATCAACATTTTTGTCCGACAATTTGTCAGACCTGACAACTTTCCTTGATGTTGATTGGCTGAGAAGCACTGTTACTATGGCAACTGTCGGATAAAATGAGACTTGTCGGATAAAACGTCTGACAAGTCCTTTCATGAAACGCTCCCCAGAAATTAATCCGGTAAGCTGAAGGATATACCCTTGAATATCAAGCTTATTTGGATTCATTCCTCATTATAAAAATGGCTTCCCGTACAGGAAGATAAGGATCGCAACTTTGATTAATAGCAAAGACAAGGAATTAGAGCAAGATCGAATTCCTTAAGATTCATAATTAGGGTCTTGGAAGCCATAAGTTGTTTTTTGATTGAGAGCTTTCGCAACGTTTTTTTTCTTTTATCATGTTTATAACGGAATACAAGAATCTAATCAAGCACGATACAAAAACTGATAAGGAAAACATGTTTGAGTCCACTATTGTTCAACACATGCATGTAGCTGAGGTGTAATATCCAATCAAGATAACCAATATCATACTTCTATCAATTTGTTTGATCATGTTAAAAATAATTTTATCAATTAAATTGATAAAAATAATCAGTGCCTCATATACATGTAGTTTGATTAAATCTTGATTAAGTGCAAATAGGATAGATACTTAACGCCGAGAGGAGGTCCTGTGTATAGCAGTATACCTTCATTATCTAATTAATCAATTTATTTATTTTGCTTTTATATTTCTTTTTGTCTACCAATACAGCTTGGGTAGGGCGCTGGATCAATTATGAAAGAATCATCTTAAGTCAGTCAGATGCCATATCAAGTAATCCCTCCAGCCTCTTCGGTAGTTCCAGCTAACTAAATTATCGACGCACAAAATGGCGTCCCTGACTTTAACGCCGTCGGAAAATCCGTTTTTAGTCACAACCCCGCCTTCGAACGTCGAACCGACGTCGCTTCCACCACCATCGAGCGCGTCATCGTGCCCACCATGGGAGACGGCACAGAGCATCGTTTTCCAACTGGCGTCAGTCGTACTCCTTATCGCTTTCGCTGCTCCTTCTACGAACGGCACAGCGAAGTTGGTGACACACACTCTGTTTGTAGTGGGTTTCGTCATCATGGCGGCGTGGGCGTGGCATTACATCTGCGCGCATGACATTTTTGGCTGGTGCCTTGTTTTCGCTGCTCTCAATCTATGTCACACGATCTATCTCTCCTGGACTATGCGACCGGTGAACCTCACCCCGGAGCAGCGAGAACTCTACAACAAAGTGTTCAAATCCTTTAAAGTGCCAAGACATGTCTTCAAGAAACTATGCTATTATGGAAAAATCACCTCTCTTAAAATTGGAGAACATTATTCAGAAGAGGGCAAATCGCAGTGCGTTCGCCTTTCGATGCTTTTAATGGGAAAGTGAGTTGATTTGTTTGGATCTCTTCAATGTAAATCCTTATGCAATAGATATGAAAAAAATATTTTGGTCCCTTATGGCACTTATGGGAAAATTTGCATACATAACTAGAAGAATAGTGGTTTATCGAAGTAGCAGCATGTAGAGAAAGTATTAAACTACATGAACATTGAATCATACAAGACACATAATTCTGTAACAGTGCCTACCGTAAGGACACTAGTATTCAACCCGTTTGGAGAGTTTCCTCAAATATATAGAAATATAGAATTAACCTGAATTTCAGACCCGTCTTATTTCCAAGACCAAATGCTGGTTATTCTTTTTCCATTATTTTTTCTTCAACCAGTCGACTGTGTGCGCGGGCGATCGAATTATATGGCGATATTTTTTGGCACTAGTATTCAATCCGTCGGCAATAGTATTCAACCTAGCAATGAAAGAAGGCCCTGTCTCTTAATCTGCCCTTGTCCCATCCGACTATAGACTAGACCATTTGAGATGAGACCAAACAAGGAATTAATCAAAGCCAGAGACTTACATA
Source organism: Lytechinus variegatus (assembly GCF_018143015.1). Lineage (NCBI taxonomy): Eukaryota > Metazoa > Echinodermata > Echinoidea > Temnopleuroida > Toxopneustidae > Lytechinus > Lytechinus variegatus. The sequence continues at coordinate 23,154,030 of NC_054743.1, read as the reverse complement.
GATCTAGCTCTAATTTAGCGATCTAATCCCTTTTGAGATTTGGTATCTGTCCTCACTAGGTTGATTACTAGTGCCATTCAGTGCAAAAGGACATCGCCGCATAATTCGATCCTCTGCGCATACAGTCGACAGATTGATAAAGAAAATACCTACAACAGATTACCCTGGAAATAACAAAGGTATGAAATTAAGATAAATTCCCTATTTCTAAATATTTTCGGGAATGTGTCAAAATCTTTGAATTATGCTGGGTTGAATACTAGTGCTCATACGGTACATACTGTAATTATGTTAGATTTCGCCTATATAACAAAATAAAACCCTGCCCTGTGATCTGTCTATTCAAAGTTTTGAATTTATTTCTTAATTATTTGGTTCCATCACTCTTTCCCAATGTCACTTCTCCATTAATTTTGTGTGCCAAATCACTGTTTTATCATGCGCAGAGTAAAGGTCTTCTGTGAAGGGGAGTTTTTACATCATATTGTGGAAAGACAGTTCTTAGATTCTCCCGAGTGGGATTCATGTGAGAAAAGTGAAAAAGCAGAACTTTTTCAGGTAAGTGACCCCCCCCCCGCAAAATCATCGTGCCGTTGGTCATAATTTATAGAGGAATAATCCAATTATACAATCATCTGCGTCAAAAGAATCTATTACCTCAATTGATTTATTAAATAAACTAATTCATTGGTGGCAAGACAGATAATGAATTGAAGAAACAATGAGAGATTCAATACTCTCGTTTAATGTGACTGATGGATATAATTATTTACCTTATGATGTAAAGAATTCATACTTTGTACACACTTCTTATGTCATATAGCTATACCCATGACACTGTATTACAAAAAAATGTATGCATAGAGTCCTTTTGTACACGATCTAGATGTCGTTGGAAATTCTTTAAAGATCCAAAGACCTTCCTTTAATTCCATTTTTTCTACATCACTCAATTTCCTTTTCAGTAATCTATTCTTACCGCCTACTTACCTGTTTCGCAGTAGACATAAGGGAAAAGGGAAAAGCATGCAAACATCTCCTTTTTAAACTCTTCAATGTTACCATGGTTAGCGCTAATTGTAATTTTGTGAGTTACCTTTACTCTACTTCAACTAAAATCTTTACTGTTATTTTATGAAAATCAAACAACGGGGTGAACAATGATGTTTGGATATGTTCGATTATATCACAAATTTGTGAGGACCCGCCACTTTGAATAATTAAAGAAAGAGTTTAATCGACATTATAATGAGAATGTCATTAACATCCGAAGAGTTGATGGGGTTAACCAAACAGATATAATCATGCATGCACGACACAGATGGTATTCAACCCAAAGAACCAACCACGCCAAGCACTCACATTCACGACATTTGCTTTTATATCTTATCATACGAATATGAAATATAAAATTACTTCTATTTATAATACAGAACATAGTTTTATATGAGTTTGAACATGTGCAATTGCCATGTTTGCAACTCATATTCATTCAATCACTAGCTTCTTTGCTGTTAAATCTATAAATAGAACTCGTATAAAACGCATTATAACATTTTAGTGTGTGATATAACAGGCTCTTTCATTTGGAAATCACCTATCAAGCTATGCATAATAAATCTGCTTTGTGAGATTAATCGATTATATTTCTTGCTAGTTTTACATTGTAATTGGGTGAAATTTGCTTTGTTATTCTTCTTTGATTTTTTTAAAATTCATAATCGGTTTGTTGTTGGGTGGACTCAACCTTCCATTCTATACCTCCATCCATCACATCTTTAGGTGACCCTGACGGCTTCCACCTACTGCCGATACATAACCTGGCACCGTGATCAACTACATGACTTCCTCGAGAACGAACCCTACCTGAAGCAGGTCTTCACTAACCTCATCGGAAGCGACATCAGCAAGAAGCTCTTTATGTTGACTGAGCGAAACCTCAACCAAAAGGTGAGCACGGGATTTGGGGCCTCGTTTAAAAGAGTTTCATCTGAACGCATAAAAAAAATAAGTGCAGCAGCCCAAATCGGTGCAATGTGACTGGTTGGATATTAATTTTCATTCGGTAATATTAGAGTTGTGTTTAATTGTACCTCTTTTTGCCATGAGCCCCTGATTATTTTATATCAGAAAGAAGCATTTCAGTTCAATATCAACCAAAAGTTGAGACAGACTCTACACGCTCTGCAGGGGTCCTGTTACCGGAAAGAGTGTTTTGAACGCATGCGATGACACCAAACGCAGTCGACAATGTAAGCTCTTTTGATTGGTGGAATTCAAGAAGCTTTTAATTGTAATGATTTCTTCTACGGTTCCACGATTATCAGTAAAAATTATTTTCAAAATGAAAGAGCGTAACCTCATCGAAAGAGACAAAGTCTCTCAAAGTCTATTCCATCTTGTACATCTACTTTTTCCGGGGACTGTTGCTGAAAGAGGTGCGTTTCTGCTAATTTGAACAAATCAAAACACAAATCCCGAATACTCAATTTTGATTGGTTGATTTGAATATTTTGGTTGCGTTTGATTCCAATTCTTTATGCAATGGGCCCCTGATAATTTAAAGGAAAAGTCTGTGCCTGAAGCATGTAGTAGTGTGTTACAAATTTCAAATAATCTTTCAAATTTGTAAATAAGGTCTTTGTATGTCTTAAGTTGTGTTTGGCACTCAATCGCAGTTGACTAATAATTTGCGCCTCTAATATTACATGTAGCGATATATATACTCTTGTCATGCTTGTCTTTCTATATATTTTTCTTTAAGGTTGTGTATTTCGTAGGGTGTAGTAAAGCATAACGGTCTTAAATTCATAACAAACAATAAAATACCAAAACACTTATGTTGAGCAAAACCTTTTGTTGGAAATATTTGTACGAAACCATACTGTTATCTTGTGACTCTTCAGACACAGAAATTGTGTTATAATCTAAGAAGGGGCACTCAAATTTATGACAACTGTTTAAGTGCAAATAAAATGGGTCCTATGACAAGCATAAATAGTTGCTTCCTTGATAATGAGACGATTGGGCCTCTTCCTGCTAATTTATTTGATGAGCACGAAGGTTTCGCTAGCCAGAAAATTAACGCCATCGCATGAATCCGACAGATCAGGGGCCCGTAACACAAAGCTTAGAAAGGTCGTAGAACATTTTTCTACGTTTGATTGCATAGACCACAATGTACAAATAGTCATGAAAGTCAAGCGTACGATTAATCACTAACCTTTGTGTTATGGGACCCAGGTTGTACTCCTATCAATGGCCATTGATGTGCTGGGTAATTAAAGAAAAAAAAACGATAAGACTGTGTTAATTAAAATATACATTACAACACAAGCATAAATCTAGCAATAAAAGTATTGAACAGGGAACTTGTGTGAAAAATTAGAGTTTTCAATTATCTTCCATCTTCTTATATTGTGTTCAAGATAGGCGAGGTCTAGGGTGAATGCTAAAATTGTTATTACAAAAAATATTTTTATTACCTAAGAAAGTATTTGTCAAGGAATTTATTTGCGCATTTAGCTGAATAACTTTTTTTATAAATTATAATTGTTTATTGCCTTATGTAATCATAGAAAATATGCAAGTGTTAATCAATTTGTTTATTATTATCAGTGACATTCGATTTGCGTTGAATATTCACATCATCGCACGTGGTGATGCACTGACTTTCGCTTGCTCGTTAGCGATCGAGTGGATAATTATAATCTATTTGCAATATTGCTTGGTGCGTCTTAGTTTCCATGGCAACTTCCAATGACTCCGAGGTTTTAATCCAAGATTGTGGTCTTGGAAGTGGTTCTTTTGGATAGGACGCTTTGTAAGTTACCGACAATCAACGTGGTCATTATGAGACAGAGTCATAACAGAAAGGAAAAATCATTATACGTGTTTGGCCAATGGCAAAAAGTGATTTTAGGCTCTCCCTTCCCATTTTGAAAACAAATCAGGAAACGAGACCCGCTGTTTGATCGGGTTGGTTTCCGTTTCAAAACATTAAATAGCAAGGCTGACTGGAAAGAAAGATTTTAATGGGGTGGAGGAAATACTTAATCGGTTCTTTTGATATTTTGAGAGTAAAATGCTTTGGAGGCAGTGATATCTTTTCGATTTGTGTTTGGTAATACCGAAAATAATAATAATAAATATGGTCTAAAATGCGCCAGAGGAGAGTTTTAGGAAACGACAAACATGATGAAGAAAGAAGAGAGACAAAAAATCAAAAGATATTTCATTCAAGACGGAATAACGTTTTGTGAAAAATATGTTTTACACTTACAATGATGATTTTGTATTACGTACAGTGATGAAGTAAATACAAAATCCCCCCCCAAAAAAAAATGAGAAATAACAATAATTATATATATATATATATATACCTATATATATATTATATTCAAAGTTTAATAATGAGCCTTACTCTTCATCAATAGTTATTAGAGCCCACTTATTAATTTTGCTGATTATTATTTAAAATTATGTTTACGTTGGCAGTCCGTTTGTTTCTTCCCTGTGGGTTTTTAAATGATAAGGAATTCAATCTTAATTCAAACAAAATATGATCAATGGATCAGTTGTTCAAGGTAACTGAGCTATAGATCGTAATCTAGTAATTTGGATATGAAAGTACACGTTGAATGGTATACCCGTTTCGTAATCATTGACACTTCCTCGGAAACGACGAAATATGTCATCTCTTTCCATCTTTATATGTAATACTACATAATTCAAGTAAATACACAACCTTTGGCAAATGGGTTTAAAAGTTAGTATCAACACCCCTCCCCATTGATTTCGTATTCTGACTTGTGTTTAGGTGGCCCTTTCACATCAATGGCTGAATGTCAATGATATCGTACCACCACAGTCAGTCCGGTGATACCAACTCCAGACTGATCAAATCTATTACGTTATTACCAATGGCAAACCGTCGGTCGGTTTGGAGTCGGTTTCGTTGGTGTGACTGAAGCAGGACATATCGGTAATCATAAGAGCATTTCGTGAAACAAACATCCAGTACTTTCTCACTTTATTACTGTTATAAGCTACTGAAATCATTGCATCTAATTTTTGTCAGTAAATTTGTCAGTGAATATCCCTGGCAAGATGATTCATGAAACACCCCTCTTGCATAATAGGAAGCCATAACCGTTAAGTAAGAGCTGCATGGTAATAACTGTTGGTAACATGATGGGGATGAGGTTGACGCCAAGACGGGGAATGAATCCTATTATCTTCTTGAATGACCTCGGTTTAATCTAATGAATTAAGCGTGTTCATTAAATGATATCGAGTGTATAATAAACCCCTTCTGTCTTCAATCAATCGGGATGTTCCCTTGATATGACAATTAAAATGTCAGCGAAAGAAAATGACTTACGCGTCACTGTGCCAGTAGGCAAGTTGTAATTATTATTATTTTCAATACTAGTATTACTATTGTTATCGGTATTGCAATGTGCTATCTATAATCATGAAAAAGATAAGAAAAATGGCATTCGGTGAAGATTTGTTTAATAAAGATGTTCCTAAAGTTACACTAACTTTTCATAAACGATAGGAATATGAAGTATTAACATGTTGGTCAAATGCTGCAATTACAGAGTATAAAGTCCAAACTCCACTCTAAGTTTCAAATTGTTAAAATGTTGGGTTTCAACTTACATGTATTAGGAGTGTTAAGTGGGTACTTGAAAACAGGCGCCATAATTGTAATTATAAATCCGAAGGTTTCTCCATTTTGAAGTGGTAATGTACATGATAATTTATTTCAAATAATCGTTAATAGGTGCTGGAAATGCATTAATACGGAAAGTGTTGCCATCCGCTCTTCTTAATGATTTCACTAAAATGTGTTTATGTTCAATTCGGCAACATAATGTTATTAGAAATATAGCGGTGATATCATTTGGATAGCTTTAAAGGATCGTTAACTTTGTGACCAGCAGATTAAAAAAAAAATCTCAAACTAAGATGAAACATGTGCATGAGTGCCTGTATTTGTCCTACAAAACCCTGAAACAGATCACAATATAGGATGAAAACTCTAATTTAGACGCAAGTAAAAATTTATTAGCCTGATTTTGAGAACCGTCTATAAGACGCATTCAGCTTATGCCCCGTTTCCCAAATTCAAAAAGTCTGTTAGCTGTGTTCACTCACTTCTGCTGTGCTTATCTCCTTTGCACACACCATTATTGGCTGCATTGTGCATTCAGTGTACATACACACTGAATGTAGATCATGCTGGTTTCATCTAGAGTTGGTGTGTTGTGGTGCACAGATTTGCTGTATACACCTATTCATTGAAACCAACCCCATTACTTTCAAACTTTGGTTTACATCTCCATAGTTTCAAAATAGTTTCTTTTGATAAGATACTTTGAAACTTCATGGATTGTATTTTTACACTATAAGCCTAATGTTTAGCCCATTTTTAAGAACCAAATTGAGATTTTTTTTTATCAGAACATAGTGTAATGATCACTTTAAGCGTGGTGCTAAATATAATTAAAAGATTCGCATCATTTCTTTCCGTGGTGAAGATAGGATCGCAGGATACATTTCAATCATATAAACTTCTAATACCTTCGAATAAGAAGAATATAAACTTCTGCTTGCGTTTATGTCTTGATTTATGCCAGTCAATGCCAAATTTAATGAAAGTGAAATATTTAGCATTTCACATCAGAATATTAACAAAATACTTGAATTTTGAAATAAATAATATGACAATATCATTACCAGAAATAATGGAATATTTAGTTTGCTATAAACATGAATCATTGTACATTTGAATAATGAATAATTTTGAGAAAATAAATTGATAAAAGTGCTATGCATTAATAATCAAACAAAAATGAGAATGAAGTAAATAAGATCTTGAAATAATTATACTGAAACGTACCTTGTAGTTTTTCATTCCCAACTTCCTCACTTTCATGGCTTGAAAGAATGATTTTCATCTTACTTTTGTTGATAAGCATAGATACGCCTAATGGCTTTGATTTCTTAAATGCAAGTTATATCTTATAATTATTATACTTACCAAATACGATAACAGAGCGTAAGTTTAGGGACGTAATAAAGTTATGTGCTAATAATTGGGGAAATTTTCAAACAACTGAAATACAATCTTTAACCGTTAAAATAAATTGAAAATCAGGGGACATTTTCAATGAGATAAGTGGCAGTTCATCACCCCCATATCTAACTCAATGATTAATCACCCAGCATTAGAGTAGCAATTATCATCCCTATATACTCCCTCCTACCGTTCTTATCTACGCAAACAAACCAGATGTTCTAAGCCTCATTGTCTATATACGGGCATCATCATGTATGTAAATGTCGCGCTACCCTGAGAGAGACCCGTCAGCGTGGTTCGTGGGGAGGGGGGGGGGGGTTTCTGGTGAAGGGGAAGGGGAGTATCTCAATGCAATGTACAGCGAGCGGACGCTGTGAATGCACGGGGAAGATTTCAGCGCTACCCCATTTCGACAGAGGCTACATGTATATAATATTCATGCAGTGGTGTATTTGGGCAAGGGGGCAGATGTCCCGAGGCGTCAGGGGCGCCCAAAGGGAAAAGGGATAGATGAGTTGAAAAAAATATGCAAATAAGAAAGGGGAAAGATGCAAATGAATAATTTTAGTTTGTAAAAACAAATTTATTTACAGAATATGACAGAATATGATAGCTTCATAGTCAATAATTTTTCTATGAATTATGTTTGATATTTACGGTTGTAATTATAAATGATTATACGGACCTACGTTAGTAATACGTGATAAATTATTTTTTTCAAAGATTTATTATTGGTTTTTAATCCCTTTCCATCTATTTTACAGGTAGAGTGCCATACTTTTGTGCATACGTATTCAATTTCGTGATATGGTATGAGTCTTTACCAATTGGAACATAGTATTCATAATACATAGTCTCAGCAAAACACACTTTCTTGGGATATAAGCAATAGATATAAAATTATGTTGAATTGATTACACTGTAATGTACCTCACGTACACTCACAGCAAGCTCATATATCTTTAGGACACATTCATAAGGGCCTACAACTTTGAAATATTTTGTCACATAGCAGTAACTTTGTCATAATATTGCGCTCGTGAGCGTCTCCAGTAGCTCATTATTAAGGGGATTTTCTCCTCGAAGCAAGAAATTGCCACTAAATAAGTCCTTGTATATATACTGTTTAGTTAGTAATTCATCTAGTTGGGATATAAAGTATAAACTTTCCAGAAAGCACAATCCAATATTCAATCATTTTCTTGTTGACATATTGGATAATTGGATGATTTACAGGGATACAGAGAACAGAAACAAGCTAGAGTAAAATATGCTTGGTTCCAAAAGAGATCTGATGCATACAGGAGTTGTGCTAGGGTAATTTGATGGGAGGGGGGAGGGGGCATACGAGCTATTTTAGTTCAATTCATATATAGATTTAAACGACCTATACTCTTCTTTTTCATGCTTTTCTTAGTTCCTTTCTTCTCCCCTTTCCTCTCCTTGTTTTCCTCTTTCTCACATCGCCCGCTTTCACTACTTGAACAATTACTGGGTGGAGGGGGGGGGGGGGGGGTCCTCACCACCCCGTAGCACTGCCCGGATGCATGTGATAATTAATTAAAAAAAATAATTCCTTGCGGCCCATTTCGGTTTTTTCTATCATATATCGTGCTGGAAAGAACGCAGTGTGATTTTTTTTTTTTTTTTTTTTTATAATTTTTTTTTTGTTTTGAAGTAGTATTTATTAAAACATTCAGTTCAAAATCATACATACAATAGTAAATTAACAAAACATTGTTCACAAAGTCAAATAAATAATTATTCATAATACAAAAAAGAATTGTACAAAAAAAAATACAGAATATAACATTCGCGTCATCAGGAACAAAATAGTTATAACAAAATAATTCATAGTGACGCAATTGAACTGAATGAGTAAAACAAAGTAAAGCCCTCCTATCCCAACTGCCCCTCCCCCCACATCCCATCCAAGCCCAGGAAGCGCGACCTGCTTCCCTCCCCTCAACCCTACCCTCCATTTCAGTCTAACTGTATGGTTGAACTTTCTTAGCCTCAGCATCCCTAGAAAATAAACTTGTCCCATTTTCTGAAATGATTTGTTAATAGACCTCTCTGTTCAGCTAGTTTTCTTTCTTCAAGTCTATCTTCTTGTATTTTTTCCTTGATATGGTTAAGGGTCGGTGGATCTTTTGTGTTTCTACTATTTTTTAAAATCATATACTTTATGAGGATTATTATGTGATTTAATAATTGAGCCTCTCCTTTAGTTGACCCTTCCACGCCTACGTGTACACCTTTTTTATCTATATTTGTAATGATAGGGAGTTGAAGCATGTTCCCACATTCTATCCATATAGTTTTTATTTTATCACATGAAAAGAATATATGATCATATGTTTCTTCTTCTTTACTGCAGAATGAACATAAATCATCTGTTGTCATTTTAAATAAATATAAATATTTTTTTGTGTATAGTATATTGTGTAATATTTTAAATTGAAATTCTCTGAGTCTGCTGTTCAGAGTCGATTTTCGTGGTCTTAGAAAAATATCAGATATATCCTTGTTTGTTAAATTATATTTTTCCTCAAGTTTTTTAAATGCTTGGGGTATATCCGATTTCATACTTACAAGAATATCATATATTCTTTTTGATGTGATGTCTTGCAAGTCAAAAGTCCTGCCTTTTAATTGAAAATCCAAAATTAACTCACTATCTATAGAACTTTGACCCCCTTTTTTCAGCGAGTCCTTCCAAAAGTATGGAATGTTATTAAAAATTTCGAGTATCTTTTCTATTTCAAAACGATCCAAACCCATTTTTTGAAAGGTCGAAATAGACTTAATCTTCCCATCTTTATCTACAATATGATGGAGTTTATAAATTTTCTTTAAAAACAGCTTTTCATTATAATATGTTTGTCCTTTCAAACGGATGAACCTATTATTGAAAATGATCTCATTTCTTTTATTCTTCTCTTCTTTAAGTAAAAACAATTTCTTATTGAACCATACATCTAACATTTCTGTATAAAATTCTGGCAGTTCAAATCCTATCAAATTCATTGTGAGGTTACTAAAAAAAATTAGCAATCCTCCCATATCGTGTGCTAAGTATCTGAAATATTGTTTCCATTTCATTTTTGGCTCTCCCATTATAAGTCTTTTAATCCACATAATTCTTTGTGTCTTAATGAATAACTGAAAATTTGTCATTTTTAGACCAGCATGACCATAATCTAAATAAACAATGTCTCTTTGAATTTTATCTTTACCACCCCATAAAAATCCAAAGATCAGTGTATTAAGATCCTCTATTACCCATGTCGGGACAATGGTAAGAGAAGAAATGTATATCAATTTAGATAGTACAAATGTTTTAATTAACTGAATTTTGCCCATTAATGTCAAATCCCTTTGCTTCCACCACATCAAAATTTTCTTTATTCTACTAAGTATTTCTTTGTAATTTATTCTTACTTGACTTTCTCTATCTAATGAAAAATATATACCTAAGATCCTAACCATCTGCTCCACTTTACCAAAAGGTAAAATTTGATCTATTTGTTCATGGTGTCCCAGTAACATAATAAAGGTTTTATCTTTATTCATCCTCAAACCTGACGTTTCGGCAAAACATTCGAACAGCATATCTAACTTTTCAATGGACCGAGTGTCTTTTACAAAAATTGTCATATCATCTGCGTATAAAATTTGCTTAACTTCTGTATTTCCAAACTTGATTCCGTGAATTTCTGGATCAAGTCTTATTCTGTGATGGTGGACCGGTCACGATAGTGGTCTAAATTCAGTTGGATTACGTAACTTTATTCTCCTTTCTTTTCAGGGAGGGCGAGCAGATATAAGGCTGCCCAGTGCAGGCAGACGTCCGGCCAATAACTACGACATGTCGGGCCACCTAGCTGCGGGCACACGTGGGGCATGTGGTACTGGGATTCCGGTAATTCACAGGACCAGTGCTGGAGATGACCGCCCCATTGGTCGATCGGGAAGGGATATCGTACCAGGTGAGAAAACACTGTTAGGTTAGTAGCAGTGACGTACAGATGGGGGGCCTGGGGAACGCTTGCTCCTCCCCCCCCCCAATTTTTCAAGACCAAATCGGTTACAGGAATATTAGACCAAATGGAAATTAGACGGAATGGTAAATAGGCAAAGTTACAATTAGACTAAAAGTTAAACTGGCTGTAGACGAAATGAAATTTGACCATGTAGGATGAGGCTATAAAAACGGCCATTAGTAAAATCGGGTTTAGACCAAATTGAGAACAGCATCAGTAGAGCCCGTGGAAAGTTTGGTTTTTATTCACTTGGTCTAACAGCAGTCGGACTTCTCAGTTTGTCTAATAACACATGGGCTTAACCCATTTGGTATACTATTGGTCTTTGCAATTGGTTTAATACACAACTGATCTTATTCTCATTTGGGCTAATGACCAGTTCGTCTGATCAAGGAGTTAACTCCTTGGTCTGATAGCCAATTGCATTTGCAACTTTACATGATCTATTTTGATTGTTTGTTAAATTTTTGTTTGTTTGTGGTGTCCCGTCCTCCACAAATTGTCGCCTAAACGAGACGACAATTTGTGCAGGGGTGACAATTTGTGGTGCAACAGGGGACTGACTTCATGATCGAAGACGGAGTTTGTCGGACAGCAAAGCAATCGTGGAAACACACCCTATGGAGCACTTACAGTGTTATTGGGTCTTGTTTAGAGCACGATCTAATCATGTTCACAAAACCAAAGTATTGTCAGCATTAATGACATGGAAACCAGAAAGATGGAATGCAATCGCGACCTGGCATGCCTAAGAGCTCGGGTCAAAGCACATTGACCTCTACCACATGACCCCAGGGGGGGGGGGGGCACTCGACCAAAAAAGTGGTAGGGGTGTGCCTCGGGCGAGACAAAAAACGGGGGCCTTGGAGCGGGCTTATTGTAAAAAGGAGGGTCCTCGGAACGGGCTTCGGAACTACAAATGTTTGTGAAAACGGGGGTCCTTGGAACGGATCGCCATGCAGCGTGCGAGTGCGTATACATCCCTATAACGGGCAAGCGTGCATGATGCAGCTAGCGCGGCTCCGCCGGGTGCGCTCGCGCAGCGGCGATGGTCGGACAGCGCTCTGCGGCCGCTTTTCATAGCAGAGATCAATGCGATCGGAACGGTCTAACGAAAAATATGCGAAGCTTAGGAGCGGATTTCTTTCTTCTTTTTTGTCGATAAGAAGAAAATGCTATGCTTTGGAGCGGCTTTCTTTGTTCCTTTTCTCAAGAAGACAAAAATGCTGTGCCTTGGAACGGAAATTTGAATGTAAAAATGGGGTCCCATCCGCGGCACATACCCACTATGCATTATAAACTGAGTGCCCCCCGGGCACATGACCACTCGCAAAGCTCCAATTATTGTACAAACACCGTATATAGGTAGAAGTAGAATAGAAAATAGCATGAAATGTGTTCGATCATGAATAGTAAAACCCCTAATATGTTGCCATATACGGTAATACGAACTGTCTAATCTGCCAAATAGGTTTTTAGGGAAGTGTACTGAATATGCTGATGTGTTTCACTCTACATGTAGGCCTCGGCAAAATATCTTGCTGACCCCAACAGCGTTACCAAAGCTGCATCAAAATCTTTATCCGAGAGAGACTTAAACGGAGCTTGCTGATGCCGATTGAAGAGCTTAAATCCGTCTGACAAAAAAAAAAAAAATTGCCGCATCAGTCGATCAGTGTACTATTTGCTTTCCCACAAGAACATATCTGTTCATCCTCGTAATATCTACACCGTTCTGCCATTATATCTGGATATAGAGCTATGTACTTGACCGCAATCTTTAGTGCCAACCGCACTCAAAGACTCAAAGAATCAATTTTCATGATTATGATCAGCGAAGTTGAAAATAAAGTCTGGCATCCCACCAAGTAACTCTTCCTAATAAATCTACCCGGGATTTGCTGATATGTACCTCGCTCTGGAAAAATATTGGCCGTCGCTGCTTGAATGTTTGTCGGTTATGTTTTTGGTTTATGTTGTATTAGTTTCTGGTGGTTTTGTTACATTGTGGTTCGTTTTCCACATATTTGAAACTTTATGTGATGATGGAGGTGATTTTGACGATGATGATGATGAAGATGACAATCATGATGATGGTGATGAGATGATGATAATTGTGTTCACGATTTATTGTTTCTAGGAATTATTGTGATAGTTCTGGCTTGGTGTTATAAAGAACTGCTGTTACTGTGGTAACACTTGAAATCAACTTTAGCCGATATTAGATTACTTTAAACTCATTAACCCAACATCATATTTTGTCATTATCATTATTTTCCCAGTATAACAATGATGACGTCTTCATCAACTTCAAATTCGGTGCTTTTTGACTATCAAGAGTGATATAGATTCGATGCTGGACATCAGTCACATGCATGGGAGCCTGCTGGACACCCAGAAGAATTCTTCAACATGTGTCACCCAGTGCCAGGACTTTTAAAGAGGTTATGACTTTACATTGACCAGGAGGAAAATGAAACATCGATCGTTCTGAAAGTCGGATATTCGTCGAAGTGTCAGCATTAGAGAGTTTTTACTCACACGACGGATTTCGGAACGTAGAAAATATATTGACAAGTGCACGTCATGACAATGTGGTCTTTGTCGAAAGTTGGAGAATCCAATCAGCAGTGCCGTCTGTGAATCTGGACAAACGACATATTTGCAATTTTGTCAACTCCGAGACTTCGGACGTTCTGCTGTTCCAGTTAACCAATTTTCGACAAAAACCTCTCTTTATGATTTGACTTGCATTTTCAATACATATACTATGATCTCGCAATCGTCCTGCGTGGCGGTGCGAAAACACGCTATTGTGGGACGGCTTTCGATGCCACAGAACAAAGAAGATATATTGGAGATTCACATAGACAATAGTCTGATGAACATGACCAAGGAGACATAACTTATTTCATGTATTGTGAATATGACATATGCCTTGGCCGAACTCTTCAGCCATGACATCGAAATCTTGAAGGATCTCATTTTCCCACAATTTCAAACTGATTTTATGTTATGAGTTTTTTTTCAACATTGCACTTTTTTCACAAAACGAAAAGAAGTATACAGAAAAAAGACCAATGGTCCCGTTACCAGTGGTTTGGGAAGGATAGCAAATCTGTGGTTAGTGTTTGGAACAAATCACACATGTACCTCTGAATTTGATTGGTCATCGCCAAAAAGCAAATGGTCACCAACATTTGTGTTACGGAGCCCAGGTAAAAATGAAATAAAAAAAGAACGAATCTCCAGTATTTTAGGATCAGAAATGTACCATCCTTTTTCTTGGCTGCATTTGGCATGTTACAAACCTTCGAATCTAATTCCCCAATTCCTGGGAAAAGTTCTCGGATACCGAATAAAAGATCCGTTCTTTTGCTCTACAAATTTTTAGAGTGTCCTTTGCAAGAATTTTTTTCTGGGCTGTATTTCTGTAGAAATATATTTGAAAGCACACCATGCTTTCTAGCAATGTAGTTGTCAAAGTAGGCCTTCAGCCCGAATCGTGAACATTTGTAATGAATTCGGCTTATCTTTTCATTCTTTCTAAAATAAGGTGATGTTTTTAAGATTCTTTGTGAAATTATTGTATGACATCCATCCAAGGTTTGGTCATGCAATGTATTAACAGATAGTTATTAACACATTATTTTCAGTTATTATTTTGAGGTGAAGGTGTGTTGTGGTACATATAAAGCATAGTCGTAATAAAATACAAATGATCAGAAGAGTGGAGTTGCTCTATTATTAATGCATGCATAAACACAAAAGAAAATACACATACAAAAGAAAATCCATGGTTATTCGTGATTAATGTTCACATTCCACAATTTTCTGTAGATACGTGGAAAACGAGCATAATAAATCATAAAATGTTGTATTGTGGCTCATCGTTAAGTTAATTCCATTCAGATCCAGCTTCTTACGGATCAAAAATACACATGGCATGTAAGAATTAATTTCCACGTGAAGTTACTCGTAACATAATGATGTATTTTTAAAC
Organism: Lytechinus variegatus; assembly: GCF_018143015.1. Classification (NCBI taxonomy): domain Eukaryota; kingdom Metazoa; phylum Echinodermata; class Echinoidea; order Temnopleuroida; family Toxopneustidae; genus Lytechinus; species Lytechinus variegatus. Next base: position 23,138,891 of record NC_054743.1, on the reverse strand, counting down.
ACCAACTAAAATTTCATTTTGTTGTCTAAATTTTCACATAAGCATCGTCAGCCTTGCCGATAGATTAGGCAGGTGCACAAGAGTAATTATTTTATATCTCCTATAACATAACATATTTGATGAATGATGACAAGGGTGAGATTTAAAGGTATACCCATGTTATCTTTTAATTGGACTGCTGAAATTGACTAAAGTAACAATAGTTACCAGTTTCCAAATTTCTTTACATTTTCATAAACGGTAACAGATATAAATGAAAACATCCTTAGAGTTTCAAAGGCCGTGGAAGTGGGGGCTGGTGGAGACTTGGGTGCATTATTTTGTTCGTACATGTGAAGAAAAACCCTGACAAAGTTGCCCACTTTTGATAACAGTCCTCCCCCACTTAAATCCCGCGGCCTCTGATTTTTCTTTGAGCAACAATGGTAGATAAGAGGGGAGGGGCAACCGACCATAATGCTGAAAAAGGGATAAAACAAAGGGGATGATAAAAATCGAGAGGAAAATTTAAAGAATGGGAAAAGAGATGGCTTGTTAGTTTAAGTTTCACTTACCCATATCTTTCATTTTTATATCAAACTCATATTTCAGATTTCTACCCTTGATCAGAATTCCCGAGAGCCGCCCCTGATACGCCCCTTCTTCGTATAAACAGATACATATTGTCAGGGTCACATTCACGTCACAGTCGGATGCAGTGTTCGTCTCGACAGCGACAGGTGCTAGCATTTCCGAAAAACCTAATTATAGAAAGAAATATGTTTTGATTAATGTCAATTCATTCAATGTGAAATGCTAACAGCGTATGAATGTGAGGTAACAATGATATCATATGTGTACGTGTTACCTGTGCATGGGGTACTGCTTCAATCATTTGAGAGTAGAGAACCCGCCAACCAGATTGAGATTGCATTCAGAAATACTGTAAGCATATCAGATATCTTTCCTGTAAATGATAATTGTTATGGTCATGATACTAGCAGTTAAAGTGTATGAGAGTTATCAGTTATATGCATCTAGATCATCAACATTTCATAGTAAAGCCTGCTCACTAAGCACAATACACTTGTTATTTTATCGCTAGTAGTAAATAATGGAATGTAGCTTGAGCAACATTACAAATGCTGCGCATTTCGGAGTACGTGACTAATTTGCTGTAAAGCCAGTAAAAAAGCTTTCCCGTGTTTAAAATAAACGTTAGGCGGAGGTCCTAACGTACATCTTGTGACGTCATATCTTTTAGCGCGAGATACATTCTGTTGCATGCCTAGACATTTCGAATGATGTCATCATGACGACCACCCTCAGGCGCCCTCATCATTTTTTTTTATTTATTCACTGATTGTACTCAAAGAACATATCAAAGATCTTTCAGTCACCGAAAAATATGTTCGCTCAGATCAAATTTTTATTTTTCAGCAATAACGATTGCGTGCCTTATAGGTGATGTGCCATAATACACATCCAGCTTAATCCTTTGATTTATCATTTCGACAGCAGAATTCATATATATAGCACAATGTATTACAGGCAAACTCTTATAAGATTTTATTCTGACGCCTTGATAGGAGTGTAAAATTTGCTTAAGCCTATTAATCTACGTATTTTAGGTTATTTTAAACAATGCAAGAAATCAATGTCGATTTAGAAATTATTTGTAAAGGTCCGTCTTAAACTTTAAACTATTGCCATCATTTTTATTTCCCCTTAAGATATACGATGAGGATCAGAAAGCCTGGAGGCATCACCACAAAGCTGTCAAATGAAGCGACAAATGATCGCCTTCACGTTTTGGTCGTGTCAGGCGGCTAGTGGTAAATATGGGATTAAGGGAAATGTGATCGCCGCTGCGACGGGCAAGTCAGTGGCTGCATACGATCTGTGCAAGGGATGTTTCACATTTGAAAACTAAAGTCAGCAGTAATGTCACAGTCATATCGACTAGAAGACTCGAGACCGATCAAATGGATAATGTTACTTCCAATGATATGTCATCGAGCAGTTTGAAGTCGATTTTGTTCATGTGACTAACACTGACTGCGGTGCAGCATGTGTCTGGTTATTTTGCGCAGGATCTTTACGAATAAAATATGTTCAAAGTGTAGACATGTGTGTCAGAAATTTTCTCTAAATTTCATGAAGAAGTAACATGGTTTTCAATTATACAGAAAGATACAAATTTGTGTCAGGCAGTTACACGTTTGTGGCTCATTAGCATAAGGTTGACGTCGTTTGCCGAACCTTTTTTTATCGCAGTTTGTTAGTCATTATGGAAAAATCACGAAAAGAGTTATGAAAAAATAATTAATGCATGTAACTGTAATTACGCTCTTAACCCAGTGTGGTTCATTAGTATGTCCAAGAATAATTAATCGAGTCTTGTCTAAAGTCGAATGTGTAAGATTTTTTTCCGTGCAGGTTTGTCTCGTGAAAATGATCATGTTCTTCATCGAATTATCATCATTTTTATTGCTTTTGATTTACTATTATCATGCACTTGCACTGTAGATGATATTAGAGACTGATTGGTGTTTGAGTTATTTGATTATTTAAACACCCACTTGACAATGTATTTATTTAGTTAGATCGGTGTATGATTGTTTCAATGTGAAGAGGGTACGCTGTGAAGCATACTAAAATTCCACCGTATTTGCGAGAAATTGCACGTCCAGTAAATATACACAAGATCGAGTACCACCGCGTTGGTAGGTGCACCGTCGTCTTATTAACTGGAATGACCTGTCTTATATTAACACTGACTTTGAAAAAAATTCTATACATGCGGTATATTCACTTCCATATTTTTCAACACGTTGAGGCGAAACAGTAATTTCAACTATTCATTTTTTTCATATTTTTGTCAGACTTTGTTATGGTTTCAATGCTTATGCTAATGATGTACGTGGTATAGGCGACTGGAGATTATGTGATTGTGATTTATAATCATTGCAGTGTATATTATTTTATTCATTTTAAGTTGAGTATATAGGTTACATAAAAATAATAATAGTCACATGGATTTTGAATAGGTCCAGATATTTAGTGATTAAGTGATCACTGGCCAGTCAAACTCTGGATCCAATAAAAATCCTTATGATTAATTCCTAAATCTTGAATGACTTTCGGATGGTAAATGGCCATATACGGTTTGGATTTGATTTAAATTCTTGAAATCTAGTTTGAATGAGCATTGATGTTTTGTTATCTCTCAGTATTTTCATATTTCATTTGAATTTGACTGCAAATAATTCAATTTTTGAAACATTTTATGTTTACAGTTTTGAAGATGAAACGAAAAAAGTTAGTTGTTCTTGTTGTTCTTTTACGTAGCGTATTATTAAGCGACCATGAATCCCATGAGTTGAACCCTTCTATCAGAGCTTGTAAATGGGGATCTAATGTACGTCTTACCAAAACACCACGATCTCATCAACTTAGTTTAGTAATATACCTACCGGATTTCACATCACTGCTGGTAAGACCGATCTGTCATGAACTACTAGACGTGGAAACTTCGTGAACTCTCTCATCCATCAAAAAAGTCCCTTGTATCTGCCCCAAAATTAAAAACAATCCCAAAATAAATCAATTAGCTCCACGTTTCCACACAAAATGCCATTACGCGATGCGCAAGTGCATATAGAGCGCTTCTCGGAACAAGATGATGGTCTCGATGGTCCCCACTTACGATTTTTTTTTCTTTACAAAGGTCTAATTCTTTTAGGGATTTTTTACATGATAAGAAATAATTGTCATGTTTGTCTGACTCAAGTACAGCAGTCTCAAGTGAAACATCTCTGTGTTTTATCTAGATTCAGTCTAGTTGATGTTAATTTTAATGGGTAAGTTGGTAAGGCAAATGAGAAGGTTGCCAGAGTGGTCGTAGTAACCATTTCAAGTAAAACTAGAATTTAATTCGTCATGCGGACGAATTAGGTGGTCTGTCATGATTTGTCATTCAGTGTCGGCTGATGTATGAAATAAATCATTTAGATATCATTGATAATCTTGATCGTAGACATCCTAAGAATAAGTTTTGACCATTACTAAATGTGATTATTGATGTGGTGATGACAATCGTCAGACATACATCTTCAAACAGATACATACAAGATAGATGATTATACCTCACGGATCAACACGGCAATGCCGGCATGATCCGGGGAGGTCCGGGATAGTTTTGCCCCAGATGACTGTGAACACGGTATCAACACGGCAGCTTCACACGGATCTACACGGATCATGCCGGCAGAGCACGTCGTCAAGACGGACCAATACGTCAGCAACACTGACCTACACGTCAGCTACACGGACCACCACGTCAGCAACACGGACCTACACGTATGCAATACGGACGAACACGTCAAATGCGTTATCCATTGAGCTAGCATATTCCCCATAGAGATTACACGTAAGCAAATTTGAGAATTACAATTCCAATTTTGTAAGCGAAATACGGGCATGATCCCGGCATCTGATCAAAAAATGGAGGGCATATTATCGAAAGCTTAGAATCTCGGCTACAACATACTAAAAATTCAGGGAAAACTGACAAGAAACAATGGAGATATAGCTCACGAAATAGAGGAATGTCGAATCTAGTTTTGAGAAAAAGTCATGTCCCATAGAGATTACACGCAAAATACATGTGATATGAAAAAAGTAATTATAATCTGTTTTATCTTGCTAAATTTAAACTTTTATACCTTTAAATTATCATAAAGGATCATGTAAGAAGCGGCAAAAAGAAAAAAAAGTGAAAAAAAAATTCATCTTGTTCACCCCAGGACTCGAACCCGCGCCCTTTAGAAAGCAGTCAAAGCCACGATATTCCCCACAGAGAATACACGTAAGCAAGTTTGAGAATTACAATTCAAATTTTGCAAGCGAAATACGGGCATGATCCCGGCATCTGATCAAAAAATGGATGGCACACTTCCGAAAGCTTAGAATCTCAGCTACAACATACTAAAAGCTCAGGGAAAACTGACAAGAAACAATAGAGATATGGCTCACGAAATAGAGGAATGTCGAATCTAGTTTTGAGAAAAAGTCATGTCCCATAGAGATTACACGCAAAATACATGTGATATGAAAAAAGCAATTATAATCTGTTTTATCTTGCTAAATTTAAACTTTTATACCTTTTAATTATCATAAAGGATCATGTAAGAAGTGGCAAAAAGAAAAAAAAAGTGAAAAAAAAAATTCATCTTGTTCACCCCAGGACTCGAACCCGCGCCCTTTAGAAAGCAGTCAAAGCCACGATATTCCCCATAGAGAATACACGTAAGCAATTTTGAGAATTACAAGTCCAATTTTGCAAGTGAAATACGGGCATGATCCCGGCATCTGATCAAAAAATGGAGGGCACACTTCCGAAAGCTTAGAATCTCAGCTACAACATACTAAAAGCTTAAAGAAAACTGACAAGAAAAAATGGAGATATGGCTCACGAAATAGAGGAATGTCGAATCTGGTTTTGAGAAAAAGTCATGTCCCATAGAGATTACACGCAAAATGAGGAAAAATGACATGCCTCTTTTCATCGCTGTTTTACGCAATGATGCGTTTCTCAAAACGAAAATTCATGACGACTAATGAGAAAGAGTACATTCTAAACTACAACATATCGAAATCTGGGCGAAAAACAATCTATATTCGAGAAGTTACAACCAAATTTGCATAAATTTGATGACGTCATTTTTTAAAAAATGAAATTTTTAGTTTAGGCGCCATTTTGATGACGTCATGATATAATTTAGGGACAATGGTGACATGAAATCAAATCTACAACTCATACTCTATCGATATATGAAAAAAAAATTGGGGGTCAATGGACTATTTAAAGAGTTACAGTGAATTTTAAATAGGCATGTTTTTGCCCATATATGGCCTATAGTGAGAGCTCGCGCGCACACGTGCTGCAAACTTTAACGGGTGTTAATTTCGTTATTAATGGTCGTAGAAGGTTGATCAAGGTATCAAATTGTTCAGAATTATATTATCAATGCAATGATGTAAAAAAAACGGTGTTTTTGCACTGTGTTAAGGTGTTACGCGAGGAAAACGCGCGCACATATGTGCGCGCGCGCAAATTTTTGAAATGCTTAAAATGACCTAAAACGTACTCTCGTTTGGTCAAAAAATGATTTTGAGCATTTTGAAATTTTGACGCGCGCGTACGTGCGCGTCGTGACCTCCAGGTGACCTTTGATGACATGACCTGATGACCCTTGACCTGAAGTTGATGTGATGTTAATTTGATTGATTTTTGATAATTGATAATGGAGATATGATTGATAATGTGATTTTACAAAATGGCGCCTAGATGACGTCATCATGACCTGATGACCTTGAAAAGCTTATTTTGACGTGTCCATGACAGATCCTATAGATGACATGAAATTCAATGAAATTGACCAAATCCATTTTGAGATAACTTGGCGACAAGAAAATCCGTAAAAATAAATAAATAAATAAATAAATAAATAAATAAAAAGAAAATTCTGACGAAATTAAAAGGTGATCTGTCATAAATGACAGACCACCTAATTAGGCCTTCCTGCTTTGCTTGCACAATAATGTCATTGCGAAATATTGGTAGACCATTACACATATGCAGAGAATGTATTTGCTCCCATGGTATAGAGTATGTTTAAAGTAGCCACCACATTTCAAACCCATGCGTAATGGGTAAAATGCGTAAAGTGCGACGTGTATACTCTTATACGGACATTTATTATGGATAAGTGTATACGCCAGACGAAATGGATACCAATATACTGTGTATATAATAGTGTTTTCACTCTGAGAGTGTGTATTACGGTCAAACAATGGGTGTGGCACATTTCCACATAGGGTTTTTCTTTTGGTCCGCGACCTACGGAGTGTTCATGAACAGAGAAAATGTATTGTCAAATGCGCTAAGGACAACCAAGAAATCTTTGTCGAAAATTGGTGAATCATAACTGAAAACTGCAAATTCTCCCTTTGGCAATGTCATACTTGCAGTTTTCCGTCAGCTCCGAAAGTAAGGACATACGAGCTCTTCTGCTTCACCCATTTTCGACAAAGACCTCCCAGCTGTCTTTGTTATTTGACAGGCATTTCCAATATATTTGCTGTGTTCTTGAATTTGTAAGTCGCGTATCGAAAACTCTGTCGTGTCAAACCATGATCACATTGAAATATTTTCTTTAAGTCTACAGAGCAAAGTTAATTTGTATGTGTGTTTTTTGTATTTTAGGGTGTTGCGCAGATCCTGCAGTTGTTGTTTTTATTTTTTTTTTTTTTTGAGGATGTTGGTCATTTTGAACACATCCACACAAGTCATGACAAACGGGTTAGAAAATGGTGTTACGGATTTTCTCAGAAAATACACATTTCTTATATCTTTTCATTTTTTTTCTTCCTAGTCTATATTTCCGAATAATCCAGCTGGCACAATAAATTTACCCCCACCCCCATCGAATACACGTCTATGGAATGGATTTTTTTTCTTTTATCTGAATGATTAGAAATTATTATTATTAGCTTGTGTATAATCATTATCAAAATGAGTAAACATTTTTGCAATGACGTGTATTTCTAGCACTATGCAGCATAGATTAATTCATTCATATTATTCCTTCGACTTACACATATTAATCATGTTAATGGATTTACTTTATCACCATCTTTCAGTTTTGTTTGCAATATGAATGATTGTATGTTTTGATATCATGATTTTTTTTTATTATCGGGTTGAAAAGTGTTTTATATGACATTAAAATCATGAAAAGCATATCTTGATTGCCATTGTCCTCTTGTCTGGGTTGATAAATAAATAAAGAATTTGTTGAATACGAAGCATATATCATGAGCAACATAAAAAATTCAACACCTGTTTTACCAGACAGTTACCATAGTAACATTAAGACACCTTCCCTTCTCAGCAAATGAAAATAAATGAAAGTTGTAGACCTGACTTGTCACACGATGCGACACTTGTTAATTAAGCGCTTTACATTCTAGCATTGTGCCATTTAAAAAATGGATCGACGTGGTGCAACTTTCCATCAGTTTTCTGTGTCGAAAACACAGTGATGTTTCTTCTAAGCTTACATATAATATTTCGTGTTTGTTTCAACAAAAGGAGCGCGAATTCATATGCTTACGTCTTTGTCTACAAAATGAAATAAAATAAAGCTCATATATTATCTTGTCTACTCGCATCCTAATCCTTTTTAAAGAAATTCATATTTGCAAGTATTTATTTTATATTTATTTATTTATTTTGTTTTATTTATTTTATACTGCAGGGTAGGCCTGTTCAGTTCTTAAAACTGCTTTACAAAGGCGCCCTGCAGTTTAAAATACATGTCAAGATAAATATAAAATATATCATCAAAAAACATTCAACGTCAAAAATACAAAATACAAACTATTTAACATCAGAAACAATTAACATCAAAAAATTTAGAGTGGGAAGTGACAATCTAAACATACAAGTACATAGCATTGTAAATCAATGGAATATTATTTCGCTCTTCATCAATTCGTATGAAAGGCTTTGCATAATTTTTTAAAAACTAACAAGGAGGTACACGTACAGGCTTGTAAATTTGAAGGAAGTGTATTAAATAATTTGGGTCCGAAATATGCGAAAGATTTTCTTTTATATTCAGTTCTAGCTTTGGGAAGCTGAAGGGGGCATCGCAAAGAAAACCGTGTCCTGTATTTCACGGGCCGTTTACATACTAAAGGTTTTAAATAATTTGGAACTAAATTGTTCATTATTTTATATACAAAAACACAATACTGATATTTTATACGCTGAACTACTGATTGCCACTTCAGTGACTGCAACAGAGATATTTGTGATGTATTATAATCTTTTTTCAAAAGCATCCTGGCATATTTATTTTGAAGTTTTTGTATCTTATCTAAATGTATTTTTGCACTGCTTCCCCAAGATGTACTACAGTAATCAATGTAAGGTAAAATCATAGAAAAGTACAGCTTCTTCATGATATCAAAGGACAGTAAATGCTTAATCCGCCTTATACAACCTATTGCTCGAGATATTTTACAAACGATATTAGTAATATGTTCACACCAAGTCAGGCCCGGATCGAGCATGACACCTAAGTATTTAATCTTTTTTACATTTTCTAATTGTATGTTCCTGAATTTCACTGGCAAATGAGCACCCCTCAACTTTTTCTTTTGACCAAATACCATGGCTTTTGTTTTGTGCGGGTGTGAATGCATATTATTTAAGTCTAACCATTTACATATTGAATCAAAATCATCTTGCAAATACTTTTGTACCTCCTTAATTGATTCACCGTGATTAAAAATGGCGGTATCATCAGCATAAAGAGACATTTTAGAATGTACATGCAATTTCAAATTACACATGTCATTAATAAAAATACAAAATATCAATGGACCCAATATAGATCCTTGTGGAACACCTGATTTTGTCTTTAAAAATTCACTGCGACAATTGTTAATAATTATAAATTGCCTTCTGTCTGTTAAATACGATTCCATCCAGTTGTATTCATTGCCAGTAATACCATAGTACTTAAGTTTTGCAAGTATAAAATTGTGAGGAATAACATCAAAAGCTTTGCGTAGGTCCAAGAAAATACCACCAGTAACATGTTTTCGGTCCATTTTATCATACAAAAAGTCTGTAATCTCAGTTAGACAAGTGGCAGTGGAATAAGACGGTCTGAAGCCAGACTGACAATTTGCAAGTAGATCATTTACATTTAAGTACTTATACAATTGATCATGTACTGCTCTCTCTAGTATTTTGGACAGGACTGGAAGCACAGATATTGGTCTATAATTGTCAATATCAAAAGATCCTCCCTTATGTACAGGAGTAATTCTTGCTGTCTTAAAATCTTCTGGAATAACACTAGTTTGCAAAGTTGCATTAAATAAATGGGTTAAAGGTCCAGCTATACTCTCTGCTGCCAGCTTAAGAAACTTAGGGTAAATACCATCTACTCCGACCGCTTTCGAACAATCAATATTTAATAGCTCTTTCAAAACATACTCCTTTTTGATTGCACAAAATTTAAATTCACAATCTGGAATAAAAAGAGTTTGTAAATTGTTTAATAAATCTTTCGAGAAATTATTCGAAGGGGCTTGCAACCTTGAGCCGACTTCATTAAAGGCTTTGTTTAGAACGTGAGCTATTTCATTGTTAGGTATTTGACCATCATCAATTGTTAACTTAACATCATGACTCGTGGTTTTATTTTTCTTAGGTAGAAGCTTCGATAAAATGTTCCAGTTCTTTTTTATGTCATTTCCGCATTTTTTAATGCGGAAATGACATAAAAAATTTTAATCAAGTTATTAGTTCTGTTACGGGAAGACTGAAATTTATTCCACCAATGAATTAATCTTGTTTTTCTAAATTGCTTTCGATAATAATCCCTTTCGCGTGCTAACACCAAATAATCATCATTTATCCAAGGTACCCCTCTTTGTTTTTGCCGCACTGATATCACGGGGGCATGCCAGTCACAAATGTCTAGGAGTGCGTTTTTAAAGGAGTGCCACAATTTTTCAACATCAGTCCCACAGGAATAAAACTCATGCCAATCAACTTTCCTTACATCATCTTTAAATTTCTCACTGTCAAAGTACTTGAAAGAACGACATTTAGTTATTTTGGGAGAAAGGGGTTGATGTTTCCCTTTAATTGCAGTAAAAATCACAGAGTGATCACTAAGTCCAGCTGACTGCACTCCTGATTTAATAATATTGTCAACAAGTGAATCAGAAATACATACCAAATCAATTACTGACTGGCTATGTGGTGAAATTCTAGTGGGTTCAGATATAACCTGTGTCATTTGCATTGTAGTAAGGAGACTGGAAACTTTTCTAGAAAGATTATTTACGGTTTGCATATTACAATTAAAATCACCAAGAAGGATGACATTGTTTGTAACTGTATACAATTTCTCGAGATTACTGTCAAAAAAATCTAAATGATTATCGGGTTTTCTATACAATATACCAATAAATAATGAGCTACTATTTCTACGTTGCAACTCCAACCAAATTATTTCTAAGGCAACAGATTCAAGATCCAATCTTCTTATATATGATAAATTTTCTGATATAAAACATCCCACTCCACCTCCATGAGTACATCTATCCCTCCTCTCAAACTTATAACCTTTAACAGAAATCAAGCTATCAGAATGTTCTTTTGTTAACCATGTTTCTGACACTCCTAGTAGATCATAAGGGTTATTATTCAGCAAACATTGTAAATCAGCAACTTTATTAACAATGCTTCTGACATTAAGATGAGCTAATTTAATACCTTTAATACCTTTTAGAGCAAAATCATTAGTTTCGGTTGACATATCATCATTTGCGTCAACAGAAATATTATTACAGTTATACATGACTTCAGTAGATACATCAGGATCATTCCAAAAAGGTAATACACTTTGCAGAATGCATTTCGGGCACTGCCAATTTTCAAACAGTTCGTCTGAATCATAGGTCTCTCTTGAGACCCCACCACAAACTATATGCACCCACTGTGAACATACAGTGCATAACAAAGCCTTTTAGGAATTTTATGGTTCGGTTCGAATTAACACTTATATTCTGCCAAAAAGCTTCTTTGAAGAATATTATGCGTTAGTAGAAAAATGTACATTAATATTTCATCCTACACACAATAAACCCATGTTTAAAGAAAATTAAAATCAGGGTAGCTGCTCATTTGGAACAGCAATGTCTGCCTTTATTGGATAAGGGATGTTAAAGGAAGTTTGATAACATGATAAAAAATTTAAAAAAAAGTAATTTCAAAAATCCCATAGCAAGTATCCTTTCCTGCCTGAACAATTTTCTCTTGGCCGCAATACCACATTCACACCAATACACCGAGAGACCAACCGATACTATTCCTTAGTAAAATTAGCGTATTTATTGCTTCGGTCGGTCTGGAGTCTAAGTTGGCATGACTCTATCACTAACCTGAAATGCGTAATCACGAAATCATTTCATAATGAATTTGTATACGCGCTGGTACATGAAAGAAAGAAGGCACTGAATCTGCGTTAATGACACACGAAAAATTCCCGATGTTTGAAATACATTTCATCCACCTAATATTGAAATAGTATTTATTCTGATTTATTTTTTATGGGGGTGTCTTCGCTATGTTTCGATTTACACCAGTATCTTGTCCTCTAGCACATTTTGTATTCCATAACCTTTACAGGAATTCTTTTTTGTGACAATGTCTTCTTGTGTCAATAAAGGCACTGCAGTGCACACACCAAAACTTCGTCCTCTGCGACTTCCCTTTCCTACCTGCCACCATAATAAACCCCAGCCCTAGCTCTCACGTTTCAAAATAAAACCCAGTATGCCAATCAGCGCCGTCCATTAAACACCCATGGCTTCATATCCAGACTAGCCATCGCAAAAGGAGATACATTTTCCAACTCTCGGGGAGCTGAAGGAAAACCCCTGGGTGAAAACAAAATATGAACAAACATGGCCCTGTGTGCTCCAACAGACAAGGAAGAGGAAATAATGGAATGGAAGAAACGAACTCGATACTATTCAAATAATGGCGCAAAGTCACACGGAGAGGAACAGCCTGGTTGACTTACCTGCTTACGTAATGAAGAGGGGTAGGGCGACGCACTTTTTCTAGAAGGTGTACGAATGGAATGCATCTGCCATCTCCTGCTGAGTTTCCCGCCTTTTTCGTCTGTCGTCTGCATGCGTTGTATGTCTGTGCATAGTAAGAGCGAATGTGCCTATCTGGTATAGTTAAATAAAAATAGTTATACCCAATATACGAAATTATAATGTATACACATAAAGGTAGTCTTTAAATGAATTATCAAATTGTTATCACTTTCTCCATCATCATCATTATCATAACAATAACGACAACAACAATAAGAAGAAGAAGAAGAAAGTAGAAGGAGAAGAAAAGGAGAGAAAAAAGAGGAAAATGAAGAAGAAAAAGAAGAAAAGGTAGATGGAGAGATTAAGAAGAGGAAGAGAACGAAAAAAGAACGAAAGGACGGATGGAAGAAGGTCGAACAAGGAGGCTTTGGGAGAGGAGAATACTTTATCTTATTTTTTTTGGGGGGGGGGGGGAGATAACCAGTGCTATATAACCTCCATCATTTTGAATATACATACCAGAAAACGAATACAGAAGCCTACATCTAAATAAAATAAGTACAGTCCTTTTGGTGATGAAGTTAGTGGTAATTTAATATAACAGTGCATTGTCCCTTAAACCATCATAATTTTGGAGGAAGTTGACCACGTTGACAATATCGATTGCTCATAATGTCATGCAGCTGATAATCTTTGAATGTATATCGACGAGAGGCTAATGTTGTGTCCATTGGCTGATTTAGACCAAAAGAGAAATCTGAGCAAAGGAGTTTAGCCTATCTTTAGCAATATTTAATAATAAAGCAAGTAAGAAAGAACTATACTTTGGGAACAATTTCTATAGCTTAATAAATTTTTAAAAGAAAATAATTTTAATTCTTATAACAAGCTCATTTAAACAATATCAAGTCAAGCTATTGATTTTCGAAATGTTGAATAGATACATTGTATGTATAGCTTAAGTCGTATTCATAACACTTTTTAGATAAAAATCCATTGCAGTCGATTGAGGATTCTTCAATTTTTAACATTTTAATAGCAAGCCTTGCACAATAATCTAAAAAGGTACTGTGATGAAGTAACTGCGAATGTAAACCACGCATGCAACGATGTTTTGAAATTCAGATATTTAATGCATGCTTCATCAAACAATAGGCTGAGGCTATTATCGAAGAAAGTGGGTCATACAGCCAGAAGAAAGCAAAGAAATTGACCGAATTCATGGCACAGTTCTCCACCTGCCTTTGGGAGAACCGTTTTTATCACACGAGTTAAATGAAACTGAGGTTAGCCGTTGCAAAATGTGGAGGGTGTTTGATATCACGGTACTTTATGGAAAGCACAAACAAAAGTTAAAACAAATCGGGTTTTACAATTACAATTATTAGTTACAACTATAGTAAGGGCTGTCGAGCAATTTTGAAAGGGGGAGGGAGGCTAGCCATGCAATAATATACAACCAGATGGTCCCTTTTACGTGTTTGTACTCATTTATTGCAGAAAAAAAGTTTTCTACCTTTTTACTGTTATATTTTCCTACCTTTTTCATCTTTTGAAAAAGTGACTGGTGTCGAACGCCAATGGAATCTTCGCCTCTGTCCATCATTCTCCTGTAACGTTTTACGCACCTCGATGACGCCACGAGACGCCATCTTCGAACGAAGATATACACGGCGCGGCGCCACGCTACTTTTCTACGTATCTCAATACAGACTGGATACGCTCCATTGAAATTCGTGACAATGTGTCTAAGACTTTATTGTTCTGAAACACCAAAAGGGAATAATGACACAATAAGGGTGATCAGGTGATGAAGGCTTGTTTAAGTTTCTGCACATTTCTATTTTTTATCTCTATCCTCTCGATGACGAGTTATCTAGTCATTCTGCGTTATTATGAATTATTATAGATCATTTTAGTTTAGGTGTGTGTATGATAATTTTTAAAGAAACATTGGAGGTGAGGGGGGGGGGTAAAATATGCCTGATAAATATGCACTGACTTAGAAATAGGCCTACTCTTTGTTCATTGCATCTCCTATTGAAAGAACCTTTCTTTTCCGTGCAGAACTAGTCTCATATTAAGAAGAGTGTTGTCAAGGTGCACAGAGTAAGCTATTAAATCAATAATTAATTTGCTCTTTTCTTCTTCGACATATTATAATTTCCAATATAGATATTTTTGTTTTCACTTCTTTCTTGACGTTGAAAGTAAGTGGTCAGCAAACCGTTTGAAAATGAAAACAAGTCGAGCTTCCGTAGCCCAAAAGTGCAAATTGATTGTACAATCATCGCAGATTCGCAAGTACAAGGTTCGTGAAATACGTCACGTGTATTTACATGCACACGGTGGACAGTATACGGACTCATCTCCACTTTACAATCCGTACACAATATATACTCCTCGCATAGCGCGCATTCTTCGAGTGCCTTTCAAGCCGAAGCGAAAACGAAAAAAACCGCGGGTTTTCAATGTCGTCTGCAATGAAAGGAAGCTCGTTTGTGGACACACGGATATACTGTATAGGATATGTGGATACACAACTTACATTTTGAAAGGATTTTCATGGTTTTCAAAGCGCTACTACGCATTTTGGGAATAAAGTTGGTAAATTCAGATGAGAAGTACCAGTTTTGGGGTTGAAACGACACTATTTATCACCAACCAATTTGCACACGGCTATTGACTTACAGCGCATACTCGGTATTAGGTAAGTGCAGTATTTAACCGTAGAGTGATGTGTAAATTCAGTTATACTTACATAATAGGTCATCCATGAGAAAACTAATTCAATTTCATCATGCCTGATTCTTAATCGAGTTGAAGACCAGACAGACATCTTAACACACCGCGTTTCTTCTAATATGATTTTACTGGGGAGATTTCAAATCAAAGCAAAGCGTACCGGGATTTACTAGAGACATTTAAAGAACGTGGCATTTTATACAGGATGTAACTCGTGCATATACGAGGTGTATCCGATGATCTACCGTGTTTGAAGTTGCCATATTTGTTGATTGATCATTTTCTATGTGTATCCTAAGCTTATGTCTTCTCTTTCTCTTCCTCCTCTTCTTTTATATTTATCTTATTTATTCCCCTTCCTCTTCTTGTTTTAGTCCTTGCTTTTCTTTTTTTATTTTTCACATTCATTTTTTTGTCGCCTTCATACTCATTTTCCATGTTTATTCCTTGTTTTCATTCTTTATCTTCATATATTCCAGTTATTTTTATGTCCACCCTTTTCTTCTTCATGTTCATTTTCTTATCAATCCTCTCCAGATCTATTCCTCCATTCCCTGTATCTAACTTTTCATCCTTCCATTGTCTCTACCGTATTTCACTTATCCATTTCTTTGTTTATTTATTTTATTTATTTTTTTAATTCTATTCTTCATTTTCCCCATTTCAAACCGTGCATCCTCATTTTCGTTGTCATTGTTGAAATCAACTTACAAATACAAACAATATGATATTTTTCTCTTAGTTTCAATATTTTTTTCCTTTCATTTCTTCTTTTTTATTGATACTTTCTTAATGAAAGTGGACGACAAATTAGAAGAGGAAGTTGAAGACTTCGTTGTTTTGATCATAGTGGTCTTCATATTAATCTTCATCGTCATCCATGGGTGTCGATCGGTATTCTTGGTGGGGGGGGGGGTGATTGACACAAAGGTTCTTGTGGATGGGGATCTTTCAACATTACCCCCACTAAAATCACAAGTTAGGACATTTGGGAGTGATTGATATGCATGGTGTTGTTGGAAATTCCTTCATTGTAGTGTACTGTACTTATATAGTTTTTTTTTAATTCAATTTGTGTTACAAGTAAGCCTATTCTAAACTCATACGAAAGAAAAAAATGACAAAAATTGTCTGGACCATGTACATAGTGATCTGTTTATTGAGCATAATGTGTTTACACAAGGGCGTCGATCCATTTTTCAGATGGGGGGGGGACAAAATCATGAATCAACGTTCCAAAGGCGCTTAATCATACAAAACGAACAAACTCACCCACACACCCCTACACCCCCACACTCATAGGCCTATATTTTATGTATATATGCAAATATATATATATGACTCATGAAAAAGAGACAAATATCTCACCCTCACCAACAATGCGAGCGCGAAGCGCGAGCTGAAATTTTTTAGTATGACATGAAAACAGGAAAAATGTACGTGTTTAGGTTTGTTTGTAGTAACTCATGAGGAGCATAGATACATGCACATGTATCTCACTAGAGAGCGAGCTGAAATTTCTTTATATTCTGACGTGAAAGCTTGATATTCTAAGCATTTTTGGTACCAATGATTAAGATGGTATCTAGAAGAACAATAGATGCGAGCACAAAGCGCCAGCTGAACATTTTGATATTTCGATCTGGAAAAAAAGACAGTTTAATGGACGCTTTTAATAAAGAACAAGATATGTATCCAACAAAAGATTATTGCAAATCTAAGCGGGAGTTCTTTTGAGGTATAGAACTAAAAACGGGACATTCTATTCACCTATTTAATCATGAAAAGTATGGGGTTTTGGTACAGAAATGATGCGAGCGCGAAGCGCGAGCTGAAAATTTTTATATTCCAATCTGAAAAGCAGACATTTTGAGCACGATTTTAAATCAAAATCGAGTTGGTATCTCAATCTCGCTTGCTGGTTTCAGTGTAGCATTACAATCTTATTTTTTAGTTGCACATGCAGAATTATTTTTTTTTTGGGGGGAGGCAAAACGATATGTTCCCCAAAAATATTTTCATTGGTGGAGCGATCGCCCCCCTGCCCCCCCCCCCACCCCCCGAATCGACGTCTCTGTGTATACAACTTCTCTCTTAAATCTAACCCAACTGGCAATATCTTTTTTTCTTAATGCATGATGATAACATGCAGATTCGGACCAATTAAGACTAGCACAAATTACAAACTGTGTGGCTTCTCGTGCGCCATCGGGCTTACCGTCATTCCATAGAGCTATTACTGTAATAGCTATATGGTCATTCCTTAGACGATTTATCTTGCCACCCTTTTACTCCCGTTTATTTTTCCACCCTTTTGAATTAATTGATTTATTAAAATTAATTTATTCACCACTGGAGGGATGGAACACCCTATCAACAAAAGTTGTTTTTCATTGGGGTCCTTTTATGTCATGTGTTAAAAAATATCATAAACATAGATATTTCATTCTTTTTCATCTTGAACCTCCACCCATCTGTTTAATAGTCCTGAAAAAGAATGTTTTTATTCAATAACAATATACACAAATTGCGAGGGAAACAAACTGATTGAATGCATACTATAATCATCACTATAATCATCATGATCAAACTTTTCATTTTTTCCTCATCATTTTTATAATTTTTCTACCCAAATTATTGGAGGGATGATAATACAGGCCATCCCCCACTTGAAATATTGGGGGGATATATCCCCCATCCCCCCGTGATCGACACCCATGTCGTCATCAATGCCATTATGACCATTAACGTCATCCCCGTTGTCGTCATAATAATTACCATCATCTCCACCATCACCATCATCATTATCATCCTCATCATCATCTTCTTCTTCAACATCATCATTATTATTATTACTATCATCTTTATTATCATCATCTTCAGTATAATCATCATCACCATTATAGTTTTATCATCATCATCATCATCATCACCACCACCACTATCATCATCATTATCATCTTAATTACCGTTATCGTCATCTTTTTTAAATAATAATTATCACCATTGTTGTTTTATCATCATCACCGCCACCACTATCTTCATCAACATCATTATCATTATCACCATTACTGTCGTTTTCTAAGAGATAATGGCAATATACAAATACTGTTCATCATAATTAACAATTGCCGTCACCATCATCATCTTCATCATCATCATCATCATTTTCATAATCGTAATAATTTCATCATCATCGCCATTTGCATCGTTGTCATTATCACTATCATCATTATCATCATCATCGTCGTCGTCGTTTTCTGAGAGATACTGGCGATGGACAAATACTGTTCATCATTATCAATAATTATCACCATCACAACCATCGTCGTCGTCGTCGTCGTCATTTGTCAACAAGCAGGGTGACAAACCCACTAGTGTATTTGTCAGGAAAATCAATACCCATGCTTCCCCTCTATTCTGACAGGGTGTGTCAGGCCCACCACTGACTATCACTTTACTCACATTTAATAGCGCTCTGGTTGGGATGGTATAGGCTGAGGCCTGGTGTCCCCCCCCCCCCTCGAATGTATTCCTTTGGTTAATCCATTTTATCGCATTTTTAGCCTCGTGATTTTGATCAATTGAGGATTGAATTTTACTCACATTTTTTAAAGACGATTTCTAAAGAAAATCTGACTTGCCTCCATTGTATACCACGCAAATAGGAAAAAGGGCCCCTGAAGTAACAAACTTGTTCGACTTGCTGGCTACGCGCTCGTAAAAACGTTTGGGTTATTTTTAGCTGTAGTTTTCCCAACCCCCTCATTTTTTGTCCAAAATAATGGTCTAGTCATGTAACTCTCGGTCCAAAACTCTGTCCCATCATTCCAGTAACTACAGCACCAGTCTTTGACCGACAATCAGGTTCCGAAGAACAGCATTTTGATAAAGATAATGTACTTGAAAAAAAAAATTGCATTGATTTTATCCTAGTCGCTATATATATAATACACACGCATACATTCGTAAATTCCGAAGGTTCGTTATTCCGTAGGTTCGTATTTCCGAAGGTTTGTAATTCCGAAGGTTCGTAAGTCCGAAGGTTCGTCAGTCCGAAAACAAAATGAGGTTTGTAATTCCGAAGGTTCGTTAATCCGAAAACGAAATGAGGTTCGTAATTTCGAAGGTTCGTTAGTCCGAAATTGTAATGATTAACGAACCTTATTTCGTTTTCGGACTAACGAGCCTTTGGAAAAACGAATCTTATTTCGTTTTCGAATTAACGAACCTTCGGAACAACGAACCTTATTTCGTTTTCGGACTAATGAACCTTCGGAACATCGATCCTTATTTCTTTTTCGGATTATCGAACCTTCGGAATAACGCCACAAATGTTCGGATTAACAAACCCTTTTACGTTTTCGGATTAACGAACATCGAGGTATAGGCAATTTACGTGTTTCAGAATTACGTACCTTAGGAATAAAGAATCTTCGGAATTACGAATCTTCGGAATTACGAAGTGTAACCATATATATATATCTCCTGTTCAATTTAGGACTTTCTGGATATGCAAGCTGTCATGAAAATGCGACAAGTGGGTCGCTGGTGTCATGTCCCCACTTTCCTTTTTATAATGTTACCACATGAAATAATAATTACTTCATATTTTCATACAAAATAGTAACTACATGTACATTTTTCACAAGTTGAGGTTGCAATGAAATTAAAGATCATCGTTACTATATTGCTTGTCTATTTCCTTATGAAAAGGAATCATAATGAAAGGATTCCTTCGATATTGGTTTTTTTTTTCATTTAAATCACAGCCTGGCATGCCAAAATATATCCCAATTGCTAAGTGAACAGATTTGCAAACCTCCCAAACTTTTACATTTATCATTGTACATGTTAAGTTGTCGTCGAATTCGCCTTTACTTTGAACTTTTAACATTTGGATAAATAAAAAAAAATATCACGAGGTGTTTGTTAAAGATGAATTGCCTTATCCGACCAAGACGACGACTCGTACGTGATCGTATGCTCTCATCTATTAAAGTCACTGTCTCCTTCACCCACATTTGATCAATTAAAAATACAAATTATTCGACAGAAGCCTTCGGCACCAGAAGCGCACATACGTCATCATGAATTAGTGATCCACACCTAATCTATCTCTTGCATTTTGCCTAACGCAAGAAGTAAATATTGTCCTCTTTATTATCTTGTAAATGACGTTTTGTTTTCAGTGATGTTTCACATTTCACAGAGAAGATGCCCCTGGGGATTGACGTTTTCCCCTATGTGGATTAATAAAATGACACGTGCCTGGATTACATGAGTATATTATAACAATTTTTAATATGCCGGCCGCCATCGGTGTACCGAGAAGGGAACGGGGCGGCTTAAGGAAGTTGAGTCCAAAGTAAAAATGAAAGTGTTGGTGATTTTTTAAGGGTTTTACCCAGGGTGATAAATGTTGCTAAAATGACATGATTTTCCAGTTTTTCAGAATACCCTGTATTGGCCTATAATTAATAAATGCATGGCCTAAAATATTTGAAATAACCAGAATGCGGCGCATTTGGCTTAGAGACCAATCTGGTTTTTTTTTTACTGCACATTCCAACTAGAAAATTTGTATGCCTAACATGAGATGATGTATTCACTGACATAGCAACTAACCCATTGAAAATGTCAAACGCATTTGTTCTTCTTTGGAAGCACTCCAGGGGCCGTTTCATAAAGATCTTCGTAAGTTTAGAGCGACTTTAAGAACGACTGGTTATCCTTTCTTGTGGTAAATGGTATAAATGATATACCGCATAGGCGATGGTTTAGCGCGTAAGAAAGGATCCCCAGTTGTTCTTAAAGTCGCCCTTAACTTACGAACAGCTTTATGAAACACCCCCTGGTATATCCACAACAAAGGCCCTATCTAACCATAAGGAGACTTCTCTGCAGCCTCCCAGAGTGTACAGTCGCGGAAACCTCTCCTTCATATAAGTTCCTTCGGTCTAAACCAGGGAGACGTCTCTGTGAAGCGGGAGAATTCGGTTATGGCGTAACCCTAGCTTTTTGGGTGTTAGATTATCACTGTGATCTACCACTTTACATTCCCTGATAATCTGACAATGCATTTTTGTTTTCGGATGAAATAGGTTACGACACGATTCTTCTAGAGGCCTGTAAGGTAAACCATTGGGATGACTAGATGGAAGGGATACTACTTTTTACACCCTGCAAGAGAAGTCAACAGGCTTTCAATATAAAAAAACGGTAGCTCCACTTGGTGACTATCAAATTATCTCCCATCCTCCCTTCTCTCTTTCTCTCACCTTACTGGACATGTGATGTCTGCAAACACTTCACGGTTTAAACGCAATCACTCTCCTCAATTGTCAACCCTGGAAAATAGAGAATTCATAAAGTGTCATTTTGCCCTGGATAATAATGCACGCTCTGCCACGGGTCTCGACCACCATTATTTGAAGCGGTAAAAAATTATGGGGAAGAAATTGAGAAGAAGGTGCACTAATACACTCCAGAAGGCGGGAGAAAAACGCATGAAATATGATTTCGGTTACAGCACGGTGGAGTGAAAGTTCACTCCTGTCGCCGGTGATGTCTATTGAAGGCTATATTAGATGTTAGAGATCTCGATATGACATTGTTGCCAATTCCAAGTCAAGTTCTATTTGTGTGCTAATACTTTTCTATTTCGTCCACGTTAAAGGTAGAATAGGGGATAGCATATTCTTTATGTCAATTAACACATGTTTGATTGGTGATTAGTCTATTGTCAATAATTACTTTAATGATTATGATGAAGAACACGAGCAATAATAACATTACAACTATGGTATAATAATTATTTTAATGAAAATATTGATGACATAATATTCATGATAATGATTACAACAATAACATCGGCAGCATTACTAAAAGTATTAATTGATAATGAAAATTATTATGGTTGTTATAAAATTATACTAAATATCTGGAGCATTAATGCAGTTTGCATACCTCACTTGTTGCCAAGGCGGTGCATTTTGATTGAAACAGTTAATCCTTAGGATGAGGAAATATTCCTTATTTGAAATTTATTTTAAAAAGTTGTACAACTCCGCCCTCCCTTAATTTATTTTATTATTATTCCACTTTCCCCCTTTTCATCGCTTGAAAAATGAGAGGGGCGATATAGACCTGTGCTCCGTGTGGCGCCGACCGCGTGACGTTGGTTCCGTCCTGCAAGTCTTGAAATCCTACTGCAATTTCAAACGCAGCTTTTAATTGAAGATACATAAACTGCTTTGAAAGGGCCTACATCCTTGACCCGGAAGGGATAGGTGTTCCCAGTACCAAGGTACTTCGGCCATCTTTACCATGTAACCATTTAACCATGGTGAAGATGTAGAAAAAGTGCTACATAGCACCATGGAGACATTCCAGTAGGTTCATGGTAGCACAATATACATACCTTATATGCGAGTCAGCGTTTAATATGTCTGACGACTGGGCTGAAGATATTTCGACCCAGCCACTTGGGGTTTAATGTGGAAACCTATAAACATGACAAAGTGAAGTGTTTTAGAGTTAAAATGTGCCATTTGTCATACGATCAAATCTACTGCAAACACTCTTCAAAAATATTAACTCTGAACGATCAGGACTTGTGTATAGATGCTAAGAAGAGAGCTTGGTGATTTGATATTTTGATTAAAAAATGAGAAAAGAAATTCAACAATATGCACTGATACGAACCTTTAAGAAACAACACACGTAAATAGATATTAAAAAAATTCATCAGAATAGGTATCACGGAATCGCTCTTTAATCTTGAGAGTTAGTGAAGACAGTGAACAGTTCTTCTGTGATACCCGAATCGAAACAATGAGAGGATGGAAGCTGTATTTGCGATCACTCATCTTCGTCATTAAACTCTCCCATAACTGCTTCTCACCAGCTGTTATAAGGCTTGGCAAAGAGATGGGTTTTATAACCTCAGGCGCACGTGGGCGACTGGCACAACCTACCTTTATTAATGGGGCTCTCGTATAACGCATGGCTTCCTTACCTTCAGTGTATTATAGTGAGATCGAGGTGATTCTAACCTACTCCTTCTTTGGTGGGTTTGTTAACATGATAGCCACGTTTTCGATCACTGTAACTCATTTCTTCATCAGAGTCTTGCTTGAAACTTGATACCAAGTTGTACAATATCTCCAAAGCGGTAGAGCCTGTATATGCCCGTATGCTACTTTTGTTTAGAAAAGAGTCCTTTAAAGCCCGTCAGTCAAACAAGGGATTTTTTCCCATTCCTGGGTTTATTTTTTTCATGAATGATTTAAAAAAGAATGGTTAAGTAAGATTACTACTGGTAGTTAAAATACATATGGAAGTTAAACATACAAAACATAGAACATTTTTATATCGATTCTTATGTATAATTATGATGTAGGACTATCGAGGGTACCGGAGGTTTCGACCGTGTGGAGTGTTAATATAGATGACAGGGGCTTTCTATAGAATCGCTACGAATAGGCTTATATATTTAATCCCCATAACAAAGTGATCTTCCAGTCTTGACAACCCTTCTTTCTAGTTATAAACCTAAATTCGTCAAATGGGGCGAATCTCCTCTCCCGTTTATTATCATAATTTTCACATTATGGGGAATACCGGACACAAGCCTCGACCTTGGGCCTATCAGATTTATAGGTGCATATGCCTCCCGAACAAACGAATTACAGGTCCAACAACTAGCAACTAAGGCCAGTGCTGATTGATAGACAAGTCTTAACATGTATGTTACCATTATTTCACTCTTTTTCAGGAAGGATAACAAGGAGAAGTGAGGGAAGTCTGGCGACGAGATTTATCAGCATGTGCCTCTACAACCTTTTTTGGATTCCATAGATGAGACAAACTCTTCCAGAAGCTACGGCCTTCAGCAACACGGTCCAGAACCAAACACATTAAAGCCTTACCGCAGTACCCAACATGCAGAACAACGGGTCGGACCCTGTTATAGATCCCGATACCGGTTGCGATGACATGTTCTTGCCGCAGCACTCGGTCTACCAACTCGGATCGTTCATACTCTTCAATGGGTTCCTGGTACCGCCGAACGTTGGTATAGCCCAGGCCCTGTGGCTCAGATCGGCTTTGGTGATTGGTGGGTTCTGCTACGTACTCTGGTACGGAGCCGTTCTATGTTGGCCCGATGCTTTCGGCTGGAACATGGCATCGTTGTTGATCAACCTAGCTCACCTTCTGTACCTTATCTACCTCTTGTACCCGACTAACTTTGAAGAAGAGATCGAGAAGGTGTATGAGACCCACTTTAAACCGTTCAATATTACCAAGAAAGAATTTAAGAAGATCTTAGACTGCGACGGAGAAATTTATGAGCTAGATGCAACCGGACGGTACGCGATGGAGAACAAATCGAGAACAGATAGACAGATAGCCATGCTTCTAACAGGAAGGTGAGTCTTAGATTGATTTACAATCTTTAATGTGAAATGGAGTGTCAATATTAAGCCATTTTAAATTTATGCAGAACCTAACGACGACTGGCATAATGGGCACGTCAGATTGTATCTCAACATTGCTAAAGGAAGGCAAATTATCTTTTCCTTGGTAGATAGTGAAATAGTTTATAATTATAAAAACAACCTAGGTTCATTATTTTGCATTTTATATTACAGTGATCTTTTAAGTCAAATGTAACTTAATTTTTCATGGAACACCCCTTAATCTTTAATTTCATTCTCATGCACATTTCCCCTAAGGCAGCTGGACATATTATTAACGAAGATGTTAGTTGTAAGGGACTGTTTTTTTTTCTTAGATTCGTGTAAAATGAGAAGTATTCAGTAAGATTGCAAAGGCGAAACTGGTAAAAATAGATCGTAGCATCAGGGATCTTACAATCAAGTCTTTCAAACATTTTGACGACTTATGAAACACCAAGATGATGTTAGCGGGAATCGAAAAAGGTGTGTTTCTCGCATCATGTTGAACCCCTCGTGGAGCGTTGTGGCCCAGTGGGTTAGTCTTCTGACTTTGAAACAGAGGGCCGTGGGTTAGAATCCCAGCCATGACGTAATTTCCTTCAGCAAGAAATGTATCCACATTGTGCTGCACTCGACCCAGGTGAGGTAAATGGGTATCCGACAGGATTAATTCATTGAAAGCACTGAGTGCTGAAAGGCAGCTCGAGCTAAAGCCGGGGTAAAAATAATAAACAATGCGCCTCGGAATAGATTATTTCTAGATAGATGGTGCTAATTAAACGCATATTATTACTATCATTATTATTTCATCAGTGGAAAAAGTTGATCCATATACAAGACTTTCCACCTGGCAATTCATTGATCTGCTGTCTCACTATTTCCATTCGGTCAACATCAGTTACCATGGCAAAATTGAATCTCGACCGATCAACATCAAGGATCCAGCGTAGTTTTCATTGATTTCCAACTTGTCATTGATGACAATGTAATGATACTTTTACACTGATGGATCGGCATTAAAAAATCTGTCAATTGGACACAATGATTGCTACACTGTATTAAACAGGATGTTTTTTATGACACCTCTGACCATTTCAATTCCTCACTATCGTTTAATGAAAAAAAGAGAGCGAATGAACGTGCGTCCTTGAGACTTGCGGAAGTGCTCTTGTCGGTAACTGCTCTAACACCTTGTTTCATGAGATGTTTGAAATCGCAGTGTATCTTACACTTAGCAAACACATGCTTCGGTCACCCTTTTTGCCCCGAGGTCATTTTTATATCATTACCCTACGCCTTGCTAGGCCTTCCATGGTGTAAAGGGCATACAAGAACAACCAAGACTTTCATTGCATGTTATAAAATACCTTAAAGTCTTTTATGTCAATGGCCCTGGGAAGCGGGGGGGGGGGGGGGTGCTAATGTATAGTTATATACCTATCCTGTACATGATTACAAAAAGTGCTAAGAATGTCCATTTTTTAGGTCAGAATGTCAAAAATTCTAGCTCACGCTTCGCGCTCGCATTATTTGATTGTTGTAATATGTATCGTTTTCATTGGTAACTCCAAACAGTCCTTATAACAGGTCCCTTTTCGATCAGGCCAGAACGTATATTAAAGATATCTGCTCGCGCTGATCGCACTCGCAGTATTTATTTGTTACATATAGGCATCTTGTTCAGGATCACAAACTTTGCTCAAAATGTTCAATTTTTAGGGGGGGGGATGCCCTTGCATATATATATATATGTGTGTGTTTATATAAAAGAACAATGGAAATCTGAATTGTGCCCCCCACCTTTGAAGGGAGATTTCAGTCCACGTCACCACCCCTGCTGAAAAAAATTAGCTCCCATGGCCCTGTTAATGTCTACGTCTCTGATTATGGATAATAGGTACACATCTAATGAAGATATAGAAAAGTTATAAGTTAACAAGTTGTTCGGGCGGCACCTTCATCTGGACCTCTGATAACGTAGTGACGGCAAGATCATGCATTTTGGTGTGTGTGAGGGTGAGTGTGCGTGAGTGGGGGGTGCGAGTGTGCGTGTATATGTGTCTGATGAAGTGTTGTGACCTTTGATCGTTCACTGTTATAGAGACAGAGTAAGAATTTACAATGTAATCTCAAAGCTCAGTCATCAAAAATGGACAATTATAAAAGGATACAAAGGTTGTGGTCAAAGGTTGATGGATAAACCTTCGTAGTAACGAAATAAAGCCGTTTCTTTCTATCGACTTTTATCAGACTTCGACGACACGGATAGTGGCATGTCTACATCTACTGTAGATTGTATTGCAAAACACAAACCAAATTGATTATACTGGTAATTGGGTGGCAAGAGGGGTGTCAGAGAGGAGAGAGGGGGTCAGAGTCAGGTGTGTAGATTACATAGGTGGTGGATACGCCCACTTACATGTAGGCCTATTCTCAACGTTTTAATTTGGCGTCATATGCCTTGAGCGTAATATCGACGGGTGCCCCCCCATCGCCACCAGCGCATGAATGGTGACACGTCAGCGTTTGTGGAATTGTTGAATTTATCTGTTTTGGATGGTCAGGTATATAGTGCCATTTGGCTTTGTTAATTTCATCACATAAAGGCTCTATATTCATATCTACGGTAGATTACCACACCTTTAAATTTAATACAAATCCAAAGCGGTTTTGAATAGTGCGAAATACAATACAATTTCGATTTTAAAAAAATGAATTCGAATTTTAAAAATGCAAAAGGTTGATTGAAAACAAAAATTATCAAATGAAATAATAAATAATTGAAATATGCTGTTTCAAAATAGTCAATCCAATCATCCGCCGGTCACTATTCGTAACCACTTTGGGTTTCTTCTAAATCAGCCCTAAGAAAAGTCTAAAGCAGAAGGGTAATGGAATGATTGATCGGGGGGGGGTTGCACTATGGGAGTGATTGTTGTACTTTCACTGCTGTCTGACGGTGTAAGATATCATTTTGACGGGCATTTTCTTTCTTCTACTTGATAATGTTAACACCCCCACACACACAAACAAGATACTTATTAGTCATCCCATATACTAATTTTGGATAAAGAAGGGAGAGGTTTGCAAAGTGCTGAGATGGTTAACCTGTTTTTTTTTTTAATCGCATATTATTGCAGTCAAGAAGAACATAAAATGTAAATGGAGGATATATGTGTGTGTGTGTGTTTCAAAATGATGATTTTACCTGCGTGGTTAATTTCCTCCTCATCCTATTCTAATGAGCTAAGATGTACAAATGATGACGGTGTGAAAAAAAATGGGGCGGAGGTACATCACATATAGAATGATAAAATTCTATGTGATGACAATGACAATTAAACACTTGCACACCTCTCCGGTACCAGATTGTTAATTTTTAATGGAAAGGAGAGCTTACAATAGCTCCGTAATGTTGACGTTTCATTGATATCCAAAACATAAATTCCCCCATCGTGGATAAATTCCTTGCATACAGTCGTTTTCTAGTCACACGCAGACGAATAAATGTTACTGGCAAATATGTGTAAGTAATGTTCAAAAGGGATGTGATATGAAACGCTTTTACACCCCTGGATTGCGCCAAAGAACTACACCTTTGAGATGGGCTCGTGCAGCCAACAAAGCTTTGTAAATGGTTGCTATGGTTACAAGGAATTGGAAGCCGATTGTTTGTAGGGTTTATAATCTTATAAATATACATGGTTGGTTTTACGGGCTTCAAAATTGTACGCCTAATGCTGTATTCACTTCCATTACAACTAACCTCCATACATAACATCATGTAATATGTACAAGACTTCGAGAAGGACGAAATACGATAACAAACAAATTATTTGAAGCTATGTGTGCCTAGCTAACAAAATACCTACAATAACTTGCTCCTTGTGAAGGGAATTCTCGGTTGTAATGCCGTCATATAATGTTGGGATTTGAGTGTTAAAGCAGCGTAATTCTAAAAACTTACTTATTGAAATCATTAGGCAGAATGTTTCATTATACTTTTATAATGATGCCCTTTCACGTGATGATGTCAAAGAAAATGATAAGTATTACCAATACTATCACGACATTCAGGGTTTTTTTAAATATGCTAACGCTTTTCCTGAAATCTGCCCTAAGTAAATTGGGAAGTGGTAGCTCACTTTCCCCCGTCACAGCAACGGTATTTAGTTTATATCAGCCCCAGCCGTCACTTGCTTTACTAATCTCTGTCCTCTCCTTGGGTTCGCTTTGGGAGGTCAATGTAAGTGGGTAGCGATATGACACGAACAGTTGCTCAGGGACTTAATGACAAACCATTGCCACAATTAATGATTAAAGGGACGAACTCAATACCAATGTCTTGTTCCTGTTTAAAGCATTATCAGACTAAATATGTTATAATTGATATTTCATTATCAGGTAGCAATTTTTTTTCCATTTATATAGACAATATTTCGTCGAATAACCCCCAAACTGGACAAATGTTTCATGTGCGTTTCGATGTCTCTGTAGTGTATTGAACTTTCGTGTGTAACTTCTCGTTACGTCATTTTAAATTCGAATTCATTTTGTTTCTTTCTGTCTAAATAAGTGACGGTACTCGCTTCATGATTTATTTAGGGGAACGTGAGAAAAATTATGAAAGCTGGCGCAGCTTGTCTTTAACGGTCATCTAAGGGACTGGGAAGATATGCAGTTATCACATGTCGACCTTTATGAGTATCATATCTGTCAAAAGTCATCATTCTTAATCAAGTCTGCGGCGTGTGCGAAGTAAACATGTCAGGCGATAATACATCGCATATAGGCCTATGGGAAAGATGTAGGCCTAACCAAACATTCAGTGTACGTTTGTGAGTAAGGGTGTGGGTGTGCGTATATGTGTGTGAAGGGTAGATCGGGGAGTATTTTATTTAGAGGCTATGGGGGCGCTCTGTGATGTAAGGATGCGCCGAAGATATCTCTAAACTTCGCATAGGGGAGGGAGAAAGGTATCTATTTTTATATAAAAAAAGAAAGGTGTGGAAGGGGCGATTAACTCTGTGTAATGGTCAAGGAGTGACATTGGTTTTGATAATGGTTGAAAACGCTTTCCCTCAACGCTTTTTAACCCGATTCGCCTTTTTAGGTTTTTAGAGTATACAGAGATAAGAATTTAATGGCTGTGTCTCGCTGTGGGGTAGGGTTGGGTATAAGAGCGGAACCCCCTCCCCTCTCCGTATTTGATACGTTTTACAAGGTGGGTGCCTGTATGATTCTGTTTAAAAAGATTCAAAATAGCGAGACAGATATTGGAAATCTCCTGATGATTGAAACTTGGGAACTGCTTCCTTGTTGCTGCTCCCGCACTCACCCCTTCCCTACCCCCCCCCCCCGTCCAGGGGCGGAAATCTCTCCCAAAAGGTAGGGGGGACAAGGACAAGGGTCTGGAAAATTTGACACCAAGCAAAAAAAAGGCTATTACCTAAATTATCAGGTCATTTCGACGAAAATATATTTGACAAGCAAAAAAAATAAGGTCTTCTCGTCCGAAAACGCACGTTTTATTTACATTTTCAGTGATATATTTCTTAGCACCACCAAAGACCCAAAATAGTAGGGGGGACATTTGATATTGTCCCCCCTACTATTTTGAGTAGGGGGGACACGTCCCCCCTTTTCCCCCTGGGACTTCCGCCCATGCCCCCGCCCCGCCAATCGTTCCGGAAACCCTGGACCCGCCACTGATATTAGAGACGGAAAGTGATTTCCTCATAGACACCAAGTAGGCACATCCTCTGGGCGACAGGTCGCTGGTATAAAGCCTGCTGTAATGAGGCGAGAGGTGTTCCACTGGGATCAATAATTGTAGAAGTGACCCTTTTGTAAATTGTTGACGTTCTATCTTTGCGCCAAGGGCCTCGTATGAAATGCAAGAACTCTCTCTCTCTCCCTCTCTTCCCCTTTCTTTCTCTCTCTTCTTCTCCTCCTCTCTCCCACCTCTCTCTATTAATATTTCTCGCTCCCTTGTGCACACTCTTTGTTGTCCCTACAGTTTTGCACTCGTCCATATGTTCTTCTTAGATTTGTCATCTCTTTCGTTAATTCTCCACCGTTTTTGACGCTTTTCTATTCGCCTATGGCCATCTCGCCTTCCTGATGTTGATAAAAATAAGATTCCCTTTCATTTACATAAGCCGGTCTTCCAGCAGGCGCTGCCTAACAGTAACATCCATCTCCATTCTAATATGCTGAGCACCTGGCTCGATTGCACAAGGTACATTTTTTGAAAAGAAATATTTGGTATGACTCGTTTAGTGATCGAACCCAAAACCTAACATTCTACCACTGATCCACGTTCCAAGTTCCCCCATCTCCCTCTCCCCTCCCCTCTTTCCATATAATATATCTCACTCTCCCTCTGTAAGGTCCGTTGTTTGTTAATGCCCAATATATTGGATAATCCTTTGCAATCCTGCTTTGTGATTTGAAGTTCCAGCGAGTCTTTAAAGGTCAAGGCCACCCAAGAAAAATGTTGAATGGAATCAATAGAGAAAAATCGGACAAGCATAATGCTGAAAATTTCCTCAAAATCAGATATGAAATAAGAAAGTTGTGACATTTTAAAATTTTGCTTATTTTTCTCAAAACAGTTATGAGCACAACTCGGTGAAATGCGAAATGAGAGCGTCGATGATGTCCCTCAGTCACTATTTCTTTTGTTTTTTATTGTTTGAATTATACCATATATTCTTTTTTTACAGATTTGACAATAAGGATCAACTTTACTGAAACATTACGTGTTAAAACGATGATAATTCCACATGTTCAGTGAGGAGAAAACCTTGTTTCACGGGATAATTAGGAGCAAATTAGAATATTTCATATTTCATGATCGAAATACAAAAGATAAAGTGATTGGGTGACGTCATCAGTCCCCTCATTTGCATACCGACCAAGACAGTGCCTACAACAGTTTTGTGACACTAAGCGAAACTTTAAAATTTCATAAGTTTCTATGTCCAATTTTCACGAAATTTTCAGTGCTATGCTTTTTGGATCCTTCTCTTTTTATTCAAAGCAACTTTATGCTGGGGGTGGACTTGTCCTTTAAGAAATCTAGGCAACAATATTTTGTTTGATGAAAACAAGAAGCCGCTATTACCTTGATCCCGGATCGGTCAGATGTGTACACGGGTACGCTCGTTTAATTTGCCTAATGGACATGAAAATATCATTGTGAATGGTTATATCAGTTACCCTTAAAACAAAACTTTATAATGATTTCAATAAATGTTTCAATTTTTTAGTGCAATGAATGAAATGATACATGGAAGAATTGCGTTATGCTGGGAAGTGAAAAAAATCAATATACGCAGGAATGCGGATGATCTTCGCCCAACTACGCAGTTTCTACTTCCTTATAAACATACATAAATATCTACCATTGTCATTGTGGGTTTGATAAAAATAGAATGATTGATACAGAATGTCAACACCTTTACCTGTCATAGATCGCCACATCGTCTAGGATGTGCTGTGAATGAGTTTTGACCTTTTATATAACAATATCATGTCAAGTTTTTTTTTTATCTGACTTGTGTTAATAATCATGAAAATGGCGCCACTCCAAGTTAACAAATCAATGATATGACTAATGTAGTATGACTTAGGTCTGAGCATTTCCTGTGTCACTCTGACTGTGCCGTTGGACTTTGGGGGTGATTAAGTTGTGCTCAAAGACGTCAAATAAATCTGTTCTCAAGCACAGTGTTTATGCATGTATATCGATATATCGCAAATTTCCAAATTTAATAACAAAATACACTAAGTCTGTTTTATAATTTCTGTAAAATCCTCACACATCCTGAATTCATTCATTCATTCATTTAGTAATACATAAAAGAGACTTTCTAACCACAATATATGGATATAGCTTGCCCGACGACTAGGAGCCGACCGACCGTTTTTATTGTATATGATAAATCAAAAATCAAACTTGCAGATCTCCGTTCTTGATAGATATTTGAATCTATATAATGACATTACATATACACCGTTTCTTGTAGAGTTATAGTGACACATGAACCGACCTCTTACCCTATATTATGCGACAAGTCAGACCAGTTGAAAAAAAAAAAACAGAGATAAAACTTGATGAGCAAAAGACTCTGGAAAAACTGTGAAAGACTTTTACAAAACCCCCTTTTAACTTTGATTATCAGATTATTATGAACTGTAATAATTTGAATACT
This sequence comes from Lytechinus variegatus, assembly GCF_018143015.1. Lineage (NCBI taxonomy): Eukaryota > Metazoa > Echinodermata > Echinoidea > Temnopleuroida > Toxopneustidae > Lytechinus > Lytechinus variegatus. The sequence continues at coordinate 23,105,779 of NC_054743.1, read as the reverse complement.
TTCACTTTGCAAATTTTTAATTCTGTAAATTTGTCGTAACGAAGAGAACAAGCTAGAATGATACACCCAACGTATCCTTACCGCGCGTTATCCATTCTTTCCGCGCTCCAATGCACCAATGCACTTGTAATTACATTCCACGGAGGCTTCGAACCCCAGGGCTTCGAACACCATTGACTATGCATTCCTGCAAGGTTTACGAACATCAACGAAACAAACAATATTTACCTGCTATACAACCGTAACGCAGGTAAATAATATTCTTATAAGGGAGTGAATTCTAAATCTACCGATGGGGCTTTAATGAAAGCCACGAAGCCACTTGGATATTGCATTCAATGAAAAATCAATTTCAGTTAGTTTCTTGTCCAGGTTAAACAGTCCTGAGTCCGACATCTTGATAACATTCACCTACCCAGGTTTTATATCACTGAATTGTTTTCTGTGAATTTCGAATCCATCTGGGATGATCTGCGCTTTCATTAAGAACATGGGGGAAATGAAACAGGCATTTGACTTACAAACAAGGGGATGTCTTTTATTGCTTGTTCTATCAACAGAAGGGGGTCGTTCTGTATCTACGCTGACAGTTGGTGAAATTGATTTTCTCCGTCTGTAGAATAAATTTGATTGAATGGTAAATCGCATTATACTTATGAGCGAGGACGATTTATCCAACATATTTGTCTTCGCTTTACATCATAAACGTATCATCAGCATATCGAATAAATTGAACAACAATATTTCACCGGCAGATGGTGATTAATGATATCATCCTTCAATTTGGTGTGTATAAGGAAACAATAAAATTTGGATATGTGCTAACTGAACTCATTTCTATGAGAATCAAGGTCGTAAATCGGTACATGTTTTTTTATGAAGCAAATTAAGGCTTATTGTAAGAGCAAGTGGAGCTGTGAAGCCATATAAACCAATACAAATCAGGAAAACGAAACGTCATCTATATACTCTTTCAATTTAAAAACCATTGGTGTATGTATTATCCAGTCATGGACTCCATTGAATACTATACATGAAGACATTTCAACGACGATGCGTTGCTAGGTAACGAGATAGGCAATGAATACGCACTTATTGTGTTTTTTGCCTAGATCTATGTTTTCCCTTTCATTTTCTCTCTTTTACTTGATCACATGTGGGATGGGAGGATTATCACCAGATACGGTATCCCTCAGGAAGTTCTACAGACACGAGGGAGTGAAATTATTATTTTTGTACAATAAAGATTAAAAGATATTCATACATTTCTCTTCGACAAAGAAGAACGAAGATGAAACTGGATATCCCTTTCCAAGAGAATATCGCAGGCGTTTTAGTGAACGGAAAACTGTTTATTATAAACATCTTGAAGCCTTTAGCATATAGAAGGAACGTATCAATCTCTCATGACCAGAGACTGTTTTTGATATCCAAAAGCATGGCAAGCATGTTTATCCATCTTGTAAACTACTCCGAGGAATAATTTCAAAAATGAGCTCGATGAGACGAGTAGTTGCAATCATTTCCTCTTTTTCCCCCTCCCCATGAACTCGCATTTTTCTTTTAATCTCAAAAACAACTCTTCCTTTGCGACTTGCTTCATATGTTTTGCATTGAAATAAATCATTAATTGCACTTCATAGTTAAAGATTAACCTTAGTTCAAGATCTTTGTCAAACAATGGTAAGCTGGACACAGGTGCGATTATTGATTTTAAATGTGTGTATTACTCTCTAAACAAAGGGACGCCGCTTCAGGAGGGGGCAGGGGCAGCGCCCTATATATATTTTTTTAAGAAGTCGAAATACATAAAAATGCGGATAAAAAAAGAAAAAGGGAAGAAAAGGAAGAAGGGATAATAGTCCGCAGGAGAGGTCTCGGCCGTCTAACTCTGTATACCGCCCTAATTCATTTGAGAAACAAAACTTGCCCCTATCAAAATGCTCTGGAGCCGCCCCTCTCAAAGGATAATGATATAAGAAAAAAAGAGTTTTCGATGGTGCAATGTCATAAATATAGCCCCCACCCCCTTTCCAAGGACACTAGTATCGCCTTTTTCATCTTTAGTTTTCTAACTCTGCCAATAACGAACAATAATTAATCACACACAGATGATATATTGCAATACAATAAGTAAATGTTGCTCTGTTTCGCAAATCACTCATTGGTTCTTATTTTATTTTCACACATTCTGCTTTTTCAAAACCGCCATTGCGGAATATTGTCATGATTGTCTGTTGGTCATATCAAATGGCAATGCGCAGTATTGTGTACAAAACAAATCCAGGTGTTCGTTTACGAATGAACACTAGCAAACGAGAAAATAATCTTGCTCCTTGGTTACCATGGCAACTGGTGGGAAAAAGACAAATGTCTCGGAAGATTTGTCGATCGCTCGCAAGATTTCAGCTTTTACACAAACCTCAGGACAAAATACATGACAACGCACCCACTCCCATCAGCGCATTGAGTTAGGGTCGTTGCAATTAAGAATTATGGAAATTTGCATGTAATTGTCCCTGCTTCATCAAGTTTGACTCGTTTGTTCCCCATTTAGATATTCCTAAAAACCCTCCCCGTGGAATGTCATGTAATTGAAGAGGTAGTTGTGATTCGAAATAGAAACATATTGCTATAACCACTTACTATATTCCGCAGACTTCTGTCTATTATTTCTTCGTACTATACTATAGTAGCGCCAGTAGCAGCAGCAGTAACAGTAGTTTTAGCGTAGTAGCAGTAGTAGTAGTAGTAGTAGTAGTAGTAGTAGTAGTAGTAGTAGTAGTAGTAGTAGTAGTAGTAGTAGTAGGTAAAGTAGTAGTTGTGGTAGTAGTTGTAGTATTAGTAGTAGTAGTAGTAGTTAAACATGTTCTAGTAGTAGGAGGGGTAGAAGTAATAGTAACAGTCTAGTACGAGAAAAAAATGGTATAAGAAGTAATCTTTAAAAAAAATATACCCAGTTATCTTTTCTCCGACTGCTCATGTGTAAAAAAAGACATTTGTAGGTAGGCAACACTGTTAGAAAAAATAAAAGAAGTTCCTGCAGCAGAGTCTCGAGAACACCTGTAATCTTACCGAATTGCGTAATCTTACAGGAAATTGGTATTTGATGTATGGAATCTTACAAATTTCCTTGAATAAAACACCCTTTTCCCTTTTTAAACAGACCTGTTCTGTTAAATTGCAGAAAAATTCTTGTTTTATGAATTTACAGAATGATTATTACGCAATTCGGTAAGATTACAGGTGTTCTCGAGACTCTGCTGCAGGAACTTCTTTTATTTTTTCTAACAGTGAAGTATGCCTATTGACTTTGAATTTTTTACTCGTCATCTGATTAAGTTTTAAAACTATATATGAACCGTTAGTGAGAGTAAATTCCTGTTAGATTCTTCCCGTTTATGGTTTGTTGCTTTTTGTGACGTAGCAATGTGAGCATCACTTTGACCAGTAAAATTATTTTTGAAAGAATGGACTTAATCTGTGATCCTCTCGCAGGCATTGCACAAAGTCGTCCTTTTCACCAGAAAATAAATTAGTGGAAGAGTATTCTTTTTCAGAAATGCTCGTCCAAGAACGTGTCTTTTGGCGTACTATGCAGCTTGTCTTTGACCGGCAAATCAAAAGAGTAAACTTTCATGAGATACTTTCCCAGTCATTACACGTGGCTTGTGCAAATATAAAGGGTGAAAACCGCCAGAAAGTAAACGACCCTGTCAATGATGACTTTCTTTATCATCATACGTGTGAATCGGCTTTATTATGAAGGGGCCGCGGACAGGTTTTGAAAGTGTGTGTGTAGGGAGGGAGGGGAGCCAGTGCATAATAGTTATCATCACAATCAAATATTATTGATTTTTTTAATATACGTTTTTTGACAAGCCCCTCCTAGCCCCACCCACTCAACCCCGTTTCCGTGCCCCCAATAAGGTTTTTTTATCCATTTTATTTCATTATCTATTATTTTATTTCATTATCTATGAGTTATTGTCATTTTTGGCGGGTATAGCAGTAATGTAAAAGCGTTTGCATCGTTGAAGACATTATAAATGCCAAATCAACTTCCCTCTGACGCATTTACTTAGTTCACAATTAAATCAATTCAAATTATATAATCTGCATATCATCTGTTCCATTTACCAAAGCACCTAACAAAGTATTCACGGGGGGGGGGGGGCGGCATTTTATAAAAACGGAGACAATTAACTTTTTATGTATAAAAATACGTTTATATATAATATGTATTTATAAATATACCTGAAAGGCGATTGGTGATGGGGGAATTCACTATAAAATATTTGCTCGCTCGTCCTTATATACTTACACTTTAAACCCTTCGATCTCGGCGGGGCAGGGGGGGGGGCATCCCTATCACAACCTCTGCTAAGTGCTCTATTAGTTATGCCTTAGCCATTGACATCTATGGTATTATTCCCTTTCATCCCACCATGAAGCATTAAATCGTGCTGACCGGGGGACCAGACAGCATTAATTACATTTTATTACTCATGATAAATACGCACAGCTCTGCTCATTTGTTTTGTAACCCATCGATAGCCATGCTAAGTTTATTAAGGACCAGTCGATGTGTTTGCGTAACTCCAACAGTCTTAGGAGGTCCATTTTCTTTAATCTAATATAAGTTAGACTTGAGAGCGGGGCAGGATAATTAAGTGCAGGTAGAAGATAGCTTTATTTGATTAGGAATCGTAGAATAATTAATTCATAAGCTGGCAATAAAAGGAAAAGACAATTGAGCATCAGTAATTGATTTTTTTTTTCTCAACGAATTGTGTGTTTAAGAAATCGACAGTACGGAGTTTGATTTGTCAACGTCTCCGTTGCACACGTCATAATGTTACGTAATATTATTGCACACGTTGCGTGCTTGTATGATATGTATTACATGGGGAATATGCTTTTAATGGCATGCTACTTGGTTTATTATTAATGTTGTATGAATGATTGATGGGGATCAAGGTAAGATGCACGCCATCTTTAAATGACATGGATGTAGACGCATACGTACCACCACAACTCACGCCTTTTTTGTCGAAAATGTTTATCATCTCTTTTATCATGATTATTATGACCAACATCATCATCTGAAGAATATTACCATCACTAACACCATCACATTCACTTTTATCATCATCATCATCATTATCATCTTTATCATCATCTTCATCATCATCAGTATCATCATCATCGTCATTATCATTTTCATCATCATCATCGTCATCATCATCTACATCATCATCTTCATCATTATCATCATCATCATCATCATCAGTATCATCATCATCATCATCATGCACACCATCAATTATCATTATCACCATCAACATCGTCGTCGTCATCTGATTAATATCCCCACCATCTTCCCAACTCGATATCGACATCATCATCTTCATTACCATCATGTACCATCATCATGATTATCATTATCATCGTCGTCGTCATCTGACTAATATCCCAACTACCATCTTCTGCACCATCATCATCATCATCATCATCAACATTATCATCCTCACCATCATCATCATCATCATCACCGCCACCACCACCACCACCACCAACTCATCATCATTATCATCATCACCATCATCATCACCATCACGACCACCATCACGACCACCGCCATCATCGCCGTCTCTATCTCCGTTACCATCTTCACCACTGACATTCCCACCATCGGTCTACCCGACAACGGACATATTTTCTATTCTCCCACATGACCTTGTTCATGTTGATGCTTGTTGAACGTAATATGTGCTCCTCCAACCTCTCGCTTCATCCCAACATATCAAGAAATATGGAATTTATCCCCATAGGTCAGACTTAAGATGCCTATCCATTTACAAGATCGGTGCAAAGTATTAAGATCTAGGCGGATTCGTCCTTGCCGCTGGAAGAAATTGACAAGAAAAGCCACCAGCACGACCAGGGTATGGATGGCGTATATTATTGTTAGGGAGAAAACGAAATGTTAAGACATTGTATTCTGCTCTTCGGTTAGTAGAGGTGCGGTGTCGGATAACAATGCTGGCCGTTAAAATAAAACAAAATGGGGCAAGGATGACACGGCCAAGAAAAAGAGATACGTATGAAATAGAAGTTTGACTTGTTTTCATCTTTGCGCATGACAATTTTTTCAATAGTTACGATTTTCCTTCCGGAAATGCTGGTGACATTTGTTGTTGTTGTTGTCAGAAATTGCTTGCCCCTTCTGACGTGGATTTACCCGGAAAATGTGTGTTATTGTTTCCACACCCTTCAGTTTCCGAGTCAAAATGACCAGTAGATCCGAACCCAAAACGGTGAGGATGATTGTGCTTTATAGGCCCGTGGGTTGAAAGAGGTTCCATTTACTCCTTTAATGCTTGAGCTGAATGCTCGTCTTAATGATGGCTGACCAGTGCATCCTCTTCTAGAAAGGGCCTCCGATACTTGGTACATCTTAGCTACGGGAATTTTAATCTAATATGAATATCATACGTTACATTTATCCATATTTTCAAGGTTGGTGGAGTCTTGAATTTTTCAAACACGATAAATATAGCCCATAAACAGTGAAAATATATGTTTAAAAAATTTTACAATCTTAGATTGGGTAGATCAAGGCATGAAGTTTATGCTTGCTTTATACTCCGATTGCTCGTAAAATCAGAATGTGGTAATAAAAATAATAATTTTGTGCGCTAATTTATTGTAGCCACATTTTAAGACCTTAACCTCCCTAACATTTAATGATATTAGATAATCAGCATTTGTTCGTCTTTGGATAAATTCAGGATAATTGGAATATAAAGAATTTCAAGCATTTAGTCTACGATGAGGTTTGAGAAAGTAGACACTATGATCTCTACACCCAAACCACATTTACGCCGGTGAGTTTCTCATTAATGATTGAGACCACTTCATATCTTCATAAGATACCTGAGTTTGCGTCGAAATTGTGCTTGAATTTCTATTTTACTCTTATTTTTTTCATTCTAGACTATTCATTTCATTGATTTCAAAGTTAAAAATGTCACAGCGTGGAATTCGCTGACCAATTTCCTGTTGGGATATAGTCTTTCTGACAGCTAAGCCTGCAGTGGGATCAATAGAATCAGTGGAAATCATTTGGCCGACTTGATGTCGTTTTTCGCATCTGTAGTCTATGCCGTGACTGTTTTTAGCTACATGAAATTCTCATTATCTTGTAACATGACTGTGTAAGGTTTCACTTTACTTTTATAATTTCCTCATGCCCATATCTTCTTCCGGTTATCACGTATAGTTTCAGGGAGAGATTGTTAGACAGTATCAATCTCACTTACTGTACATCATCAGGACCGACTCTACTGGAAGATCGTAGGTCAAACGGTGCATACCCGCCGCCCCCCCCCCCCCTGACCCCGGTCCCAAACAGCATCATAATAGGGCTACGTAGTATTCCAAAATGAAATAACAAGCAGAAATTCTAATACGCTGTTCTGATTGGTTAAAAATAAAATTGCGTTTGATTTATGAAATTGTGTTTAATTCCAACTCTCTCTCTGCACCGGGTCCCCTGTGTATACTACACACCCACAGACACTCTCACACACAACCATGATATCTGCCAACGAATATATAACTTGCTTTGGTGAAACTACTTGAGAAAACAAAATCATAAAGAACCGAAGTCCCATTGACGGGCAAACAATCTTAGAACTTTGATCACGACCCATCAATAATTATCAACATTACGCCATAAAATGACCACTATTCATTCCTAGTTAGCCAGTGCAGATGCATCTGTCATTCGGTACACAGCTGAATTATGATTCACAAAGTGTAAAATTTCGAATCACGTTAACGCTAAAATACGTTTATCTATTTGTTCTTAAAAGGGGAAAATATACACTTTCTAATAAGACACTGCACACCGTAACTATGTGAGACATTGATAATTAAGACATGTTAACAATGTCCCTGTCCCAAGTGGCATCATGATGAAATAAATTGAGGGGGCCAGATATGTCGTATCGGGCAAAATTTATTTCAAAAAAGTTGAGAGCGGGGGAAGCGAGCGAGCAAAATTGTGATATTTCATTTACAAAAATCAAATTATGTGATAGATTTTGACGTAATTCAGCAAATAATATCATATTTCAACCTTCTCTCTTTCATTTTCTCCTTTTTTTCTTGGACATTATCTCTTCTTCTTCAATGTTCTTCTTTTTTTGGGGGGGGGATATCCCCCTAGCCCCCATCTGTCCACCACTTCCCGCCACCGTGATGAATGTGGACCTTCCATGCTAACTGCTAAAATGTTATCACGCCCACTCAACATTGCACACGTGCCATCATTGTTACATACTATTTTGTAACATGAAATTGCGCCGCAACATACTGCTCCATGCGAAAAATATTTCTATTTCGCTCATGCAGTGCTCCCGTTCGCGCTCATCTTACGTCTCAATGGGGCATATTTTTAATCAATGGACGTTCAACGCCTTTTGGGCACGACTTAATTTCCATCCCCTTGGAATTATAGCGGACGTTAAATCAGGATTTTCCACAGGCCTGGAAAATCTCAAGCTCGTCCCATTTAGCTCATAATGTCTCTTGACAATGAGACTATTTTTCTTCATGCCCTCCATCATGCAACCATCCTTATTCCTCAATGTCCATCCGATCCACCTTTATTCCAATTTAATTCCTACTTCTCATCTAGTTCTTCCATTTTTTTTCTAATCAAACTATTATGGAGACGCGCCCAATGAAAAATGCGATCTTGATGAAATTACCTGAAAACAATTAAATTTATTTTTTTTTAAAAAATGACTTCTGATGATTCCCGCATTTCTTTGAAGACGACGTATCTTGTGTTACAACGAGTGCATAAAGCGGGTTTTAATCTTCATTTTTATTTTCAAAATAGTTGTATGCAAGCAAACGATTTTACTTCAATTCTGATATGAAAAAAATGACTTGTATAAAATTATTTTAATGTCATTTTTTCTAATTTCAGTTTTAAGTTGTTGAACATGCTCTCTTAAAATAGTTGGGCAAAAGTGCCCAACTTAATCATGGGCAACACCTTTCCACACAACTATTGGCTGAAATTGGGAAATAAATTCGCTCGATTTGATAATAATTGCCCAGAATATTATAATCTTTTTTACCAACATACATTACCCAACAGAGTGGACAGTATATTGCCCAACATTTTAAGCGTGTGGTTAGAACCGTTTTAAAAATATCTGACAAAAGTGGGTGACAATTTTTTTTCCTTCTGACGTGTATATTTTCATCGGATATTACAATGTTGAGACTGAATGACATTTCGAATAAATAAATAATTTTTCTCTACCTTGACTGTCTTTACTCGCCACCGATATTTTTTTTTGCCTCTTTTTCCAGAGAGGAACATAATTGGGAAAAAGTAACAGGAATTAAGAATCGAAAGATTTTTTATTTAACCAAGGTTTTGAAAGTGGTGCAGCAGATCGCAATTTCCCCGAGTATTTCCCCGGCTATTTATTCCTATAGAAACGCAACTGACCGATTGTTTCTCAAAATATCCCCCTCCATCTCAAAATCTCGAGCCCTTCTCAAATTTTCATTATTCAATGCCGGGACGTCTACATCTTCGTTCCAGTGAATGCATATTTCATCTCATTTGACTCTTCGGGATTTTAGCATTTTATCGACCTTCGAATCTAGACAAGCTCATTAGCCATGGAATATTAAGTGAAAGGGGATTAAATTTTTCATTTTGATGAAAGAAAACACCAGTCTGGATCTCCTGGGAAGTCTTTGAGTGTGTCCTGTAGGATTTGCAATCTCGTATGTGTTGTAATTATATTAGCCGTATATGGGTGTGTTCACAGACCTTTAGGGGATTATAAGACGTCATGATTTTATACGCTGGAGCAGATTGCAAACTTCCCGCTTAAGATGATAGTTTGATGAGTTTGTGTATGGTCGAAACGTACTCATTTTAAAGAAAAAAAAATATGTACAGAGATTTTTTTATTTTTTTTTTTTTAGGGGGGGGGGGGGCTAGAAAAGGAAATAAATCTACGTCTCCAACTTAAAAAGTTCTTTAAAACCATGAAGATATATAGCCTACTTTTTACAAAAATAGAGGACCTGTCCTGTGTCCCGTAACCCAAACGTTCGCGATCAAATCGTACACTTGATTTTCACGATTGATTGTAATTTTCGTAAATAAAATAAATTGTACAAAAATGTTCTACGGTCATTGCTAAGCTTTGTTTTACGAGCCAAATGTTGTGCCCCGGCGATGTGCTATTTCGGGCGCTCTCATGAAGTAATTCGCTCAAGGTGTAGAGTGAATATCATATCTTTATGTTAAGCTCAGAACCGCCAAGCAAACCCCCCCCCCCTCCTACCGGGTTTTCTAGGTACGTTACTGAAAGTATGGTGGCGACGGGGTGGCGACTAGTTAAGGGTGCCATCAATTTCGAATACTGTATATGAACGAGAATCCATAGGAGTTAGTTTCTCTTGTAAAAAGTTACACATGTGAAGGAAATAAAAGTAAATACGATTGTTCATTTTGATTGCACAAAAAAAACAGGCACACACTTATTGATCAAAGGGTTGAATAAAAATTAATCAGTTGTTTCGATTGTTATTCCCACGCTCCAACCCGAACTCGTGTCATGTGAATAGAATAATTCATGAAATTGTTTATTGTTAATTCACTCCTGGTGCAGGCAAGCTTGGAAATGAAAGATGACATTCTATGACTCTAATCTACAAATATTGTCATGGCAACACTCGTCTGGTCTCCTCTTCTCTCTCTCTTCCTCTATTTCTGCTACTTCTACAATCCTCTTCAAACTGTCACTTGCTTAATTTTCTGTGTAACCTAAGCAATTTTCCCGATATTTATTGAGTATCGTCAGCATGCTATTTACTTTGTTCGCAAAGCAGCGCAATAAAATATTTGCAATTCAACATTTTTGTTGTGATGTAAATATTTAAATAAAGATATCTTATCTATCTTATCTATCTATCTATCTAATCTATCTATCTATCTAATCTATCCAATGACCCATAACTGTGGCTCATACGTAAACTGTTATGAAAATTTATTTAAAAAAGGGAAACTTCTTGGTTGTTGGCAGCAGCTCGGCGAACAATAAAAAAACACCACTAATCATTACCGCTCGAATATCCCGTCTGCTCCTGCAAAAGTGCTACCGCATTCCATCTTATTCAGGTTCATGGTTTTCATGTCACTATGAGAACTGTATTTGATGCCGGGGGGGGGGGGCACTTACATTGACGAGTGGATACCATGCGCGACCAAAAAACACGTAAAAAGGATGTCTTTTTCACGGTAGGGCACGTTACGTACGTAACGTGATAAGGGTGTCAAAAACACATAAATAATGAAAAAAGGTATCTATTTCGCTAGGAAAATTACGTGTTTAGGGTCGAATTTGCGGGATGATAAAACAAAATTAAAATGTTTTATAACGGATGTCCTTTTTGCCCCAACACTTCGTGTTTAGAGTCCGATTTGCGCGAGGTGTAGAAGGTGGGGTCGTACTAAACCAAATAAGGTAAAGCCGACGACCGAAGGACCCGTAACAATAAAACATTCCTGTACTTGTTTAGGGGTTCATTTCAGGGAATATTTGCCAAGAGTATCGTTTTGTTTCCAATACTAATTGTTAAGGGTAGGGTTTCACACGCCAATACTTGTCAAGGGGTGCATTTTCAGAATATGGAAATTACGTGTTTAGGGTGCTTTTCGAGACCCCATGGTCAGCATGGTATCCACTCGTGAATGGAAGTGGCCCCCGGGATTTGATGAGAGATTTTGTCGATGCATCCAAAGTGTATTTTCCGTGTTGGAATTATTTATTTGAATATTATGCGGTGTCGTACTTAAATTTCTTTCTTGGTCACTTGAAATTAAAAAAAAAAGTTTTCGAACTCGTCATTACAGCCTCGGTTTAATATGCATCGAATTAGCATAATTATAACGCAGGTTTGTTTCATGCAATATATCTCTTAGAAAGATATTTTTTCTTTTTACTCCAAAGAATGATCGTTTCCGCTGGAGGCCAATTTCTGCACTACATCCATCCTACGCAGTTTCTTGATTCCCCTGAATGGGAGGCTAGCAGCGATGGAACAAAGAGTAAATTTCAGGTGGGAAAGTAACCCCCAGTTATCTTTTTTCCAGGGGTGGGGGCATGGGCGGGGCTGGCTCTCAATTTATTCAAACACACGTACCCACACGGTAGGTTTTCATAACCACTCAAAAAGGAGCAAGTTTGATTGGTGAAATTGGTTCCGAATTTGCAGATTTCCACATGCTTTCTCTGAAAAAAAATAACAAAATTTCCTATACTGAAGGTGCTCCATCTTTTTCCACGTTTGTCGGACAAAAAATAAGACGAAATTCAAAATAGGAATAGCTCGTGATTTTTTCCTAAAATGGTAAAGTTTAATCGTTCTTTTTGCAAGAATGTGATCAATGGGCCGAAAAAAAATATTTAAATTTCATGTACCCCAGCTCAATCCTCAGTCCCCCTCCCTCTCCCCCTCTCCTCTCCCATGCATCACTCTTTATTAAAAGAAAAGCAAGCGTCTCTTAAAAAGGTATAATCCTTTATCCCAAACTTGACATGATTGGTTTGACCATTAAACGACCTGAACTAAGTATCATTTTAAAATTCTTTTCGGCATGTATGTCAATGTAACCATGGAAACATCCAAATTAGATTTTTTATTTCATTGACCAATTTCCAGTCACTATAGCGATCTCGATTCATAAGGCAATTTGTGGGTTATATAATACGGGCATTTACTTTTGCTTCAAAAGGTTCGTTTAATCACACTTAATCCGAATCAGGACTTCTTGGCGGATATAATTAGAAACATGTTATTTACTAGAGATAAGTTACATTTTGGAGCAACCAGTGTCAAATTTGGGTGAACATGTTAATCTAAAAAAATCATGCTCCATACACCTTTCTTTTGTTATAAGTGAGGATAATCCAACTAAACATTTCCAGTTAGAATAGAATATTGAATCCAAACTGAACATCATTCTTCTTTCCCCTCCTCTTCATGCCATTTTTCTACTTGCAATATTCACCTTCCTTTCTGTCGTCAAATTTATTTTGACCCCCCCCCTCCACGATTTCTGGGTTTTCCTGCATTTTTGTAACACCATCATGATTGAAAACATTTTCATCATCATAATCTCTACTCCTTATGATTTGGACATCTCATCACTGCACAAACTACATTTAATGTTTTAACATAATTATTCCTTTACACCCGTTGAATATTTGCGTGTTTGCCCCTCATCTCTCCCATACCTTTTATCTTAACATTCAATGAACGTTTCCCCTGGTCACAAACACTCACGCCGACAACGAAGAATTTCTTTCACTTCTATCTTAAATGCTATAATCTATATCGCCTACCCATGCACCCCACTGGAGAGATCGCTACTCCTTCACTTTACCCCTTACCCTATTTGCTAAATCACTCTTAACCCCTTCCTAATTCGCTATCCTCATATACCATGCACTCTTTCCGATCCCCACCCCTTACCCCTCATTTTGATCATTCTCAATGCCCAATCACTGATATTTACAAAATTGATGTCTCCCAATTCCTAGTTTCCTTCTCATAAACTTGCATGTTCTTTAATGGCAAACCCTGGACCTGCACCTGTTAATGGTCTCCAATCCCCTACCCCATTCCTGGAATCACTACATACCCACCCAACTGATTGACTGCCGTCGTCACCATCCTCCTCCTCATCACAGACTTATCCTCCTCCTCCCATCCAGGTGACGATCACGGCAGACGTCGACTGCCGGTACATCCAGTGGCGACGTCGCAAGCTTGAGAACTTCCTCCGCCGCGAGCCCTTCCTTCGATCCGTCTTCGAGACGACCATCGGGAAGGACATCACCAAGAAGCTCTACGGCATCGATGAGCCCATGGAACAACCCATAACACCAGCACGCATTGACAAGGAAGCCGTCGAAGCCAGCGAGAATGACGGTTTGAACATTACCTTATACCCTTGCATTTTTTAATAGTTTATTCATTTTTGGAGGGCGTTGTTTCAAGCCTTCTTTTGGTTTCTATATGTTCTTTATATAGCCTATGGGGTTCTTGATGTAGTAAAAAACCTAACCATTTTCGTATGAGGTTTTTACACCACCAAGAATCCTATAGGTTGTATAAAGACCCTTAACCCTAAAATCTACAAGGCTGTATGGTTATTTTTTTTTCAAATAATAAGATTTTAATTATGCTAATTTATGCATGAAATAAAACATTTGCTCTAATCAAGTATCATACGCCCCGAAAACTGCAAATTCTTTTATTCACAGACACTTTGTAGGATCCCCATCAAATGTACTTCAAAAAGAAATGGTATCGCAAATTTCTTATGTATTTTATTGTTTTTTTTAATCTCTCATGTATTTCTTTGTTTTTTCGACTTTTTATTTCTTTCTTGTTTTTTCGATGGAAATTGTTGAAGCTTAATTCTAATTATAAACAAGACAACATTAATTGATTTTAATCAGTAAAAATAGAAATAATGATACATTTATGAATTTGGCCTTTTAAGGTAAAAATGGATTCTTGAAGAAGAAGAAAGTTCTACAGAACTACAAAGAACTGTAAACAGTATTTTCAAAATCTGATTTGTTAAAGAACTGTAAATGGTTCCATAAAAAAACATACTAGACGAAAAGAGAGTTCTATTCAGCCCCTATTTTAATAGTGTTCTTTCCCTTTAGGCCTCCCGTTATCCTTGCCCTTCTCAAACGGGTTATTTCTCTGTTTGCATCCCAATATCCATGAGCCTTCTATCGTTTGAGCCAATAAAGTCAAGTACTTTCAGTGACGAAACCGTCGAGATCCATGATAGCTGTAATGAATTGATTGTTAGGATGTTAAATTGAATAGGAATGAAGCAATGAAGAAATTCAGAGCAAATAGCGTACTCTAAACCAACGATCTTGTAATTATTCTATGTCTGCACGCTATAGGTTTACAAATTAGATTGCTTATAAAGAAACGGCGTTGTAAAAAAAAATGCTCTCTACGCGGTAGGCATGGTGAAGTGGCAAATTGATTCTGAAGTCCAAATAAAATCATGTAAATTGGAGATGTAAATTTTGCGTTCTCAGAGACAGTATAAATAGAAAGAAAAAACGAATTCGGGAGGAAAGAAACTCTGTACTATTAACAAGATTAAACGGTTCAGTGTTATTATTTTAGATAACGGAGACGTAAAAGTCCTAGGTTATTCAATCTCTTTTGACGAATACTACTGTTTCGCTTCCTATATGTAATCATTTCAAGTCATGAGATCAAAATGTCACTTTAATTATCAAAGTGAACATAAGTCCTATATGAATGAGATAGTACCAACCACCCACAAGCTATATGTTCTTAATGGATAAAAACATGTAGACATTCACACGTTTCAATCTTTGACTGCTTGTGATTGTGTTTTGATAGTTTTTATTGCAATAAAATCCAGTTTGTAGGCTTGCGACAACAACTGCTTCACAAGTGATATATCACGTACACTTTCCTTCAAGGTTGCACATTATGTATTTCTAATGTATGGTTTGGACATATCAGTGGGAGGGCAGAATTTTGAACGTCTATTCCGACCTGTCGAACCCATAGTCATTAGTTTAAAAAGCTTGTTTAAAATCAAAGTGGCATCTATATAACTTTCCAACCTTTAAAACCTCAACCTCTTTTTCTTCCCTTCTCTAGTCGCCCAATCTTCCGGTGCTGACCCAGTCCTCGAGACGGGCGACAACGACTCCCAGGAGCTACTTCAACACAAATGGGAGAGGGTAATATCCGAAGACGACGACTCCAGCACCCATCAGCACCCAGGTCAGGTCAGGGAAGGTGCAGGGCTAGGAAGTGGAGGGCCGGGTGGACCATTGCAGGGGCGTCTCAGCATCCCCGCTAGCCATGACGGCACGAGTTCCGACGTCAGCGTCAAGTCCGCCCGGTCGATCGTCGATATACGGGCCAGTATAGCTTCGGGGAGAGGGGCGGCCGACTTCGGGTCGAGGCGATCGCAGCGGTTAGGAAGTTCACCCGATGCGCAGTCCGGAGGAGATGGGTCATGGTGGCCATTCTTCTGAGGGTCTGTCGAGGATCGTCACCCCCAGGTGACTCCAAAGTCTCAACCTCCAACAGTGGTGAATTGATCAACGTTTGATCAGCGCGAGAGAACGCGGTCCGTCAGACCTCCTGAAGACGCAGGAAAACCAATGAATAACTCATAACTTATGAAAGTCATGATGCCATATCTGGGTTTTTGTTCAGGAGACGCTGTCGACTTGGGCAATCACTCTAATAAAAGGGGGTTCAACTTTTTAACTTTAACCACTGTCACAGGGGGAGTGATTGGAACAAGTCGAGTACTATTGAAATGTGTTTTTTGTAATAGAGGCTAAAATGAGAGTTGCAAATTCAGTAGAAGGAAAAGTGTTAGGAGTAAAGAATTTATCATTTTTACCAAGATGAGGAAAATATTTTTGTTTGCTTCTCTCTTTCGCCACTTTTTAAAAAATTTTCGCTATAACCCATGTTGTGCCACAACTCCCCCCCCCCCCCCTGGAAGAAATCTTGCGTTCAGCTTTAACATGTCATTCTATTATTGCATTAAAGAAAGTGTGATTATATATGAATGTTTGCAGTGAAAAAAAATCCTTTTCAGGCCATTTGGTAATGTTAATTGGCAGTTTCTACCCCCACTAAATAATGACATTTTGTGATGGCATAATATTCCAGAGGCATAAAAGTGAACAATGCCTATGGAGGCATTCAATAGAATAGAACTAATTAAATTTATTATGGACGTATTGCTGTTTGATTAGTAGATTATAATCATTTGTATTATAGAGATATGATTTTATCCACTTGCAGATATTACTCAAGTCTTATATAAATACATTGTAGATTAGACATGAAACAAAGTTTAGTGTTATATATACATTGCACAGGATCGAATTGAGGAGAGTTGAATTACTATTGGATGAAAAATGATGAAAAGTAAAATGTGTTGGTATATATTCCTGCTATTACTACATTCAGTATTTAACAAGTACATAATGTTTTGGTGCTGCAGTGGTACTATGTGTACAGTGTATATAATGTTTTACACTTGTTTGTTACCTTCAAAAATTATTTTTACAAAAAAGGCAATTATCAGCCTAACTTTGCCTTAATGGTGCACAATAATGTATAATCAAAGATTATGACAGTACATTACTTCCACAATTAGAAAATGAGCTTTGCAGTTAGTATACTTTATCAAATATTTATTTCACACAAGGGACTGACATAATACTGAAAATGTTTAAACTGATTTGATCCATATTACAACACCTGTTGTCTAATGGTTTCCAAAGTTGATAATTGTGCAAATAGTAAATGAAAGAAGTTTGTTTCCAGGCAACTTTCCCATATAATTGCATTGTAAGCTACATGTATCAAATTGATAATGGGAAGAGTTTTCTTACAGATGATTTGAATAGCCCATACATATTATTTATGTAATTTGTATGTATTGACAAAATCATGTGATGTCATCAGTGGCATATGGGGGCATGGGGGAGGGGCTGCCTGCCCAAGAAAAAAAAGAGAGAAAAGGAAAGCGAGAAGGGGGAAATATATCATTTTCAACACAATCTCACAAAATCTATCACAAAATTGGATTTTGGTAATAGAAATAACAAAATTTCTACTCGCTCACTTTGCTTTCTCGCAAATTGTTTATAAATCATGCCCAATACGACATATCTAGCTTCCTCAAAACTGTTGGCTCATTATGCCACTGATGACCATATTCATGTCAATATTGCAGACTTTGTAATTACATGTAGTCATTTCAGGAGCTGTTAGGTTATAAAGGAAAGTATTTACTATCGCCAGGTTAGAGTGAATATAAAGAAATATGTAGCGTTATTTTGCATTTCATCACCAAGTGCCTAAATTTGAATGCATTGCTTTTTATTAATCATAATTTATGAATAAATTAAGTCTGTTGATTAGTACCTTTTGATAATTGCATCTGATAGACATGTAGAGAGCTCCTTGCTGGATCAATGAGAATTTAATCCACTTTCAAAGATTAGGTACTTCTTACTTGTAATATATGACATCTCTGTATAGCATATCTTCAAGATAACATAATCACAGATTTTTTATGAATCATGAAATGTTTCTTTGGATTGCACCATGTAGTGAATTTGGCTCCTTTAGGACAAAATTGAGGTATAGCTATGGCAATTTGAAGTGACTTTTTGGGGTTTTTTTAGTACTTGTGTTTATTTCATTATGTTCTTTAACACTCATCCCTAGCATCCTTATATCACAAATTGGTAATCTCTCTTATGAACATGTATCTTCTTCCAGCACCCCAAGTGCATTCCCCGTTCCGCTCGGACATTTCACTCATGTCACATGCACCAAGGCCCTTATTCTGAACTCGGATTTGAATTAAACCCTGGTTTAAAGTTGTCGTTTAACTATGGATAGCCAATTGGGGCATAAGTCCCTAACAGTTTCATTTGACACTTTCTGGTAATGATAACTCAAGTATTTTTCTTCATTATGAAAGCAAAAGAAAACAAACTAGTCAACATAAGAAATATACAAAATAAACATATTTTTAAATTATTTTTGGCTCCCATAATTTTAGCACAGAGTTCGACCATGGTCTATGTTAACCCTGACTTCAGAATACGGGCCCAAGGGTCCATCCCATTTTCTCTCTCTTTATTTCATTTACTCTTCATAGTTCTTTCTATCTTGTGCTTGCACTCTTGAAAATATACCCTCACTCTGACCCAGTCCTTGCTCATTCATACACTTCTAAAACACTTTCAATAGGCAACACAGGTGTACAAATAAGGGAGGGGTGCTGGGGGGCTGCTTGGCCCACATTTTTCATGTCCGAGAGGAAAGGGAGAAAAAGAAAGAAAAGTTAAGTAAAATGAGTGATATCATTTTCTGAATTTTATTTCAAATTCTATTACAAAATTAGATATTTGTATTGAAAAGTTCAAAAAGGGGAATAATACTAATGAAGGTTTGGAAAAAAAATGTGACAAGAGCTTTTTGTTGGATAACTCAAAACTCTTCCCCTCTCGAAACCTTCACTTGAACTTGGGGAGATTTTTCCTTTAAATGAAGGTGTAAAATAATATTCATTCTCCATTTGGGGGATATATACCGTTTAACAATTTAGCAGATTTTAGAATATTAAACAAGATTTTTATGATTGATCTATGACTTAATATGAGGTAAAATGCAAATTATATGAAATAAAAATGGCAGCCCAGAAGATTTATGCATGTGAAATTGTCCTTCAGCAAATGATGATCTACATCAATGGGCGAACTTTGACCCTCACAAAATTGCCTGGTTACCCGTCCAAGTTGAGGGTTTTCCTGCCAAATCATTATTCATGACATTTCTATCAAAAGAAACTATTTTTCAAATACCATACACCTCAACTGAGATGTAATAGTTGCCAAGGGTATAAGAGACAATGCAAGAATTCCATTCCAAAGAATTGCAATCGCATTACTAAGGGTGGCAATTATGATAGTTTCCCTTCTTCAAAGTATATTTAAAGTCATATTTTGAAGTTGAAAAAGCCAAATTATCTGGGTAGCATTTATAACAGCCCCCCTTAACTGATTCCCTCTTTGATCCATTTAACTATAAGGTTCCCCATCACCTCGACTTCCCCATCTTCTTTGATTATTCGTCCCTTTGTCCCTCCATCTGTCAATCTCCATTATCTCTATCTAAACCATCAAACTATCCATTTGTTATCACACCTCCACAAATATCTCCTATTCCATCCCTACATGGCTACAATCCATTAACTATTCCTTCCAATACTGACAATTCTCTCATCTCCTTCATGCCCTTAATTCACCAATCCACCATGAATGATGTCTTCTAGTTAGCACCTTTCCTTTGCTTATGTTTTAGTTTATTTGTCATTTTGTTTTTCTTCAAGTTTAAGCTTGAAAAGAAGTACAAACTTGAGAAATATTTTGCTATTTCAATATACACTCTTTCATTTGTACATGTCATGATTACATTACTAAGAATTCCAAATGGACATTCATCTTGGGATTGATATTAAAAATTCACAAAATAAAAATGCAAGCATCTATTGTTTTATCATTTTACTCATTTCGTCGCACGCACCACGAAACGTCCTCTCTGCGCAGATACAGTGCGCTATCGCGCATCGCGATTTCACCACGGACCGTCCTCTCTGTTATGATGCCCACTGTGGCGTAAATAATTCACTTCAAGAAAATGTAAAGATACGGGATGAAACTTTGGAACCTGAACTATCGAACAAAGACCGTTAAATAATTTGCTCTCCTTGTAGGTGCACTTATTGCTGGTTTTAAAAAGTTCTCTGCAAAACTAACTTACGCAGCGAAGTGCGCAGAGAGGACGGTTCGTGGTGCGTGCGACGATTTGGTATATATTGCATGGCTACCAAATGATTGTGTGGTACAGAACATGCAGTTCATTCACCTCATCTCTCATAGGAAATATGGAGCTAAGATTGCCCTCACCATATGCTAGTCAAGAGCAATGGAACTACAGATCCCATATTAATGTTCAGGTTTCATTAATCATAATGGCGCAATGTCATATTCTGCAGATAAGATCACCAATTGAAGCAACCCCTGCCATAATCATACAATTCTTAGTAATTCGCCATACTGTGTCCAACTTGAACTGGATTGACCAAACTCTTCTCAGCAGGGACGCTGGAGAATAGTACAGGAACGTGCAGTGGATTAGAATTTACAGATTGAGAAATCGAGAGAGAGAAGAAATGTGGCATAGGTGTATAAAATGGGTTATAGGCAAGAGATGAAGTTAAACAAGAGGTTACAGAAAGAGAATAAGGGGTAAGGTAACAAGAAAGAGAGTTGGTTAGGCTATAAATTATAAACAGGAGAAGGATAGGTGATGAAGTTTGATGAGGGACAGAGTCATGGAGGGGCAGATGTGGGGGGGAGAACACAATAAATGTCCCCCCTCCCGCCCAGGGGCACAGAGTCCAAGTCTGTTTCGAGTGATCGAGCAAATATGAGAATGGAAAGAGGTATTATTAGTGTAGTACAGAACACAAGTTCGTAAGTATAAACGGGAGGATAGGTGATGAAGTTTGATGATGGACAGAGTCATGGAGGGCAGAGCAGAGGGGGGGGGGGCACAACAATAAATGTCCCCCCCGCCCAGGGACAGAGTCCAAGTCTGTTTTGAGTCATCAAGCAAATCTGAGAATGGAAGGAGGTATTAGTGTAGTACCAGAACACAAGTTCACAAGTATGAATTGTCCTCTGAAGTTATGTTTGGTTCAATTCTACAACTCAATTATAAATGCTACCAAGAAATCTAAAGCTACTTGTACATGTATCTTTATGACCAGAATATGACACATACCTATCTACATGTAAAGCATCCAAATATGCTCTGAAATCTGTATAGAGAATGTGGAATAGCTATAATTCCAATTGAGAAAAATTATATCCCACAACAGTGTGATTGTAATTGTCACCCTCAGCAACTGCACAATTCATAAACCATATGAACTGCATTGTCCCAAATACTAAAATCACAACTGAAGCACTTGCTCCAGGGTGGGGTGCATCATGCACGATAGGAGTCATCTACTCCTATATTGACATCATGAAATTGGTTCCTTTGGTAGTGAAGTCATAAATTGGGCGATTTTGGTAGGAAGACCACAGCTCAGACCATACAGCAGTCTATAACTGTGAAGGTCATGGTCCTTTCCACTGATTGATTGGTTAGTTGCTCTCATGGGTTTCACTTGAAATATCTCTTCTGGGCTACCACTCAAATCATTTCTTACCAATTAATATCTAGGATATAGAATTGTTGACCCTTGATTTATACATGTACATGTATCAACTGGGCTATTTCAAGTGCGGTGCTGTGTGCTAGTATTGGTTTTCAGAGGATAATCAGGGGTCTATTTCAATATAAGTTGCCAATACTGACAAGTTTCATTATCCAAAGATGTAGTCATATTCTGACACAAGTGGTAAATTCTGATATCAGTGGTTCTCAGCCACTCATAACTCAAGGAAATTTGCCAGATCTGACAAATTTTCTGAAGATGAACTTTGATGAGGCGCTCCCCACATTGCCAATCCATGCTCTCTTATAGAATTTAGGTGTAGAAAATGATATTTGTATCACCAAGTGACAATGGGCCAAACACCGACTGATATTAAGTCCAAAACCAGTTTAAGGAGTATTGAGGCTGGTGTTTGTTTTGACCCACCTACATGTATATCAGCTAATAACACCACACTTGAAATAACCCACTTTACAGGATCTCTGTGAATTTGGAATCCACTGCACAAAATTTCTAAATGTTTGAAAAAAAGAGTGTCATGGCTTGGATTTGAACCCTGACCCTCTGATTGAAAGACAAGTCATAACCACTAGACCACAATGCCAGTTCCCCCACATGTCAGTCATACAAGGCACGTGTGGTCATCCACCCCAAAGCCAACAATAAGTGGCCAGAGTTAAGCAATTTTGACAAGCTATGCATCACTTTGAAGTTTAATTACATGCTTTTTCATGCTCAATAAAAATCTCATAATTTAGTTTAAAGGACTAATTGTTGGTTTCAGGAGGACTTGTCATCTTTGTAATCTGATTTCGGCTATAGTGGTAGAGGAAGCGACCTTGATCCTCACTGAATCAGCCATGTCTTGAAGGGATAGTGTGGGACAGACATCCTGACCTGGTAGAGACTTGTCTATTACCCCACAACATGAACATATATGTGGATTGTGGAGCTTCATCACAATAGCTTGGTAATGCAGTGCAGAAGAACAATCACCTTATGACTCAAATCACATGCATGACTTGTTTTTATCCTCACAGCATGGACAGAGATCTAGATGAAATGGTTCCTGTTCATAAACGATCATGACTAAGACCTACATGCTGTTTAGCTCTATGACCAAAACAGCCCTGGGTGGTGTTTCATAAAGCTGTTCATAAAGTTAGGTACAACTTTACGAATGACTGGAACATGTTCTTAGGTGCCGGGTCAGCTACATAGGGATGTATCATTTAGCACAAGAAAGGGTCACCAGTTGTGCATAAAGCCATTCGTATCTTACAAACAGCTTTATGAAACGGGCCCCTGGAATCAGACTATGACAAGTAGGTTATCTTAATCAAGGATATACATGTCGTCAAATGTTCATATCCTCACTGCATGGACCATGTTCTGTAGAGCCGTCCTTGAGTCAGAAGCAGGGAACACTGAAAGACCTTGAAGAGCCGTGTCAGCATAGTTGAGGCACAGACTCTTGGCATTATCAAGGGCAGGGCTCTGGCGAATCTCACGCATCAGCTATTTAGACAGAAAATAAGGTTGACAAGGTTCAGGGATGGATACAATGTTGCAAAGCTGGCAACTTCAATTTTGACTTTGGGGCAATTTGGGGCCCAAAATTATCAAACTAATCTATGAAAGCATTCATAACAGGGCACTGCCAATAAAAAGTTTTTATTTCTACATATATGTAAATAATGATTAAGCAATATGAAATGAAAAAAAGCACTATTACATTTTCAGTCTTCCTGTCACATGCTGCAGGACTAATCACTATGAAATTCCTTTTAAAAATCTAACAAATTATAGGTTTGCTTTCATTGACTATAAACAGCAATGTAATTGTATTCAAATACTTTTGGGTCAGAATTTTGATATTTCTGTGTTTATTCCCATGTCCAAAAATTCAATTATATCAGGGCGTGGGCTGGTTTTTATTTCTAATTCTTGGCTTAATATTAATTTCAAATGAATTGAAAAACATTTACATGAAATTTAAACAAGGAGCACGACTTACCTTCTTGACATCTGGTTTACGTGATGAGCTGACCTCTGACCTTTGACCCTGATCAGACTCCAGGTAGAGCAATACAGGAGCAGACGTAAGATCAATGTCACTTTGAATTCTTGATGACGAGCTGGATGTGAAAGGTTGGAGCTCTGTATGAAGCTGTGAGATAGAAAAAAAGAGTTATCTTTAAAAATCATGCCTGACCCACTGACTCTTGTATTCTGTTACAAAAAAAGTGTAGTATTATGGTAAATAGCACAACTACATGTACACATTCATGTAACACAGTAAAAAAATGCCATGGCTACAACTCTTAAAAATCAAGGATTCCTCAAGACTCACTATATTGCTTGGCAAATTTGCCCCCAACAGAAACATTTAATGATAACCTGGTGGCATTTCATCGAACTTTGGTGTGGGTCGACCTTTTAGACCAAACAACTAGCATGCTCTGATTGGCTGAGAAACAAAGATGTCTTACTTTCATCATCAGGTCAGATGACAACTTTCATGAAAATAAATCCTTGGAAACTTGCAAATTCATTGGTCTTTTTACAGGAGTCGCCAGGTTTCCATATCTATTTGACATGGGAGTATACAATCAAACATACAATATAAGGATATATCCATTCTTGTGTTGTAAAGTATTTATTACTGTTCTTTAAATGTTTTGAAAGAATTATACTGGAATAATACTTACCCGAAATCCATACATAACAAAACACAGCAACGGACATATTTCCTACAGGTTTGATTGTACACTGTATACACTTTTTCACTGTCATCAACAAATGTTTGTACATTTTGATGGGTTAAAAAAAATGAATGGAAAATATAAAGTAGGAGTTTAGTAAAAATACACACTGATAAAACCAGGGTAAATTAACTTTTAGGCAGGTCAGTTTCAAATTTTGCATAAATTCTTGCTGAAGTAGATAGCCAGTCACAAAAAATAAATGAATTATAGAATAAAGTAAAGACATACAAGAAGGAAGCTACATGTAAAGAACTCAATATTCCATATTCCAAGAAAGAACAAAGTCTTCTGAAAATCATGTGAGCAAATATGACCTTAAAAATTTCTTCTTTATCAATTACCTGTTGTGCCCATGCAAGGTTCTTTCCAAAGTTGTATGCACTCTCTGTCAGAGCCTGGCTGTGATTGGTCAGTTCTAAAGCTCCTCTGCAACTGTGACCAATCAGGGTGCCTGATGAAAGATAAATGTATCTCTCCCAGTCCCGGAAAGTCAAATCAGGCTGTATTGTTAAAACGGGACTCAAGTCAGCGTTTCCAAACTTCATGAAAGCAGCCTCTGTCAGATGTCCTATGGCTTTCGAAAGGAGTTCAACAACAATGGTGTTGCGTAGCCCTGCAAGCGCCTTGCAAGCGCTAGCCAATAGGAAGTCTCCGCTGAGAACGGCCATCTTGTTTCCCATCTCCATGACGTTGATTGGTCCAGCAGTGGGATCAAGGTTGAAGAGGTTAACGACCCCTCGGTGGACTAGAAAGGCAGTGTGGATCATCTCTGAGATTTCAGCCAGTGCTCTTTGGCTGTTCAAAAGACAACATGAAATATATAATAATAATAATTGGCATTTATATAGCACTTTATCAATCTACATCTGTTCAAAGAGCTTCACAATTATCATTACCGGTCACTGGATTCATAGCATTTCAAGCAGCCTGTTAGGTGCACACTTGCTAAACCAACCACAATGACGGTTGTTTCCTACTGGTACCAAATTAGCACCTGGGTGAGAGTGGCAAAGTGTGGATTGACGCCTTGCCAAAGGGCATTAGGCCATGGTGGGATTCGAACACCCGACCCTCTGATTACAAGGCGAGAGTCAGAACCGCTACACCACGGTCCTAATATGTATTTTACTTACATACAAGATCTGTGAATGTAGTAGTACAAGAGGAGTATGGTTTATGTAGTATTAGTAATTGTAGTACATTGAACTGATTGAAGCATAACAGTATTAGTAAAAATTCAATCACTTTACCGGTAATCCTTTTCAATTTACCAGCCTGTTTTTGGTAATGACAGTAGGTTTCAAAAGGTAAATCAAACATTGAAATTTACTTATAGGCTTTTTATCAAAGTTATTTTCCATTTCATTGAAGATTTAAATCTTAAGACACTAAAAATTGATTTAAGGGTTTTAGCGACAAATGCTCCGCTATGAATTCTATACAATAATCAAATGATAAATTCTAATGCTAGATTAAACACTATACCCTACCCTAAAACTAACACTAAGCCCAACATAAAACCCTATCGCAACCCTGACCCTACATCTAAGACAAAATAAAACCCAGAGCAATTGTCGCACGAGCAAATGGTCATGTGACCCTTTTAGCAGTCTTGCAATCCTAGCTTTACCTAGCATATATTCCTCCAGGGGGTGGTGCCACTGAGCTGTTGATCTGGTCTCCCTGATCAGAGGAGGTATCCTCAAGCTGATGTGATCCTGAGTCTCTGGGGGCTTGGTGGGTCAGAGTACTGGCTGCCTTGGATATCAGGAGGATGATCAGGCCTCTTGTCTGTAGACTGTGCTTCCCATCTGTTAGAAAGTTCCTTCAAATTAAGATAGGAAATAAAAAGGAAAAAAATACATATTAAAAATAAGACATTGACCTGCAATCATTTATGTCTGAAAAGCACTTAGACGTTGTTCCAATGTATTAAGCGCTATATAATTGCGAAATATTATTATTATTGTCCCATTTCACAAAGAGATCATTACATGCATAGAAATTCTGTCAGTAAATTTGATAATCAGAACAGAATTTACTACACCAGTAATAAACTTCATTTTAACTCTTATTCTTTCCCCTTATTTGAATTTCTTTACTTCCTTTACTATCCATATATCAAAGGCAAATTGAAATTGATGTAAGGATAAAAACATTTCCTGAAAATAAAAAATGGAACATACTGCTCGACAAATATTACAGACATGTAATCCGTCCAGATCATAAACACTAAAATACTTCAGTTGAACTGACGTAAAGTTCTATGGTGTACGTGTACTTACTTGGCTGTTTTGAGAAGTGGATGTTTAGAACCTACAAGTTTCCTCATGTGCAAGGCTACATTTGCCAACTCGTCACTCAGAAGACATCGAAGACTCATAAATGATGTGGAGTATCCTACTACCTTCTCTGCTTCTGATATCGCTTTAGCCCACTCTGTAGGTTGGGAGGATCCAAAGAGATTCATGAAGTCTCTGCTCGGCATAGACAGCACAGTTTCACCACCAGGCTGCCGTGATCTGCCTGATCCCCTTAACCCTATATCTGTTATACCAGTTTGTCCTTTGAGCCATGGTCCTACATTATCACTGAAAGCTCTAGCCACAAGATTCCCTGATGAAGTCGCACAAGGCAATGTCGCAATGGTTTCATGATAACCCGATGACAGTATTTGCGAGTTCCTTGATAGTCTCTGAGCACTTGATGAATCCTGGTGTGTCTTGTGACAGTTTGTACAAGTAGAGCAGAATGTCCTTCTCAGTACCAACCGATTAGACCGGAGAAGTTGATGTCTCAATAGACATGGCACATGGAAGGAGGTGAAGTTCATGATGGCATATAGCTTATCTTGATCCACAGCTTAAATGATAGCTGACTGAAAATAAAAAAGTATAGTTATAACTGTAATAATCATGACTTTGACACCAAATCCACTTTGTAGAGTGCTGAAGCTGTTTTGCAAGAAATTTTGTAGGAATTAACTGAAGAATTGAACAGAAAGTGTCTAGGTGTTCACTTCATCACTTCTAATTCAGACCTGGTGATACACTTCCAAGATTTTACATGATGATATATCTCTAGATTTGATGAAATATTGAAAAATAGATATAGGCTAAGGCCTATACAGTGCATATCAAAACAAACGTGACAGTTTTGAAGTCTATAAAAAATTTGTTTCAAATTATATCTTTATTTTGATGTTAATAATAGATGCTCTAAGATCTTATCTTTGCAATGCCATTTTAAAACATACATTTTGTTCATGCTTGAGCGAACATGGGACATTTTTGTCGGGGGTTCAAAAAGAGGCTTGCGCCATTAATGGCAGAATTTAGAAATTTGATGATCAGGGGTGGTATTCTGAGATCCATTTTATCTCTGTTAAAATCAGTGAGATAAAATACCCTTAAAATCTCTCCAAATTGGTATTCTGAGAACCATTTTATCCTCATTTTATCTCTTTAAGACAACCTATTTTTTAATCAATATCCAATTAGAAACGCGCTTTTATAGCTCTCTCATATCACTCAACCAATTAAAATCCATTCCACCAGGAGGTGTGGCAAAGGGGTGAGATTGCGTCAATTTATTGACTTCAAATACGCTTGCACTATACGCTTACGCGTCTTTATGGAACAAAAAGGACAATACTCTCATCTTTTTTCGAAGTCTTTATCCCATGTTTTCAAGCATCATTTCAAAGACAATATTAGTCAAGAAAAGTCTTATGAAAAACTCTTTGATTGTACAGGAACAACCTAAAGGTGTTATTCTCAATAAATATATAATTTTTCTTCATTTTCATGTCACGATTTGGGGTTATGTCTCCTAGAAATATTGGTGAAATCAACGTCGCAGAGATAAAATAGCCTCTACCCTCTTTTAAGTTTATTTTATTTTTTCTTCAAAGTAACATGGGCGCAGCAAGCACATCATCTGCGTTGCAATGGCCAGATACGCGATGGGTATGTGTACGCAGGCATTGTTGTTGCGTATCATCTGTAGATACGCAAGATAAAATTTATACGCAAGATAAAATCTAAAATTTTATCTGAGAGATAAAATCTCATCTCAGAATACCAATTTCATTTTAAGAGATAAAATAAAATATTTTAAAGATAAAATGACCTCAGATGACCACCCCAGACTTTTGACTAATCAGCAGACTTCCTCTTAATCTTTTCATTATCTTTGCCATAATTTTCGAATTATGCTGTCAAATTTCATTTACAAATTTATTTACCTGAATTATATATTTTTTTTTTCATTTAAACTTCTTTTACCTTTGAATTTTCCTTCATATTTAAGAAAAGAAACTTTTTGTCAACCCAAGTAAGATTTGCATTATTAATTGGGAGTATTTGTAATTATTCAAATCCTTTTATTATGTGAAACAAATTATGTTATGGTACCTTTAATATTCATTATGTGAAACAAATTATTTTATGGTACCTATAAAAGATATGAATCCTATTTTCAAGGGGTTATTGAATCCTTCACCAAGTTTAATGATGTGCTTGACAGGACAAACAGGAAAGGATTCATGTCTCATGGCAATGGTGTATTGAGTCGATTTTGAAGGAGCAAGATATGGCAGATCTGGTAAAATGTATTATAAAGTTGTGAAGCGAGCAAGCAAAACATTTCCACATTTTTATTATAATATCAAATTTTGTGATTTTGACATAATACTCAGAAAATGATAATCATATTTCACTTTCTATGTTTTCTGTTATTTTCCTTTCCACTTTTTTCCCTGGTCATAATTTTGTATTGGGAGGGGGGGAGCACCCTGAGCCCCCATCCCTCAGTACATGTATGCCACTGTTCAAAGGCACCATAATCTTTTTAGCACACAATGAAAGGATTTGAAAAAAAACACATGCCCTCCCATACTTTGGTTTAAACAAAAAATGTTCTTGCTAAAGGAATATTCCAAGCTCAAAGAGAACATATTAAAAAGGAACAGAACTATTCAAGCAAACAAGTAGATTTGGAAATTAATTTTGACTGCATAATTCGAAAATTATTTCAAAGATATAAAAAGTTATGAGAAGTCTGCTGATTAGCAAAAAGTCCTACCATCATATTTATCATTTTATGCCATTTTGGCGCAAGCAACCTTTTTTACCCCAGAAAAAACATTCCGTGTTCGCTCAAGCACGAACGAAACTAAATTATTTTAATGGCATTTGAAGGATAAGACTCCAGAGCACGTATTGACACCAAAATATAGAGATCGTGATTTGAAACAAAAATTTTAGACTTCAAATCTGTCCCATTTTTTTATATGCACTGTAGATTAAACATTACAATAAAAATGAACAATATTGGTGTAAATACTATTTGAGAAAATTACTGGGGTACTCCAGGCTGATTATTGTTTGAAAGAACAGAATAAAATCAACAAACAAAACAAGAAGATTTTCAAAGTTGGGAAGAGCAACAAAGTTTAATACAATTCAAAGACGTGCATGAATTCTGTTAACAGCATGCTTGTGCAATGAGCGGGGTTATGACATTATTTGTCATGTCGCAAGTACATGTAGTCTCTCGTAGTCAGCCCAATAGCCCACTTTTCTTTAATTCTCTGCACTGCCCCTTCTCTGCGCACACGATGTAGATCTACGCAGACCAGTAACGACCACAAAGTTAACACTGGCGTACAAAGACTGCAGATTATTATTTGTTTTAATCCAGATCAAAATGGTGAAAAATACATAACTTCAAGTTCTTTCGTTGTGGATTGGCATCAAAATGCACCTATTCTTGTAAAAATGATTCCTGAATCGAGTGTACATGTACAGTGAATTGGTGTGCAGACATGTCTCATGGCTATTCCATGGCATGGCATGGGGCACGTTATTTTTCTCATTTTTTTTTTTTGGGGGGGGGTAAGATTTTTGACACACTAACTCTTATAATATAGTCATATAGATCTAAGGATACATGGCCTTATCCTGAAATAAGTCACCTCTCTTCAGTTCTTGTGTTTTTGCTTGTTTGAACTTGTGTAATAAGTCAATATGGGATAGGAAAAGTCACCGGTGACACCGCTGCTGACAAAATAAATGGCAGTGATTGGAGTGGTGACTTAATAATGCCGATATTAATAAGGGAAATTTTCAACTGCAAGTCTGTGGAATTGAAAAGAAAGTAATGTTTTAATTTTATTATAAAAACTGCCGGGCGCAGGCTGAGCAGCTAGCAGTGACCAGGGGCAGAAAGGGTCTTTGCAAGAACAGTCTTTCGTGTCACCTATTTATTATGATGCACCACGTGAAACGCATTTTAAATAAATTACCTGCAAACATATATTATTTTAGGCAGTGTATACAGCCACACGCGTGTGTCTTTACCATCCAGCCACACGCGTGTGGTTATATCCAGAACACATATCTGTGGATACCGCCACACGCCGCCAGTAATAACAGTAAAACATGTATGTCTGACCGTCTATATCACGATCAAAATAACCTCATTTCTTCATTAAATTCTTACATTCTAAACCCCTTTGATATCCTTAGATCGTTTCAATTTCATTCTCACCGTCTTCTCTCCTTGCTTTTCTTGTCTTGTTACAAACGGTCGTCTGTTTAACAGCAAATTCTCTTTTTCTACTTGTGTCGATTCTGGCTTCCTTCGCGGTGGCAGACCCATACAGCGTTAGCGCAGCGCAGTATAGTAGACATACACAGTTTGGGTTTCGTACGTACGCGCACATAGCCTAGATTCAGTAGAGAATCGACACAAGTAGAAAAAGTGTGGAAATTTGCTATTTAACAGGCGGCCTTTTGTAACGAGACAAGAAAAGCAAGGAAAGAAGACGGTGAGAATGAAATTGAAACGATTTAAAGAAATCAAAGGGGTTTAGAATGTAAGAATTTAATGAAGAAATGAGGTTATTTTGATCGTGATATAGACGGTCAGACCTACATACCGCGGTACGTGTTTTACTGTTATTACTGGCGGCGTGTGGCGGTATCCACAGATACATGTAGGTGTTCTGGATATAACCACACGCGTGTGGCTGGATGGTAAAGACACACGCATGTGGCTGTATACACTGCCATTATTTTATTCATCCGTAATAAGTAATCAAAATATTTGTTTAATGTTTATAAAATGTGATGATATCAATTAATTATCATGAAATTGTTTACAAATTTATTTAAATGCTAACAAATGTTATTTGTTTATCATACATTCCAGAAATTTCCCGCATACAGCGCATCATAAAAGATGGGCGACACAAAAGACGGTCCTTGGAAAAGAGACCCTTTCGTGCAATCGGCCCCAGTCAGATTGTACGAGTCGTCAGTCGATCTGGGGAGCATTTCATCAATATTTTCATCCGACAAGTTGTCAGATCTGACATCTTTCCATGATTTTGATTGGCTGAGAGGCACTGTTCATATGGTAACTGTCGGATAAAATGGGACTTGTCGGATAAAACGTCCGACAAGTCCTTTCATGAAACGCCCCCCTGTACGCGAGGCGGCTGCCGATGGCCTACGGCCTACGGTAACGCATACGAAACTAAAGTAAAAGGCATGGCCCTGGCCTAGCGCGATCGCGAGTTGCGGGGATCATCTTCAACTTCTCAATTCGAGTATAGTCAATAATCTATCAGTATCCCATGCATGCCCCCCCCCCCCAAAAAAAAAAAAACCCCGGACATTGAAATACCTCTTTCCAATGATATCACAAATATGTTGGTTCTTTCCTCCAAAGCAAAGCTCAGCAATTTACCGGTTACGTGCAACAGACATGAAATTACGCAATATTGAAGGTGGCTGCGAAGGAAAAATAAAATATGCAAAATATTGATTATATATCATTAAGTGAACAAAATTTTATTCACCTTTCTGTACTGAGTGAAAAAAAAATCGATATTGTGCAAACTTCAAAATAATAGAAAGTTTTTCACCCTTTGGAGTAGATTATAAGCAGATATTCCTAATTGTTTTATGGTACAATATTTATTTTGAAACGAGGGCACACCTCTCTCTCTCGATCGCTCCCTAATTCGCTCTTTTATTTGAAGAGAAACAAAGAATGTAAACCCATCAGATTAGCTTCATTATAGAGAGAGGGGTGGGGGTCTGAAAAAATGCAGACAAGCATGCACCCCATCACCAAAATGCCAACTGAATGTATTTTGCCATTATGAAAAATTGATCAGCATGACCAGAAATGTAAAATTGTCCAGGTGTTTATGTCCCTTTTTATTTTCCACCTTGCATATTTTGGGCAGAATATTCAATTACCGCATACTGTGGAAACCCTGATGTATATATAGATGGAGGGATGACGGGCATGTGACCCCCAAATGTTTCACAACCAAACAAAGAGAGAATTTGTGAATAGCTTAGGAAATGCACAAGCCGCAATTGTCAAGCCATTTTTTTTTTAGTTAAAAAAAATTCAGATACTTAAAATGTATATCATGATTAACTCATATTGCTGTTGCTAAATGTATTGATCTCAGTTGATATAAGAATAAATATAAACACCATCAAACCTTGTTAAAGCGGAAGGAAAAACTTCGGTCTCATATTTTCGTACTTCACATTTTTCAAGGCCTTTACTAAAACTTGGCACCCCCTAAATGAAAAATCCACACCGAATCGGTAGCCAGAAATGAATATTTAGATGAATTATGGGAAATAAAGTTTAATAAACATAATTATATGATCCTAACCTACTTTACCATGGGGATATCAGCTTAAAAAAAACAGATTGAGATTTTCCAAACTATTGAATTAACTCCGACTGTCCCAGTACTGTGAAAAAGATGACAGATTAGAACAGAATGCAATAGAATTTTCTCATAACATATTAACCGAGCACAATCCATGTGTGCTCATTGTAATATTTCAAAACAAGAAATGAAGGTGAAGGAAATACATGCACTGACAATTTTAGTTTTCATAAAGATTATCTAATACAAAAACTGTCAAAGATAACGTTTTGGATCGATTGCATTTAATGTTTTTCTTTTCTGTGTATATTATATATGTCTGTAAAAGTATCTTATTTCCTTGTATGAAGTGTTGAGAATGGAACATACAAATGAATTCAATTCCATTCTAATTTATAAAAGAAAAATGAAATAAAAATAACTAGAACCCCCCCCCAAAAAAAAAAAAAAAAAAATGAATTGATAGTGAGCTCCAACTAAAATACCAAGTGCAACTTTTTGGTGGTTCAGTGGTGCCAAAAACACATTGACCTAAATACATAAAGATTAGATGAATGATTATACAAAATAAGACATTTAGACTGGAAGTTCACCCTGGCGTTAAAAGCAGAATTTGAGAAGTTTTTTTGTGAAGGTTTGATGAAAATCCATCAAAGAGTAAGAAACCTAAGGATTTTAAAAGCGTTCAATTTGTGAGATCATATGCAAGCAGCTCTCATGTCATCATACAATATAATTTATAAAGTCTGTTTCAACTGAAATGATAAATTAAAATATTAAATTATACAGAAAGGGGTACAAAATGTGTCTGATTATATATCATCCACACATAAAATCACTTTCATTTTTCTAATGGCATTTTGTTGAATCTATATCACATGGCTTACGAAGTAGCTGACCATATGTGATGTCACAAAATATAAACTTAAAAAATTCTGAACTCTGTTATTCTGTGATGGATTTTCATCAAACATTTACCAAGATTTTTCTCTATTTTTTTCTACTTTTAAAACCAACTTATTATCAGGTTCAACATTCCCTTAAAAACAAAAGAAATAGCACAGCAACTAAAATGAAACAAAACACAGACAACATATCTCTGTACAAGTGTTATTATATACACACTTCTCTTTGTTATTAAATGAATTTACAATGAATTGCTATTTATGTGTATTATGGTACTGTAATTCATTGTATATTATCATATTCTGTGGAACAATTATTATATACATCAAGGTCAAGGTTCAATAGTTTAGAAAATGAACAAACATATACATGCATAGAATATACTAATTACACATGTAAAAATCTTGCCCTCCAAGCACATTGAAAACACATGAAAGCATGTGATAGCATATCAAAATCAAAACAAATTGAAATGAAAATAATGAAAATTCTTATACAGAATGGGTAAATATTTCACAATGGGAATAATTCTTGTTACATGGTACACATCTACATACAACATTACATGAGATATATCCTTTATCATAATTTTTTTCTTCCACACTTGCATGGTCCATAACAGATCAGATATCGTCACCTGTTTAGAATTCTCAAGATTATGCCAATCGAAGATTGGAGGATAAGTACATGTAATTCACAAAGTAATTCTGTAAATCCATAGAACTAATCTACTAGTCACATCTGGTAATTTTAGATGAAATTAACTTATGTTCCTTCCCACAATAAAAAGGTATAATTATAAACTAATTATAGGTAAGTGGGACAGTTGTGTATTTATGCCATATAACAGTTTGCTATGTCGCTTCTATTTTCATGATGTTATTGTGTTTTCATTTACATATGTGAGGAAGATTAAACTATGTGGTTATTTATTTGCAATTCTTGAAATGACACCATCTTAGAATATTCAACTAATATAAGCAACTGAAGCAGACTACACACATTCAAAAATCAAATGTATGACAAGTAAAAATGATAGTTAGTATTTGTTTGTTAATACGTTTTTAATATATCTTTGATACACACCTAAAAGTGTTGAAACTGAAATTAAAATTGTATACAAATTATACACATCATCAACAGCATCGTAATACACAAGGTGACATCTGGACAGTTAGGTATAGCCAAGGGCATTTGGGCTATTAAAGAGGTAACAAGAGTGGGTAATTATTCAAATGCCCAAATAAATATATGACCTAGACCTAGAAAATGGTGCAAATCATGAGCAAATTTGCCCATGAGCTAAAATAAACAGGAAGCATTTCATCAAC
The DNA here is from genome assembly GCF_018143015.1 of Lytechinus variegatus. Lineage (NCBI taxonomy): Eukaryota > Metazoa > Echinodermata > Echinoidea > Temnopleuroida > Toxopneustidae > Lytechinus > Lytechinus variegatus. The sequence continues at coordinate 23,070,103 of NC_054743.1, read as the reverse complement.
ATTTTTGTCCGAGTTGTCAGATCTGATAACTTTCCTGGATTTTGATTGGCTGAGAAGCAATGTAACTATGGTACATGTCCCACAAATCCTTTCATGAAACACTTGCCAGGTCATGTGACAGATTTTAACCAATAATTTAATTAGGATCCACATCATTTTTACATTACAAAAATGTGGCTAATCATATATAATTCAGTCTGTCTGTAGACAATACTGTTATCTTTGGCCAATGCTTTATAGATGTAATGTATGAAATTACAATAATTCACATAATTCCTAAGTTTGAATAACAAATTATAATAATATCTCAAGAAAACATCATCTGGAGTAGAAAAAAATGTGTCCCTTCTAACATTTGTTGGAATCAACTTCTAGTGAAATCATACCCCCTACTGGCAATCAAATGACTTTAGTTATCTTTTCTTCAATGTGTCTTTACTCATTCATGAGTGAAAGATGTATAATATGGGTTGCACCAAGCAAAGTACTCAAGCTTGTAAATATACATGTAGACATCTTTAATTTATAAATTTGGGATTAAGCTTATTCTTGGTTTAAATTTGTTCTGAAAAATATTACGTTTAACCTGTAGTAAGGTAGTAACTTGTATAGTATACAACTTAAAGGAATTGTGCTCAGTCCCTTAACAAAAAAAATAACTTCTGTACTCTGAGTACTAAAGGGGTGTTAAAAAGTGGATTACATCTCAGGGTAATTTGCATAAAGGGATCATCCCATTCTTCTGAAAGTTAGCACAATAAGAACATCCTGTTCATTCTAATTGGATGGAGGGGGGGGGGGGAATCAATTAAACAAAGTTATAAAGGGGAGGGGGATTAAAGTCAGACAAGAGGTAAGGATTACAGCACATCTTCTGTATGTGGCACCTGCAAGTTACTTACATGTAGAAAAAAAATGTACACTTTCAGGATACATATGACAAGAGAAAAGTCATTGTGGCAACTTAAAAAATGAAAATTTAAAAGTTTGACTGTTTTAGTACTTAAGTGGTACTGGGTTACTAATTATGGGAAAATTGTTGGATTTACCCATTTTTATTTCAGGATAATTTGATAACTCCAGGAAAAAAAAAAACAGATCAAGGGGTTGTTTCATGAAGCAAAATAATAGTCAATGATTTCAAATGATTATTGTTATAAGCTACTGAAATCCTTGCATCTGTAAAAAAAAATCACTGAGTAGGTGCATCATGGGACACTTCCCTGTACAGATAATGAACATTTCCAATAAAGAGTTACCCCCAGTAATGTTTTGACATAGAATTCTCCTCATACATTCTTTTATTTTCGTCATTGCTGACTTTCCTTTTCTCTTCTTTTGCCTGGCTGCTTCCAACCCAAAGGTCTTGATAGTAATGAAAACGATTTGTATCCCCTATTTCTACTAGCAGATGCTCTAATTATCAGATCATCTAACACAACCATGGTTAAACACATTCTGTCTACTATTAATTTGGTCAAACCATCACCTTTTCTAACTATCATTTGGTCTAATCTAATGCCTGGATGGTCTAATTACCATTTTGTCTTAAGGTCAGGAATGCAAATCTTAAGAGATCGATGAATGCATTAATATACATCGTATCTAGGAAATATTTTGAACAAATTTGCATGTTAGATGTTGACATTGCTGGCCATCCATATTTGTGATTGATTGGATCAATCGTAACTCTTTGTAAGAGAGGGCCTGATGTGCCAGGCTCACTCAGAAGTCTCTTTATACTGATAAGGAAGATAAGCATGACCTTAGCTTTGCTCTAGAAGATTGGATAATATAGTACTTCTGATGTGCCTGGCTGCTTCTCACTCATAAGTCTCTTGATGGTGATGAGAAAAAGAAGCATGGCCTTAGACTTTGACCCCAGGCTCAGCATCTGGACATCCTCATCGGTCAAGTAAACACCATCACCTGGATGACAAAAATGTATTAGAAAATTTAAATTTAAATTTAACAGCATGTTATTATATTTTTCTTTCCAATCACATAGTAAAGGCACTGCCACATCATTCCAAGCATTGTGAGTGAGTGATTTTGTGGGTATTACCCATGTGCAACCTGCCCGGTTGCCGAGCCTGAGTCATATCGATTATTTTGAAAACGGTGTTCAACAGCTTTAATTCGATAGTTTAGTTGGACATTTCTGTTAATTATGATGATTGATTGTATAAACCAAACGAATCGGCCGGCCAACACATTTTTTTTTATGCACCGATTTTTTAAAATCTGCACCGGCGCTCGATGACATCGATCGAACACCAATTTTAAAATCGATTCTACTCAGCTTAGTTGTTACTATGGCCTCAGACAAAATGTGTCAATTATTTGAACACTGGAAATAATGGTCGCAGAATGCATGCTAAACACTGAGAATAGTTTTCATTGGCATAATTTTGACCGATAATCATAATCCAGTTTTGTGCAATTGAAAGATTTCATTTTCGGCTATATTGTTTTTTTTCATGTTTTTCATATTGCAGAAAACTAAGAATATAAATAAGACATGCAGGAGAAGGGGGGGGGGGGGATTGAGAAGGATCCGTTTTCTGCATACACATAGAAAGGAATGATACAACGCATTGGACAGTGGGCAAAGAAGAAATTTGGAACTGCCTAATTGTCACCGAGGCCATAACCATACATGGTTGCTGATGAAGTTCATAGCGATCATCATGAAGAAAGTTCTGGAATTAAATATTACATACCACGTTTGTGTTTGATGTTGAGGATGGTATTGATGCAGTCGATGGTCTCATTGACTAGGGTTAGAGGAAGGATTCTCTTCATGTGAGATGACTGCTTGGAGAACTCATCATCCATTACCATGGCAACAAAGGTGATGCTGAATGACAGAAAGAGTTATGGAGAAGTACATGTATGAAAATAAAAGTAAAAACAAAAATAAAATATCAATGAGCACTGGTGGTAAAGATATATCAATTTTCCTTATACATTTGGTAAATAAATCTATTACTCTATACATGTAACTCTACTACTACTACTGCTACTGCTGCTGCTACTACTACTGCTACTGCTGCTGCTGCTGCTGCTACTACTACTACTGCTACTACTACTACTACTGCTACTACTCCTATTACTACTTCTACTACTACTTCTACTACCACTACTACTGCTGCTACTAATACTAGTTGTAGTAGTAGTAGTAAAATTTGTTTACCACATCTCACGCTGACTTTTAGCGAACCCCAGGTACAGGGTTCTGAAATTACACGACCTTTTGTAAGTGCACGCAGACCCAAAATTGCTTTTACAATACGTGAATTTGTATAAAAATCCAATGCAAATAGTGTTTTAGCCCAAATTCATAAATGTATTGCTATTTTTCTTTTTTACTGATTGAAATAAATCATTTCATCTTGTTCATGGTAAAAATAAAAGTCCCCAACAATTTCCATTAAATAAATCCAATAAAAAAAAAAGTTGAAAAAACAAGAAAATACATAAGAAATTTAGAAAACAATAAATTACATAAGAAAATAAATGTGATGCCGAATTTTGTTTAAAGTATATTTGATCGGATTCCTATAAAGTTTGTTTGAACCAAAATTTGCATTTTAAAGCCATTATCTAGTTAATTAGCAATGAGATATTTGCACAGAATTTGATAGAGTTTTGTAGATTATGCCATGGGTACAAGCGTCCCAATTTTTTTCACAATTGCCCATTCGATGGTAGAGATCATAGGGGGGGGGGGTGCGGCTGAATCAGCACCCCCCCATCTTCTTAAGCATAAAAAAATATCCCAGTCTATTTAGGGTTAAATTGCTTATCTAAATCTCCAAGCCTGTCTGTCAGGCTCAATTTAATTCAATTGCTACATCAGATTATTTTATCCATTTTACCATTTATTATCATCTTTTTATGTTTTCCAAATTTAATTGTTTCATACCACTCTTTCACTAGATGACCTTTTTTGTCCTCCTGTTATCCACAACATGATTTCAATACAGGCAAAAAATATTATTTTTTAGATTTTATTTTCAAAACCTACTGCCTAAATCTGTAACATTGGATAAGATATAACATGGAAGTGAATGGGGATATTAAGAGGCTCTTTTTAACTTTCCATGGCTCTTTAGAGCATTTGGGGGGCAACATTGCCATCAGACCCTGTGTATTATTTGTTTTGTTTTCATTTCAATGTATACATACTCCTCAGGTTCAGGATATTGGCTGTGCATAGGTTCTTCCACTTTCACTGCATGGTTGTGACCTGAAGGTCTCTCAGGGATGGTGTCTACAACTGACTTTGACACATTAGCAGGTTGCGTCCGTGGATCAACATATCTGTGAAATATCAAAGACAGGAAAAGAAAAATAAAAAACATTTGAATTATCACTCTGCATGCAAAATATTGAATAGTTTGCTCCAAGACTTGAAATTCACATTTAAATATAACAAATCTTTAACAAGTTAATTTTACTCTTCGTGCTAACATTTCATAGAATTAAACCACCAAGACATGTTCAGCACAATCATACATCATACAGTAGATGTGTAAAACATACAAATAACAAAAGTGAATTAGTACATAGTTATAGTAATTTAATTATGGGAGAAACAATTCAATTAAATTCTCTATTTCTTCTACACTAACTACAGCAATAATGAAAGTCATGACAATTTCAATTCCAAGCCAGCCAGAGTTCACTATTTCTCGAGGGGGGGGGGGTCAATTTTTTAATAAGGGTTAAAGGTGTCTTCCATTTTCTATGTGGTAACAAAACATGGAGTCGGGACAGCTCAGTCAGTAGAGCAGTGGGTTTGGAGCCCTTTGATAAGGCATTTATCCTCACTACAAGGTCCCTCAAATTAAGCCTGTCCTGTTGTTGCTTGTTTACAAGCATTCATGCTTTCTTATTAATTAACAATTAACACCACCATGACAAATATGTATCCAGGCATATATCATAATTGGTCTCAAAGATGCTTGGACTGACATAAAAGGAACTTGTCTGTAAATCAAACAGACAAGATTCATGGTTCCTTCTTGTTGAACCAATTGCCTACTCGACCCAGATGGACCATGTACAAAGCCTACAGGACAAATATAATTCAATAGTGAACGGGAAAGGAGAATTCATCTATACCTGGTGTAAGACATGGTAAGCTCAGGTGTCTTCGGCATCTCATCAGCCATGAACCTTGAAAGATCAAACGACTTGGAGTCGCCAAGCTTTCCAGAGAGTCCAGGAGGCGTCTCCGGCATGTCGTCCAGAGAAGGCTGAGGCTTCTCGATGTAGAGACGCTGCGGTTCCTCTGGTGTCTGTTTGGGTTCGTTTGAGGTCAGGCGGACAGGTTCCTCCATGATGAAAGAGGGTTCAGAGGGTAGGAGGTCACCAAAGGCTTTGGAGGTGGTTCTGATTGTAAGAAGAAAGATCAGAGTCAAAAACATAGAAAGGCTGAAATAACAATAATGATATCTATTATTTACCCAGGGTAGCCACTCGAGCTTTTACGTGTAGATGGCTTTAGCAGGACCTGCATAATGTGTTATTTTACCCCTCTCAAATCTTACGCTGAATACCTCACTGAATGGCAGAATTTCCCATTTACAAGGTCTTTGCTACAGTAACTCAGCAAAAAATAAAAAATAAACCTACAACATCCCGTTCATGAAGCAGGCAAAAAACTAATGCCATGGAGTAGATTATGCATGTTCAACTCCAAAACATGCAGAATTTCAAGCTCATCATAGTAGCTGGTGGTCTAATACATCAGTTTTTGTTATTGAATCCCACTCTATCCCATAAAGTAAGGGAATGAATTAATCTAAGGCCATTACAGTTCATACTGCGGATGCCCTTTTTACTGGCTTTGATGCCCCTTCACTGGGCTTGGAGATTTGTAGCACTCTTTTTAAATTTAGTTTTCCATTTACAGTAATATAGAAATACATACACTTTTTAAAAAGTGGCTTTGTTCTGAAATAGTGAAATCTAAGGCATGAAATCTGTAGCCACAGAAAAGAAATACAAGTAAAAATCACACAAAGGACCAACTGACCTAATATTCCACTTGGCAGTCATTTCTGGGGTGGGAGGTGTATCGGTTTGATGGCCCAGACTAGCAAACATATGAGGTTTGTTTGGTGGCTTGTCTGAAGTCATGGTGAACTCTGGCTGGCTTGGGTTTGGTGCTTGGATAGAGGTGAAATCCCATCTAGCCGTAAGCTCCGGAGGTTGAGGAGTCCCAAACTGGTCATCATTCTGGAAGTTCAAAGTTTCAAATTGTCATTGAATGTGAAATATGCTTTAACGTATACCGTATAAGAGATCTGACATGACAATCCAGACTTTTGCGTTCACCATGCAGTAACGCACCAATTTCTTTGAAAATGCAAGTCAAATCACAAAGGAGAGCTGAGAGGCTTTTGCCGAAAGTTGGTGGACCGGGACAGCATCGAAATTTCTTGACTCTGGACAACGATATATTTGCAACTGTTCGTCCGGTGCAAAACTTTGGATAATCTGCTATCCCAGTCCACCAACTTTTGACAAAAGCCTCTCAGCTCTCCATTGTGATTTTAATTGCATTTCCAAAGGAATTGATGCATTGAAGAGAGTTTCCCTGTAGTAAATGCGAAGTCTCTATTCACTCTCACACACCCCAATAATAGTCATAATTATTGCTACATTACTTTGATAGATGATAGCGAATGTGGGGAGCTAAAATCAAGGCAGTCAACCACAAGTTTGCACCAAACATTTGCATGCAAGTTCCCCATAAAATAATCTACAAAACTACATACTCAGTTGTTTTAAATTCATTATTTTAATTGATTGTGCTTATTTATGTGTAATACATACATTGGATGACATTTATCTTCTGCTATACATCAATGAATGAAGACACACATATTCTGATTTGTGGTCTCGATACATATTTTTCCTTGATCCTTGCAAACCTACTTTTAACCAGCCTATTAGCCCTCAATTATTTTTTGTCTTGTCAGACACGGGGGCAAGATGTGCGATACTTGAAAGGAACAATGACATTTCACAGCAAATTTTTTTTCATGATTCAGACATATCATTTACAGGAGGGGGAGGGGACTTACAAAGCCATAGTCATTAATAAATATTACCCACACACTGGACTTGCATCCGATCAAGGTTCTATAAGAGATTACACTTAGGCTTGATTTTTGCGATTTATTATACATTAGTGAATGAGGCTTTAACGTGAGGAAATCATAATTTGTAAACAAATTTTTCGGCATTACTCCTACGTATTAAGATCGCATGCTCGATCTTTAATGAAAATCATAAGTCAGAAAAAATTGGAACCAGTGGGATTTGAACCTGCCATCTACTGATTTCCAGGCAGCGATTTAACCACCAGGCTATTCTGGTTCACGGCTAAATCACAATGAACTGGAATTCAAATACCATCGATCCGCTTCTTTCTGACTCATTAATATTGCCATTATTATACATTGTAGTCAATCAACAAATCATAAAAATATGTTCTACGATGATTCCTTATCTTTGTGTTACGGGTCCCAGAAGGAACATCTTCCATCAAACAATCTTAAAGGGGTGGTCCAGGCTGAAAATATTTATATCTCAATACACAGAGTAGAATTCACTGAGCAAAATGCTGAAAATTTCATCAAAATCGGATAACAAATAATAAAGTTATTGAAGTTTAAAGTTTAGCAATATTTTGTGAAAACAGTCGTCATGAATATTCATTAGGCGAGCTGATGATGTCACATCTCCACTTTCTGTTTTCTTATGTTATTACATAAAATCATATTTTTTTCATTATTTCATACTTGTGTGAATAATATGTCTCCCTTATAATGAAATAAGTTGCAGCAATAAATATCTAATGCACTAAATCAGTTGTCAATCAAATTTTTCTAGCTCTTGGAGGAAAAAAATTGAATATACCTAATTTCATATAATGAAATACAAAAGAACACGTGGAGATGTGACATCATCAGTCCACCTAATGAATATTCATGACTGTTTTTACAAAATATTACTTAACTTTAAAATTCAATAACTTTGCTATTTGTTGTCCGATTTTCACGAAATTTTCACTATAAATACTTTCAGCCTGGACCACCCCTTTAATGTACTGTGCTCTTACCTCTGTTAGATTGCTTGGAATGGCATCCAGTACAGATGCAGAACCATTCTTGTTTGATGATTTATATTGGAGAGACTTCTTGGCTCCCTGGTATCCACTGGACTCATTGGCTTGTCCAGCATGACCGCGAGGAAGATCACAAGCCATGTCTGATTGAACGAGAAAGGGGTTCATTAAAAATAAATACCAGGGCACATTGCAGAAAGAGTTGCAATCAATCGCAACTCTAAAAATCATGCGTAACTTGATTTTCAACCAATCAACAGCGCGCATTTGGGACTTGCGATTGATTTTTTGGCTTGCGTTTGAACGCAACTCTTTCTGCAACGGGCCCCAGTTGTGGTAACGATCTCAAAATGAGTTGGAACAGAATCCCATCAAATTACCACCCAAGTGTTTGTATGTATGAATAAAAAATATGTGCCAAGTGGCTCTGGTAGAAAACGGGTATCTGCTGAGAAATGAGTAAAATAAGTACAGAGTTCCATTAAATGTCAGGGTATTTTTCTGAGCAATATGAATACACTGTCCCACATATGCATTTCTATGTTAGTGATTGTCAGAACTATCAGGTTTGAGCTAAGATTTCATGATTTCACAAAGGTAAGTTTACATTAGTGTACCAGATCTAGATATATGATAATATGGTGACAATTAACCTTGATCTTAAAGACTTTCTCATGAAATAATTGTTTGCTGTAACTACTATCTTTTACCTTTGAGAAAGATAGTATAAATAGCTTGCTTTATTTCTGTAGAATATAAGAATGAAGCTATTTACAAAGATAGGAAATGCACAATTTTTTTTTTTTTGGGGGGGGGGTACTAACCAGGGTACCCTGACTCATACATCAATAAGATTTTGAAATTTTTGCTTCAAACTGTACTGTAGTCAGGTAGGAACCAATATCCCCCCCCCCCCCCCCCCTCTCCATAATGTATTTTGTACTGCATGCACATGTAGGAATAAAATCCATTTGAACTTGTAACCTACCTATAAACTTGGTGGGAGTCTCCTCAGGGAACTCATTTCCCCCAAAGATCCCAGGTGTCACGGTGACTCTGGCTGAGGGGGTGGTTGTCACCCCGATAGGAGTGAATGGGCATGCATTGGCCTGGGTAGGGGCACCGACAGGGGATCTGGCTCTTTCCATTTGTCTGGCAAGTATAAAGAAAGAGAAGATGACTGTGCAGAGATAGCTTAATTTCTATGCAAGAATAATGACACAACACTATACAGCAATTCATCATCAGAACAATGCCTATACTTCAAAGTGCTTTGAAGAGAAACTATACGATGTAAATAACTAGTAGAAAAAAATCAATATATTAAGTCAATGAAGCACTCTCCTCAACTTTTCAGAACACAAAGCTTGATTAAACTCCTCAAGCCTTTTTACTGAAAGCACCCAATATGTCACATGATTATGGTACATACTTGCTGTTATAAGTGGAACTGAGCTGGGTGCCTCCTTGCATTGCAGCATGCCTCTGCTGATTATGAAGATTCTTCTTGGAGATGTTTTCAAGGAAGTTGGAGCTCAGACCAAAGTCTTCCAGTTTTGGAGTGCCTCCAACCTCTGGCAAAGCTAAGTGTGGGTTCTTTGCTGGTGTAGCATGTCTGATATTTGATTGAAATAAGAACACATTTTTGTCATTCTTTCATAAAAAAAAACAATAAAACAAAACATTTTGGAAGTCCATATAAGGTATGATTTTTTATACTGATGATCATTCAGTGTTTAGAATGATTTAGTTTTTCCAAATAAAACGGTCAAAGTGAACTTTATATTGGCCAATGACACAGTATTTAACAAACGGAAACAACAATTTTTGAAGAAGTCAACCCCCGACCCTCCTTTGCAGATGAACAAGGTACATCAGCAAATTGATATGTCATTGGTTTAAATGTTACTGCATGGCTAATTACCCTTGCAGTAACATTCAAACCAATGACATATCAATCGCACCTTGTGGTAATGGTTTATTTTATATTGCGGCTTTTGCCCTTCTTTGACTACAGAAGTGACTTATCAACGAAAAGAGAATTTTCAATTTGAGTGATTTTGTAAATCTAGTTCTCCCCCCAGGCCAGATTTCACAGATAAACACTCTTCCTGCTATGATATTATTGCTGGTGGGCGCATCGTGGTCTAGTGGTTCTGACTCTTGCCTTTAAAACAGAGGGTCGTGGGTTTGAATCCTAGCCATGGCATGTTTTTCCTTCAGCAAGAAATTTATCCACACTGTGCCGCACTCTACCCAGGTGAGTAGAATGGGTAACGGCAGGATTCATTCCTTGAATGCACGAGCGCTGAAAGGCAGCTTGAGCTAAAGCCGCCGGAGTAATAATAATAACAATGCGCCTCAGAATACTGTTTCTAAATAGATGGCGCTATACAAATGCCTATTATTATTGTTATTAAAGATCATAACACATTGGCACCTTTGCAAATGGAACGTACACATTTTGCTCATTTACACAAATTATGCTTTTGTTTATAATTTTGCTTCTTTTTTGTCAAAGAGTGGGGCAGTATAAAACATTCCAACCAGGTAATAAGGTTACCCAGGTGTACCAAGGTGAAACTTGCCAAGTGTGACAAGAGTATTACATTCACAAAATAAAACACACAATTTAAAACGTCTAGGTCATCAGAGTAAATGGATCGCAGCTCACTTGAGTTTGTCAACAGGTTTAGGCTGAGGAAGCTTCTCTGCAGCTTCTTGAGGATCTTTGTTGTCCTGGTGCTTGCTCCTTGACACCTGATCCAAGAAGCCTCTGCTCAATCCAAAATCTTCCAGTCGAGGTGTTCCCCCCTTCCAGGAGGATCCCCGGTTAGGCTTGTTGGATGGCGTCGTTGGTCTGCGCCAGGATTAAAATAGTCAAGAAACCTTAATTCTTTTCATATCGACTGTGCATTGGTTAACACACTGGAAATTATGTATTGTGAGAGGTGTGTGTGAGCGAGTGAAAAAAATACTCCTCCCTCTCAAAATGTACAGCTTGACTCCTGAGGTAAAACAAGATACATTATCATGGCAGTGTGTTGAGTTCATAAAAAAAGCGGAATCATTGGACTTCATTGAGAAAATGATTTGAAAATTCTACTACTAAACTGCTAATTATGAAGCAATACTGCCACATTAAAGATTATCATATAGAGCAAATTGAGATTTTTCAGATCTACATAACTTTCTCATTTCATGACCAATATCTATCAAATTTTGTTATATCGCTTCTTTCCATCCCTTTTCTCATTAAATTTCCTCTTTTTTCATTTTTTCCTAGAGTTTCTTTCATTCAGCACTTTGTGTTGTGTTATAATTGTATTTCATGTGTTTAGTCACAGTTGACATTCTTAAATTTTGGACTAACTGAACCAAGTGAACCAAAAGCAGAATTCACAGAATTCCTGGATCAATTCCTATATTGTACATTAAATAGCAGTAGGCATGTAGAACTTACACATTTTCTTTCATTTCCTCAGTATCATTTGCAGAGGTAGCAGAAAGGTTTCCCTGTGGATGTTGTGATCCAGTCCCAACTGCTTCTTTCTCAATGGAACGAAGAACAGGAAGCCCTGAGAATAAATATGAACAAAACATGAACAGTGTGAACAGCACTTGTACCATGATTTAATCAGATTGTAATACTTTTATTTCATTACCATTTGGCCATACGCCTTATACATATATTTTTTAATGTTCTAGTACTACAAGTATAACTAATTCTGTTGCAATAACTTGATTCCAAATCTCTATTTCATAGCTTCATAAAATGCAAATCAAATCTGAATTATATTTCAAAAATTTTTGTTTAAATATAATCTTCAGTTTCAAATAGTTTTTTTCCAATACACAATTATCAAAATCCCAGCCTTGTATCATCTATTAAAATCTCACTTATGCATGTCTCAATCAACCGACTATTTTCTCATTTAAAGTTGAATAATTTTATTTTATATCTACGTAATAAACTAAAATTGAATGGAATTGATTTGAACTACATGTATGTACATGCATGTATCCCCATTCTGGAACCTTGGTCCTACATGTAATACCACATACATGTAGGCAATTTCTGACAAACTAGTGATTAAGACCAAGAAGCATTTGGACTAAATCAGAAAAAAACTAAGTATGCAAAAACTGCATTATTTTCTTCAGCAAAAGAAACAATAAAGTCCCCATTTTTTTTAAAGTCTGAAACTTTTTACATGATGAATTCAACAAAACTTGACTGTATCCAACATTGTCTATCTGAAGGTATATTCATCTCTGTGTAAACAATACTACATGTACATGTAGTTACAATACTTCTACATGTACATGTAATAGTGTGAGGGTCTCTTACCACATTGTAAAACCATTTTATCAATACACAAAATCAAACACTTTCGATCTCATGACTTGTATACAATTATAACATGGTTCCATTTAATAAAGACTTGTTGTTATAACAAATGCACAATTTCTATAACAAAGTTACTATCAGCAAATCACTTGTAACTTCTATTGCAAATTTGTTGTGCCCATATCATATTTCATTCTTTAAAAATTACATGAAGTTCCTCTTTCAAATTTGCTTTACCTTTGACTTTACTTGGCTGTGGCTGGTAGCCATACTGCTGAAGATACCCTTCAAGGAGATTGACCTTTGACCTGTATGCATCGCACAGCTGACTGCAAGAATCAAGAAGTTTGTTGAACTCTGATGATGGAGGCAGATGGGATTGTATGTTTCCAGCTTCACGCTATAAGGAAGACGAGCAAAGGGATAAATGTTAGAAATCATTATTTTACGTTTCTGTGAGGTTCTATTATATTATTTCTAATTTTTATTTTCATTCTAAGAACTGTTAGTGTTACTGTTATGTCTTATGAAAACCAAAATCTTATTCTAATTCTGTCTAACTCAGTGTGGATTTTCCTTAATGGTCAAGTTCACCCCAGACAATTTTTAATTGAATAAATAAAGAAAAATCAAACAAGCATAGCACTGAAAATTTTATCAAAAGCAGACCCTCGTGCATGCGATGTTTTGAAATCGGCAGCAATTTATTTATACGTGTGAGGACCTCCATGTTGGCTCTAAATCACCAATTTTGAGGCTAACTGGAGGATGGATAATATGGAGTGAAATTAGAGTGTAAGTTGAGAAAATAAGCTTTTAAAATAAAATAAAAGAATAAGTTTTATAATGTTCTGATGCCTTTTCGTTGTATAATTTTTACAATAAACATGCATTTTTTCCTGGGCTTTGCCACTCACAGTATTCGAGCAACTTCACAACCTTGATGTTCGGGTAATGATAGCGGAGTGTAGTGTAGCGGTAGTGAAGTGGAGTGGAGCCTGCACGAACATCACTTGAGATATATTTCCACATGCATGTTTAGTGAGGAATTAATCGTTGTTTCACTTGACAAGGTCAAGGAGGAAAAATTAGAATATTTCGTATACTATAATAATAAAACAAAACAAGAAATAGTGAGTGGATGACGCGACACCAGTCTTCTCAATGCATATTGTATTGACATTGACCAGGATGTACATAACTGTTTTGTGAAATAATTTTTTAAGCAAAACTGCATTGTCTAGCTTTATTAAATTTTGATGAAATTTTCAGTGTCAACCAGGCCATGTCAACTGTCATGTTTGTTGTATTTTTCTCTTTTAATTCAATTCAATTTCAACCTCAGCTCAGACTCAGTCATGATCGACACTCAATAATGTCTAGTCATGACTTGTAATGTTAGGGTGAACTTTTCCTTTAAAATATCATTATCAATATCATCAATTCAACTGAAGTCACTTAGTTTAGGCCCTAGTTACCTAGTTCAGTTGAAGTTCAACAAGAATTCAAGCCAAAATCCAATCCGGCTCAGCTCAGTGACACTGACAAAATATCAATCTAGTGATAGTCACTCACACTAGTGACACTACTACTAGTACGAGGTCAAGTAGTAGATTATCATGTCTATGTTTAGTATAGATCTACTAAAAAAGTAACCCGAGTGCCAGGGTACACTCCCTACCTTCACGTTATGGGCATCTGCTTGCATTCGTCGCAGAACTGGGCGGGCGGAGTCCCCGCTTGAACGAAGAGCAACTGGCCTTTTCATCCGCTCCTCAGCGAGAGCGCTCTCATTTTGAACGTTTCTTGCGATCCGTCTTAGTTGACCAAAAACGTTTTCCCCATCCATTTCTAAGCTTCACGTACTTCTGCAACAGAAAATTTACCAGAAAGTTGCTTCTAATTTAATGAAACGGCTATAAAGGTAGCTAAAAACAGGGTCAAAAATTACATACCGTTTTGAATTTGTAGAAACCGCGAAATCAATATATTATATAGTCTTTATCAAGACCTCTTCGATTTATTTTTCCTTCCCAAATCAAACACAATATTAATAGTACGGGAATGATTTTCTTTCTATTCAGTAATTGTTTTCTAATAAATCAAATGGCTGTATTGAAGATCAGAAATAAAGATATGATATTATGACTCTTCATGGAGTCATAATATTGTGAATATAGTGATATAATCATTGCACAAAAGGAAAAAAATCACAAAATACACGTATAATTTGATCTTTGTAAAATAATGTGCCTGTGGTCAGAACTCTAAAAAATGGCAATTTGGGCTTTCGGAAACTATAAAGCAACTAAAGCAATATTTCACAGCTTAACAGACATAGGGACCCATGACTCATTACCAGTGACGTAGCTAGGATTTTTTTTCCTTAGGGGGCACTGGGGGGATCCTTGCTTTTTCAGGGGGGGCGCCATTTTTTCCGGTGTGTGTGTATGTGTTTCAAGGGCGGATCCGACTTTCACCAATAGGGGACGGTGCCCGAAATTATCGTCACCTATATTTTCCCCGATCAGTCACTTCTTAGTTTTATTCTTATAAAACAACTTAAACATGAAATAATCTCATAAGCCTTATAAACAGTGCGAGTGTGAAGCGCGAGCGATTTTTTTTTTTTTTTTTTTTTTACTTTCATGTATTTTGTCCTGAAAATTTAATATTCTGGGCAATGTTATGTGTGATCCTGAACAAGATTCGTATGTAACTACATGTAGATGGTTACTGCGAATGCCAAGCGCGAGCAGAAACTGTTCTTGCATTATCGAAAATGGACCTGTTAAGGACTGCTTACAGTTACCCACGAAGACGGTATATATTTCAACAATGGGAGCGCGAAGCGCGAGCAAATTTTTTTGACATTCCGACCAAAAAATTGTCATTCTAAGCAATTTTTGTATTAATAGATGGGATAGGTATGTAATTAAACCATTGATGCGAGCGCGAAGCGCGAGAGGAAGAAAATTGGGATTTTAGACCTATAAAAGCGGGACACTCTATTCATATTTTGTAAATCATAAATAGGATATAGTTCATTGGGTATCATTAATAATGTGATCGTGAAGTGGTGTGAGCAGACAATTATTGATTAGTTCTGATGTCAACCTGGATAATTTAAGTACATTTTAAATAAAGAACATGAAGGCTATCGCGCATGTTTTAGATTTAGGCTGAATCTGAGCATTCTGAATACATTTTGTTTAATGGAACATTATGGATTACACGTAGATAATATTAGCATGGAGCTAGCATGGCAAAACAAACAGCGTGAGCTTAAAATGCTGATATGTTATAAAACGGACATTTTACAGAGCACTAAAATTTGTAAATGAAAAAATAGAAGAAAATAATGAAAGCTCGATGTCCGAGTTAAACTATGTTTTGTATATTGACTTAAAAACCCGGGGGGCCACTTATACCCTTTTTAGACAGGCTAAAATTTCCTTAACCCCGTACTATTGGTGGGGCTAAATGGCAATTTAGCCCCACCTATACCCTTTTTAGTCAGGCTAAAATTTCCTTAACCCCGTACTATTGGTGGGGCTAGATGGCAATTTAGCCCCACCTATAGTACGGGGTTAAGCTTAGCCCACTTTCGTTTTACACAGCGTTTTTGCAAAGTGGGCTAACCCCACCTATAGTACGGGATTATTTGGCCCTGCAAAAAAGCAGGGTTATCCCACCAATTGCGGTGCTAAGAGCAATAGTACGGGGTTAAGATCGCATGTGTAAAACGAAAGTGGGCTAAGCTTAACCCCGTACTATACATGTAGGTGGGGCTAAATGGCAATTTGGCCCCACCTATATAGTACGGGGTTAAGGAAATTGTAGCGTGTGTAAAAGTGTACGAGTAAAGTACTTGTACTACGAATGATTGACAGAAACCACTAGTCCGGGGTTAGCGTGTTTCGTGTGTAAAAAGCAAGCATTCCTGGCCGGGGTTAGCAATAATAATTTGGCATGTGTGAAAAGGAAAAAAAATAGTACGGGGTTAAGGATAGTACGGGGTTAGCGATAGTCCGGGGTTAAAGGGGAATCCAACCCATATAAAGACTTGTTTTTATAAGAAAAAGAAAAATCAGACAAGTTAATAGGTGAAAGTTTGAACAATATTGGACAAACAGCAAGAAAGTTATGAATTTTTAAAAGTTGTAAATATTGGTAATCACTATACCCATGGAGACTTCAAATTGGCCGCATATGGGATGTCATAGTGATGTAAGGCAAGGACTACTCTTCCATGTACTCCAATACATATTATGGCTAAAATGTCATTTTTCCCAAAAGTTTTATTTCAAATTATATTTTTCTTTCATGAGGACATAAAACAATATACTACCTGGGTTATATTTAGATTACTGCCCCAGGGGAATAGGTACTTAAGAGAAAACCACAAATCCCTGATAATAAAGTACATGGCCTATGGGATAGTTGTCCTTGCCCCTTGTCATAATTTACTTACCCAGTTGCCAATTTGAAATCTACATACTATTAGTGATCTCAATTTTAAAGCAGCTATAACTTTCTTATCGCTTGTCCGATTTCTTTCAAACTTTCGCCATTCTGTTTAATTTATTTTTCTTCTTCCCAAAACAACATTTTATTGGCTTGACTTTTTAAGAAAATCCTGTGTAAAAAGGGCATAAGAATATGAGTCTTTTGTTTTTAGGATTGTTTAAATCATTTTTAAATCACCGGGTCTGGAATAAAGACAACGCTCTAAACATGTGCTTTTCTACATGCATGGTCTTAATTTGGAGGATTGTTGGTTCTTAGATTCGTTGTTGGGGGTTGAGTTTTATTGATTTTTTATTCCTGAAATAATTGTGTCTGGAGGAAAGTCGATCTTCGACAATTGGTCTTCATGTTGTTCCACAGTAATTAGATTATTGGATATTCGTTTTAGAATATTTGTAAAAACTATTTTATTTTTTCAAATAGTAACCAAGTCTGGAGAAAGGATGTCTGCTTTACCCACGCGTTATTACAATGTTTTGTAGGGGTAGTAGTATTATTAAAAAAAAGACATATTTTTACTGGGTGAAACTTTGGAAATTTGGTCTTAGATTTGAAGTTTTTCAGTTCCTTTTTTAATAGCCGGGTCTGGAGGAAAGAGTACGTTCTAAAACTCGTGTTATTCCACGAGAATAAGAATATAAGGTCTTATGTTAGATTTTTTTCGTAACTGTTTTAGGTATGGAATAAAGACAACACTCTAAACCTCTTTTAAAACAGGTTCTTAGGTTGAAGGTATGTTTGGTCTTAGACTTTGATTTTTTTTAATTCTTACTATTAGCGTTTTTTTTTTAAGAAAAAATGGTCGGGCTGAAAGACTACGCTATATTCAGCATTCATAAGATTATGGGGTCTTTATACTGTTTTAAACTGTTATTCATAATGTTTAAATAACAGGTAACCGGGTCTGGAGAAAAGACTACGCTTGATTCTCAATTTACTCTTAGTGCACATATTCACAATATACACCGTATAAGTTGAAACAACAACAAAGACATTAATTCCACCAGTTTTAATTAACTGGGTCTGGAGAAAAGACTAAGCTCGATTCCCATTTTTTCCACAGGAATATCATTATCGTATCTTAGTTTGGACTTATATTATAAATTTTGAAATAACTGGGTCTGGAAAAAGACTTTGGACTTATTAAAATTCTTGAAACAACCGGGTCTGGAAAAAAGACTTTGGATTTATATTATAATTTTTGAAACAACCGGGTCTGGAAAAAAGACTTTGGACTTATATCACAATTTTTGAAACAACCGGGTCTGGAAAAAAAAAGACTTTGGACTTTTATTATATTTTTTAAACAACCGGGTCTGGAAAAAAGACTTTGGATTTATATTATAATTTTTGAAACAACCGGGTCTGGAAAAAAGACTTTGGACTTATATCACAATTTTTTAAACAACCGGGTCTGGAAAAAAAGACTTTTCTTATATTTTTTTAAACAACCGGGTCTGGAAAAAAGACTTTGGACTTGTACTTTGTTTTATTAACCCGGTCTGAAAAAAAGACTGCACTTTTGTGCTATATGAACGCATTACTATAGGATTTTATTTTAGAACGGATTCGCCAAAAATCCCTTCAAATTTATTACATTTGTGGGTAAAGTCATTATTACATTTGTGGGCGATCAAAAATTATTACATTTGTGGGTAAAGTGTTATTACATTTGTGGGCGTTATTACATTTGTGGGCGTTATTACATTTGTGGGTGCAACAGGGGGGGGGGGGTGCTGAGCCAAAAGTGGGGGGGGGGCAGACCATGCAAAAAAAAATCACAATCATATGGTAATTTTTACGTTTTTGTACATGGGTTAGAAAAAAAAATGGAGGGGGTGGGGTGAACCCCTCCCCCCAGCCCCCGCTTCCGCGGCCCCTGTACTTTACTCTAAACAAAAATGAATTATCATGTGGAGAATCAAGTCGAAAACGTTGAAGACAACTTTCTGTCTTCATGACACCACCCCATCTACGACAAGGTCTATGCACAATCTGTTTTCATCCGATGATGAACGTGAAGGTCCAGATTTTTTTTTTTAACAAGTGCACACCTAGTTACCAATAATGCATATAGCATTTCCATTTATTTGAAAGCAGGATAAAAGAGCATTGTAGATTAAATGCCTTGCTCACGGGCATAGCTGCCGCGGCCGGGGATCGAACCCCGGACTTTCCATGTATAGCCACTCGGCCACGGCACCCACACGGAAAGGGTGGTGCCAAGCGTCATCGCAAGGTTTTACGAGACAACATCCAAGGTATCAGAATTACGAATATCATCGATTCCAACTCCGGCCCGCGATTCATGACAATAAACGAACAAATGAATAAATAACGAAATTAATATAAGTAAATTCGATTTGATCGATTGACAGGCATATGGACCTAAGTAAGTAAATAGATAAAAATAAGTCTAAAGGTGTGTAGAAAATCTAAGAAAATAATGAAGAATGATTTAAAAATAAAAGATCTTAGTAAATGAATGTATATGAAATAAGAATTTATTTAAGAGCCAAGATAATCATGTATCATATCCAATATGGGGCTAACACTGGCGTAGATGTTGAAAGGGGTGGGGGAAGTGGGAAACACGTCAAATACCTAAGTATCATATATAGGTCTAAACATGCTCAAAGGTTTATTCCATGTATCGTAAGGGACATTTCGACAACAATGTCCATGCAGTCTCTTTGCTGAATGCTTGAGTAACAAAATTTCTCTTTTTTTGTCAGTGATAAAGTTATAGAGGGTAGTCATGTGAAAAACCGATAACTAACAAAAAATGTTTGATTATGAGTGAATTACAGGTGAAAATGTTGTGAGTCGTACAGGACTCAGAAATGTCCCGCACGACACGTAAGACTTTCATCTCTAATTCACCCTACCCCATAGTAAATATAATTTGAAATTGTAGTTTCTCATTTGTTTAGACAGCAGTATGAAACATGATGTGAAAATTGCTGATGTTTCTAGCAAAAATCTGTCAATATAATGCTGATTATCATCTGGGCTCCGTAAAACAAAGGTTTGCAATTTACGGAGCCCAGATCATGATCTTGTCCAAAGAAAGATATTTTAAACAAAAAAGACAAAATGAGGACCATTAACAGTGCCATGCGTGCAAACGATTTTTAAATAGGGGGCGCTAGGGGGCTGTTCAGGGGGGGGGGGTGTCGTTATACAAAAAAAACTGACAAGCAAAAAAGGGGTGATTTCTCCTACATCTCCGTCATTTGGAAGCAATCACATACTTCTTTATATCATTGGTACAACTTTTGTTTGCTTGTCAGTTCCTCATTCCAAGGGGGTGCTACCTGATAAATAACATACACAGCACCCCCTGACTTTTCTTAGGGGGTGCTTCGGGCCTTCAGCACCGCTAGCACTCCTGCTAAGCTTCCCATGGCCACAAAAATCTGTTTCCGAGTTCGGAAATGGGGAAGTGATTTCCCGCACGCATTACCTCCAAACACGAACGGCGCCATCACAATGTTGCCGCAGCAAGTTCGAGCTTTTCCACTATTTTCACTATTTTATTGGGTTTTTCGTAGATTTTACGTTATTTTCACTGTAAAATTGGGCTGAAAATATATACGATTTTCCCGTAAAAACGGTAATGTATTACAGTGTATACTTTAATAAATACTTGCCTCGACTTCTAATGGTTATAATAAAACAATTATAGGCTTTTTTTCTCCTCCCCTGTCGAAGTATATTTGATATTATCCATTTAATTAAATAAATATTTTTTCTAGCCAAAGCTAATTTCCACAATATATTATTTTTTTAAGTGGGAAGTCGTTAGGAGCGGAGAACGTGTAAAAAGTGTGCATAGCCCTAGGAAGATTTTTTTCGCTGTGGGACAGCCTTTTCGAAAAAAAAAACTTAAAAGCGAGTGAGCGAAGCGACAGAGCTTGTCATTGGGGCGTTTTGGCACTTTGTGTAGTAAAATTAAAGGATTTCGTGTTTACTTTTGGTTAATTTTGTGCAAATTTTCAGTAAAAAAAATGTAAGTTTTCAAAGGGGGGGGGGGGTGGGACTGCGTAGCGCAATGAAAGTGGGAAAGAAAGAGGGGGTGTGGGCAGACATACATACTTATGTACTTACATAAAAAGTGTAGATAACTGTATTTGACCCCCTCTAACATTTTACAATTATTATGTAGCCACGGACTGTATTATCTTTTGCCCGTATAACAAACTGCCGAACGATCAATCATTTTTATTTCTTCTGCCCCCGGTCCCCCATCCCAATCACTGTGAAATCACGGAGCCGCCCTTCAATGGCATCGTACGTTAAGTTAAAAAAGAGTTTGGTAACTCCACCGACTTCAGCTCCTAAAATTGAAACAGATCTGTCCTTCGAATTTCATGGGAACCAATTTATCCACCCGTCTCGCATGTTATTTCTATTTCTTAAAAAAAAAAACAGGCCATAATATTGCCAAATTATTCTGATGAAATAATTGAATAGCCAAAGCGCCTTACTAATTTTTCCTTAATTTCTTTCTCCCTCCCTCCCTCCTCCTTCTTTTTTTTTATTTATTTTTTTTATGGTCCTCCACCATGCTCACTTTTTAAACTTGTTTTTTATTGACTTTACACACACAAAGAAATTAACTAGTCTTTTGAAGACGGTGTTGACACAAAATTTTATCGAGGAAAACTAGATCATTATTATATTTAGGGGATTGAACGAAACCTCCCTATTCACGTCTCCCCAATTAATTCCTTAAAAGAAAAGTGCATGATTCTCTATTCATCAAGTCCAAGTAATTCAGATGTTTTGAAACAGTAACAATGCTCCCTAATTGAAATGACGGACGACAACTATCACCCATGGACTCGTAATTAGAAATAAATGTGAACGCGAACAAAACATGATTTTCTGTTCGTTATGTAAGGAAGCCTTGAATGGGAGAGGGCTTTCAGATCATCAAGAACTCTATCGTGTCTACATATATATATAATGAAGTCTTGGTTAATGGACAACGGACAATAGTTTCTTAATGTTACTTTTATCAAGGGACGGTAATCAGGATAATATTGTTCAAGATTAAGAGTGACGAAACATAATGAAGATAATGATTTCATGAAGCACCTATGAACAGCGAGAAGAGCATATGGACGAGAGAGGAACGGGACGAAAAGGGGAGAAAAGGAGGTGGAGAGGGAGAGGGGAGAGTCAGACAGACGTTGAGAGATAATTTTTTTGTGCTCTTTCAACGTTTGCAGTTTATGAATATTCAGAAAATAAAATTGTGGATGACAATCAATATTACCTCCTGTTTGTCACGCAAGGTGCGGCCTATAAGGACCAAGATAACAGTTATCATTATGGACACTTTTTATTTCCATAACTTAAAAAGCAAAAAACAACAACGCTGAAGAGAAAATTGCACATTAGCTGTCCTTCACATCCTCATTGATCAGACAAAAGTTTGCATGCTTGCTGCGGGCACTGACCGTAATGCAACTTACATGCTCTTTCCCGCGCTCGCCGTAACAGCTCGCCTGTGATTGGTCAAAGATCTGGAGGAGGTGTAGTCTTAACTTGTCCATCATATCAACGTGATGTGAGGGGCGTTACGCACGGAAATGGGTAAGTGAGTGAACGGCGGCACGGTACGAAAAAAGAAATAAACGCACTCGCTTATCAAGCACCCTATGCAATGTCCTTCGTATCAAACCGAAACGTTAATTTTCCACGTGGATTCAGTTTTCAGATGGTCGCCGATTTCACAACCGTGAACGTCGCTTTTATCAACCACGGCTCGGAGACTTGACTGCAGCTCAGCTCTAGAAATTGTCACCGTCATTCACAAGGGAACTTGTTCATTCATCATTTCCGATCCACCAGAGTCCCAGTTGCGGTTGTAGACTTGTCCGTGTAGGTAATAACGGATGAAATTTCCAACTGTGGTAAATTCATACGAAAGGATTTATAATCGACGAAAGTTCTTTATCAAGGTTCGAACACCAAGGAAGAACTGCTTCATATCCACAGTGGCTGCATGCTGCAGTGGACACATTATTTTGTGGACTCATCATTACATTCTTGTGAAGGATACAACATCGAGACATCAATTGGAAATCTTTTTATTACTATTTGCACAACTTTTGAAGCAAGAAGCTAATGTATTGAAAGTCAGCCAAATGACCGTGTCTCATATTTGCTTATACCAGGCATAAATCGTATAATAAGGGATCAAAGACCATTCATATTCGCTGGAACAAATAATACAAGTCATGTCGTGGATAAAGAATGCAGTTTGAATGCTGTCGTGTGAATATTTATTTCACATGTTCTTTTTGAACAAGGAACTGTTTTCAGCTAAATGCTTCTCAGTATCATCCTTTCATCGAATCTGCATATCA
The DNA here is from genome assembly GCF_018143015.1 of Lytechinus variegatus. Classification (NCBI taxonomy): domain Eukaryota; kingdom Metazoa; phylum Echinodermata; class Echinoidea; order Temnopleuroida; family Toxopneustidae; genus Lytechinus; species Lytechinus variegatus. Next base: position 23,046,696 of record NC_054743.1, on the reverse strand, counting down.
GTTATCGTATTCAAATTGAAAATCTTTCTAATGTTAACCCGCGTTTCCCCTTGGAACGGTAAATCCAAGATATTTAATACACATCATTTTCCTTTCGAAAAGGGATACCAATAATTCATCGGATTTATTAAACTCTAGATGGTCCATGATTAAGGGTGTACGTATCTTACAACTTGAATGACGAGAAACGAACTTGCAGTAGGTCCCTGTGTTATTTTACATTCGATCCTTTATATTTTATCATTAATTGATCATTAATGTATATCCCCAAAAAGGCTGGTGTTGATGATTTCAAAAGGCTTCTTCGTTAGTATCCTCAGTTCGTGATATAATCATTGCAGCTGTCAAGCGATATCAAAGGAAAAGTCAATTTTCCAGAGATTTTCCGTAACTTTTGTCAGTGACGCACTGGAAGACAGTAACACCGTCAGGTAACAAACGAAAGCTCTCCTTCTCTCAGGCAATGGAAGAACACGCGATATAGAAATATTTGCAGGTTTGGAATAGGAAACTGACAATCTTCGGGAAATCCTTCATTCTTATTTTCACAACCGATTTTCTCATATCAAGCACCTACGTAGTAGTAATAATACGCAATATCTAATCTTCATCCACTGTTTCTACAATTTTTATAAGACTGAAATATTACGAAAGAATTCTGTGAGAAATGGAAACTGACATATAAAGACGATAAAAATAAAAGAAGCCAGACGAGTTTGCTGATAATTTTTCTTTTCAGTAAACAAGTAATAACAGTAGTTTAAAGGAGCAAAGGGCGGAGCAGAAAAGTTTGTATCATTATTTTAAACTCAAACTATACGATTCGCTTACGTGTTCGAATCATGCTAATGAGAAACAATGTCTGGATGGTTCCGAAATGCCTATAAGCACGACCTGGATTTAAAATATGCAGTTCGTAAGTGACCGAAAAGGGATTTTCTGTTTAATCCAGTGATCACTGTTGAGCGATATTTTAATTACGAATCGCACAATATTGAAGCTTGTATCAGAACTTAGTGATATCGATTCTGCCGAGGAAAGTCCCCGAACACAAACTGGAACAAGATCTAGAGCATGCATGGAGAGATCGAATTCATGTGGTCACTTGATAGTTCAGTTTATTGAGCATCGGTGCTACTAGGAATGCCACCAATTTAAAGGATGTTTCCTCAGATCTTTATGAGAGGCAACTGATAAGTTCCATGTACGTGATGTATACTTTCATGTGATGTAAGAATATCATATTTTTGAGATATTTCCTGAAAGAATCCAAATGTGCTCAGAGTCAATGTTTGCCTGCTTTTATATATTTGTCCAGCGGGAAACATCCGAAAACGATACGTTCAAGTTTGCCTCGAAATCTCGCTTTACAGAAGACCTTGAAATGTTTTAACAGTGTTGCATATATTATTCAAGAAAGACATCGTAATCTGGAAACAACGTTCCTGTGTACAACTTTGGAGGTCATTCACGTTGTGAGCCTCGCTCTAGGATGGAAGGAGTGAGCTATTCTCGGGTAGGGAGCACACCCTATCCAATGCCACCCGGTAACCAATTCAATGTGGCTCTTGGAAACATTACCGATGGCAATGTGACCTATAGTAATATCCCACCGCTTGGGTTCCAAGAATACTTCGAAATCTTTGTCCTGGTGGTGATAGGTATCTGCGGTGTGGTCGGCAACGGGACATTGATCTATAGTGTGCTGATGAACAAGGACATGCGGAGTGTTCCCAATGTCCTCATAGCCAATGTTGCCGTGGGAGATCTCCTAGTGCTGTCTTTCTCGGTTCCTTTGACCATCCTGTCGTACATCCAGGACGATTTCCCTCTAGGACTCACCATGTGCAAGGTTACGGCGTTCATCCCGGTTGTTTCGGAAGGTGTCTCTGTGTTCACTTTCACAGCACTCAGCTTCGACCGTTACAACGCCATCGTCCGGCCCATACAGAGGCGGCGCAGCCCAGTGGTCCGTCGCACCTGCGTGGTGGCGGTCTGTATCTGGGTGGTAGCCATATGCCTTGGGATACCCTCCATGTTTCTTGCCTACCTCAATTACGAGATGGACCCTTATGTGCTCTGCTTTATCCTGCCGCACTTCACCCTCCAAGCTCGAATCCATGAGGTCGCCCGATGCCTTGTCATGTACGTTATCCCACTCACTATCATCACGTGTTATTACTGCCTCATCGCAATCCAGCTCTTTCAAAGTTCCCGAGACATGCCTGGCGAAGGTCATCAAGAAAGTAAGCAAGCAAGAGCTAGGAGACGTCTCGCCAAGGCTGTCCTTGTATTGGTCTTTATCTTCGGCATCTGTTGGTTCCCGCACTTCATGAGGAGGTAAGAGCGAATAAGATTCCTATAAGATTCTTTACAATTAGTCTCAGTCAATGAGCGTTGGCGGACATCAGGGTTCCGTAACCATGGTAACCAGTTGTAACATAAATGTTTACAATGAAAAAAAATAAAACAATTCTGCATGGTTTCTTTTCCTAAAATCCAGACAAAATAGTGATCTTAATAGTTGACCTTTGCCAATTGCGCTTTATTGCAAGTTCATAGTATAACAATATGCTGGTCGCAATTATGCAATAATCAATTTTCGCATGATACCATAAGATTTAACAGATCAACCATCACATCTGGCTCTATTCTAAAAGTCGACCGTACCTCCTTCGTTAAGATAATATTCAACAGTTATCATTGTTATATGAAAAGATGACTGGTCAATGGTACTTACTAATGACCGGTAAAAGTTATGTAAAATCATACAGTCAGCTGGCACCACTCAACAATGCGTGTATAGTGGCGATTAAAAGGGGTCGTTATGGCTTGTTGTCTCATGAATGAAGGTATGTAAGAGAATACAATGCCAGCAAGGCAAATTCGATAAAGTGATATTGATATCAAACGGGTTTATTTTGGTCGACATAAGTGTTTAAAGCGTTATATACCCGGCATCTCTATTGCCCGGATAGCAGCTTGCGTCGATCTGCGACTCATGCACATTTTCAATTCCTTGGGGGAATAGAGTCAATTACCTCAATTTGAACTTTTATAATTCCGATCCAGTAATGCATGTATTATGTCATCTTATGCTAGAAACTTCTCGTGCGGAAGTTCAATCAAACATTGAAAAAGATTTATCGACAATACACTTAATTGATCAGAAATAACCTTTCCATTGTTCATTGCATTTATTTCGAAATGAATTGAAACACCCCACCCCCTCCCTTGAACAACATTAAATGTATGAAGGTAGGTTCTTTCATCCCATCTATTTCTCTCTTCGAAAAGTTATCTTCGGTCGACAGCAATAATCACCCCCTTATCGTTATCGTCTATAATTATGTCGACACGATTAAATATGTAATTGAGAGTGTCATTCTCGTAATGACATATCGTTACCCGCGCTATATTGGTCCTAATAATTTGTTGTCTTCGTATCTTCAGTTGAAATAATTATCTACTTAACTCAAAGTGACATCTGTAACGAATGTTGTGATTTTTCTTGACAAGCGAACGCTATTTATATTTGAACACCCCCCCCCCTCCCGTACAGCTTGATAAAAAGTAATTCTAAGTACTTCACTTTTACTGTATACTCCGTCGTTAACACGTTCCAAGCGAAGGACGTTTCAAGCAGAGGGAGTTACAAATGTTCTAACCAAGCCCTTTACACTCACAAAGAGAAGGGACGTCTTTTAATATGTATTAAGATATAGAGAGGGGGCAAGTAAGTTAGATGCGAAAAGGTGGAGATAAATCGAAAAAAAAGAAGATGAATATATATTCTAGAGAGGGGGCCTAAAGAAAAGAGAGGAGAGAATAAGTGCGGTCATAAGGGTATGTGGATGAGCTTGAATATGTTCCTTCCAAGAATGTGCTTCCAAATATTGGCAATGGATAATAAGATCACGTACTCAATTTGCATTTCTTGAAGCACCAGTTTCCATTGCATTTTCGAGCCGACTGTATACCTATTTTAATCACATCTCGTTTTGATCACTTACATTATTCATCTTTAATGATAGTAACGGCGTGAAATAACCTTGAACTAGTAATTCCCTTGCTCCACTTCCTGCCGTCAATGGCGCTTGCTCGTGTGTTTATTTTACTTATTACACCCACGTCAGATCAGCTAGCCCATTAATAGTATGCATATTGCCTTTATAATTTCCATCCATGCATACCTGATGTTTCTCAAACAATGTATGGTCAGAAAGTATGGATGAACTAAAATACAGACGAACGAAAACTGTCAAGCATTGGCATCAGTGGCATAACTACGGGGGAGGGGGCATGTACCCCCCAATCGGTTGGCCCTCCAAAGGGGGGGGGGGACAGAAATGTAGTGGGGGAAGAAATTAGTGTATATTAAATCATGATATATTTTATCACATTATATTTTTTTCATAACTTTATGAAACATAATTTGCTTAGAGCTTATGTGTTCGCCATTCCTGGTGCTCGAATTGTCTGTTTAATGGGATAATATAATCCTGTTGTACTAAAACACCCCGTTATCAAGTCAATATACACGAAACATATTTCCTCGCACTTCGAGCTGTCATTGGATTTTGTAATGACATATGCTTCTTATTAATTACTTCTTAAAGTGATTGCCCCCTTTTAAGGTCTGAATATTAAAAAAAATCCGTGCTTACGTTCGCATTAATGAGTTGGTAAGATATATATGCCTGCTCTTCATTAATTCATAAAAACAGTCTTTAAATGGAATTTTCTTGTCTGAATATCAAAAAAATTCAGCTCGCGCTTGTCGCTCGCATCGTTTGGATAGTAAACTATGTATGGTCTTAGTGAATACCTTCAACATCTACAAGCAAGCCTTAGAATGTCCCTCTTCAGGTCTAAATGTAAAAAGTTTTTAGCTCGCGCTTCGCGATCGCAATATTTGATTAGTGAGATACGTATAAAATGTTCACGATTACAATTACTACAAAAAGTGCGTCATTTGTTTAGGTGTAATAAAAACAAAATCAGCACGCGCTTGGCTCTCACATTAGATGACTGTGGTGAGATATGTATGCTCTTCATGAATTCCTAAAACATGGTCATTAAAATCTTCCTGTCTGGATTCAGTATATATACAATTTCAGCTCTCACTTCCCACTCGCAATGTTTGTTAAGTGACAAAGGTGTGTATCATTATTACAAAAATTTGCTTTATAATGTCCATTCATTTGGTCTGAATATGAAAAAAAATCAGCATTCGCTTCGCGCTCCCATTATTTTGATCAGTGAGATACATATCCGTTTAATGACACAGTCTTTTGAGTGTCTCCATTAGGTCAGTATTCCAGGCAACTAAGCGCGCTTCACGCGACAAATAAGTGACTCAATTTTTTTGCTGGTGCCAAATGCCGTGACCCACGGTACGCCACTGATTGGCATCATCGTCAACATAATTTTATCATTTCCATCACCATCAAATCAACATCATAGTGATAATTATGCAAAATGAAAACTCATTTTTCACCGTCAACATGTTCACCAATACCAACACGATCAGCAGGAACGCAATCATCACCATCATCATATCATAGTCGCCGTCATTATCATCATCATCATTATCATCATCATCACCATGTCCTTCTCCAACGTCATCGTAGTCATCATCACCGTCATCATAACCATCATCATTATTATCATCATCATCACCATGATTATCACCATTATCATCATCCTCTTCATCATCATCATCTTTATCATCTTCACCACCATGTCCTTCTCCAACGTCATCGTGGTCATCATCACCTTCATCACCATAATCATTATTATCATCATCATAATCACCATCATCATCACCATTATCATCATCATCCTCTTCATCATCATCATCATCATCACTACGTTGTCCTTCATGCATATGGATATCCCCTCCTTTCGTATTCCCCATCATCACGTTTTCCATCTTCTCCTACGGTGTCACATTGAATTATTAAACATTGTATCGCCCTTGTAAATGTCGATCATTCTCATAATCAGATATTGGTCTATTCCATTATAACTGTGCGAAACAACTATAAGTATGTCCTTTTTTTATTATTACTAAGGGCATTCGGGGTATCAGTAATTCTGTACCAACGGTACTTGTAATAATGGATTTGTATAAATTCTTTGGACATCATTGACATGTATATCAACAGTTTGATCGAATATGACATGAAATCATTATGAAATATATTTAACACAGCAATGGTCATTGGTAGTTTGCAGTTTTATGTATTGTCATGATTAGGTTGCAACCTTTTGAAAATTAAAATTTAACCATTTATTCGTCAGAAAGTGTTTTTCAAAATAAGACGTAATTTAAAAAAAAAATCCCTTAAGTGAATATTTTCAACGAAATAGATGTCCGTTTCCCTTTCTTGATGAAGGAATAATTTCAGTATTTTACAAGTACAACATTCTTTGCCATTTTTTACTTCTCTATTTTTACCATTCATATTTATTTCAAGCGTTAACCCATTAAACATCGATTTCTGTCAAAAGGTATAGACAACCTTGAATGGGATTCGATCTATTTCGGTACATCTGTCATTAAAAATATATTTATAACTAAGAGATTGATTGACCTGTGACTAAGCCAATTATTCGATCCGATTGTATCTTGATCGGTCATTTCGGATAATTCATTTGGATATCGCAGTCATCTATCCGGATAAAACATCATCTCGTTTTTACAGAAGGGAGGGAGGGAGGGGTGGGGGAGGGAGAAGAGAGGGAGAGAAAAGGAAGACAGATGTGTTTGAATGTGTGAGCGCCCGTGTTGGGAGAGGGAGAGAGGAATGCACTCATGATGTAGACAGATATTCAGAAAGCGACAGAGGTAGAGCAAGAAAGAGAGACACATGCCATACGACTATACAATTTTATAAATGGATAGAAATTAGATGAAAAGCAGAAGAATCGAGAAAAAGGGAAATAAGGGGGAATAACGAGAACTGGGTGGGAGAGTGAGAAAGTTTTTAATGTGTGATGACAGAGGGGAAAAAGGAAGGAACAAGGAAGTTCAATGAGAGATAGGGGTAAAGACGTAAAAAGAGAAAGGAGATTCTGTTGTTCCAGATCTATAAAATATTCTAAAGAAAATAATTAAATATAAATATGAAAATGGTGTAGAGTATCATGCACGAGAGAAAGGTTGTGAAAATTGACAACGTCAATTCTGCAAATTATGTACCAACGGGGTTGACTAATAAATCAGATACCATCCCACATACCAGCTAATTAATCAACTCAAAGTTCACTCAATCCCACTTTAATTTCGACATAATTATTTTATTGCCAATGCTAAGCACGCCAAGAGTGAAAAGGGATTGACGCATTTCTGTCAATACAAGGTCGTTGCGTTTCAAAATAACAGAAAGAAACCTTCACCATGGATCCTATATAATTCAATTAATATTTTTTCATGCATTGTATTGTTTCCATTTTGTCGCGTTATCTCTGTTGTTTCCCCACTCGCCATACACCAGTTACCTCTTTGTAAGCTGAATTTATTCGAAAGACATTTTTCTTTTATACCTGCTTAACAACTGCTTTACCTACTGCTCCAATCCTGTAGATTTTACAAGAATACAATGTACTCGGTCATTTTTTAAGGACAAAGTTGGCGGAGAAATTGAAACATTTCAAATGTGAGATTAATGGATTGCAGGAACGTGCTTAGCGTCCATTGGGTTAAAGTGTATTTCATGAAAGTGCCACTTTCCCTATACTACTCCGCCTCTCACACATCTAGTTCAAGTACACGTACAACGCCGTTTGGAGGTGGGATGATGTTGACAAAAATTGTCTTATCGCCTCCGAGCTTGTTAAATTGTTATACTATACGCTTTTTTGAATAGGGAAGTGATTTTCAACTGCAATATTGATTTCGTTTCTAATCTGGGATTGATACTCTTACAAAAGGCGAGGTAGATGATGATTTTTCGAATTTGGCATAATCATGCAAGAGACAGGGAAAAGAGGGAGGGGGGGGGGGCGGAGGGGAGGGGAAGTCGTCATCCTAAAAGCATTAACATGATTAATATCGTTAATTCTCTGATCCACTACTTATAACATAATGAAACGATTGAATTGATAATGTATTAGAATAATAAAGATTTCTAAAGAAATGTGTGCTGAAGTTTCACTGTACGTTGTGAATTACTAAAGAGGATTGCATGAAATCGGCATGAAATACAGCTCCGTTCTCGAGAGACATCGGTAGCATACTAATTATCAAGCTGCCAAAAATACTTCGTTTAGTACCTGTTTTGAATATATTCATGAACTTGCATATCAGATCATAAATGAATTCAATCACTTATTGCATCAATTATATATTTATTTTTTACCTCCATCATGTCCATGAATGGGCAGGAAAAGTATAATAGCAGAACCAGGAAAATGTACTCCCATAGAGAAGAAAGTGAATTGCGGCAAACAATCGGGATTGTAGTATAGCACTTGTTAAGAACCACGAGTTATTTTTTCATTTTTTATTTACTAAAACATAAAATCATTTTTTGGAGAAGGAATGTAATTAACCCTAGTGGCTCGTTCAACGAACCGTGAGGGGTAATTCATATAGTGTCACTATCAGTGACTTTAAAGGGCAAATCCATTCTAACAAACTGATTTGATAAATTTGAGCAAAATCCATCAAGCCACAGTGGCAGATATTTTTGACGGGAGTATAAGAAAATTTGAGTATGACAGAGTGATATATTTTTGAAAGGATGAAATCAAAATCTGCGTTAGGATGATTTTCTTTTTTATTCTTCATTCTTTTCAGTCAATTTTCACTTTATTGATTAATTTGAATATGATATTGCATTGTATTCAACATTCCGCACAGATGCATATTTATTGTCGAGAGCAAGCTGAACTGGTTCAGGAGAGAAATTAATTAGTTTAAATCAAACTGCATCCCACCTTCAATTTTCTATATTTTTCTTGTTAATTAAACCAAAATCCCACAATGGTCCATATACTGAACTCAGGTTTAATCTAAACGCTGGTCTATGGGTAGCCAGTTGTGGCGCATATTCAAATATGAACTTATTTGACACTCGAATCATGCATATCTTTCAGGGAATTTAGAATAACATTAACAGATATTTTCATCGTTAAAGCATGAATAAACAAAATCGTATGCCTAACAAATACACAATATCAACAAATTTATTCATCTTTGACTCCCCTTAATTTAGGTACATAGACCATAGTCTGAGTTAAACTTGACTTCAGAATATGCGTATTTTGAGTTTTTGACAGACGTGTATCAATCAGGTATGATTATTTACGTCTGGGACCGACCTTTAACGTCACCATCCGAAAGACGTGATCAGGGCTCGAACCTCGAACCTCTGCATCAATTTGTAACTTCCCCACAGCTTGGATTACAGGCGCACACCACATCGCCCAGTTCAGAATACGTTCAATTTCTTGGTATTTAACTCTGGTTAATGCACAGACAGCGGACATACGCCGGCCATCATCATTATTATCGCTCATCTTCATTTTCCAGAGTACATCACGTGACACAATCCCTCCCACGGCTCACCCTTTCCCGTTTTTCAATCTGATCTCGTAATTACTGCATTATTTGCAGACGACGAGCTACATGATCAGCAGAATGCTAAATATTTATACGATGGGATACACTTTTCCAATTTCTACCGAATAGTAGGGGAGAAAGAAATGACTGTAGCTGGAAAGAGATTGAGTGACCGTTCCCGCGTTTCTTATGATCCGTATTTATTTTGTTTTCTGATCTGTGGATTTAATACAGAGGGCTTTTTTGGTCTTCATGTGCATTCTACCAAGGAACTCCCACTTTCATGATTCTACAATGATCAATATGAAGAGTTTGTTTTTATAAAATTGTAGGAAGTAGAGTAGGGGGGATGGGAGGCTAACAATGAGAAATATATGGATAAAATCCATATATAATGCTGGTGGTGGTGGTGATGATGACAATGATGATGATAATACTAATGTCAATGTAAAAATTGTAAAAGATAGTATTATCAACCAACAATTAAAACGATGCTGCTGATGATGATAATTGATAAAAAGTTTGTGATCAAGGAGCCGTTTCATAAAGCTGTTCGTAAGGTAAGAGCGACTTTAAGAAACGACTGCTGAACCATTCTTACGCGCTAAACCATGGCCAATTCATTATACCATTTATTTACCAAAAGAAAGCATTACCAGTCGTTCTTAAATTCGCTCTTATTTTACAAACAGCTTTATGAAATTACCCAGAGCTGTATTAAATGGCTTTCTTTCTTTATATCATAGTCTGCATCACGTTGTATGACTTGGATAAACACCGATATTTCGTTACTTCAGCAGTAAAACGCGATGAAATATTATATTTCAAATGAAGTTTGTTATATCAATCTTTGAAAAGATTTCAGGAGAAATTCGATGTCAGTAGGCCGACAAGAATTTTATTAATTTTCTTAATAAAGACCAAGGCCCCTTTCTTCTCTTCATAGAGAAGAAGTTTGGTAACACTTAAACAAAATTTCATAACCATTCAATCATCCTCATTCAATGAATGACTCTATTTATCTCCCCCTTTCGATTGGTTATATTGGCCCAAAATATATTTATGACCCGAAGTGCGGAGAATGAAAGTATCTTATTTGCCACTGGCGACGGTATATAATCTGCCAATTTCTCCCCAAGTCAAGTAGATGATAAATTGAATATTTATTCCCACGTCAAATTACGCAATTAATTCACTACCATTCATTCAAATATCAGTCCCCCTTTCCTCAATTTTTAGTCAGATTAGAGGGAGCGCCTCTAGTCCATCAAGTTCATCATGGGACCATGATTACGACACAGAGCATTCATGCAATTCGCTCCTTTTTCCTATATTCCCAATGCGCTATACATTAACGTAAATAAATCAAGTCGTGGGGATAACATCGTGTTTGTTACTTGAACGCGAGATGATCAGATGATCACGAATGCGTCAATGAAAGCACAAATGACTGATCCCCAATCAACCCAACTTTCTTAGTTGAGGGATGATACCTAGTACCCACTGTCACGTTTGGCGCCACGGTCTTAATCGTGGACTGATCGCAATGATCGTATCACATCGAATAAGATCGTATTAGATCAGTGTTGAGGAAATCGTTCTGATCGTAAACAATTTCAGTGTAAAAAATGAAGTGCTGATTTAGCACTTACAGTGCTTGTATAGTGACTGCACTGCAAGTGCTGATTTTCTGGTTTAAATTTGAACTAGAACACGAGGCGCGATAGCTCGGTCGGTAGAGCGGGGGATTCGGATTCCGGTGACCCGGGTTCGAATCCCAAGTGGTGCGCTAGTGCCCTTTGGTAAGGCATTTATCCTCATTACCAGGTCCCTCGGAGAGGACCTTAAGCCGTTGGTCCCCTGGTTGCTTGCTCACGTAGGGCATTCATGCTTTCCTAGCAGTCAGGTAAAAACCCTCGGTATAACATTCAGCACTCGTCGTGCAGTCACTATACAAGCCTGTAAGTGCTAAATTAGCACTTCATTTCCTACAGTGTTGAATGGTTCAAACATGTTCGCGATCAGTTACGAATCGCTCGGCAATGGGAACGTGGTGATGGGTCATTCGGGCATGGAAGCATAATGTGTCGCTGATCGTAAATTACAGCACAATCCACGACCCGTTACCAACCGATCTTTAAAGATCTTTAATTTTATTGTAACTTCAACTTTCCTTTAAGCATTCTTATTTGCTGATGAACAAAATGATATTAAAATGACATTGTTTGCTTTTCAGAGCGTGAGGGTGTGAATTATCTATTTCACAACCACATTCTCATATTTCATAGAGTTGTAAAAATGCAGCAGTTTTGAAGTTAATTTGTTTTCACATTAATGAGTTGTAAAAAGAGTCTGAAATTTTCATGGGACGAATTTGCCATTTTATCGAGATGCAGGGAAGTCAATGTCGTGACATGACGTTTCTTTCTCATTGCTAAGCGTTTACATATCTAAAACGCAACATTCATGATGCTTTCTCATCTGAAACTTGGGTTGATATCGCTACATGGAGGAGTTCACAGTTTTCACCTTTACTTTTTTGAACTGTTGACTGCATCTAAAAATTAAAGAATAACGATATAAACACAAACATAACAAGGGGCGTACTGCGTGTCTATTATTAAGTGATACGATAACAGCAATACATCATGTGCCTAAGCTGATGACCTTGATAAACATGTGGTTGAAACATACGGCATTTCCAGAAGAGTTGAATGGTTACCAATTACAGGTTACAACATTAATCGAGTAAACATGGTAAGTAAAATTAATTCACCCTTGCAAAAACTGAATCCGGCTTTCTGAAAAAATATATTGATGGTGATGACATTAAAAAAACGGCAAGAAATTTTTTCTAGCATCTGTTAAAATATCAAAATTAAACAGGGTGTGTTGTCAGTTTGGGGGAGTCCCAACTTGAAGTGAACTTGAAGTGAAACAGTAACGGTTGTTCTGTAAAATCATGGGGGCTCTATAATAGGCCGATTGAGTACGTCAGGATACTGCAGTGCAAAATCATGAGGCAGATGGGAGTCGGAACTTGTTTAAATGGTTTTCAAACGAAGATACTTCCATTGTCAGCCATAGATGTCGAATTGATATTGTACACGTAAATTCGACGGTCTATTCCTTTTCCCTCAATTCCCCTTGTCCACCCCCCCCCCTTCCGGTCCATCGCTTTATCGTCAGGTCCTTCAAGCAAGTAACTCTGGTCACTGACCTGGCCTGGGGTTCGTTTCATGAGACTTCTTGCCACGCTCATGAAAACCGATTTTAATTAGATCAGTACTCTCTACTAATCAGATGCTGAGATGTCAGGAGCTTTTGATAGCCGCCACGAGAATAAATGGCAGGTTTTATGAAACTCTCCCCTGTATGTAATTGTTATGATCATGGAAAAATTAATGGTTTTGGAGAATATTGAACCAGGCATGTAGTTTGAGCAAGGAAGAAAAGCAGGGTACGTAGACCTACCAAGGAGCTACCTTTGACTAAAATGTAGGGTCTACTCATAAATCCCATTCCTGAGTAAAGTAGACAAATGATACAATATTGGTGTGTCGTCGATCAGTAACTAATTAATATGAAATGTGTTACCGTCTTGCTTTCAAGGTGACCATGCATGGTAATTTTTCCCATAGAAAAAATGTGCAGCCTACTCATGCCTTGTGATATGAAACCCTCTCGCTGAAATGAAACAGCAAGTTTTGTATGTGCTTGTCTTTTCGTGGAGACACACTTGCGGGTCAAAGTTTCAATCAGGGTCTGTGCCTGCAGTCTAGTTTTCATAGATGCGACTCATAGCATAATTCACGACCAGGATGCAATTATGGTTGATCCGGGAAAAAACGGCGGGAAATTGCCGATTAAATTACAGGGTTCAAGCACCGTTTCTTGGCCAGGCGATCGACTCGCCGTCACGGTCCCGGGGGAAAGCGAATTAGGAAGTCTGGCATGCACGATGTCGGGATGGACTGGGTCCTTCGCTCGCTAATGTGCTGAATGGAATCGGTATGATGGCGATCATGGCGGAGGTTGGAAGTGCGTTGAGAGGATTCTGGTGGTATTGGGGCGTCGCAGTTATGGGGCGGGGTGCAATTTCTGAGGGGCGGTGGGCCAGTAAGGGTATACCGTATTTACACTTAATCGGCTTTTGAATCGGCTCGCGGTTCTGAACCGCGAGCCGATGCAGCATCGGCTCTTTCATAGCGTGTAAACGCGATTAACTTGCATCGGCTCGCGGTTCAGAACCAGCAATTTGCACCACCAAAGTAGTAGGTTCTGAACCGCGAGCCGATGCAGAATCGGCTTTTTACTACGTGTAAACAGAAAGCCGATTCTGCATCGGCAATTGGTGCGCAATTCATTTACTTTAAAATTGTGACGTAATTGTAAGAGCACGGATCCAGCGTTGTCTTTATTATCATGATTATGACGTATATTGTTTGTGTAAGTATCATTTCATTTTTTGCATCGGCTCGCGGTTCTGAACCAACCCGAGCTGTAACAGCGTGTAAACGCAGTGCAAGATAAACCAAAAGCCGATTCTGCATTGGCTTTTGGTTCTGAACCAAAAGCCGATCAAGTGTAAACACGGTAAGAGTGGATGAGATAGCGCGTCAAAGGTATTAAGTTTAATCAAAATATATGAGGGGATGTTTGTTCATGTCTGTAATGGTGAGTGTGTGTGTATGCAGCGGCCGCGTAACCGGGGGGGGGGGGGCTCAGCCCCTTACCCTAAAACCGTGTACATAGTGTACAAAACGTAAAAAATATAATCTGAATGTGATATCTGTATGATCATCCTCGCCCACGCCCACACTTTTGATAAAGTTATGCGATCACTTTGTGTGTGATGTGTGCGTGCATGAAAGGTTGGGTGTGGGTGCGTGTGTGAGAGAAATTTATATCTACTTTAACAAAGCCAAGTTGTTTTTTTATTCATTCCTTGTTCTCCTTACAATTCATATTGATATAGCTTTCCATCTTATTTACCGTAGCCCTCGTCTAAAATTGATATCAAAGTTGTATACAACCCTTCAAATACTCTTAAACATGCTGAGTGCTTGTAATATCGATCCTCTGCTACATGTAATCTGACTTCCAGGCTACTTGAGGTTCCGAACCGTTCTGTAAGATTAGCTCTTTAGGATGATCAGAATGATTCGAAAACCATTCATATGACTCAACGTTATTTTTTGTTAAAATCACTCTTTAAAAAAGAGGTATGAAATAGTGAAGTTATCAAGAAAAAAATAAGTTCTAAAGCAAGATGCAAAAAAGAAAAATGAGGATTGACGTCTGAAAACGAAAACTTACAAATATGTCAAGAATGTTTAGATACTGCGATGGGTACAACTGACTAAGACGGTGTATGTTTTACACAGATCGATCGGATAGTTTTTCCTCACGTGACTTGTGTATATATTTTTTTTTATATTGCACAGTCATGCAGTATAACGCCGATATCCGCACTCGACGTATATCAAGTTTTGACTATTAACTGCTCGTGAGTGTTTTTGTATTTTTTTCTTTCTATATAGGTTAACCAAATATTTAACATTATTTTCTGGAAAGCAAGCAATACCACGCATTATTAAAATAATTATTCAAAACATGGAGTAAAAGGCGCCATCGCTCCATAATCGCGGAAGTCCCGTTCGTGCATATTAAGAAAAACAACGAATATGCATAATTACCGGATTCTATATTCTATGAAATCTCGCTGATAGCTCGTGTCCTTCAAACAAAAGACTTGTCAAGTTTTGTAGCTTTTCGTTACATTCTTGTACATTTTGTGTAGACGTGTGGGTAAATATAATAAATCTCTAACAAAATCATACTCATGGTATTTTCGAAAGCTTTCTGGAAAACGGTGAACAAGATTTGGATACACTGTTAGAAAATTTATCCTTAAAATAAAAGATGTTCCTGCAGCAGAGTCTCGAGAACACCTGTAATCTTACCAGATTGCGTAATCTTACAGGAAATTGGTATTTGGTGTATGGAATCTTACAGATTTCCTTAAATAAAACACCCTTTTCCCCTTTTTAAACAGACCTGTTCTGTTAAATTGCAGAAAAATCCTGTTATATGAATTTACAGATTGATTCTGTTATTGCTTTCTGCAAAATTTTCTTTTCTCTTTTCTGTAAAATAACGGTATTTTTAACAGTGTACATCATATCTTACGGATGACCCCCCCCCCCCCTGCCCTGCTATCAAGAGCGCTCTCTCTGGAAATTAACGTCTTTTAATACTTCCAAGTCGTATTAGAAGCAAATAAAATCTTACTTTCCTGAAAGTCTCGTCTCCAGACGGACAGTTATCGAATTATGTAAACAATTATATTATACCTAATAGGATATAAGAGAACCGTATAGGGATTGCAGATCTGGGCACGTCACCCTTGAGACTGAAGCTCAATACACGGCAGTTCGAGTGGGGGATTTCCCGTCTTCGTATGTCGTATAACTAACCACGCTAACAGTCGGGAGTCGCCAGTGGCTCTGGTGATGACTCGCTTCATGTGCCACCGTTGTCGTCTGCCGGCACAAAAGAGAAAATGCAAGATTTGTATCAGAGATCTTGTAATTCAAAGAGGGGTTCTGGGGATGCTGGCAGCTCAATTATCACTCTTTTCCCTAGTGGTCACATACACGTATATCGCCATGATCAGAGTTTCAGGAGATTGCCCAGGATATTTACTTGATATTTCAAGAAAAGAAATCCTTACTCGCCGTTGGCATTCGTCGATGTGAGACAATGCCTCCTGATTTTTTTCTCAAAAGTTTTGTACATCAGTCTAAGGGAGACAACCCCCACCCCCGTAAAAGATAATCTTACAAAATCGCCATTGCTTGATATTTTAATGACATAAACATGACATGAACTCTTCATATTTTGGTTGTATTATATTCTATTTTCTATGAAATACAATACACTCCCAAAGTTATATCCGACGTAATGAATAGACAATTAAAGCTGTAGCAAAATTTGTGGCTTTCTCGTATGCATTTTCTAAATACATTATTGTCATGAAATTGATAAAAAAAGACCTGTGATATATATCCTGAAACTCGCCTTTAAGCATTAAGCTGGTAACGAATGGATATGATACCGCCACCTTTCCTGGACTAATTAAAAAATGTCAGGAAATATAAGAAATTAATTAGATGAATCAAGTGTCTTGGATCATCGTAATAATAAATAATAATTTCTATGCATTGAAATTGAGATCTTTATTAGACTAAACATGCAGAAACTATTTAAGAAACAAATACTTTTCTGCCGATCCTAGCTTTACCAATAAAGTCTCCGCAGTCTATTTCCTTCAAGACAATCATCGAAGAAAGAACTTGAAAATTTATCCGTTTCTGCCTGCGATGACTTCAGTGCTTGATGACATGAACCTTGAATGAAAAAAAAACCCAACCCACTTTTGTCTATTTCTATGAATTACAGGGTTAGTTAGTTCGAAAGTATCAACTTGGATATGATGCCTGCCTATCCCACTTACAGTCGTGATGTTAGGGCACATTTTTATATCAATTTCCACTTTTCACGGCTCTGTTTGCAAAGGTCTTTACGATGAACATCCATTGGTCTTTCCAAGTCCCCGTTCATACGTCCTCAGGGGAGAAATCCAATCATTAATACTTGACCGTGAAACAGGAGATGGGTGAACCAAAACTCAAGTGTGCTTAGGGCACGTGAGCACCTCAACATTGAGAGTCAAGTGTACCACAATGGTAAAAGACCGAGGAATGAGTGCCATTTCACATCTGAAAGTTTATCTTGTTGAAGCGGCTTACCATATTAGAGGGTAATAGCGTTCATGGTCTCTTCTTTTTGGAGTTATTTTCCATATGAAAATGTAAAATCATGCAAATGATAGTCAAATCTAAGAATGATATGGATTTTGCCATTTGGGCTTTGGGTTACATGTGCCCCATGGAAAATGCATAACCTTTCCACCGAATATCAATATCCAAGGCCCGCTTTCCTCAACCCATTTGAACCCTATGCAATTTAAATTCAAAACGTAGACTAAATTTGTGTTACAGTCGTTCCGGATAGAACAGGGCAAGATGGAGTGAGGGATAAAAAAACAATCAATATTCACATCACTTCCAACAATATCATTACGTCTGTATAGTGGGAACTTATTTGTTTTGTTTAAACGGATTAGACGTTCCGTCGTAACCCTGTTATGGCGCTGTCACACCTTGGCGTTTTAGACAGCGTATGCCCGACGTATGAGGAATTTGGCGAATACGCTGGCGTACGTCGAATACGTTACGGGTAAGTTTTGCATACGTTAAGAGTACGCTAAAACGCGCTGGTATACGTCATCATACGGCGAGGTCGTCGAAAAATTTTGTGCAAGCACAAAAATTTTCGACGTACATGTATGCCGGCGTATGGCTCATACGTCCCGCATACGCGGCCATAAGTTGTAGGCAAGTTACGCGATCGTTGATACACGTTGACACACGTTACTCGTAAGTTACTCATAAGTCGATGTACGTCGAGATAATGTCCAGCGTACCCTAAAACTTACTTCTAACCTATGAGTAACGTGCTTTGAACGTATGTGTAACTTAACTCCAACGTATATTGACGTATGAAGACGTGCTCCGGACGACCACAAAACTTACTGAACGTGTTTATAACTTACAGCTACCGTATAATGGTGTATTGACAACGTTTATAGGAATTGGTATATAAAGGTGGGGTTCACAGGAGGCAGCGTTCTTCGAAGTTTTCTTCGGCATGGCGGTGGTGTTGATACAGTGATGTATCGTGCGGTTATGATTTGAATAGTCGAGCGGCAGCCTTTTTATATGCTACGACACGTGTTCGTCAGCGATACGCTGCCGCGCGCTATGCGTAAGTTAGGCTATCGTAGGGCATAAGTTGTGTACGCCAGCAAAACGCTAAGCATTCGTTGGAATACGTTACTTATAAGTTAACGAAGCGTTCGATATAAGTTACTAATACGTTATGTATACGTCCAACTCGTTATGAATACGCTAAGTATACGCCCAGAGTTGGAAAAAAAATCAAAGTTCAGCGTATGCCGACGTTTTAGAGAAATTTTTATACGTCGGGCATACACTGTCTAAAACGCCAAGGTGTGACACCACCTTTAGTAAAAACTCTTCAAGGGTGTAGGCTGGTTTGTGCATGGGGAGGTGTACATCCTGAGGTGGAACTAAAGTGTTATGGGGGTGCACGTCTTCGGGAGATGGAACTTAAGTGGTATGGGGTGCACATCTTGGGGAGGTGGAACTAAAGTGGTATGAGGTACACATCTTGGGGAGGTGGAACTAAAAATGGTATGGGGTGCACATCTTGGGGAGGTGGAACTAAAGTGGTATTGGGGGTGGAAATCCTGGGGAGGTGGAACTAAAGTGTTATGTAGTGCACATTAAGGAGGTGGAACTAAAGTGGTATTGGGGGAGCACATCTGGGGGAGGTGGAACTAAACTGGTATGGGGGTGCAAATCTTGGGGAGATGGAACTAAAATTGGTATGGGGTGCACATCTTGGGGAGGTGGAACTAAAAGTGGTATGGGGTGCACATCTTGGGAAGGTGGAACTAAAGTGTTATGTGGTGCACATTTTTAGGTGGTGGAACTAAAGTGATATGGGGTGCACATCTTGGGGAGGTGGAACTAAATTGGTATGGGATGTACATCTTGGGGAGGTGGAACTAAAGTGGTATGTGGTACACATCTTGGGGAAGTGGAACTAAAGTTTGGAACATCAGCTGTAGACAACAGAAGTTGGAATACAAATCTCGTTTTGCTTACCAGTGTCGAAACTCCTCTGCCTCAGCCGGAGGGTGCACAAGCACCCAGTGAACCCCAAGTCTACGCCCTTGCTCTTGTAATGTCACCACACGCTGAATAGTTTAATGTTACACTATTTGTGGAAAATGATTTAGTCACAATACATTTTTTTTCCTCTTCTGTCTGTCTTATGTCAAACCATTCACTAGCAATTTTCTTCTCTACGAGCAAAATTTCAAATTGCATTGATACACATTTTACATCATGTTATCTTCTCCACACATTTGCTCTTTGCAAGCTAAAGGTCTTAATCTGAAAAGACATCACGCACTCTGTGTGGGTCTTTGGGGGAAAGAGTCTAGTGTCAGTGATAAATTCATTCGCTTGGAAGATGTGTCAAATATTAATTGATTAATTTAAAGTTTTTCGTAAATGGATCCCCGAGGTCTAGAAACGGTGGGTGCATGATTGATTATGAAACATTCATGGGTGCCCTTAGAACAGAAATCATTATATTTTACAAGTAATGCCAAATGGAACCATGTATATCTGGTAAGACGAATGTAAATGGAAAGCATTAACGGATCGTGCAGTGGGAGTAGAATGTGTAAACATTATTTCCATCCAATCCCAATTTGTTAGGAAAACATACTTAAGTCTCACCTAATCATCCTGCAAGCACGTATTTTTGTTGTGGGTGGCTGTGGCTTGAATGTTGGCATAATGTTTGATAATTTTGAGAGAATAAGCCAGTTCGGAGTTCCATTCTGCGCATGATCAGAAGAAGGTCAATTGGACTAAAAGTGACATGGTGGTCATGGTGGTCATTATCTAATGAGATAAACACCAACTTTTATGTCTTGATTATTCACATTCTTTTGAATTTTGTTTTTCATTAGATCCACACAAAAAACAATGCGTACACAAGCGAGTGGTATTTCACAGTTGGCCAAGTACATTGTTAAAGCAACTTGTTAATGCATTCAAAGTCACAATGCAACAATTACTTTCATAGTGTTCTGTTATGTGCTATTCTAGTAGTCACATGGTCTATACAATTTCTGTATCCTGCTATGTAAGGCATGCTTACATAATATCTTGCTTTAGAATCTGCCTATCATAATGAAAAAAATGAAAGGTCATTTGACCAAAATTTTGAATATGACAATCATCAAGTAGTTTGGTGAGACATGTGTTGCGTAACATGGCTACGGATATTTGAAAAGGGTTGTTGTAATGTTCAAATACCTTTTTCTCATTCGACTTTTTCATTCTTATATATGTATATATATAGGCATATTATATTAAGAGGAGTTTTCCTTACACTCCTTAATTTTGTAAAATATGATTTTACAGTTGTGGCCACATTGCAATATTTGCATATTTGCAGTGATCAATCACATAAGCTTAAAAAACAAATTTTTAAGTTCGAACATTTAAGAATGTTTCTATATTTTGTCGTTACCTACGATTAGCTAGAAGGAGTTTGATTACTTAAAAACAAGGTTATTTAAGATTAAAAAAATCTCTATAGATATTATGAGAAACAAAGGAAATTTGCGATTGGTTAATGCCTGCATCAAAACATGATTTTAGATAAGGATTTTCATAAAAAATCTTCAATATGATTAATGAATAACTTATGTATGATATTATAATATATTATATAAATAGTGTACAATCTGTTGTACAATATACTGGATTATATGTTCGGCCTCGGTGAAATAAACCTGCACTCGGGATAATTTTATATTTGGAGTTCATATAGTCCAGTAATTGTATGATAGAACGTTCACTATTTATTATAGTAAATAGATCCCTCAATCTAAGCCCCCCATCATGGATTTTGCCATCCAAAAATCGAAAGTTATATTGTACATATGTACAATATAACTTTTTGAAGGGAGGTCACGTGGTACAAATCCAGCCAATCACAGCTCGTATTTTACTACCACTATTTACTATAATAACTTATATATTACATTGTATAAAATGTGCATAACGTGAAAATGAGCACAAGTACTGTCAAGGGGTGGGGGATGACTCCTTTACCCATCTCGTACCACACACACAAGCACACATCATCAATATCTCCTTCTGCTTCTGGCTACGGCGAGGTGAATCCACATCAGCCGAGCATCAGATTTCCCCCATATAATTTATATAATATCTCTGACCTTAAATCATAACAATAAACTCCTTGATGCACACCACATCTGACACATGCTAAATTTGTTGAGATAAGCGGGGTACCTAGATATGCTTGTATGCATTTATTGGAGTAGCGCATTCAGAAGGTGGGCTGGTTATTAGGGGTGATTTTTTTTCCAGAAGAGAATTGGTTTAATTTGCGAGAAGAGTGTATGACAAAACATGGAGATAAAAATGCGGTGAAATCCAACACCTTTCATCAGAACAAGAAGTTGAACCCGTTTTTTTTTATTCGTCGTGCTAAAACCGGGCTTTGGGACAGTCAAACACTTCGTTTGGTTGTTGCACGTAATAGGTCTTCCACACGTCCGGGCCCAAGGAGGTCGAAGGGGCCTTGCACATTTTTTATTTATTTATTTTTTTTTGGGGGGGGGTCGGGTGGTCATTCATTGGTCAATGCTGTGGTGCTGAACTTTGGCCTCTTTTTATACTGTTTATTCTTGGTTTATGAATTTTGTGCTTGGCAGATTAATTATACCGGATACTTTCCTCTCATTTATAATTCGGGGTGAAAATTGTATTAGTCAAAATACCAGACAGCAATAGATTCCAACACCTGAAAAACTATATACTTAAAACAAAATTGATTAGACACCTTGTATGAGATATTATTTTAAGTGTGACCGTAACCCCCTCCCCACTCACCCCAGCTTTACGCCATAGATATAGTCTCTATTGTTGAACAACACGCTTTCCATGTTACACCGTTAGGAGTCCATGTTTTTGTAACAGCAATATATTGCTCATAAATTAGTTCTGACGCATTTCATCTTCACGAACATTCGGCATATTGCATTTCCAATTTGAAAATTCCATAAAGTCATCGCTGGTATATTGACTATTTTTTGGAGGAAAATGCATAAAACATATTAAAAGCATAGCTCCATTGGCCGCAGGGCATACTTTTACACCTTGAATGAATAATCTATACAGACAATATATACAGAAGATTGCCTAAAGGGAAAAGGTTTAAAGGGGGCTGAGAAAAAGTATATTTGGAAGAAAAATATAAGAGAGTACAAAGATAGAGGTATGCACAATTCAGAAAGGGACAGAGGGGAGAGAGTGGGGGTGGCATCCGATCATTAAGCTTTACGATGAAGCGCTGTGGCGTACAGAGGGGGGGGGGGGGGGCTTTGATAAGCTAAATCTTTTCTGAGAGAATTTCAAGCAAATTTTTCTAGCTAATAATCATGATCGCAGTGACCTCATCCCTCTGCATATGTAGCACATCAGTTTCTGACGTTGAAACTCCAAAGCTTCTATTATATCCTTGGCAGACATAATAGAAATGACTGCTCTCATGTCAAACAGGGCTAAAAATAGGTTTAGAAAACAATAGTTCCACCGACCTATTTTGTCTCGTCAAGTTCATCTAGTCATTTCCTCTCGTTTTTTTCATCTTGACATTTTATATCGCCATATTTCATTTACCATAATTTTTTTTAATCTTTAAGACGCTTCATTGTAATATAACCTTGGCCTTTGACAACTTAATGAGTTTTCACATGATTTTATTGATTTTCTTTCCTTGTTTTCGGCTGTACGATACCATTAATACATTCTGCTGACAACGACTGGGTATTCGTGTCACGAACATGAGTTTAGTGTTTCATATCTTTCTCTAACATGTCTAAATACATAAAATACGCTGAAGGTGGTTTTACGCAGTATTTGTGACAAGGAATGGGTTTCTATTGAATTTTCTGTCTAGGGTAGTATAAGTAGCTCAAGCTATCGTTTCTCTTTGGAGGTTTGGTAGGATAAATCCAATGAACTTGACAAAGGAATTTTCTTGATCCTACCATGCCAAGCACCTGTTGTTCGTTTGCTGTGTCATCTGATACTTCGAGTGCCCCAATCCAGGAATTAACAAGATCGGGTGTTAAGCTAACTAGATCTTCCATATCTATTGGCATGTTTTTATTTAATCTTTAGTGGCCCAAACATGGAGTAGTGTGTGTGGGTGTGTGTGTGTGTGCAGCATTCTGTAACCGAAATGAAAAGGCGCTATCAAATCACTATTGGTTTCGAAATACTATACAGTGGACATAATATTTTGCTTTGAAGTTAAGATAAGTTCCTCTACGTTTATTTCTTGAAGATAGGGAAATTATTTTTTTTTATCTGTCAAACGTGCAACCGCAACACAAGAAGTTTGTTGGTACACCTTTAGAACAAAAAACAACATCAGATAAGGGCTACTACCATAAATATGGAAGATACCATTTTGCACCGTATGGAAGTAAGGGTCATTTACACTTATCATTCAAAGATCATGATACATTTCAGGTCGGAATTAAATCAAATTAATGCAGAAAGGAAATAATTCATGGCTACGAAAAAATGCATGTTTATATCCTTTCCAATTATGCAGGTTGCCATAATATTACTGCGCTTTATGTCTTGCTTGATAAAATTTCTGTATAAAATGATTGTCAAGCGACGTATTCCCTTCCATTACTTTCATGATAATTAAATTAGTGGCAAGAAATTGAGCTCTCTAGTCATTGTGACGTATAGACTTAGTGCTATCAGCATATGATGTGAAGTTACCGGGGAAGAACGACGGAAGTAAATTCTGAATAAAGACTTTCGGTAAGATAAAAACAAATAATAACATTCGTCTGATCTTTCCCTGTTGAAAATGAGATAACCCTATACAATCACGAAGTGCCTGTTTTCTCAGAACTCATCCGATCATAATAATCGTTGGAGAAAACCATTACCACTTTACCATTCCAAATAGTTTTCACAACCTCATCTTTGGATCTATATTTTATGAAAAGATTATAATCCTGATTATCATTCTAATAACATAAATTGATTCAATTATTTGCGCTAATATCTTCAAACACATTTGGATGCTCTAAAAACAATCTTGTCATGATAACTTGAGAGTAAAAATAAACATATTCTAGTCAAAATGACAGGCCTTCTAAGAGTATAATTTACAGATATTCGGTTCATTTTAATACAAAGCAAGCGAGTTTCTTACAAACAACCTTCTAGGTGTCCCCCAATGTATCCTCACAAAACTCAGTAGTATGTTTTGACCTTTTTGAAAAAGAGAAAACATATCCCTCCCTCTTTGACATTAATGATGTAAAACAGCCAGCATTGCTCTCATTAATACCGCAACAATTTCCAGAGGGTCGCCTTCTCCATATCGCTCAATGACAATAATATAACCAATCAAAGCAGGGGCCTTATTGTAACTGCCACACCAACAAACCCGATCCCAAACCGACAGATATGCCGTTGAAAATAACGTAATAGCTTTGATCGGTCTAGAGTTGGTTTAAGCGATGTGACTGGGGCAGAAGAGTTCAACGACGGGCAACAGTTTCTTGAGAGGGAGGGAGAGAAAGAGAGAGAGAGAAAAGGATAGAGAGGGGAGAGATGGAAATCAACAGTCATGATAATGAGTAGATAATGGGATACTTAATTGCCGTTGATCGTCCTACTATTATGTCTGCGTCGTTTAATGCTCATCGATTTGACCAACTTTGAACACCTGAGCATTGCCAATATGATCGCTTACTAGTACTATGTTACTCGGCAGAGCGCTATATTTGTATGATCGTCGATGAATCGCTGTTGTTCTGAGGGAAAACGATTGTGACATCATTAAGGACACATGATGGTTATCATCATTAAACAGCTGAGCTATACACGAGATAGCTATTGTGAAAACTGAACGGAGGAGCGTTTTATGCAAGGACTTGTCCGACGTTTTATCCAACATGTCCTATTTTATCCGACAGTTACCATAGTAACACTGCTTCTTAGCCAATCAACATCAAGGAAAATTGTCAGATCTGACAACTTGTCGGACAAAAATCTTGATGAAAGGCTCCCCTGATAAAAACGTCCCTATTTTTTCTTTAGACGGACTATCAGAGGACAAGGGACATTTCCCAAAATGCACAAGCACAGATCATAAGATAACTGGGTTGCAAGACATCGAGGAAGGGGGTGGTGTTTCACGAAACTTGTTTTTTTTTTCTTTTCCTGGTGCTATGTCGGTTTAGTATTTTTTTCATCTCCAAAATATATTTTATTGCTTGTCTCATAATATGCACTACAAAGACAACAAAAAAAATAACCAGAAACATATTCATACCCTATGATGGTCTGGATGCCTGGATACTGCACATTATAGTTAGAAGTTTTTACGAAAGTTTTTAATTACGGCGCACAATATACTCAAACGAAAGCCTCAAATGTGCCTATTTGGTTATTTCATAGTTGTGATTGATTGCAGCTCTTTACGCAACTGGCCCCATTAATGCCCATTTTCTACTATACGCACAATGCGAAAAGAAGGTAAATTCCAACTTTTGTGTATAGACACGATAGAGGTGTTGGATGACATGGTGGTATGACATTTCCATTTTTTACAGGTTTTAAGGGTTCTTTGCGATTCACTGTTGTGACATCCGATGACTATCAGGTTCCGTAGGTTCTATTCTTTGACCATGTTGACAGATGTACGTGAGTGCACTTTCACACTCAGGTGAAGGTCGGGTCTTTAAAGAGGAAACAGAGTTCGCACCAAAATGAACAGTATTTTGCGAGATTTTAAATAGATCCTTACAATATTTCTGAGCAACTGTATCAGGCAAACCATCACTTAATAGCATCTATCCTATCTGTAGGTATACGATCTGTCAGTGACTCCCTCACACTGTAAAAAATGAAGTGCTAATTTAGCACTTACAGTGCTTGTATAGTGACTGCACTACGAGCGCTGGTTTTCTAGCTCAAATTTGAACTAGACAATCAGCACTCGTAGTCTTTGACAAAAATAATGCAATGGATCATCTTAATAATCAGTCCCACACAAACATTGCTTTCTAATCATATCTGGTCTTTATCATTAATGATAACGAAACCAGTTTTTGCACACTGTTACATATTATTTTCGTACTTGATCACTTCAAACCTGCTACACTCACACCCAGTGGCGTAATGAGCCAGAAAATGTGAGGGGGCACAGTATGGAGTGTGACAACATTTCTTAAAAGTGTTGAGCGATCGAAGCGAGCGAGAAAAAAAATGGGCTTTTCAAAATTAAAATCTAATTCTCTGATAGATTTGAACATTATAATTGTCCAAAAAATAACACACTATCAACGTGCCCCTTTCATTTTCTCATTTTTTGTTGTTCACGTCATTCTTTTGATTATTATATTTTTTAAGGGGGGCACCCCCATATCTTCGCCAGTGGTCACACCGATCAAACATTCCACACTGATATGCTATTGGCAATAATTTGGATCGGATTTCACCTAGGTTACCGTATCATTCCGCCTTTGATATTGCTTTATTTTCTTATGCAGTTGTTTTTTGTTTGCCTACTGGCATATCATACAATAACAATTTGGGTAATTCAAGCAGCTTTATCCGACGGATTCAAAATGCACCTGTCAGTATTTTCAATTTCTCTATGAAAAGGTTAAGACTTCCCACGAGGGAATTGGTCCTTTCTTCTGCAGTCACATGTCAAGCCGACTCCAGGACGATGAAAGCTATAACGTTATTTCCAATAGAACATATTTGTTTGGTTCGGTATTGGTTTTGTTGGTGATATTGTGAATTACCCTTTAATGTTTTCTGACATTTTTTCTCTCCCCCGAATCTCAGAGTGTGACATTTTGAGACCCCTTGAAAAACACGCTTTCTTGTTTGATGTCCCTGTCAACTGACATTCAATACATTCGTGAAACCGTACCTATACGTGGCCAGCTACTACATCAGCGATCATACCACGGGCAAAATAATTTAAATTTTATGTTAACTCCATCTTGTTTTTGACGAAAGGTTTAAGGCATGCAAACATGCTAAAAAAATCATCCCAAATGTATCAAAGGTCGTACGTAGAAGTTCGAAAAATGAGATCTAGGCATGAGTGTTTCTATGATCGAATGATAATTGACCCAGTTGCCTGCATGATCCTCGGGGCATATATCCTAAAAATCACGTTTACTGATTTCAAAAGCACGCTGATAGTGATGTAATTGGTCATTAGAATATCGTTTTACCGTAGGAAATATTCCTGCTCTCGCAGTGGATATGACAAACCCTCTTAAATGTACTGACAGGTTATGACGATTTTCTAGATGTTGGTACGATACTGCAACAAATAACAGTAAAAATTTGAATTCGATTCCCCTTTTTTATTACAAGAAATGAAACTAACAAAACATAAATCAATATTGTTCTTACATTTACATCTCTTGATGTGTCAGTTCTGCTGTTATTCCAAAGTTATGATCCAGATAAAATCCCAGTTGGCTGGCGAAGATTCCTTAAGTTGAAGTTCACAATGATGGCGATGATGAAACCGATGTTGAAGCACGATGAATAATAAGAGTCACTGTAACGAGTTGAAATGTCCATAAAGACGATGTTGATGATGATTAACAGTCAATTCCAGCGATCCATGGGTTGAAAAGTGTTCATTAAAAGAGGTTGATGATCTCGATGAGAACTGATACTTCCTTTCTCAAAATAACTGCAAACAGTTCATTGATGGTGGGCAAATAATTCCACAGAAGTTGAATATTCCAGGTGGAAATAAACTCTGCTCTGACAAAGTCTGGCGTGAAACTCTGATCTGATCTGATGATCTGATGTGATGAAGTCCTTGCTTATATACAAATTATTCATTATTCTGGAAACTTCTAGTATTCACTATAAAAAGAACATTCTGCCCATTTCTAGAGCAGTCTAAATTATAAAACATTCTTGAATGACCTCATTGAAATCAACATGTCAACAACATAGCTAAGCCTATTTTTCTTTTCACTACTACTAGGAGCTCTATTGTCTGCCTTACCCTATTCAAAAAATAAAACTCCTTGGCCATTAAATAGGCGAGAGGCCTGCATAAACAAAAGCTTTTGCAAACACGTTCTGGAATGTTCTTTATCATTCTAGGCTATGAATATCCTTAAAGAGAAAATAACTAAGTAAATGAATGTAATTGCTCTTGCAATTCTTCTTTTATATATATATATATAACAATGTGTGAGCAATATTTCTGTATGTATAAAATTCAGTCGGAGTTTAGCAGAAAAAAGAAAATATCGTTCAGTCATCCAAGACACTAACATCACTTGTAGGTTTATTCAATGGTAGAAAGTTATACACACACACAACCCACACTCGCACTTAAACTTTATTCAACTACCCCCCCCCCATTCAACTACAAGCGTCGGCTATACATGTGCACAGACCAACCTAGCATACACCACACGACTTACCCCAGCATTAACGCTACAACGCACGAAACCACACTTTTTAGTCTGGCGCCATGGACCACTCGGCCACTCCACCCACACACACACCCGATATGCACGGCCCACACCGGACCCACACACACTCGCACTCCCATCCGCTTCCAAGCTTTTCATTTCCGATTACTTCAATAACTATAAGATAAGAAGTGTGGTTATGCAAATCTTCTTCAAAGGGCACCATCTAATAATATTATCGTATAAAAAGGAATTTCGAGAACATCTTCGAACTCATTGTACAAGATTAACATGAATTTGAATGATTGATTCTTCGATTCTTATGCAAACCTACTTTGGAATGCTTGATAATAACCATTGATCATGTCGATGAGGGCATGCTCCTACCTTAAAGTAGGTCCATGGTGAGGGCAAATGCGACACTGTATTTCCATGTCGATAGTGGTGGAGCTATTTTTCCAAAGCGAAGCCGAGGAAAGTACCGGTTATGCAATAGCAACTTTCTACTCCGACAAACGTTTACGTATAAAATCTAAGAAAAAAGCTTTGTAGAAAGAAGTTAAAATATACTTATACATGTATTTACCAAAAATGTGGGCTTGTTTCACGAAAAGGGGTTCCAGATTATGTAACCTTAACAGATTAATTGACATCTGTATAAGATGAAAGGTAATGTAAAAATATTGAAGATGGCAATATTGTAGGGAAATACACCAAAGACAACAACAAAATAAAAATGCATTTTTGATATACCAACTTGAAAAAATGACATTTGAACGTTCTTGGAAAGTAAAGTGTCGGTATATCAAATGGATTTACGCACATCTAAAAGTAATGAGAATGTGAATGATGATAAACAAACCTGGACTTTCTAAAATGTAACAACGGTCTGGGCAATAATACGAATAAAAAATATTAAAACAACAATTTGCAATCTTACCATTGACCTTTCTTGGCATTTATAACCCTTATGATTGAACTTTTAAATGGGGGACAGCTCTTTAAATCCTTGCCTATTAACCCAAGCTTTAATAGTCCATCGCGTTATTACCTATACCTAATCACTCTTACCCGATGGGGATTAGAGATCAAAATTGCATCGTTATGATATTGCTTTCCTTGCTTCCAGCTCGGTGTGCGATTATATTGTTAGATTTGTCAGTCAGCCTCGGGCAGTATTATGATGCCCAGGTTTGACAGTGTGTGGGGTAGAAGGGGGGGGGGTACAATCAGGCACGGATTCAGGGGTGGGGCACAGGGGGCCACCCCCCCCCCCTTTGAGAAGAAAAGTTAAATTTTGTAATGTTAAAAAAGACATTGAAAGATGTGCCCCCCCCCCCTTTGAAATTGAAAACCTTTTTTATGGCTTGTCAATTTTTTCGGGTAAGAAATATCCTAAATTTGTGATTGAAAAACCTTTTTTTTTTGCTTGTCCTCCGAAAAAATTGCCCCCCTTTACGAAATCCTTGATCCGCCCCTGGGTACAATGCAAAGATGCATTCACGGATTTGGTATTATATGCTCTCAGATTTCGTAAAATTCGTGGTGTTATGATTATGATAATGAATTAAATATTGCATATCGAGCTGAAAGGTGAGTGCGTTAACTTGGTGGAGGCGTGTGTTGGTGTGATGCAAGTTGGGATGCGCATGCGAGGGTGTGTGTGTCTATATTTGCGCGGGAAATGTTTATTCATTTTTATTAAAAGAATGATAATAGCAACAACATAAACCAGTAAAGCAGCCAAAGAGAAGTGTATTTGAGCTACATCACTTAGGCTTCCCAACATGAAAAAAAGAAGTTTGGTAAGTTATAAGTAGCAATAAGTAGTATTCTTCAACAACAAACGACTGATATTTTTTATAGCTTTGCAAACTTGTGTCCATCACTAGCAATATTCGATAATAACAGTTTTAACAGAGGCAATACATTGATCGTTAAGGATGTACAAAATATCCAATACGAGACTAAGGTAGCAATAAAAAGGGATAATTTCTCACCCGTAATGTACCCTGTTACGGCACATAAATTACCAAAAATGTGCCGTAAAATACCCTCACTAGAGAATGTCAATGTGTTTCATGGTGGTCAGTGACGTGGCTGTCTTGAATGTTCCATCCTGTTTCCTGTAACATAATTTATAAAGTCTTGTAATGACAAATGCACAATTTCTTTTACTATCTGCCAATCAGAAAGAATGATTTCAGTAGCTTTTAACGGTTATCGCAACACTTTTTGTCATAAAACAAGTTTTATGAAACTGTCAACTGATGTATACTATAGTGCAGGATGTGTAGGCAAGTTTCGAAACGGGATAGGGAACAAACTTAATAATCAAATTGAATTTACAGCATTAGTAATGTGTTTCTTTATATCAATCAGACCATTCAAACCATTTAAGCGATGATAATCAACCGCTGGAACATTTATTCATGACACATGGCATAAATGTTCAATACATATTTGGTTCGCAAATGTTGATCATCAGGTTAGCTCGATGCCTTGGAGATTATTTGATATATTACACGTTCATCAAACTTTACTCTCATGATCTCAAGAGTAGACCAAGTATTCTAGAAAGTGTTTTATCAATATTACTATTGTTGTTTTCACTTCGTCATTGATGAGCATAAATATCATACTGCAGCACATCGTGAATTTGATTTGCTAGATAGTTAGATAATACATGTGCTTTTATGTACAGCCTCCTTACATGTATACTGTATTGTCAAAACAACAAGGATGTTATGACCTATATTTCAATCACATCAACACTCTCACCTGCATAATCACGCGTGTTTGCACATGAAAATTCGATAAAAATATGCAAAACTTTAGAATGTCATAACTTTCTTATTTCAACCCGATTTTGATAATATTTTTAGTATTATGTTTGTTAGATATTACTCAATTCATTCGAATCAACTTATTTTTGTGGCGGACCGAATCTCTTTTTGTGAATTCATTCTTTTCTTGACGAATCTTAACCTGGAACATCGATGAATGGGCGAGTATCAATTTTACGCTCCGTTTGCCAAGCTATCGTGAATTGACTTCGGGGAATATACCCCACACGCCACCAGAAATAGGTAATTATGCAAAAGATTCTTCCCCCAACGGTCATGGGGTCTATTTAACGCGAATATGGCGGAGACGTGATCGAGGGGTAGTCACTTGGAAATTAGTCTAGCTCCTTATTATAAATTTTCAGCATTATAGGGCATGAATTGGGCGGCAGGGGAGTCGGAGGGAGTTGTTTTTTATGTTGATGATGCTGGGTTATTTTGCATGGTTTTGATTCGCTGAGTTTATGATATCTTCGATGAGGTCAATGTTCTTACAGTAGCGTCTTATGGGAAAGCATATTTAGACGTGAATTTGGAAGATACATAATCTGTTTTTGTTTTGTACAGACAGTATATAGCCAAATCATTATATACATCGATTCATACGATTATTATTAGTAAGGACAAAGAAAAATAAAGGAGAGAAAGTAGAAATAGAGTAGTAGTACTACTACTACTATACTACTAGAAGTAGTAGTAGAAGAAGTAGTAGTAGTAGTAGTAGTAGGAGTAGTAGTAGTAGTAGCAGTAGTAGCAGTAGTAGCAGTAGTAGTAATAGTAAAAGTATGAGTAGTAGTAGTAGTAGTAATAGCAGTAGTAGGAGTAGTAGTAGTAGTAGTTATAGTACTACTACTGCAGTAGTAGAAGTAGAAGTAAAAGTAGAAGTAGTATAGTAGTAGTAGAAGTAGTGGTAGTGGTGATGATGGTGTTATATTATAGTATTATTATCATTATTATTATCATTATCATGATTATTTTTGTCATTATTATTGGTATTATTATTATTAGTAGTAGTAGTTGTAGTAGTAGAGGTAGTAGTAGTGGTAGCAATAGTAGTAGTAGTAGAAGTAATAGTTGTCATTGTTGTAAAATAGTACCAAAAGTAATATTAAAAGCATGAGCTTTTTCTTTTATCTTGTTATTTTTCTTGTGGTCCTCCTCCTCCTTCTTCTACTTCTTCTTCTACTCCTTCTTCTTCTCCCCCTCCTTCCTTTATCTCCTCTCCGTCTTTTCTCTTCACCTTCACAGTCTACTTCCCCTTATTATTATTCGGCTTGTCATGATGTACATAATCGACTTCTCTTTTCGAAAACTGACATACCAGACACGAAGTCATTTCATTTCATACCTAAGTTATTGGAAGGCGTTTATACTCCCGCTACGGCGCCACGCCTGGCCAATAACAAGCTACAGCTGTGCACAGGTAGTAACATAAGGCTAGACTCTCTCACACAAACACACCCACCATCCATCTCACCAAAATGTATATCTATATGTGTCCTCCCGAGTTGCGCTAATTGCCTCATTCCTTTCGTCGTTGGCACTCTGCCCTCCGTTATCCTAGGGATGTTTTATTATTAAAACAATAATCCACATCCCTGGTTCTCCTTTTGACCAACATCCCGCGTCAACCTAATTGGAAGAATAACTGACACTATGGAGATGCGAATGAAGGAAAGGTAGGGGTTTGGTGTGCAATGCCTATCGGGTAAGTCAATATCAACGTCCTGCCTAACGAGATGGACAGATGCCCCAAAATGTTCATGAAATGTTTTTTCCGAGGGCGGGTGTGAGAGAATCGTTTGAAAGAGATACAGAAAAATATGTGAATGTTTAACGAAGTGATCCTTTTGTAACGAGATCAATATGCAATCATGGATTAATAGCTATTCAGTAAACTAGCAAATTAATCCATACTGACTTACTGTATTGCTGTAAGCCTACACCTCATGTGCGACTGATCCTTGAACAAAAAAAAGGCTTAGATTTGCAATATTAGTAGATTGGAATTCTCTGTAATGAAAAGACACCCTCACAGAACGCGTGTATCAACGAATAGGTATCACATGACTTTGCAGTAGAAGGGTGAAACATGAAATGATAGAAAGTGATAGTGAAGCGACAGAGTGAACTTGATGAATTTAAGGAAGAGAAAGGAAGAAAGAAACAAGAGGGGGTGGACGCAATAATTCTCCTGTTGAAATTCTGAAATTAATATCGTGGAATGCCTTTGGCAATTTCAAGACAAATTCAAGACAAAAAAAATCTTGCAGTACTATTTACGTCACAAATGGAATAAAAGTTAAGGTTTGTAATATAGAAAAAGTGATGGATACACAATACAAAGAAAGAATAATAGTGTTGGGAAGGGGTAAAAAGAACAATCAAAAGGTTTTCAAAACCAAACGGTTCACCTCCAAATGTATAAAGTTATTTGACTTTACCAAATAATTTACTGAGGGCTCCTCTACTCGCTTCTTCCATCAATAATTTCGGGACCTCAGGCCTAACCAACGCTGAAGTTTCCCGCGGGTTCTTCGTTTTACACAGCTGCTGCCCACGGCGTTTGGGTCACGTTAACTTGTTTTCTTTTAATTTCGGACAGTGTCTGTAGATAAATAAAGCATTTTGACATTGGAAGGAACACTAATGTTTCGGTTTCAATCCGTGATTGCAACACGTTAACGAACAGTGGTGATTAATGGATGGATATTTGCATGGGTGTTTGTATTCATGTATGTGGGTGCATCTTCTTCATAAAGGCAATTTGATGGATTAGTACATTTTGTGCCACATTTTGTGCCACAGTCAGAAAAGCAATTACTTGCTTCACACTTTCTTCTGGTTAAAATTCGATGACAATATTGAAAGTAAATTTATTATGACATAAATTTGTTTTTGACATGATAATGGTTTTATACTCAATAGCGTCATTTTCTTTATATCCATTAAGAAAAAGTTTAACATTGTTTACTTACCAGTAGAGTTAGTCTGAAAATATATCCGCTTTTTGAAATTTCATTTAAAAATTGCAGAATTTGAAAATGATTTAATTAGATTTTCCATAGTTTAGGGCCTTTGTTCATAAGGATCATAGCAGACACACTGCGTATTACGAAAAGAAAAACTTGTTTATCGCTTTGCGATTCTTGAATTTTGTGATTTAAATAGAACTTATGAATGGCGTCCCAAATCACAAATATTGTTCTTTATTAATGATAGTAACCCCCTTCCCATCACCTACCTGACTTATAACCTGCAAAAATATCTAAAATCGCCAGACAAATTTAAGATTCTAATTCTGCACTTTGTGTTGCCATCTTCAAAAATACACTCTAAAAAATGTTTACCCAATAGATGAGTAGCGGTTCCGCGCAAGCGCAGTTATTTTCCCTACTATAGCCACGTCATAAAAGTTAGTCGGAATCTTGCTGTCATAAGACTATACAATGATGCATTCTGGGTCAAAAAAAAATTATTCTCTCGGGAGCAGATGTTGGCAAAGATGGCAGTGCCAAATTGCTTTTAATAGTATAGTGGAAATGTTTTTCCTAAGATAATATCTCTCCAAAGTGGCACTCCATAGGCTACTATTTCTTTTAAAAAGAGGTTTTTTTTGATAAAGTAAGAGTGAATTCGGAGTGTGCCATTTCCTCTTCTTTTTATCCACAACTACGTTTTGAGCATCACCCGCTGGAGTAACATGATTCTACGATTACCTGATAACGGGAAAGGACCTGAAGTGTCGAAACGGACTTGAAATTTACAAATCCCGGTAAACAACGACGGCGGGAGACATCCGGGTCATTCATGCAGACTTGATAGAATGTGAGATTCTTGATGATAAAATCTAATATGATGTATTTCTCCTATAGACTCTCAGATGTGCAAAACATCAGAGAAAAAGCGTGAGGAGACATAATTGTGTCATCATGCTTAAAGGCAAAGTTCACAGGAGAAATCGGAAGCAGGAACCCGTTTCATAAGACGTTTAGTCGATTGCAAAATGCAGACGATTGTTGACTTGATACCGCGTGCATTTTTTGTTTGTTTTATAACATGTTTTATTGTCTTCTCTCAAATCAAATATACAATAAAAATATAAGTCTCATAAGCAAATTATACAATAACTGAAACAAGTATTATCACAGAATTATTCATTTGTACAAACGATCATTCAAAAAAGAAAATATAAATGATAAAGATAGTGAAAAACAATATCAGTATTCTGAACAAATTGCGCATAAAACTGCAAAATGAAATGGCAATCGATAGTTTGCGATCGGTCGGTGGTGTTACGGAAACGTCACCAGAGTCCTCTATTATTTTATATGGAGGTTCGGTAACTCCCGCGTGAAAGCATTGCAGCCGCAGTGTCGGGCAAACATGGGAAAAGGGAAATATATACCTTGTTTTAACTTTTAATTCTCTGATATTACTATATTATGTTTTGTACTTTTATATTATATGAACTCCCTCGTTACTTCGTTAAATTGTATTTGTTATTTTCAATCTATTTGATGAATTTATACATATATGTATTTTCAATTTTTTTAACCTGTTGTATCAGGAACATGATGTAAAACAGCTGTGCTGATCATGTTTTTATCCCGTATAAATAAATTCAAATAAATAAATAAATGAATTCTAACACATACATGTACATTGATATTAGATTTGAGTTTACAAGACATGAAGCAAACAAGATTAGAACAAAACCAAAGAAAAAAATCTAACAACATTTAGTTTCATGAAATGTTATTCTTGCCATGAAATATTAGGTCTACTCATAACATAGTCTGAAAAAATTAGATTTTTGAAGTAGAAATTTCACTTGTTTAACATGGTTTCATGATTGTGCCAACGCTCCTCAAGTACAATGTAAAAAAATATTGGGTAAAAATTTAACCAGCACGAGCCAGTTTGGAGCAGTATATTACCCAGTGCGGGAAGCATATTGTCCAGTAAGGTTTAAAAGAATAAGCAGCAATTACTTTAGAATGGGCAAAATTTCCATCACACTGGTTAAATAAAAATGCCCCAAAAGAAATGCCCAATGTTGGTTGGACACATTATTACCCTCATGGAGCATTTTTACCCAACATTCTTTAGAGTGTATCAAATCACAAACGAGAATGACAGCCGGCGATATTGGATAGCGAACACCCACGACATAGGGTGACATTAATGTGAAATACAGCGGGTTCTCAATATCGAAAAGACCAGAATAAAAGTGATTTAGAAAGATATTGAAGAAGGCTGTCACGTCAGTTAAGTTAGAATGGTGGTATATGGATGATTATAATTATCACCCCGCCCGTGACCTAGTTCAGATATGATGAACGGGTGGTGAAATGTATCTTATTTAAGTAAGGGACAGATAATTAGAGAGGGGGAGTGAGAGAGATAGACAAGTAGAGGAAGATAGAGAGGGGGCGAGATTGACAGACAAACATAATTTATTACCAGCTTTATTAAAGAAAAATAGAGAAAGAGGGACATTATATGATGTTAATAATAATCCGCTTTTATATAGCGCTTAATACATCGGAACGACGTGTCTAAGCGCTTTACAGATATATATTACCCCGGTCATCGGATTCAATCAGTCATTCCCGCACACAATATATGCACATCCTCCACTCCCTGGGGAGTACTCCAGTCAGTCGCCTGTGAGGCGCACACAGTACTGGACGAGCTACCGGGTACCCATTTAGCATCTGGGTCGAGAGTGGCAAAGTGTGGGTTAACGCTTTGCCGAAGGACGCCAGACCGCGGTGGGATTCGAACACACGACCCTCTGTTTACAAGGCGAGAGTCAGAACCACTACACCACGGCTCCTCCACGTTGTTCTCTGTTCCTTGCTATTGTCCATATACATGTAGGCCTATAGGGTCGTGCTTGAGGAGCTTGGGAGCGATTCCGCAATAAGTTATGTGAAGAAAATAAAAAAGGGAAATAGCGAAATTTAAAGGTGAATGAAACCTTTGGAAGAAATAGGCTTGTGTATATAGAAACAGAAAAATCAAAGAATAGGAATAAAGAAAGTTTGAGAAAAATCGGACACATAATGAGAAAGTTATGAGCATTTGAATATTGCAATCACTAATGCTATGGTGATCCTCTATTGGCAATGCGACAAGGAT
This sequence comes from Lytechinus variegatus, assembly GCF_018143015.1. NCBI lineage: Eukaryota > Metazoa > Echinodermata > Echinoidea > Temnopleuroida > Toxopneustidae > Lytechinus > Lytechinus variegatus. The sequence continues at coordinate 23,008,862 of NC_054743.1, read as the reverse complement.
GTGTGATGTCATTGATGAACAACTTTCCCTTTGGTGGACCATAAAATACCCTCAAAATGTCTCTTTTTACTTTTTCTTGTGATGATGCAAACTCTTTATCCAAGATGTATTCTTAAAAAATATGTATTACATACCCTCATGTAGAAATAACACATGATCTATGGATAGATGTGTTAAAAGAGGCAATTCAAGTGAAATATATACTAAAGTAATGGGGAGAGTTGTTCACAAGTGACATCACACATCTTTGTCGCATTGCCAATTTGCTATCTCCATAGCATTAGTGATCGCAATATTCAAATGCTCATAACTTTCTCATTATTTGTCCGATTATTCTCAAACTTTTGTTGATCTGTTTCTTTTATTTTTCTGTTTTCACACAAGCTATCTTGTTCCAATGGTTTCATTCTCCTTTAATGGATATTTGAGCAAAACAGAAAAATGAAACACTTTCGTAGTATTAGTTGAGATGAAAACAATTAAAATGACAGAAAATCGGCCTCATCAAGCATATAAGTCAGCGGCTCAAATTATGCCTTGTCTATAATAGATTCTGAATCTAATCGTAACAGAAACCTGATTTGTTTCGAATCACGTGGTTTTGCATGGTAAAGTATTAATGGTGACGTCATTTAGTTATCTCGCTATACATAGGAGCTGTACATCGTATTTTTAGCGTCCGTGTTATGTGGCAAGCCGTTTTAACATTTATTCACATTTTCTGATATCAAGAATTAGATTTCTTGATATCAAGAATTTATTTTTTTGATATCAAGAATTCAGTTCTTGATATCAAGAATTCATGTCTTGATATCAGGAATTCATTTCTGATTTCGAGCGGAAATGTATTGCAAGAAATCGTTCTGAGTTTCTGGCAATACATTTGCGTTCGAAACCACAATGAATTCTTTCAATACATTAATGCTCGGTACCAGAGAGGGATTTCGTGCATTACATTTGCGTTAAAAATCAAAATGATTTCCTGCAATACATTAACGCTCGAAATCAAAAATGAATCAAGAATTCAATTCTTGATATAAAGAAATCTAATTCTGGATATCAGAAAATGTGAATAAATGTTAAAACGGCTTGCCATACGTCCGGCTGTATACTCGTTAAAACGCGCTTAAGCATATAGAGTCTTGTAACCGATCGTTTTAGGAAATCGGAAAGTTCTTACGTTACTCCAAACGTTTAGACAGCAATCAATTTGGAAGCACGCCCCTCATCCTATGACCGTGTTGGTGCAAACGAGAGGGTGCAGCCTATACAATAAGGAGCAGCGAAAATGGGTCATTACAGTTTAGAGGCCATACAACACTCATTTTGTTTAATTATTGTGATCCCCGAAGGAAACATAGGAAATATCTGACTTAGCAATTTAGGGTAAAAATCCAAATTCAATCCCTGTATAGTCTTCACTGTGTGGTCTGATTGGCCGGGTAAAATTAATAGCCCCGTCAGTGTCATTGTTATATACACTGCAAAAACTCTGGTGTTGATTCAACACCAGCCCGGAATCTATAATATAATGTCCACAGAGAGGTGTTAAATAACACCAGTTTGGTATTGGTCTAAAACCAGATATGTGTTAATTAGTATTAAAAAAGCATCGGTTTGATTCCAAACTGGTGTTATTTTAATACTTTTCTGGTGTAGACATATATAGATTTCGGGCTGGTGTTAAATCAACACCAGAGTTTTTGAAGTGTTCAAGTGAACTTATACCTCTCGCTCCATGCAGACTACAAAGCTGTCATTATTTCAATGACATACCTTTGGTCAGTTGAGATATGCCACTGGTGTGGCTATGACATTGAAGTCAGATGGTACAGATGGGGCAGGGAGAGGGGCTTGGAGAGCTCTTGCCCTCGAAAATTTTTCACGACTCAGAAAAAATAGAAAAGGGAAGAAAATGAAAAAGGGGATGAAATATGACATTATTTACAAAATGTTATTTTAAGATCTATCTGAAAATTTGATTTTTGTAATGAAAATATCAAAATATTTGCTCGCAATATTTCATAAATTTTACGCGATACGCCATATCTAACCGCCTTAAAATTTTTGGCTCATTACGGCACTCATTGAACTTAGAGGCCTACGTGAACACGACTCTTTGTTTCCATAGGAAAATAGATATTTTAAATTTTCGAGAAAAATTTCCCAGCTAATTCATTTCATTGGTGAATATCGAGGTCTTAAATAAATTTGGAAATACTACTTCCAATGATTTATACACTAGCGGATCCAGAGGGGGGGGGGACACAGCTCGTGCCCTTCCCCACTCCTCCCCCCTTTGAGAGACATAATCATCAATTTTAATGTAAACATTCCATTTTCCCCCAAGTGCCCCCACCCCCTTTTGGAAACGAGGACTTTTTATTTTTTCAGCTTGTCAAATTTTCATCGGGAAAATATGACATCCCTTTTGGAAAATCCTGGATCCGCCCCTGGTTTTACACGTAGGCGCTCAAAATATTGAGTTTGCGCAGTAGAAGAAAGAAAAAACAAAAAACAACGTTATACTCATTCCTCTACATTCTTGTTATTATTGTAAACACTGTTATCAGCTATCAAAGAAAATACCCAACTACTTCGCATCCTTGCTTGATAGTTTGTATTCGGTGACTGCCCTCAGCAATCTCTGGCTTGATCAAGAAGTTTTCTTTGTGATGTTCTGCAGCTCATGAACTGTGAGCACTGCAATAACACGAGAGACATCAATAAGACGGATCCTCGCCTCGAGAGAGTCTTAATTGCCCCATGTTGAGATCTAGATGTGTTGCATTTTTGTAAAGAAAATTGTAATGCGTGTTTTATCTCTTATTTGTACACATAGCTGAGCAAGTATATTTACAGTAATGTTTGAACGAAGCGATTGTGACTTAGAATAGATACGTAAGCGCCGGGGAAATAGAAAGTCGGAAAAGGGAGAAATAAGGAGAAAGGAAAAATAAAAACCCACGAAGGACATTTCTCACGTTTGTGCAATCCACATTTGACATAAACAAAATTAATGTTGACAATGGCTCAACAGTCGCCAACCACTAAAACGTTTGGAACGATATATCGAATAATCAACCATAAAAACATCCTTTAAAAAATCAACGAATCAATAAATCTTTATTTACCGGAAGAAATATTACATCGTAAGCTGTATGTATGAAAATAAAAATGCGTCTTAATTTCGTTTTTTTCTCTGTTATCTGTAGTCACAAATCCACTATACATGATTTCGTAGCTGTACCTTTAAAAGAAAAACATCCATCGTAACCCGTAGATAGAAAAGTTGTTGTGCGAATTACATGCCCTTTTTATTTTATACTCTGTTGAAATATGAAGATTTCTTGAGCATGAGTATCATCCCGTATAGTCGTCAAGTATAGTCCGGAACATTATTATGTTATTCCCTTAATTAATTCACTTTTTGTAATAATCATGATAATGCAAACAAGAAAAAATAATGATGATAACAATAATAATAATGATAGCAATAGCAACAAATATAATTATACTATATGAAGTTGGAAACAGGATAAAAAAATGTGTAACTTCTGAAGGTTTCCATGGCGCAAAAGAATCGTGTAGCAGGTTTCACGGTTCACCATGTATATTTCTTGGTCCTGAATAGGACCCCCCCCCATTTCAAAGGGGGATCACTAAAGTAAATTATTTATTTTGATTACCCCCCCGACATAAATAAATACCCCCTCTAGGAAATCCTGGATCAACGGCTGAACGATGGACCGATGAAGGGGTACTATCAAACGGGAACCGCTCTTTATCACTTGTTGAATTAAATGACAGGAGTTTATTTTATATTTTCTTAAAATGCTAAGCGAATCAAAATAAAAAATAGCATTCTTGATTATGCATAAATAAAAAAGATACTTCTGATAAAACCGTGCAAATCTATGCCCGTCTCTACGTTCTGCGTTCAATTTGACTTGATCATTTGTATATTATTTTCACCATAATATTCTATACCGCGAGGACCATCAACATGCTGAAAGACTTGAGAGTTGTTATGTAATCACCAGAGTAACAAGTGTTTTCTTACTAATTATATCACTAGTATTTATTTTCCTGTATTTTCTTGATGGTTTTCTCACTTATTATTACAGCCCTTATCAGCTGAAGTTGAATCTTAGGCGCAGTTTATACCATTGTCTTTATGCGTCAACAAAAAAAATAATAGGTATACCCGGTTTATTGTCTTGCTTTCGCCTATTTCAAAATAATTTTTTATTCAAAACTTTACATAATGTAAATATACTTTATATTTTAACTGCTTGAGGCATGTTTAGGTAGTTCACCAATGTTTTTCGGGTGGCCTTTAGTACAAAATGCATATTCTTCCTTGCACATCTAAAACTGCTTTAAAAAAAACCCCATAAGACCATGCAGTGTAGCGAATTTATAGCGATGACTCCATATTTCAACAATGAATTAATATGAAAAAATGTAGCAAAATAACGAGAAGAAGAACATAAACCTGAATAACGAAACAGAATGATCAAACAATAATCATAAAAGAGTGGATGGTTTCTTCAGTACGCTTTTTAAATCCATCAAGAATGTCTAAACTCAATTAACTGATTAACAATTAATTTTTTTGGCATGTCACACGCTATACATTACGAACGGGACCTTATTCTCACGTTTGCGTGTAAACAACACGAAATGAATTTGTTTTCATTAATGTTTTATTGAACATAAGAACCCCAAAAGATTAAACTCTAATTCTAATGAGAAAACGGCAACTTATCTTTCCTATGCAACAGAAAAACGATACCAGGGAAGAAAATGTATTTTTGTCATCCATTACCTAACGAGATGCAGTGCTTTTCAAGCAGACTGAAAAGAATACTAAGAAACCGAAAGGAAAAGAAAGAAATTCAAAAATCCAGACCTATATATTACCCGAGCTTCAGCTTAATTCGTTATTTCCCACAAGAATTTAGAGGAAGCACTAAAGCATAGAATGTCCAATCTTTTTTCTCTCAGTATGATCAAGAACATAAAATGACTAAACGGTTGATGTTTCTATATGGCTCATGGCAATTTTTCATTGTATGTTAAAACCATTTTCGTACGTCTAGTTTAATTTAGTTTTGTTACCATGGTGACGTTTCGTTCCATTTCCATTATTGTGGCCTATTTTCCGTCTCTCATCTGAAGACGTGTCGTGGATCAGTAGATCCAAAAGAGACCTAAATCATCGGGCCTATTGTAAGTCTGGGGTCCAAACTGCATCACTAGACTGATGTTCTTTAGCAAATCAATGTTTTTAATGATTTTGCCACTCTCCATCCTTGTGGGTATGTATGGACATGATTAGTGATATTAATTCTGGCAGCTCGCATCTCAGTTTATGATGACCAAGCGCCTTGAGCAGTAGAATATGAAGAAATAAGAAGTGCTGTAAATTATTGTCATTTGTAATCTGTTATGCAATAGCAGGCCAATATAATGTATGTAAAGTGGTTTCTGTGTTTCATTTTGACTTTGCAGTTATAAAAACAAATGGCGAAAAAAAATCGCATTTTTAGGAAAAATATATATGATTATGAGTTATAAAATGATTGGATAATAACCATATATGTAGTGATCACATTGCAATATATTGGAACAACAAATCAATTCAAATGGGGACAACGTCATAAAATTGATCTCTACTTATCTATTCCATATACAGATATCAGTTAAAAATAAAGAAATTAGGGGGATTTTTTTTCTCGATCCACCATTGAATACTCAGGGCCGAGCAGGTGAAATAGCAATCCTAGTAGCATGAAATCTTGCCAAAGTCTTAACTTTTAAACGAGCTTTCCAAAATTTTCTTTTTTACTCCTTATATCCGCCCGCACCTCTTGAGTTCCGTTTTTTTTTGGTAGCTGTTATGTATTGTATACAGGGATCGACCTTTGAAAGGTCTTGAGCCGAGGCCTAATGTCAATCCCACCACTTTCTGTTCTTGTTGTATTTATAATGCTGTACCTTTTTGTATTCAATGTATTTCAGTAGTTCGTATGTATTTCTGAATGTTTTTATTTTATTTTTCAGATTGTGAAAAATAACTAAACTTGAAACTTCAACTTAGGAAATGAAGGCTTATTTGCTTTATGGCCAGGTAACAGACATTACTAGTACCTTCCAGATGTCAATTTTATTACATCACCAGGGGCTCAGTAGAGGAAAAGGTTGTATAATCAAGGCAACTCGAGAAATTAAACGCAACTTGGTTTGGGCGCCAATCATGTACGCTTATTTAAGACTTGTCTTTGATTCTTTTGAATGCGTTCAGGCAGTTATTTAAAAAAAAAAACTCCTGAAAAATTATTACTTGAAAAAAAAAACTAATTTAGCCTAAAATTTTGTGGAGGAAGGGGAGAGGGGGTCAATGTTAATGACTTCTCCTACAACTTGACAATGCAAGCCAAATAAACTCTTTAACGCATTAAATTCTTCAGATTACTTTTATGGGACAGCTATTGCGTCCTAATCATCAACATGATGAATGTTTGAATAAGAAAATGTATTGAAAAAACCCTTACGAAAATTGCCCCCATTCCACCAACTCAGAAACATATCTGTATAACGCACTTATTCAGTTCATCGTTTTCACTCTTCTGTTGTAATTTTATTGATCTTCTCACACAGAATTCTCTCGTCATTCAAATGCTCGAGTGGGAAGGGGTTGCTAAAAGAGTTGCAATCAAACGCAGCTCTAAAACCATTTGCAATTTGATTTTCAGCCAATCACAGTCGGGCATTCGATACTTGCGATTGATTATGATGATTGCGTTTAATTAAGCGCAATTCTTTATGCCTGGTGGAGAACACGAGATCGAAGTGAATGAAAACGATAGCTAACCATTCATTTAATTCATATTTTTAACAGTTTCATCTAAATATTGTCAATTTTGATATTTGAGAACCTATATGATAATTTTCTTCTCCGCGAACGTTTTTGTTTCGAGGCACAATTAGATTCCATATCACATTTATCATACAGGCAGTCGGGTCCCCATTAGTTCTTCCGGCATATCACAAGCGATACAGACATGCATTTGTCAGACTGGGATGGCTATAGGGTGAACATAATATCCCTTCCATATGTGACATTACCTCTTCATCCAAATATCTATTTATCTGTCTATCGATCCATCGATTTTTTTTTCTCTCTTATTTTTTTTTCTCTCTCTTATTTTTTTTCTAATTTTTTTCTCTCTTATTATGCCATATTTTTTGTTAATATTTCATTTTGTAATTGCTGAAATGCATTAGTATTAATTTCTAGTATTTTTGAAGTTTTGATGTATAATTTGTATAATTATATTGTAATGGATTTATTGTATAATTTATAATTATGTTTCAAATAGTTTGTACAAATTGTTTATAGAATGTGATTGTGTATTTTGATTTGAGAGAATATAATAAAACATCCTTTATAAAATCTATCTATCGATCGATCTATCTATCTATCTATTCATCTATTATCAATATCGTTCTTTCTATCTATCTATCTATCTATTATCAATATCTTTCTTTCTATCTATCCATCCATCTTTATATCTATCTATCTATCATCAATATTTTTCTTTCCATCTATCCATCCATCTATCTATACATCCATCCATCCATGTTTCTATCCATCTGTAAAGCTTCATGTTTGGTTTAACAAGCAAAGCCATTTATTTTTCATTTCATTTCTACTCTCTACCTACAACTCCCCCTCTCATTTCTTTCATCGATCCCATCCTATCTTTTGCAGTATCTATCTCATTTCATTTCCCTTACTTACAACTTCTTTTACATCCCTCGCCAAGGGTTTTTTTTCTCTTTTTTTACTCTCAGTCTTTCCCGCGGCCATTGCAAGACAAACACACTTTTCGCCCACTCTGGAAGTTCATCCAAATAATGTACTGCAAACACACGTATGAAAATCATAAACCACAATCGCAAAAACACTTCTTCCAAGATACATACATACACATGCATGCACTCAAACTTCGACATGGATATCTATATGGTTTGATAAACAGGGGCAAACGATTGATTTCACGGGCAATTTGAAATCATTTCCATTCCCTCCCGGTATGATGAGAGAAACGTTGACGGCTTTCATAAGCGGTATTGGACCGCATCAATCGAATCGTATTCCCCCTTCTGGTGGAGTTCCAGTCCGGGTTTTGGGCGGTCCACGCATGTGCTCGTGTTTCTCAGTGTTCCGCTTATGATTTCGTTTGATGTTCGAGCATGGGCTGGTAAGCCAAGAATGCGGGGCCGTAAGGGTTGAGACAGAGTGGAGGATGTAGATTATAGAATTAAGGTCGTAATATAGACATAATCGGATCAGATTCTATATGCTAACAGGATTGTCTTTGTCTTAAGGGAAGTCGGGATCTACTTTTTAAAAATAGCATTAGCCACAGAAGAGAGAGAGAGAGAGGGAGAGAGAGAGAGATAGAGAGGGGGATGGGGACAGATAAAGGGAGTTAGATAGACAGTGGCGAACAGAGAGGAAGGGGAGGGGTCACATGGGGTCAAAGAGAGTTTACAAGGAATAAAATTATCTTGATTATTTATGTAGACGTACTGGAGTTGAATTTCAGAAAATAGCAAACATGACAAATAAAAATATTTAGAATCGTGAAAAGAGCGTATCTATGTACGCTATAAACAAAGTAACTGACGCACATACGCACTAAAGTTCTTATCAACCTCAGAATCAGCAGTAGATATGAACTAAGCGCATGGGTGAGACACTTTCTAATTGAATCGGAGAATAGTTATTTACGAAGAAGAGGGGGGGGGGGTGGTTTGATTTTGATTATGATATCGATTTGTAAATGCGGAAACCAACAAAGCCTGCCCAGCACTTTTTGTGAGGATCATTCTAACAAACAAAACAAACAAAAAAACAACTATAACCTGTTGTTAAATGTCCAACCGATATTCCAGTACTTTGCGCATTTAAAAAAAATAAAAATGTTATCTCTTGTTTCAGGAATCACACCCTAAATACCCACCCATCCTCCCACCACCAATATTATTTCCTTATATTTGGTCAAAGTCACCCGAGAGATCGGTAGAGTCCGGTTCTCTATACAGCGTGTGCCCCCCCCCCCCCACTTCTCGGCCCGAAGTTAATAAATAAGTCATTGACTGAAATGAATTTTGATATGTTAACAAGCGGCCAACTATCATTAGACCATGAGTAATGATTGATGGGGGGTTCGAATCCCATTAGTCTTGAATAGGTGAGACCAAAGAAGGCCAAAATGACGTATGAACTTTTGGAAGGATACTGAAAGTAAAATGATTACGAGAAGCTTAATGCCCTTCATTCCAAGTATTCATATGTTGTGGCATTCGGCTCTGAAGCTGTCAAGATAACTTTTGTAACGCATGTCTAAATTTGCAACTGATATGATTTATTGAGGATTTGAGCCATGGAAAGCGTTTGAAAACATCTCACCGTCAGAGTTGTCAGCTTATTTAAAGGCAAGATCTCACTTCAATGTCAGAGAGCTATCCTCCTTAAAGGCCACCGCACACCTTACGACTGTTCGCGATCCGAATTTGGAACAAATCGCATTTTGCTCATTTTCTGAAATGTGAATGGAACTATCATTTAATTTGAGGTTAAAATTAATTAAAAGAATACTTATATAACTATTTTGAAAGATTGCAAGCCTTTATTTTGGAATAAAGGCCAAATTAGTTTTAAATCGTAACCAATCGTACGACTGCTATGACGTCATTACGAGTAGATATTATAGTCGCTTTTAGTCTAAGAAAGATGATAGCATAGGCACAGATTTGAACATAGGTATTCGTATGATGATTTAGAACATTACACAGTAAGATATTCTAAGTCTCAATATTAGCATCAAATTCTACTACATTTTATTCTGAAATCGGGTCGCAGACCAATCGTAAGGTGTGCGGTCCTCCTTTACGCTTCAAATAGTTCCAGGATTATTACCCAGGATGCAACATTTTGATCGTGTAGTCTTATATTCCAGATCAAATGTAATGAAAGAAGATTTGGTCAGTTTTACTCTCATTCATGCCACATAATGTGTTGGTAAACCAAACAAAATGATAACTCTATGGTTTTCACGTATTTTCAAACTGATGAATATTTATCGGACATCACAATTTGTTCCAAAATACATAGTTATATATGTCAAGCAGTTTATACAGAGCATTATAGAGTCAAAATTGATTCCCCGCAGTATTGAATTTTATAAAAGAAAGTCAACATTCATCATCATCATAAGGGTAATTATAGAATATGTATCCAATCAACATTGGGCATTTCTTTGGGGGCATTTTATTTATCCAGTGTGATGACAATTTTGCTCATTGTAAAGTAATTGCTACTTATTTTCCAACCTTATTGGACAATATATGCTTCCCGCACTGGGTAAATACTGCCCCAAACTGGTTGGACACATATAAGTACCCTCGTGATGGTTAAATTTTTGCCCAATATTTTTTTACAGTGTACACGCATGCTCTGCCAGGGGCCCGTTGCAAGAAGAGTTGCAATCGATCGCAACTATAAAAATCATGCGCAACTTGATTTTCAACCAATCAACAGCGCGCATTTGGGACTTGCGTTTGATTTTTTGACTTGCGTTTAAACGCAACTCTTTTTGTAACAGGCCCCAGAGCATGCATGGCCTAATAAAACAGGGTTAGTGGGTTACACAATCCCTGGAATTCAGAATTCTAGATTTACATAACAATCTGTCATATACAAAACGTATTCCAGTCGAGGAGAGAAATGTTCAAACCTACTTCATGAATTAAAGACCCATCATTCCAGATTCAAGCTGAGTGTTAAAGATGGAACTTTTTAATCATACAAAAATTAAGCCGAACCGCCGAAGAATTATGTCGAGCCCACATTTTTTTTTTAATATTCGAGAACGATACTTAAAGGGGTGGTCCAGGCTGAACATATTTATAACTCAATGCACAGAGTAGAGCTCACTGAGCAAAACGCTGAAAATTTCATCAAAATCGGATAACAAATAATAAAGTTATTGAAGTTTAAAGTTTAGCAATATTTTGTGAAAACAGTCGTCATGAATATTCATTAGGCGAGCTGATGATGTCACATCTCCACTTTCGGTTTTCTTATGTTATTACATAAAATCACATTATTTCATTATTTCATACTTTTGTGAATGAAATGTCTCCCTTACAATGAAATAAGTTGCAGCAATCAATATCTAATGCATTAAATTAGTTGTCAATCCATTTTTTCTAGTTCTTGGAGGAAAAAATTTAAATAGACCTAATTTCATATAATAAAATACAAAAGAAAAAGTGGAGACGTGACATCATCAGCCCACCTAATGAATATTCATGACGACTGTTTTTACAAAATATTACTAAAGCTTAAAATTCAATAACTTTACTATTTGTTGTCCGATTTTGACGAAATTTTCGGCATTTTGCTCAGTGAATTCTACTCTATTTATTAAGTTATAAATATTTTCAGCCCGGACCACCCCTTTAAAGATTTCAAACAGACCTAAGCCAATCACATAAATTAAAGAAACCTATTTTCATTTCATTTTTCAAATTTTCAATTTCATCGGATCCCTTCAAATGAACCAAACAGTCTCGCGATATTAACATTTTGAGTGGCTTATTTCACAGTTATTGTATCGTATACAGGATAGCTTTCCCATTTCATCAATTAAAAAAAAAATGAATACAGTACCAGTCACCATTCTTTTGAATCACTATTGCCTGCTTCGGCCGGATTTTGGCTGAGGCAGGTAGTGGTAAGTCTGGGAATTGTGACTGGTAGTGTATGTTATCTTTGAACAATTTTGTACTCGTAATAATTCTGATTTTAAATAAAATTGAACTCAATCATTACAGAACCCAATATTGTTATTTTTATGTTAACAGGACCAGCTGAAAAACAGTTTATCTGTGTACCGATCAATTCAATTCCTTTAATTCCCCCATCTTGAACACACAAAATTTACAGTCCCATTAACATCTACAGGGAAAACTGAACAGAAATTGACCAGTTGCTGCACATAAAGATAAGAGCTCCAGGAAAATAAATAGACATTGATTTTGTCTTTAATTACAAATTGTCCGTGTAATTTGACGAGGGTAGGTAATTGCGTTCACTTGAGCGAATTGAATCGCAACACACGTTTCGGACACAGTTGGTTTCCGATTCTAAACGCCCTTGTAAACTGTTTTCATAACCAGCAAAGCATGATTTTTCTTATTAAAAGTTTCTCCACACATATTGGAAAAACAAATAACCCCCTTTTTTCATTGATTTTTCATTGATTACTTGAATTATTGCCAAGCGCTCGATCATTGTCGAGTGTTATTGTACTAATAAATGCACGTGAATAAACACTGGCAAATGTCAAAGCTGTCTTAACATCAAAATTATGAAAACGTTTAATATTAAGCTCAGATTTCTTGCCAACCATTGCGGAAACAAAAACAATTCTAACATGCGATCCTTTAAATTTCCAGTTTAAGTCGGCCTTTAAAGTCAACCTTGACCACTTGGCCTGTATAGTGATACATTAATAATGCTCCACATCCTTCTTCAATGTTATGATATTTAGAGAGAAAGTAAATAAACATATTATTAAATGAAAACTTCAATTTCGTCCTAGAAATGACTGCCATAAAATTATAAGATATTATTATAAAATGCACATCATTGTTCGTAAAGTGAGCCAGCCATCTAAAGGAGGAAAAAACCTCGAAGTGAATAAGGAGGCATAAAATGACTGCGTTCAAAATCTTCCTTATTACCCTCGGTGTGAAAGCTTTTTCATTTTGAAGACAGGGTGACAAATACATACATGAATACTATAAATAACATATGGCACAAATAAAGTTTATACCAATATTGGAAATTATTGAATATATCAAATGTATAAAATCACAGGTTTTATTGATCATTGAAATCGTTCATCATCAGTTCTTTAAAGATCAAACTCGAATCTTGAAAATTTGATTTCAAATTCATTTTCAACCATTTTTATACCCAAAGGTCAAATTTCGGTCAAAATGTCACCCCGCTTCAGCTGTTGCAACTTATCGCAAATTATTCATACAGAAAAAAACATGAGAAACCTTCACCCCAGAGCACGGTGTGGGATATTGGGGAGAGTTTCCATTTGCAATTTCCATCCGATTTAACTCGGATCACGTGACTTGGACCGCAGGAACGAGATCAAATTTAAAAAAGTGCCCTCAAGAGCTCTTTCGGCTTTCCCCATTTCCACGTACATTCATCATCATACTCATGAGAAATCCAAGGTAACCTTCTTTTTTCCAGGGGTGTTGTCATGAAGGAAAGAACGAAATAAATGGATGGTTTCTTATTCCAGTAATATCATACATTCAATTCCCATCACCCTGTGCACATTCGCCCCGCAGCGTTCGAAAGCGTTCCGATCAAAATGTCGAAACCAGTCTTCTCTTGAAACATCAAATTTTTCTAACATTTATCCAACAATATCAAGGGTAAAATTACAGACATGTTTCAGTATTTCGCTTTGATATTCTGACACTGATAGGCCAAGTTGATGCAAGATAAAAAAAAGTAATGTCGATAAAATGCCTTGCTCAAAGCCTTGCGGGAAATCGAAACTTTGATTTCCATGGTGGAGTCGGCCACGCCACCTCGGCACCCTACCATTATAGATATCGATTGATTATAACTCTTGCGATATAGGTTTGTTTAATTCAAATACATTTTTGTTTTGTTTGACTTCATTTTGATTTCTCTCTAAAAGTGTTCTTCTTACCCAAGTTCTGTTTTTGAATCATTTCCCTTTTTTAATCAATTTTACCCCGTGTGGACAGGGCATACGTGCCAATGTACCATCGTAATTTGCTATTTGATATAAGACTATTGTGTATAGGAATCCAGTCATCGAGATATTATTCTCGCCTTTGTATCGTCTGCATTAGTTGCACAGCGTCCCACGTTGCCTGCTGAATGTTTGCCATCAGATTCACACAACAGAATAGGAGCATCTACTCGGAGAGTTACACAGTAGGTCGTTAGTTTGATGTTTGCTGTAAACCAGTTCTTCATGCATTTGGGGGCTGCTGCAAACATTTCACGCAAGGTGACGGGGGAAAAAAGCAGGCTCGATATTTATTGGAAGTGCAAATGAGAAGTAAAACAAATAAGTACAACAAATAAGAGCCATTTAGGCTGTGAGATCGATCGTCAACTGACAAGGGATGCTGGAATGTATGTTATGGGGGGAAATGATGAACGGGGATGGATAGGAGGTCGGGGAATCGAACTTGGAAGGTAGTTGACCGATCAAATGAATTCATGATCTGATGGCGGCAGCTCAGATGTCAAAATGTTGTCGTCCTGTTAAAGATAATCATAAGTGAGGATGCGTTTCTATATCTGTATTGGATGGGTGCGTCGTGGTCTAGTGGTTCTGACTCTCGCTTTTGAAACAGAGGGTCTTGGGTTCAAATCCTAGCCATTGCATGTTTTCCTTCAGCACGAAACTTATCCACACCGTGCTGCTCTCGACCCAGGTGAGGTGAATGGTAACCCGGCAGGGGTAATTCCTTGCATGCACTGAGCGTCGTTGATGGTAGCTCGAGCTAAAACCGGGGAAATAATAGCAGCGCTTTGCATCCTATTATTATTATTATATTAGAAATTAGACTGTCTGGATTCATTAAGCGGTGGTTGAAAACCAACCTTGACAATCAATAATGTTCTCCAAAGGATGTGTTTCTTCATGTGCAGCCAACAACCGAATTGAGGGGCTGATTTTGTTGTCATCGCGGAAATGAATGTTGCAATCGTGGCCTTAGACAAAATCTCTAATATATACCAAGGTTACTTTGCGTCACAAATTTAAGGGAGGTCATAATTCTAATGAAATGGTCCTTGAATCTATGTATCTGATCGCGTTAATTGTTGTACATTACAAATGCAGCATAGATGAATTAAACTATAATTGATGTAATGTAATTTGCATAGAGTTAATTAAAAATGATACAAATAGGCCTAATTTGATTGTAGATTAACAATTATCATTATTTCTAAAAACAAAATCACTCCAACATTGACCAACATCTCTCTCTCTCTCTCTGTTCCAGTATAAGACTCATACACCTTGAATCAACTGACAATGATTCATCACAGAATTATGCGAAATGTCAATTAATTTCTCGTCCTCACATCCCTCATTATTTTGGGCGGGAAAAATCGCCCGATCGCCAGTTCGATATCCTTCTACCCAATGGCGGACCGTGACCCGAAGGAGACAAATGATTGGAGGGGCACTGTATTCTTCGTGAACAATGCTGTGCCCCTCCGTTGCTTTGTCTCTTCTGGGTCACGGTCCGCCGAAGCTCTGGGCCCCATTGTATAAAAGTACCATTATGGTAACTTTGCCATCGAATGGTAACTACCATGGTAACATTGATCAACAGCCAATCAGAATCAAGGATTCCATGCAAGATACCATTGGATGGCAAAGTTACCACAAAAGTAACTTTTATGCAACGTGTCCCGGGTTTCAAACTTCGGCCCAGTTACATATAGCTTAGAGATTGATCGTGGGACCGATTCTACAATTGATCATACCCAGCAATCGATGCTATTAACCAATCGCAGAAACCAGCCTTGCGATCAATTGCTAAGTTTTACGCATACGGGCGAGCACCACCATGTCGAATTCCTATCATCCTGAGAGATGATTGAATGTCCGATTCCGATCGCCTCTTCCGGTTCATTTACCCGCCCATGTATCGATCTGCTGAGGAATGTTTCATTATAATGATCACTCTATCGCTTTTATTCCCGCCAAAATATATAGCGCGCAATCAGACTCCTCAATGTGGAGTCGCCCTGAGGAGCCTCAATTCGTCCAACCTTTATACGTGGAATCTCACCAGTCGCTACACGGGTAATAAAAGGAGGACGATATCTTTTATAGCGACCGTTAGAGGGAGGATGGCAAGTCCGTAGAGTAATTCTGGTCCGACCGAAACATGGCTGGATATCATTGACCAAGAATCGAATTATCAGAGCGAGGAAGGATTGCAATCGAGCGTGGTACCTGTAGGTCTCACCGAGTTTATGTTATTAAAATCTACCTTTAATGGTTCGTCGAACCTGCAAATTATCGATGATGGACGAGGTTGTTCTCATGTTTTTAGTGACATGCCTCATCGAAGCAGACATGATGAGATAAGAGTGATGAAAGGGCTATTTTACGTATTAGAAATTATCTTTAAAATAGTTCTTATGAAAAGTTTTTTTAAGTTTCTGTAATAATTATTAATAATGACAATGACACACATTTTGAACACTTATAACAGCCCTTGATTCATTATTTTCGAAGGGCCACATAATGCAGAATTATCAAAAAGGACGGGAGCGACTTGGTGGGATTTGAACCCCTAAACTTTTGGTTCAAATTTCCAGACAATTTTCTACTTCTGCATAACATCTCTGCTTATTATTTTGCTGAACAAAGTATGAAATTTTGAAATAAGGCCGTCTCCTAGATATTTTCAGGAGGAAACTCTTTCTTAATAAGAAAATATTGATGTACATCCGACGTCTTTCTCGCCACAAAAAACGTCACTAATCTAGATTTATACATATTTTCATCTTACATCAATGGTTCATATTCAGTGCAAGCGGTCAGCGTTAGGTCCTATCTGAGGGATGCGGTAACTATTAAAATGGATCGATTAGGCTTCAAAGCCGGGTAACCAAAGCATTGGCGAATTGCTCCTTTTGAAAGTTTTCAAAGTGAAGTGTTTATCGACCAGTTAGACTGGCCAAAAACACCACAGACGGACACCAATACAACACACTCAAACAAGCAAAGGTATAAACAGGAAATGAATGACATGACCACCCGATCGTTCAAAAATGAAGAATAATTCAATATGAACAAATCAGTCGCTCTTTAGCCTTATGAAATATGGAATATTGTCTCCATGGAAACTGTCTAGAAAACGTGTCATAAATAAAGGTATTCGGCCATGGATCCATGGATATATGTCATAAATCATTCATTTATTTTAGTAAGCCAGTCACGGAGATATTATGCTAATGCAATTAGATACATCAATCCGAATGGACATGATGGAAGTTTAGTATTCATAGATTTTATTCGGGTATCGATATGATGAGAAAACGGGTTCATTAATGGTCATAACATTTATCCATCATGTGCGTCTATCGTGAATCAATGCAAGCGAAGGTTGTGCCCGTTCAACGTAACGATGTGATATTTTGGGGGAGGGGGAATTCAGTTCGAAATCATACCCTCATTTTTTAAGGTTAAACCCTTGATATATTCCTATCGTCAGTATATCATTCCTTTTTCATATGCAGATAAACATTTATTTTGTTCTTGAATCTGACTCCTCATTTGGCAATGAGTGAAATCACTGCTTCAAGCATTCTTCAATAAAGACTTGACTGGCACAGTGGATTGGTTTCGAGACAATGCATTGCTAATAATATTGCGGAATTAATTAATGCCCCATTAAAGAAACTTGTACCAAAAGATGCAATATCGACTTTTAAAAATGGAACTGATATCTCTTGTTTTTGATTGGGCATGGACCTGTCTTTCAAAGTTTTAACCTTAATTCTAACACCCCATTATTTCACTTTCCAATTATATAGGTTTTTTGCCAAATTAAATTTTCGTTTTTCTCTGAACTCTTCGAGATGTTGTCACATATCTATGATCAACGTAAGAACTCACTGAATTTAAACGATACATGTTTTTTAGTCTGTCGTCGGCATGGTAAGTCTGCTCGCTGCCAGAAAGCAATTGTTATCGTCGTGATGTCCGAGACATGTTAGCAAGTTCCTTTTTTGCAGTAAAACTGACTAATGTTAGGTAGTTCCTTGGCTCTGAGTTCATCCCTTAGGGGCATGATTTCCATTATCAGCGGGAACATCGCTCATGTCACTAGTAGTGTGGGTGTATCTACGAGAGAGAATGATTTAATATAACGAACAGGTTGAAGTGGCAAGGCTTTGATATTCTAGGGTGTTAGACATGAAAGGTGCACAGCAAAAACTGTGGTGTTAACCGGTGTACATAGGAGGGCCACACCAGTTATTTTACACCGGTGTTAAATTGGTGGTGTTAGTTTTACACCTTTGTTGTTACATTTACACTCTTTGGTGTTATGTTTACTATCTCTAGGGTGTGATGTTAACACCTCAGGGTGTGGTCCTCTATTACCACCAATTAGTGTTAACACCGCAGTTTTTACAGTGCATTACAACACACTCATGTACCGTGGAGCGGTCGGAAACTGTGGTGTGATGTTTGGTATAATGGACATAAAAATCTTTATCGCTTAAAGCTTTTGAGGCAATCTGTGGTTATTTTGTTGCTTAACATCATGCGGTGTGAATGCATAATTATTCCATCGGGTATCATAAGGGGAACTTTTTAAATGTTGCATTGTGGGTACACACAATAAAATACCCAATACTCGCCAATAAAACTAATGACCACGATGGCCAAAGCGCTGAGTAACGGTACAGTGATCGAGGAGCAACGAGGTGACCACGGCATTCGCTTTGGTGTGGTGGTCAGTATCACATTCGTCGTCGGGGCATTAAGGAGAGGTCAGATTCCAACATATCGGTCGAAAAAGAACATCTATTTCATTGGAGACCAGTAGCACGCCTCCTTTGTTTGGTGAAATCGTCACGTCCACCATACTCAAGAGATATTCGCTCGCCCTTTTTTTTTGCAGAAGTATATAAGGTAATAATAAAAAAAGAAAAGGCTGTTCCTAGAGTTGTTCGTGGCATTCCTAACGAAACTTTGTTAGGTCAAGATGATTATACGAATTGCTGAAGGTTGGCTCAGTCGGTAGAGCGCATGCCTGTCGAACAAAAGATCGTGGGTTCGAGTCCACCCCGGGCGGATGACTGAAGCCAGTGCAGTCTCTTCCCTGTTCCATAGATGCAGGCTATGTTACAGCGGAAAGCACCCCGTCCTTGGGATAGGACGTTAAATTAATCTATTAAATTTGTATCTACCGCGAATATTTTGCTGTTTTGCAACTTCATTTTATGTACCAATATTACATTTATTCCTTGAGGAATACAGAAATAAAAAATGACCAAATATTAAAGTATTATCGGTGTTTTAGAGTTAATTTGGTAGTACGTCTGCCTGGCCTTGGGAAGCAAGGGTGCTAAAGGTGTTGCATGTATTATTCTCCATAGGCAGCACCCCCTGGAATCCTGTTAGATGCACTGTAAAAACTGCAGTGTTAAAACTGACACCAATTGGTGTTAATTGAGGACCACACCCTGAGGTGTTAAAATTACACCCTAGAGATTAAACATAACACCAAAAAATTGTAAAAGTAACAGCAAAAGGTGTTGTAATAACATATATGTGTAAAACTAACACCACCAATGTAACACCGGTGTAAAATAACTGGTGTGGTCCTCTATGTACACCGGTTAATACCACAGTTTTTGCTGTGTGTGTAAGGAATGTATGGAAAATGACCAACATCTGGCGCTGAAATCCCTGTTTTTATTGCTTTGTCAAATTTCACTTGTAAACTTTCGAATTTCTTGGGACCAAAACGGCCTTCAATTTGGAGTGAAACCTTTTTTTTTAGCGCCCTCACCAAAGAAGAAATCGTTCCCAGGGCCGTGTATGTCTGCGGTAGACCGCTTGACGCAGACGAAATGTTTGCAAACTCTTTTGATCGATAACTGTTTTAACAACCGATCACCTTTGATCACCAGAGAGATACTCTTTCTCGATCACGTCAACATCATCACGTGATCGCACATGCTTTGCATCACGTATTTAGTGCCAACAAGGCTAATTGGAATAGACAAGGGAAAAGAAGGCGTATGAAATCGATTATAGAGCCTAGATTTAGAATTTGCTCCACAAAAGTGTGGTAAACTCCCAAACACTTCTATTTTTTTATGTTATCTTCAGCACCTTTTCATAGGTCTTTCAGCTTGTTAGAAACAATTCAACACTTTGAAAAAATGTTGAACGAAGACGACAGAAACAAGAAAATATGACATAATTTTTGACGAATCAGGAGCGTGTATTGAAATTTTATCTGTTTTTGTTTTGTGTCATTTTTTTGTTTTTCCTAACAAGCTCTAAAATGTTAAATTTTTGAGAAAGAAAAAGATTGTTAAATCTATTCAGGTGTCGAATTTACAAACAAAACGCATGATATTTTGCTGAGTGTATAAAGCCGTGCAGATAGCACAGACATTATTCTGCCTCTCAACCGTCTATGTTAGTTATATTAAAAGTAAGGTACGCGATTAGCATTTTAAATCAAATTTCATTATAACAAAACAATACAGGAGTGATAGAAACGAATATTTGATTAATGTACCTTAAACTCTCCCTCTATAATGAAACTGGAATATATTCCACGAGAGTTTATCCAAGATAGCGCTCATCCAAGGTTTTAATTTCGTAACGCAAGAAGTGACAGGGAAAAACAAATGGTTCGGATCGTAAATCAGGTGTTAATTGTAAACTGGTCCTAAATCATTTGGACGTTTTGTAAGCATGGCAAGTTGACTGGGCTTTCGGCGGGAGTGTAATTGGCCAGAGTGGATACTTGCAGAAAATATAGTTAATGCAATAGCTTTTCGTTATTAACGTTTCCCATTGCAGGAAAAGTGTCCTTATTGATAACGCATGGATATATTACAACCCTATAAATACGAGAAACTAAACCTCCCATGAAAAAAAAGAATATTTGTTATAATAAAAAAAGCAACGAAACCTAAGAAATAGTATTACCTTCATAATACAAATGAAAGGTAAGCAAGATGTTAACATGAAATCTGTTATAAAGATGAACCAGTACATTCACTTTCTTCAAGTTGACGAAAATAAAGATTTTTTTTTCATTAAATCTAGAATGTAAATGATGCATTAAGGCGACTGCACACCTTACGACTGGTCTGCGACCCGATTTCAGAATAGAATGTAGTAGAATTTGATGCTAATATTGAGACTTGGAATATCTTACTGTGTAATATTCTAAATAATTGTACGAATACCTATGATCAATTCTGTGACTATGGTATCACCCTTCTTAGAATAAAAGCGAATTTAATATCTAGTCGTAATGACGTCATAGCAGTCGTACGATTGGCTACGATTTGAAACCAATATGGCCTTTACTCCAAAATAAAGGCTTGCAAACTTTCAAATGGTTATAATATTATTCTTTCAATTATTTTCAACCTCAAATAAAATGATATGTTCCATTCACATCTTCAGAAAATGAGCAAAATGCGATTTGTTCCAAAATCGGATCGCGTACAGTCGTAAGGTGTGCGGTGGCCTTTACACAGACCATGCAGAGTAAGAAGCTGTAATTTACTTCCCCTTATGCTTTCAATCTGTGATGGGTGTATGAGGGGCGACATTTTAAATGCATTTCAATAATACATTTAATATGAATGTGACTTCATAGAACGAAATTTGATCAATAACGTAAATATTTTCTAAATTTGTCTTTCTTTGCAATATCGACCACGCTGGTGATTATGTAAGTTTAATTCTTTTCTTCAAATTCACACTCATAAATCTAAATCTTTTAACTTCTGACCTTTTCAGCTAGAGCAAAAACCTTCACTGTAAAAACTGTGGTGTTAAAACTGACACCGATTGGTGTTAATAGAGGACCACACCCTGAGGTGTTAAAATAACACCCTAGAGATTGAACATAACACCAAAGAGTGTAAATGTAACAACCATAGGTTTTGTAATAACACCTATAGGTGTAAAACTAACACCACAAATTTAACACCGGTGTAAAATAACTGGTGTGGTCCTCTATGTACACTGGTTAACACCAAAGTTTTTGCTGTGTATGATTTATATAGCGTCTTTTCCATTTTGATTAGATGCTCAAGGCGCTTAGAAGAGAGAAAAACATAAAATAATAGAGAACTAAGAGAAGTACAAAAAAGGGTAAATTAAAAATGAGGAAAAATGACTGTCTTCAAACCATGCTGGTGATTATGTAAGTTTACATTTTAAAAATTAATATTCATATTCATAAATCTAAATCTTTAACTTCAGACCTTCTCTGCTAGAGCAAAAACATAACAGTTATCATCATTAAGATTGCTACGAGTATACCTTGATACATACCAGGCTCCCGTTTCATAAACAAATGTAATAATAACAAACGCGCCATGCAGTTCTTTGACAAATTTGCTATCAGCCAATCAAATTGAATTATTTCAGTAGCTTTTAACTGTTACTGCGAAATTGTTTTTATGACAAGTTTTATGAAACTGGCCCCTGAATGTTGTGTAATAAGAGTAAGTGCGGTGTTCATTATTGCCACTGTACACAAACCAAACTATAACGACACCCTATAATAAATACCTCTCCGTCATAAAATGAGGCTGACTTCTCTAAGCTCTTTTACTACCGTGTTTACATCGGGGTCGCTCTTTAGTTGATGGGAAACCATTTTTCACAAATCAAATGCTTTGAACAGTCACAACAACGAAACCGACTCCAAACCAACAATTGTATGCATGTCGTGGTCTAGTGGTTAAGACCCTCGTCTTTGAATCTGAGGGACATGGGTTTGATTCCAAGCCATGGCGTGTTTTCCTACAGCAAGGAATTTACCCACATTGTGCTGCACTCGACCCAGGTGAGGGAAATGGCTGGCAGTAATTATTCTTAGAAACGCAGCGCGCGTAACAGGGTAATTATGTTGCATTACTGACAGCGCGTGGAGACTTCTGATAAAGTAAGTGTTCTGATATTTTCGTCCATCCAAAATAATGAAAAATTAATAAGCTTGATTGTTATACGCATGCATCTAACTTTTCGTCCGGGAAGTCATTTAGAACTTGAAACCAAGTTGGAAAACTTGGGGAATTTCTGGAATGAGTTCGGAAATGATCTGGGGGCGACACTTCTTATAGCTTCGAAAAGGGTCTTAAAAAGTGCAACAAGAAAAGGGTTTCAAATTGATGAAAGAGGCCTTCTTTTTCAAGAAACCTTGAAATGTTGATGATGTTATACACCTAATATCATGATATTTTTAAGAGTGGTGTTTCTCTCATTCAACTTAAAGCCGGATTCAACCTCATTTTAAATGGCAAAGTACTAAATATCGCAGATGTTGCCGTGATGAAACCAATTTTAATGCTTCTTAAAAAGTGCAAGGATACCGCATGATACTCCCTGTAGTTTTTTCAGAGTTCCGTTCTAAGTATGGATAATGCACGGGTGATTAAAATATTTATCACAATATATTTCCATTCGTCGTTGTATTTCTTGTATTCCGATGCCTGTTATACAACGTTGCCATGGAAACGACAATAGGACAAGCAGTAAAGCCGTCTGGCAAAAAGCTTCTAGAAAGTACAGCTATACACAAAAGAACAATCACTGGGGTGCTGGTGACTTTTCAACTAATGAAATACCAAAAAAAATGAAGAAACTATTCGAAATAAGATAAAAAGCAAGAAAAGAAAGTGGCAAATTTAATAACGGAAGAGGGGATGGGGTTGCGAGTGAGATTTTATTTTTTTAAGTACAGGAAAACAAAATGCTTGATTGTTCTCCCGAAGTAAAACGGATGCTTTCTACAGCGTCCCTGACTTACTTTTTATACTCCATTTGCAATATTCATGGAATGAAAGCCCATTGCAAATTCCGATACCTGAATATTCTATAAAACTTCTGAAAATTGACATTTAATCATACATCAGTGAATCATTGTACGTGTACGATAAAAAGCAAACAGGAAAATGTCCAAGTACCTTAATTGGGTTTCCCCTTCAAATTAGTCATTCAAACTAGTCATTCATCAATGATTTTAGCGTGCGGTTTAATCATTGGTTGCTTAAATGTCAAAACACTTCTTTTACATCTCAATGGTTTAAATTCTTTTCATCTCTTTCATCTTTTATTTAAAAAAAGAATCACACCAATATGATTTTAAAATTAAAAAAAATAACATGAATAGTGTAAACATAAAATACTTCTAGAGTGGCATTATCGATATTTTTCAGGAACACGGGTATTTTTCGCACATTATGTAGGGGAAGGCGGGGTAAGTTGAGCATAGGGGCAAGTTGAGCCACCAGCCCCAGGCCAATAATGAATGAGTCAGACATTGTGGTGGTGTCATGTATTGATGACCCATAGCATAACCCCTAACCCCACCACATTGTTTTCAACTTTGAAACAAAAAGTAGTTTTTTAGAGGGAAAAATATGAATTTCAGCCAAGAGTGTGAAATAGATAAGTGCATTATAAACACACACGTCTTTAAATATAATAAAGACATAACAACATTATTAGTCCAGGTATGGATCTTCATTCTTGTCATAGTCTTTTATATAATGGATGCATAATAAATGTGTGGATACAAAATTATCGCACTAAGTTCGGACTGGGGTAAGTTGAGCCAAACAGCATGGGGCAAGTTGAGCCATGGTATTTCCTATGGTAATGTATCTAAAAAAAAACACCCATAAAAATCGATTGAAATGCTGGCTGAAAGGAGCAAATTTACATGACTGCTCTTTTCCTTTTAAAGGATGTTAGTATCTATAGAGAATTAGCAAGTGAAAAGACTTTAACAAAAAACTGACATGCTGCACCTCCCTCATACATTTTGTACATAGTTTTTGTGGCTCAACTTACCCCAGAAGGTGGCTCAAACTTACCCCATATATGGGGCAAGTTGAGCCATTTGACATCGTTTTTTTCAAAGGTCACGATGACTTTCAGTGTGGGGATAGAAAGTTATATGTAGGTGGAAAATATTTCAGAAGAATTAAATTTCAAGGCAAGGTACTTATTTCGACAAGATTATTAATCATATCAATTCTAACATGCAAAAAGCAAAAACTGTCACAACTTACCCCGCCTTCCCCTGTTGCTCCGTTGAATGACGAGGATTTCATGGTCCCCTTTGTCCAAGATAACCAATATAAATTATGTTAATTTATCAGGAACTGTAAAAAAAGTGAAAATGGTCGGAAGTTTAGCCCATACGTCACAATTACCTGAAATAAATGTTTAAATTATATTTTTCTATCCGTAGAAATTAAATCAATTAAACACCACAAATATTTGTGAAATTCCTTTTTTATGACTTATGGTAAGGCCCTATTTGGAAAATATAATTCCAGACACGATAGAACACACGTATAGCTTTCAAAACAAGATAACATTTTTTTTTTGAATAACCGGAAGAGATTCCCCTACAGTTTTCAATTATTGTGTCAGTTCCTCATAATGCGACATGTCCGTTTTTGTATAATAGTCAAAACTTGCTTTACAAAACAAAAGAATAACTACTCCCAAACACGCACTAATTTGTTTGTAATTGAACAGCTGAAGCCGAGATGAAAGCTAGCCGGGAAGGAAATTTTCACCGACTCCATGGCATAGAGAATAGAAGCTCTCACATGTCTTACATCATTTTATGATGAAATTATTGTGTCATCTGTTTTGAAAAGGTCAATCCTTTCATAATCCCTTTGTTGAGGTCTGCATTATTTACCTAGGCTTTATTTTATTATGCCGTTGGTAAGGTATAGGAGGAATAACGGTGGAGATAAAAGAGAAATAAAACTTAAAAGGACAAGTCCACCCCAACAAAAAGTTGATTTGAATAAAAAGAGAAAAATCCAACAAGCACAATACTGAAAATTTCATTAAAATCGGATGTAGAATAAGAAAGTTATGACATTTTATAAAGTTTCGCTTAATTCCACAAAACAGTTATATGCAAACAATGATTAATTCCCTCCCTGAACTTGTGGAAGTAACATTGTCTAATATTTTATTGTTCAGTCACGATGGTCCTTTGTGTCAAATCTGTAAAAAAAATGAAACATTTTATAATTCAAACAATAAAAATAAAAGAATTGGTGAGTGAGGGACATCATCGACTTTCTCATCTGCATGTCACTGAGTGTTACATATCACCGTTTTGTGAAAAAAAGCGAAACTTTAGAATGTCATAACTTCAGTTTTTCGGGGTGGACTTGACCTCTAAGACAGATTCAAAGAAACAATAAAAAGGAGAAGGGAGAAAGAGAATTCCCATTCCGATAGAAAGAGCTGATAGAAACAGTGGCGTTCATGAGCAACAAGAAAAATAACATGTGGGTAAAATGGCGTACATGAATTTTGTTTTCAGTTGCGAGCGCATCTGAAGCTAGCGAACATTTTGATCTTTTTCAAATAAAACTCAGATTTTGTGATAGATTTTGACATAGTATTAAAAAAAAGTAATGTCGTATTTACTCCCCCCCCCCTCCCTTCATTTCCTCTGTTTTCCCCCTTCTTATTCAAGCGACTATACACCAGAGGATAGAGCACAAACAAACACACTCATAGCAGTAGAAAAAAAGGGGAGGGGGATCGCAGTATATTCATTTGTATCACACTCTAAAATCAAATCAGTAAAAAAATGACTAGTCAATAGGGTCAGCTGGGTGCAACTGCTATCCTAGTCATATTTGACTATTTTCTAGTCGTGTTTTACTAGGAAAGAGTTATTTCTAACTAGAATTTATGTCAGAAATGTGACTAGCATGTCAGTTGCACCCAGAAGACTACTTGTCTAGTCAATTTGACTGATTTGTTTTAGAGTGTAGCATGTCAAATACTGTTATTACCTACATGTATGTATGCACCCCGATAGAGACTAAAATCAATTTGCATTTTCGTTTATTTCCTCTCTTCTCTTATTTTCTCCAGCATCACCGGTAAAAACAGATATCGATCAAGGGTAACTCTATATTTCTCACAAATCCCCAATTTCTTGATTTTACTTGACCACCGAAAACATCAAAATTCAGGCCTGTGGTATTCAATATGGTAACCTTTTGTGTCCTTTTATCTCATCTTATATCGAAGTGAGGCCGAATTTCAGTAAAAAGCAAACTCCTGATATTTCTATGATTTTCGAGATTATGCTGAAAAGTATAGAAGAAAGGGAGAGATAGCTCCATTTTGAGAGGAGGTGAAAAAGCACAGATTTTTTTAATGAAGAAAAGAGTCAAAGTAAAAGCCCTAAAGATACCCCTTCCCTTTCCTTTGAAGTGGCTAGGGTAATCTTTTCGATCGATTTATTTGACCTTTTGTGACTTAGGCATGTTAGGAGAGTGTTTTAAGAGAGGTTGGGCATGTCGAATAGCACTTATGTGTGCAATGTTGTAAAATAACAGACATGCAATTCGAGATAAAAAGTTAAGTCTCTAAAATAAAGACTATATCCTGAATAATGAATTGCAAAGTTTTAAGATTTAAGGCAAATCACTAGTGATATATCATCTCAGTCAGTCTGGAAATGAATTGGACTAGACATGCCATCGTCGAAATCTGTTATTGTATCATGGTGATCTGATCAAAGCTACATGTATATAGAGCTACATATATATCTGGGTCTGATATTACGGGTAATAGGATTTAGAAAATTGTGTCGCGCGGATTTTCGACGAATCCATCGAATCGTCATCTGCATATCATTGCTCCCCGGAAAAGGGTAATATTTTGCAGAAGTTGGTCAAATGAAATTGTATTTCATGAATGATGATACCTGGAATTATGAATCTTTACGCATGAAGTATATAACTTTAATACCAGATCACGATTAGATTCGAAAAAATGAACATACACACCCACACACGATTGGTGTACAGGAGGAACAGAACTAGTGCTTTCAAGGTCGCATTGGTATCAATCTGTGTATGGATGAAGCATTCGGAGTGTACGAGGGTGAGGGTGTGTGTGTGTGTGCGTGTACGTGCGTGTGTGTGTGGGTGTGTGTGAGGGGGTGTTTGGGTGAGAGAGCGAGAGAGAGAGGGGGTTAAAATGATCTTTATGGGGGCATAAATAACTATAATTTATTCTGAGAGAACTAATTTCTGATTAGCGGAAAAGCGAGGAGCCCTAAATAAAACCTCCAAATATTTCATTGAAGGCCATCATGGTGATACTGAATTTAGATGTTTGAACTAGCACTTCCGTTCTTCATCGACAATGGCAACCTCGCACCCCCCCCCCCCCTCCGAAGTTTATACACTCGTATCGGAAACAGTCAGTTATATTCCAGATCAATTCGTTTGAATTAATATCAAATTCAATTGATTAGTCTGTAATATACGTAAAGCCGTTTCCTCCATTGGATTTAGCATAAGAAATTGACATACATTTTGGTTTTGATTCGGCTAAACGACGTAATATCCGCGGCTCGACTTTGCAAATTTGAACCTAAGACCTGAAGGTGAAGCAAATTCCACATCTAGGCCAAATAATTGTATTAGGAAGAATGATAGATGATTGTGCCACTTGTCTGATTTGGTAGAGGAAAATTAATTCACCATATCAATATCGTACAGTGATTATTGTATTCATCTAATCTGTGGCTGAAAGTAAAAAGGGCATTTGGTTTTTTAAATTTAATTTCGATCATTTCATTTCGTTTATTTCTATTTCCAACAATTACAAAATTCTGTCGTACATTTTGACATTTAGCGAATCAATAAACAAATCGGAAACAATTATTACGTACGACATAGGCAAATTATTATGCAGTATGTAGGTAATGCAAAGAGGAAGCAGCTTATTATGAAGAAAAAAAAGGTCTTAACTTATAGCTCCTTCTGGAGTAAAACAGTGTATATTTTGAGACATATTTACTCCAAAAAGAGATAAATCCACTCTCCCCAAAATGTAAATGCCACTCAAAAACGACTGGTCCCTCGACTCACTCTAAGAATCAGTTGCTCTAATACCCATTTTCTTTTCATTCATTTTGCACAATTAACACGTTAGTTAATTAGACCCAATTGTATATGGACTAAATGGCTACTGTACCAACTGGCTATTAGATGGAATGACATTAGACTGAATGAAAGTAGACCATGTAGTGAGTAGACGAACTGATGGTAGACCAAATGGTAGTAGACGAGTTGACAAATGGACTAATTGGACTAATTGGCATTCGACGAATTGGAAATAAACCGGCTCGGCTCTTTGGCATTTATAGTGAAACGGTAATTTATGTCAGGAAAATAGTGATAAGCAAAAAAATAAATAAATAAAAGGTCCTCATTTTTGTATGCACGGCATTCCCCCCTAACAAAATATTTCTTATGGCTCTCAATAGGATGGAGGGGGGGGGGGGGCGCATGTGCCCCGACCTGAATCCACCACTGTGTATCAGCATTTTATTTGTCAAAAAACATCGGCGCAACGTTTTCAATTGGATACATGCGTTCCCTCCTCGATTTCCTTTTGTTCTTGTTATTTGACATTTGTGTCTACAAATTCCTTACTCATTTCTTTCATCAAAAACTGCTTATATTCTCCGTTCTTATAATTATATTCTCGGCAACCCCATCATCCTCTAAACCAATCTGCTATATTTCTTATACTTTTATCATGATCAATTTATCATATTCCACAAATAATTTACCATGTCATCGTAGGTTTCTCTCTTTTTCTTTTTAAAATGTGTACAATTGAACCATTTTGTGGAAGTCTATAGCTCTTCCCAAACGTTGTATTTTGTCGTCTTTAGGAGGCGGATTAGAGACAGGTAAAGTTCGGATAATCTCTCTATGTTTAAATTAAAGGCTATAAGGATTAATCTTCAATATAATTCCGTGCGTCTGTTCTCCATACTAAATAAAATGCGTGAGGGAAAAAGCTAACTACAAAATTATGAATCTAAATATTCGCATGGCTAAAAATAGTCATGTACATCTGCCATGTCTGCGGGTATCTATGACTGGATTTAGATTTAGATTTAATAGCATCTTTTAAATTGACATTTAAACTATGAAGTAAGTAAAATAATATAAGTACTGGTTGAAAGAGAGAGAGAGACATTTTCCGAACATCTATCAAACACACATAAGGCAGGAGTGACTAAAGTAAAAAAAAAAAGATGTGTGTAGAAAATAAGTAAATGAAAGAAACAATATCAATCTTAACTTAAATAGTACAGTTTAAACACTGTATTTTAAAACAGGGAAATTAAAATAAACTTTCCTTGAACAAAGAAGCACATACATCCAACATGAATAAAAAAGGGGGGGTACTTCTAAGAACTTTTACACTCATCCTGAAATGAAAAATGGAATCTAACTTTGATAATGTTAAAAACGGCCGCTATCAATCAACAAATAATTAAATCATAATAATCAATAATTCAATAAATTCGAGGTGAAAATCATTATCTTTCATGGGTAAAAACCGGACCAATAACAATATATTCCATTAGACTTTCCTCTATATATCGAATGATCTAAAAGAGCGTCATGAAGTCGATGAAACTGAGGTGTCGAGTTGACAGGTTCAAAAATGAAAGGTGTCCGGGAAATGCGAGACAAAAAACGTGATATCTACGCGGCAATCAGAATTAGTTGTCTATTAAAGTCTAAGTGGGCAGGCATCAAGGAAAAGATAAAATAATGGCGTGGGTGAACATTCGATCCAGATACACGAAGCCATTAAACAATATGACTTTTAATTTCTTTGCGCATATACATCGACGTTTCAAAGCGGTTACCAAAAGTGTCAAGCTGTCTCGATTTAGGTTTTTTTTTGCAATGCATGATCAGTGCTTTGTATCTATCATTGATATTTTGATATTGCGAAGAAGAGGTTTGGATATTGTCTGACTCTGGTTAGTAACCGGTTTTTATCTTTTTGTTGTTCGTCTTCCTCCTCCTTCTCTTTTCCTACTACTTATCTATCTTTTCCTTTTCTTTTTATTTTGTATGATCGTTAAAATGAAATTACAATTTTTATCATTAATATTATCATCATTGTCATGATTATCTTTATCATCTCTGTTGTTATTTTATATTATTACTATTATTCATCATAATCATCATAATTATGGGTACATGAATATATATTTATAGAATCATCATTCCTTATTGAAATTTGCCTATGAATAAAGTAGAGATGGGTATACCGGTTCCATATTGGTTTTGATTTCGCGATTAGGCGACCCCGGTAGGCGACAGGTTATTAGAAAAAATGGCAAATTTTTGAGCATCCATCGAAAAAATATTTTTGAAAACGAATTTTAAAACACCACAATGCATCTACTCCGCCCTTTCCAAACGGGATGAGGGGTAAGTGGGGTACGAAAGGGACTTGTCTTTGTATGTTCTTTCACGATCCTTTATGCTACTGGCCTTCACTCTGTTTACCCTAAAAGTCGAAAACCTAAGATGACATTTTAAAGACTAACACGAGACAAACATTCGCGTTTCATGAGGGATTTTAGAATTGATCGTATTGCCTATCACATTTCCTTCCCTTTGCCAATCTTGATTTCTTTAGATATCTATATCGGCTTTCTCTTGCTTTTTTTTAAACTCTGGTCATAGCTCCCATATAGGCAGATGAATACAATTCACCTCTTTTCAACTGACCCAACTGAACAAGTCTTTCATTTTAAGGGAAACAAATTTGTAGAATTTTTTGATTAATTGTTTCATAAATGCGGATCACCTCTCAAATCTAAATAATTGATTTTTTAAAATAGATTTTGTTTTTCAAACAAGTTCAGTTGTTCAACGACTTCGTCTTCTCTCTCGCCCCCTTTCTCTCTCTCTGCATTTGACTTATTTCTGTCTCACTATACCCCACCCCCGTCACGTAACATGAAATTTTGGTACTTACATTCAGTTTGTAGAAATCGAATCCTCACTTAAAAATTAAGTACCAAAAATCAATCTCAAAAGCAAACAAATCAAACATACCACATACCAGTATGCCATTAAAAGAATGTTTTCAGTTGTTTTTATATCACTTTTTTGAAGTCACAATAAAGGAAAGAAATTTACAAAGTAAATACAAAGATATAATAGAGATTAAGATAGGCCCAGGTCATGACGCATTACTGTTGATGCAGGGCAGTTATTGAATACAGCGCTACGGTTACCACAGGCATGACAGGGGCGCGGAACGGTTTTCAAAGTAGGGAGGGGGGCCGGAGCTGACCATGCAAAAAATCATAATTATATGGTCATTTTTACGTTTTTGTACACGTTTTTTTCTTCAAAAAAATGGGGGATGAAGCACCCCCTCCCGCTGCCCCTGTACCAATAGTTATTTTCAACTAATTTGCCTCGGAATCACATCTTTTCATACCTTTTCAATGAAAATCAGCAAAGCGATATTTTCCGGAAGAGTGAACACAGGAGAAAGAACGACCACATGAAAAAGAATTGTAATGGGAAAATAGATATATTTTATGATGCATTAAAAGAGTTCATTACAGGTTTTTCACACGATTCGCTCCACTGAGACGTCGAGTAGAGGTGGATTACATCTTCCTCATTTTTTGTTTCATATTTCGTCTGTCTCTGGAATCCTTGGAGACGTCATCAGCCGAAAACCCGATAAAGATAAATGCAAGGAGGGGGGGGATGACAAAGAAAAGTGCACTAGAATTATCCTTAGAGCTTCGCAAATAGTATGGAGTGATGCTCTCTAGGGGGAGGAAAACACATAGAAGAGACAACAAGCAGGAGAAAGGAATGAAAAATGATCCCCACACGGTGAGCTCTAAAGACGAAGATACCAGTATTATGTAGGAGGTCGAGAAGAAAGAATTGTGGTCTAAAGGGGCTTATATTAATGTACTCTGCGTTTCACACAAAATGTCCGTGTTTCAAGAAAAGGTTATAGGGTCAGGCGAGAAACAATTGAAGAAAGATTATTTCTCTCTTCATATTACAATGAAGGTTGATTTATTTAGAAGTATGATTATAATTACATGTTTAAATGTCTTTTACATTTTATGTTACTCTTTGTAGGCATCAACCAATGTGGAGAACCCTTGACAGAATTTTCAGTTCTTTTAGGTGATCCCAGGCACTGGATGGTGCTAAAATTTGCATTTCTCTTGTAATGTTTCCATTTTATCTGGCATGTTTGTTATTATGTTGCCTGGAAATGAAATTAAATAAATTAATAAATAGAAATATAAATGAATAGATAAATTAAAATAATGATTAATTAATGGATGAATGAATGAATAAACGAAGAAATAAATAGATACATAAAAAATACATAAATAAATAAATAAATTCCCTTCATTTCTAATTTTTTTTTACATTCCAATTTCCCTTTACTGCTCCGATATACTCGCCTTTACTAATATATGGCTTCGACATTAATCAAGACATGCACACTAACATTCGAAATACAGACAATAATCAATGGGAACGCACCTCAAAACAAACAAAGTTACAAAATCAATGAACCGCACATTACCTTTTACTTTCAGCCCCCGTCCTTGTGGGAGAAATATGAAATCGAAAATGCATTACATATTCCCAAAATTTCTTACCTTTGTTCACGAGGATGATGGTGACGAAAACTGTGAGCTGATTTGGTTTACTTAATTTAAAGCAACTTTTTTAATAGACCACATTCTTTAAAGCCACCTTATGCACCTTTCCCGCCTACATCAAACTTACTACCACTAAACCTCTACAAATACTGCAATTGGCACCACCACCATCATTACCATCATTATTCCCGTTTTAATCATTCTGTCTCTCTCTCTGTCTTTCTCTCTCCCTCTCAATTTTTAAGTTTCTTTCAAATGGGTATTCACTTTAAGATGCTCACACTTTAGCGACAAATTTTCACTGCGTTTCGTATCAAGGAATTCCGATTTTCATCAGGAGAGTTATCGATCTCCATTAGATCGAGAAATTGCCGAATCGAAAGCAATTTTACTCGTCTCTTGCCATACGGTAACGAATTTCAGAACTTTTCCTCTGCCATTCGCCCATGAATACTCACTTGAAACTTTTTTTCTCGTTAGATCTATTTGTTTTTATACGTCTTTATTTCATGTCTAGGCTGTAGCGTTGGAACTTTATTATTTAATTGTCTGTCATATTAAACCCTCTTGTTTTATTCTCTATTTACCTTTGGCTCCAACAATTTTCCTGATTTGCTGTTTACTTATTCATCTTTTCATTCTTGTCCCTTTTACTCCCATCATAACTGAGGTTCGAACACAGTCGGACCCTCTGAGAAGACGGGAGACACACTGTAAAAACTGTGGTGTTAAAACTGACACCAATTGGTGTTAATAGAGGACCACACCCTGAGGTGTTAAAATAACACCCTAGAGATTGAACATACATGTAACACCAAAGCGTGTAAATGTAACAGCCATAGGTGTTGTATTAACACCTATAGGTGTAAAACTAGCACCATCAATTTAACACCGGTGTAAAATAACTGGTGTGGTCCTCTATGTACACCGGTTAACACCACAGTTTTTGCTGTGTAGGATGGGCACAGAACGTGACGCGCCCACCATGCTCGCCTTTTAGAAAATCACAACAGATAGCATTGAGAACATGGTACTGTTTGGGGAAGGGACATCACCCCCAAATGATATGAAAGATAATGTGGAGCGTTGTGGCCCAGTGGATTAGTCTCCGGACTATGAAACAGAGGGTCGTGGGTTCGAATCCCAACCATGGCGTAATTTCCTTCAGCAAGAAATTTATCCACAATGTGCTGCACTTAACCCTGGTGAGGTAAATGGGTACCTGGCAGGAATTTATTCCTTGAAACGCAGCGCGCGTAACAGCTCCACTGCTAATCCCAGGGTAATTATGCTGCATATACTGTAGAGTGCTTAGAGACTTCTGACAAAGTAAGTATTAAGCGCTATATATTAAAGCAAGTATAAGTATTAAACCAAAAAACAGAAGCAGGAAGGAATAAAATGGGGATGGGAAGGAATTATAAAATAGTGATGGATTGAGAATTTACTTATGGAACACAAAGCTATACCATAGTTTTCATAAATCCAACGCCCCCCCCCCCTTATCCAACGGCCCCTTTTTTTGGTATTCTGACTGTGGCATGTTATCAAAATACTATGGCTCTGCCCCTCCCTCAGGGCCATACTTTTTTATTTCCTTCTGACATAGTTACATGGAAAATTTTACGAAAGGATGTCCATTTCACAAAAATATGAGATGTGTTTACAGGACAACCGTCTAAAGCGGGGGCATGATTACCTGTAAGCGACATCAAAAAGGGGGATGCAACTACACGCTTTATTTTATGTCATGGTGATAACATTCATAACAAGTTATTGTCGTTTTGCATTCTGGTTTGATTTGATCTACAATGCAGTTGAGGTAAATGCCCTTGGCATAGTTTACACATATATTGGCGTAGCAACAAACCTATCCATTGACTCGAGGTAAAAAAAAAGCAACAGAAAAATACGAACCCCCCCCCCCCCAAAAAAAAAGGTCGT
Organism: Lytechinus variegatus; assembly: GCF_018143015.1. NCBI lineage: Eukaryota > Metazoa > Echinodermata > Echinoidea > Temnopleuroida > Toxopneustidae > Lytechinus > Lytechinus variegatus. The sequence continues at coordinate 22,973,471 of NC_054743.1, read as the reverse complement.
TATCACTTTCGTTAAGGCTCTAATTTTGTTTGCAGATTTAAAGTTCTGCCAAGTCATCCCTCCTTCTTCCTCCTCAGACGCGAAAGTGATTGTAAGTCTTTAAAAGGTTACCAACCTCTTTACAAAAAATATGGAAAGACTTCCAATACATAAATTGCTGTTGAAATCATGGAGGGGTTCGAATATCAAAAGTGAGGTTTCGTCAATTTATATCCAAGATCATGACGAAAGTTGGTCTGATTTTCCTAAATATATACCATATTCTATTCAACTGACAGATTGGCAAAGTATCACAGATTAATTGCCAAAGGAATGCCCTAAAATATCATATCTACGCTTTAATTGCCGTGGTGTATTGGTTATAGACTGTTAACATAATATCCTCTCAGTACTGTGCAACGGTACCCACTGAAACTGGGGCAGGTTGATGCGGAATCCATCTATCGCATCTATCGAAATCCTTCAGAAAGAAATATTTTGACATTTTGAATCAATTTATTTGATTAAGCCTAGTATAAGCGCATATCGAGTTCATGAAAAATGATTCCTAGACCTTATTGTTGCGATACTAGCGACATGAAGACTGGGAGATGCACCATAATAGAGATGGAAGGGGCGGTTTGTCTTCAGAAATTAGACTTGAAGAGAGAAATGTTACCATGGTAGATACTCTCTGTATCAGGGTTACGAGTATTGGTAATATTTATGCAACACCGTTGATTGAATCCTATTTTCTTCCTTTTTTGTTAAAAAATGAAATAATTCGGATTAAAATGGAATCCAGGGAGGGTTTCATGGAAGGACAGGGGCGGAAATCTTTCCCAAAAGGTAGGTGGGACAAGGGTCAGGAAAACAAAAGTAAGGTCATCTCGTCCCAAATTTCATGTTTTATTTCCATTTTGAGTGACACATTTCTTACCATCATCACAGACCAAAAATAGTAGGGGGAAATTTGATATTGTGTCCCCCTACTATTTTGAGTAGGGGGGGGGGGGCACGTCCCCCTGTCCCCCCTGGAATTTCCGCCAATGTGGAAGGATTATACGTTTTATCCGACCGTTACCGTACTTCTAAGCCAATCAAAATTATAAGGAAAGTTATCGGATCTGGCAACTTTTCAGATAGCAAAAGTTAATGAAGTGCTTTCAAGATTTTTTTTGACTGGTCCTTGCCAACAGTCAACCTTGATTTATTTCAAATGCACGAAATTTAAAGTCTACATTGACCGTGACGACCAAAACGACCTGGCCGAAAATATTTTTGATCAGGCCTCGTTCGTCTCCTTCGCTTGTCAGATCGTCATTGAGAACGGTATAGGGTAGGAGTGGTAATGGTGTAACACATATTACTTACTCTTATTTCATTACATACTGACTACATTTGAAAGGAATTAAAGATAGCACACAGTTCAACGAACTTTTATCCAAATTGTACTCGGTGCAGCATACTCATTTCACATCTAATGTAGATACAGATAACTTCCGCCTTGACTAAAAAAAAAAATCTGCCGGTAAGGAACCCACTTACTCGTTGCCTTATTATTACATAATTATTCTACGTAGGCCTTATTATGTAATGATAACTTTGCTATAAAAAAATCACGAGGTAAGATAAATGGGTGATTTTAAGTCCAGTGTTTGCATTGGTGTTGGAATTTGGATTGCTTCCCCTAGCTCCAAAATCTATTCCCAGTTTGTTAAACTGATCCAGATCACATTATTGACATCTCAAAAAGTAGTGAGTGACTTTTCAGGACCATCTTTATTTCATGTTTAGTATTATACTCGTGTACAAATTGACCTAACACTAAGAGGTCAACACTGTACTTGACACCAGTCGCACCACCCATTTGTTTTTTTCCGCCCACCAGACGCATGGTAATGGTCTACATTTCACTGATCTGCCAGATTAATTTCTTTGATCGAACTTTTAGAATTTAATTTGCATTCGGCCATATCATACTACATAAGTCAAAATTACTCGTTTTTTGTTTTCAAGGAGCTTGTTAATTGGTTTTCAAAGAGAGATCTAAAAATCTGGTCAATCCTCTAAGATAAATCTTAATTAATTCTAAAACGCAATTCGTTCGAATTTGCACAGAAAAGGCAATTTCCGTTATCTAAAAGAAAAGAAAAGAAAAAATAGTTTTAAACTAATAGTAAATGCGGAATGGGGGAGGAAGTGTAAACAATCTCTTTGTTGACATCTATCATTCGCTGCTCCAGGCCAAAATTGGATGCGATGGGGAATAAATGTGTATACAATTACGTCAAGTTGAAACCCTACGCCTCAGCGAACATACCATCTGTCCTCTAGCGCATTACCCACCATGCATCACGCTTTGCGATTAGGGAGCGAGAAAAGAAATCAAATATTGTTGCCGATCGGAGGTTAAGTAGCTAATTGATGGAGGGGTAGCGCATGTGGTAGTAGTTGTTCCCCCCTGATATAAGCGGGTAAAACGAGGAAGGGAATTATCCAGGTCGATTGATCGTGGCGATGATATATCAAACAATTCATTTACTCACCCAACCAAGTGGGTATTTCCAAGAACGTGAGAGGTTCGTGTATTTGTTTGCGCATCCGTTGTTGATCCAAGACTATTCCATCAGACTCAAAGCACAGATGGAAGCGAAAGCATAACATGTTTCAAATTCAGAAAGACTCAATATCTTATAGGATATAAGGATGCTTATGCGGGTGCAAATTAGCATCTTTATCGGTGCAAAGTTGCAAATGTAAAAATGCATGGTGCAAAGTTGCATCTACACAACTGGTGTAAGACCACACTGGTGCAAAGTTGCACCTTATAAGCTGCTGTACATTATAACCTCACACATGACACAGGTGCAAATGTACACATTTCAAAGGTGCGCTTACTGTGACATTGAATATCACCTATACTATATGCCTCAGCTGAACTGTTTTTCCTGGATTGTTTTATCACCCCTAAACGACTAATTTGTCAAATGCGTAGGATTATCCTCGTAAGAACACCTCTTTGGTGGAGATCGTAATGATACTCCAATTAGAGAGGCGTCTCTGACACGTTTCTATCAATTCTTAATTTAGGAAAACATAATACGAAACTTTGACCAAGGACTTAACCTGAGGACGCAATCTTAGTTTTCACCTATTAACGATGTTTTGCACAGTCACGAAAGACGACACATTTCCAGTACACGTAATAAAACCTAATGTAAGATAGTTGTCATCACATGGGTTTTTGATACTTAGGATCAACAGACAAGACGTTACAAACGAAGTGATTTAACAGGTGTCATTGAACCACTGTTTAAAAAAAAAATCAAGAAAGTCACTGTTCTCTAGTCCATTATCCATAAAAATTAATGTACACAATGACAGTAGGATATATATTTTATTTTAAAAAACCTATCGGAGATATCATCATTACACGGCTGTTTATTACTAATATAACTGTAATGGGGGACAATGTGAATATGTTAAAAATAACGACAAAACGATTCAACAATTTCATGACGGAAATTCAAGAGGTTTTATTATAGACTAATTGGCTTTCCATAAAATTGACTGAAGACAACGACAATATGAATTCAATATAAACGCGAAAAAAAACAATGTTTGACCATGTTTAAAAAGAACGAAAAAAGGGGTGCATGGTCATGCATCACGCAGTCAAGGTTTAAGAGACCTTTCGAGCAGTTGCGTTTAAATTAAAATTCAATCTGCCTTTCGGGCGTTTTTTACCGCAATTACATAAAAGCTTTGAAAGTCGATTAGAATGTACCTGTATCATTTTTAAGTTAAGAGGTAAATATGCGCTCCTGGTGACACATTTGTTTCCTATTTTTCACCCAGGCCCAGTGAAGGGTTCTCCAAGTCATTGACTTTTCAATATTATTCAAGCATTTGTCAGGAGCAAGGAATTACGTCGAGTGAATATAATACTTATGGCGACACGTGTAATTTAATATAAAAAACATGTAACCGAAAGGGAGAATGCAGCTGCATCGAAACGTAATCATTGTAATTACCAAACTTTGTAGCGTTAAAGCTTAAAGCGGTTTCATGGTTTGTATACATAACCAAAAGCCCGAAAGTCCGAAACAGATGAATGTTTTTGCTCCGACCCAAATGATTTGATAGTATAGTTTGAAATGAATCAATAAAATAGATTAAAGTATCCTTAAAATATGTTGGGTCAGTATGGCGGTAAAGAGGCCCGGATAGATGGCAGGTCAGTGTTCGGTACTCGGTCAAGTCCAACCCAAATCATTCTCCTTTGCATTTCTATGTTCAGGGATTACCTTGTATGTGTGTTAGAATAGCCTTTGTGAAGTGCTTCGAAAACGCTATGAGCATTGACCATCCCGATGTTTTCTTTTTTAGGGAGGTCATGATGTCGTTGTTCTTGTAAGTTTTAATGTTTTTCATTACTATTGTTATTGTTATCAGTGCATTTTTCTTATCTTCTTATCATCATTATCATCATTACCATCATCACCACCACCACCAAAATTGTCATTAAAGTGACGAATTTGGTGATCTGAGATTTTTTTTTCACGAGGTACTGAAACATACTCCAAAAAGTACATGTATATTATACGTAGTCTAGATCTCTTAAATTTCTGAACGAACAACCTTTGATATGGCAATAGGATATGTTCCCAGAATGATTTTTTTTTAATAAAAAAAGGGTATATAACGCTTCTGAGATCATTCCATTGAACAAGCCTATGGAATTCCTGCCATGCCAAAACATCCTACGACATCGTCATTGTAAAAGTTGGATAACACTTTATCGATATATATTGTCGACTGTCGCTTAGGGTATATTTCTAGAAAATCCCGCCTCGCGAAGTAACAGTGTAATCTCATTTACAAATTAAGCTGTCAACAGACGACGGCGAATCAGCAAGAAGTTAACATGCCTTAAAGACACCCCTAACAAGACAGTTTAGAAGGTGAAAGCAACTTACATAGTTTATCATTTCAAACGTAACACCGAATATTGGCGTGTTTATATCCTGTTTATATATACGGGACTATAAGTTGGATGTTTCTGACGGTGAAGAAATAAAAAAAAACACATTTTGAATGTCGATGATATACAAAAGAGTAATAGTCATATCCATTCTTTATTTCGAAATACATCTATGAATACATATTAACCAATTTAATTCTGTTAACATAATCTCTCATTAATTTTTGTTTGTTTTTGTTGATCTATTTGCGTACATTTATTTTGCTTCGCTGGCTTATTTGATTATCGGTGCAGCAGGAGAATATGCATATTTGTATGATAAAAAACGAACTATTACAATGCTAGGCGAGGGAAAGAAAAATATTTTAAGAAATGGAATGCAAGGAAATATTAAATCATTGCAACCCACCTCGCCACCTGTCAAGGATTTCCGTTTTTATTGTTCATGACCCATATTAAAAAAATAACAAATCTGAACAGACTTACTCGATTTAACATGAAAGATGCAATTGACTTTGGGCGCGGGAATGAACAAAGATGCAAAAAATGAAATGATCAGGAGAGAAGGAATGAATATTCCAAGGTAAATGTTTCCTAGGTACCAGCTTGGCGTTTACCAGCAAAACGCTGTCCTGCCGAGTTCCCGAGGGAATTACCATAAACAGAAACATAATATAAATTTCATTGATCGTTCATGTTTCATACATTTATTTTAAGGAGGCAGTCTGTATATTTAGACCATCAGGACTCTGATTTTAACCATAATGGCCCAAAGCATGTTAGATAGCAACAGCCACACCAACGAAACATACACCTGTTGGGTGTTTCATAAAGCTGTTCGTAAGTTAAGAACGACTTTAAGAACGACTGGTGATCCTTTCTTACGGTAAGTTGTATATTGATTTGGCGATGGTTTAGCGCGTAAGAAAGGATCACCAGTCGTTCTCAAAGTCGCTTTCAACTTGCGATTAGCTTTATGAAATGGCCCCTAGACTTACAAAATTTATTGCCTTATTAGGGATTTTTGAACAGAGAAGTGTTTTGAAAATTCTCGTCAAAATGACAAAAAGCAATTATGAAGTCTTTGTCGATAATTGGCAAACCGGAAGAGCAGTCGTTCTAATTTTCAGAGCTGATGAACATTGCAAAATATGTCGTTCAACTAGTATAAGAGACAAAACAGCGGTTTTGATTCTTTAATTTTCGACAAAGACTTCTTGGTTGTTCTTTGTCATGAAATCCATTTGACAATACATATTCTTTGTCTGTTCATGAACACTAATTACGTTTCTTAGCGAAAACGTCAATTACCAACGATAGACGATTGGTCGGTCATGGAGGTTTTGTAGATGTGACTAGGACATAAATCTGAAAGAGGGAATATGTGAAGTCAAGAACATGACACATATCCGTGTCCCAGGGGGCCACTTATACTGACGAGTGGATACCATGCGCGACCAACAAGACACGTAAAAAGGATGTCTTTTTCAAGATAGGGCACGTTACGTACGTAACGTAATAAGGGTGTCAAAACACTAAAATAATTTAAAAAAGGTATCTATTTTCGATAGGAAGATACGTGTTTAGGGTTAAATTTGCTAGGGCATAAAAATGTCTTATAAAGGATGTACTTTTTGCCCCAAGAGTCATTTGCGCGAGTGGGGCTGTACTGAATTACCCAATTATGTAGGTAAAGGTAAAACCAACGACCGTGACATAACAATTGAAATATCGCTGTACTTCTTTTGGGGTTCAATTCAGCTACTTTTTGCCAATAGTATCGTTTTGTTTCCAAAACTTGTTAAGGGTAGGGTTTTACACGCCAATACTTGTTGAGGGGTGCATTTTCAGAGTATGGAAAATACGTGTTTAGGGTGCTTTTTGAGACCTCATGGTCGCGCATGTTATCCCCTCGTCAATGGAAGTGCCCCTGTTGCACCCACAAATGTAATAACGCCCACAAATGTAATAACGCCCACAAATGTAATAACACTTTACCCACAAATGTAATAACGCCCACAAATGTAATAACACTTTACCCACAAATGTAATAATTTTTGATCGCCCACAAATGTAATAATGACTTTACCCACAAATGTAATAAATTTTAAGGGATTTTTGGCGAATCCGTTCTAAACTAAAATCCTATAGTAATCATATAGCACAAAAGTGCAAAGTCTTTTTTTCAGACCGGGTTAATAAAACATCAAAGTACAAGTCCAAAGTCTTCTTTCCAGACCCGGTTGTTTCAAAAATTATAATATAAATTCAAAGTCTTTTTTCCAGACCCGGTTGGTTAAAAAATTGTGATATAAATCCAAAGTCTTTTTTCCAGACCCGGTTGTTTCAAAAATTATAATATAAATCCCAAGTCTTTTTTCCAGACCCGGTTGTTTAAAAAAATATAATAAAAGTCCAAAGTCTTTTTTTCCAGACCCGGTTGTTTAAAAAATTGTGATATAAATCCAAAGTCTTTTTTCCAGACCTGGTTGTTTCAAAAATTATAATATAAATCCAAAGTCTTTTTTCCAGACCCGGTTGTTTAAAAAATTATAATATAAACCCAAAGTCTTTTTTCCAGACCCGGTTGTTTCAAGAATTTTAATAAGTGCAAAGTCTTTTTCCAGACCCAGTTATTTCAAAATTTATAATATAAGTCCAAACTAAGATACGATAATGATATTCCTGTGGAAAAAATGGGAATCGAGCTTAGTCTTTTCTCCAGACCCAGATAATTAAAACTGGTGGAATAAATGTCTTTGTTGTTGTTTTGTATATTGTGAATATATGCACTAAGAGTAAATTGAGAATCAAGCGTAGTCTTTTCTCCAGACCTGGTTACCTGTTATTTAAACATTATGAATAACAGTTTAAAAACAGTATAAAGACCCCATAATCTTATTAATGCTGGATATATAGCGTAGTCTTTCAGCCCATTTTTTTCTTAAAAACGCTAATAGTAAGAATTTAAAAAAATCCAAGTTTAAGACCAAACAAACCTTCAACCTAAGAACCTGTTTTAAAAGAGGTTTAGAGTGTTGTCTTTATTCCAGACCTAAAACAGTTACGAAAAAAAATCTTCTAACATAAGACCTTATATTCTTATTCTCGTGGAATAACACGAGGTTTAAAACGTACTCTTTCCTCCAGACCCGGCTATTAAAAAAAAGGAACTGAAAAACTTCGAATCTAAGACCAAATTTCCAAAGTTTCACCCAGTAAAATTATGTCTTTTTAAAAAATAATACTACTACCCCTACAAAATATTTTAATAACGCGTGGGTAAAGCAGACATCCTTTCTCCAGACTTGGTTACTATTTGAAAAATAAAATAGTTTTTACAAATATTCTAAAACGAATATCCAATAATCTAATTACTGTGGAACAACATGAAGACCGATTATCGAAGATCGACTTTCCTCCAGACACAATTATTTCAGGAATAAAAAATCAATAAAACTCAACCCCCAACAACGAATCTAAGAACCAACAATCCTCCAAATTAAGACCATGCATGTAGAAAAGCACACGTTTAGAGCGTTGTCTTTATTCCAGACCCGGTGATTTAAAAATGATTTAAGCAATCCTAAAAACAAAAGACTCAAATTCTTATTCTTGTGGAATAATACGAGTATTATGCATAGTCTTTCGTCTGGACCCGGTTATTTAAAAGATAAAGAAATATTGAAAAAAAATTGACAGCTGAGACCAATCTTCAAAATTAAACCCACTTAAAATGCTTGGGCTTAGAGTGTTGTCTTTACCCCTCACCGACGTATATTATAACTTTTGAAACGACCGGGTCTGAAAAAAAAGACTTTGGACTTGCATTATAATTTTTGAATTAACCGGGTCTGGAAAAAAGACTTTGGACGTATATTATAATTTTGAAACAACCGGATCCGGTAAAAAGACTTTGGACGTATATTATAATTTTGAAAAACCGGGTTTGGAAAAAGACTTGGACTTGTACTGTAATATTTCATTAACCGGGTCTGGAAAAAAGACTTTGAACTTTTGTGCTATATGAACGCATTACTATAGGATATTAGTTTAGAACGAATTCGCCAAAAATCACTTCAAATTTATTACATTTGTAGGTAAAGTCATTAACATTTGTGGGTAAAGTGCATTATTACATTTGTGGGTAAAGTGTTATTACATTTGTGGGCGTTATTACATTTGTGGGTAAAGTGTTATTACATTTGTGGGCGATCAAAAATTATTACATTTGTGGGTAAAGTGTTATTACATTTGTGGGCGTTATTACATTTGTGGGTAAAGTGTTATTACATTTGTGGGCGTTATTACATTTGTGGGCGATTATTACATTTGTGGGTGTAACAGCCCCCCCCCCCCCGGATCCGTGTGTATACCTTCTTTTTCACATTCATAATGAAGCATTGATAAACGAGATCATTATCGCAGCATTGAGATTATGTTCAAGTAATGCAGATTGCGAGATTGTCATACTTGAGCAAATAAATAACTCTTCAATGGTGAGAGAAGAGGGAAGGACCAATGAAACGATAGAAGTGATATGAGTATCGTATGTGACGAGAAAAAAAATATTCATGAGAAAATGCGAAGGATGAAAGTTTGTGGTTCTGTCTTGCTTGATTGATGATGCTAAAAACATTCACAAAGATAATACTTCTGATTTATTAAGGTTTTATTCAAATCCGGGTGTGTTTGTGGTTACCTGCATGCATAAGTCGTACACGCCATTTGAATAAGTATTTTACTATATATTTACACATTTGTTTATACTTAGCGATTCAAATAATGAACATAGTGCTTGACTCTAGTATTCTTTATTTTCGTTCTCTGTTTTATTCCCTCCCTTCCCAAGACAAAATTTATTTTTACTAAATTATGTTCTCCTTTCTTAGTTCATACACCGATTTGTCTTTATTTCTAGTGTCAAATGCTGAAATATTGTTGATTGACTCCGAAAAAATCCAGAAAGTGGCTAAAACAGACTCACATTTCAACCAATTCATATTCAATCAATTTGGGGAAAAGATTGTCTTTCTATCCCACCCCCTTTCTCTCTCTCTCTATAAATATATATAGCATTCCTCCCTCTAATCACCCCTCCATATTTCTTTGACCACCCCCTTCCCCACTCACTCGTTCCTTTTCACTTTTGATTAATCTATGACGTTATTCTGTTCACAAACTGAATATAACTATATTTTTTTTTCAGCTGACAGTGAGATTGTTCATTTCCGTAAATTATTCTTAAACCGCATGTCGCTGACGTAAGGCACCTGCAAACTACATCGGCCTTTAATAATGTCAAATTGTTTTGATAGTTCCAACAACATGCTACAAGACAACAACAAACATAGGTAACACTTGTCGAATCAAAGTCAGACCTTCCCCTTCGATGCTTTTTCGATGTTTGCTTCGTTGATATATATGTTTATTTGGGGGAAAGTATTTACAAATAAAATCAGAGCATATATTTTGTATGGAAAATCTGTTACCATAAGTTACCATGTAAGATTTTGGAAATAAACTTATACAATCGACTGTGATTCTATTTTAAAATCATCATCAAAGCAATACTAAGCGCAACCGCCATACAGAAATAGGTTTTGGAATTATCTCTTGAGCCCCCACTTCCTGTCACAAAAAGGTAGTGCTGCATTTTTGTAAATCCATAAGATTTATGATAATAATCTGATAGATCTATCTAAATTTAGAATTAATGTACAAAACCAAAAGAAACAGTAAACTTATTTGACAAAAACTAATTATTTCAATTTTCTCTCGGTAGAGTGGGCCGTTGGCCAATATGTGCAAACATCTGTTTTCACTCCCTTTGAATATGTTTTTTTTTCATCTTAAGGAAAAGTAATTATTCTACTTATTCCGCATCGATTATAAGGTCCAATTATAATAAAAAGGTGATTAAAAAATAGCCAAAGCCTGTTCCCTGGCGTCAGGTAGGATTTAAATGATGATGTTATATCCCTTAAAAAACAGACAGAGAAAAAAAATAAAATGTGGTTACATTTGATCTCCTATATATATATATATATATATATATATATAAATGTGTGAAGCTATACATGTACAACAGCTTTGGCAACTCTTTTATTTAAATATTGTAAAGAAATGGATGAAGAGAACAATGGGAGACGTAGCTTAAATCAAGGTCCCCAGAGCTATCTACCCTTTGGAAAAATTGGTTATGCCGAAAAAATGTCTCTGCCGGGAATCGAACCCGGGCCCCCAGCTTTGAACGCCGGTGCCTTAACCACTAGACCACAGAGACGGGCTAGTGGCTAGGTCGACCGAGATCCGATTGACCGTCAGAAAGACAGATTTTCGACACTATACCAATTACCTTTGTCGGGTGAAGGTGGGTTTTGAACAATGACAAGCCGTCATGCCTCAGCTGGATCAAAGCTATATTTCTTCGATACAGTACACGTATGTGCCAAAGCTGTTGCACATGTATAGCTTCACACATTTGTATACTTTCTCACATACGTGTACTGTATCGAAGCAATAGCTTTGATCCAGCTGAGGCATGACGGCTTGTCATTGTTCAAAACCCACCTTCACCCGACAAAGGTAATTGGTATAGTGTCGAAAATCTGTCTTTCTGACGGTCAATCGGATCTCGGTCGACCTAGCCACTAGCCCGTCTCTGTGGTCTAGTGGTTAAGGCACCGGCGTTCAAAGCTGGGGGCCCGGGTTCGATTCCCGGCAGAGACATTTTTTCGGCATAACCAATTTTTCCAAAGGGTAGATAGCTCTGGGGAACCTTGATTTAAGCTACGTCTACCATTGTTCTCTTCATCCATTTCTTTACTATATATATATATATATATACATATATATATTTTTCATGGGGGGGGGTTGCTTGTCAGAAATATTTGGAAGAAAATATGGGCTCCTAATAGTCCTAAAGCTGAATCGCCACTTTTTTACAGTTTACACACATTATCTCCTAGATTGTATATATCCTGTGCGTGTAATTCTTTTTATTCTGTAAAGACTACTTCCATCCTTTTTTTTCCTTTTTGGAGGGGGGGGGGGAGATGACGTGGTTGTTTAAGGGCTTTCTTTTCATGAGTAGAACAATAATTGGGACGCCCTCCGGCAGTTGCTGTCCGTGGATTTTCTTAATTCGATTGGAATGTTTATTTGCGTACTTGCAGCGACGTAAAAACACCTACATTATTGTCATTTAGTAAAATGTATATTTTGAGAACTGATCTATACACGCCGCGTAGGGATAGCCTCAAGAACATTATTAGGTACGTTGTTCAAATTCGTTGGCAAACTAGAAATAAACTAACAAGATCATGATGCCCAATTAACTTAATTTCTATCTCAAAAATAAACTTTTCAGATCAATATCATTTAAGTTTGATTGAATCTATCGTAACTCTTTGTCTGACAGTGTCGGGGAGGCAAGACGTGAAGTTGAATGACGACAATAAAACAAACATGCTCATTTTCAGTTTAAATTACCTACATTATCCTCAGTGGCGCAATGAGCAAATAATTTTGAGGGGGTCTAGACATTACATAATATAATGGGGACTGATCGAACTTTTGACATTTTACTTAAAACTTTTATTTTATGGTATACTTTTACAGCAGATTCAGAAGTTAATATTACATTTCACAATGCTCCCTTTCATTCTATTTCTTTTTCTCCTTTTTGTTGCGTGGTCGGTGGGTCCATGGCCCCCACTCCCATCTGTACACCAGTTACTATCATGATAATTATCGCTTACAATGCAATAGGTCTACTAAACCACGCCACATTTTCCGACACACCTGCTTCGGAATGCTTTCGAAGTTGAGAGCATGCGCACTCTCATTTTGAATGACCATGTTACGATCATCGCCTCCATTTCAACAAGCTCACAAAACTATCGAACCAAACGTTTTGCTCCTGATTAAATAGGCCTACCAAACAAAATCGTAAGATATAATCCTCCCCCCTTATTTCTGTTTGGCATATAACTTTCTTCGAAAACTGATGACGTATAATCGATTCGATATTTTCAATCGATATTGTAAAAAAAATCGAAAATAATCCATGCATGATATGGGCAAATATGAATAAAGAGTAATGACCGAAAAGATTTTTTTTTTCAAAAGACATGTTTACACAGAGATTATAAACGAAATCACAGTAAAACATCTCCCTGTTATTACCCGGGAGATGAGAAAAGCATCCCGATAGACAGTCAGTGGTCTAAACATGTCGGAGTTCAGATCGATTTTATCGTGTCTATATACTGTTGTTACTCCCTGCGCCAACAAAAAACACGCTTTCCCCTCGAACATGTCGAATATCTTTCTTTCGTTGCCCCTTTTTCTTGCGAGGATTCGGATGTCAATGGCTACATTTTATTTCCGAGACAGAACAACTTCAATCAGTCTATTGATCCGTACGTCTCCGCTCTTGAATGTTCGATCTTTATTCTCTTGATTAAAAAAGAAAGAAAGTCGTATTTCCGACATGTCCGGTGATGTAGCTTTATCCCCCTTTATCTCTGTCTCCTAACCTGCTCTTTTTCTTGCCCCCCTCTCCCTTTCCGAACTTTTTCTTGCCTACCACTCCCCCTCCCTTCCCTAGTGCTGTTTACAATTGAAAACAAAAGACAACTGGAAGCGTTGCGGTAGAATGTTAAAGGCAATTTTGTTATCAGCCAATAAGATGCAAGTAATTCAGTAGCTTGTAACGGTTTTAATCGGAAGCTCAGACAAATTACTCCGTGAAAAACTTCCTTGATGTACCCTCAATGCATTCATATCTACTGAAGATAGTGGAAATGATCCTAGTTGCAGAAGGATTAGCAATCAAAGGTAACTCTAAAAACCATACACAATTTGAATATCAACCAATCAGAAATAAGCGTTTGGGAAATTTTTGAGACATATAATAATGCCGTTGATTTTAAGGGACTTCGGGGCGATGGCGTTGGGTTCACGCATTAAGTTCATGGCGTCATATGCATGGATAGTGCGATACATGACTTGAAAAATATTGCAGTGCCAAAAAGTGAGGATTTGTATCTCTTAGGTTTTTGCTAAAAGAAGAACTGTATTTCAAATAGCTCTATTTAGATTGAGGATAAATGTAATCATCAATTACAAACCGTGGTTGATTATCAGATGTGAGTCTGGACACCATGAATGATTCGACAGAGCATGATCCAATATTTCGGTGTAAACTTTCGAGCCATTCTTAAATGCATGCATAACTGATTAGCTTTGGCATAAACACACATACTGTTCACCGGACGTAATCTTTTCACAAGTATTACCTTCTCAGCCCCATCTTATTTTTATTTTGACCTATCTTTTCATGACCCGATCTTTCTTAGAAGCAAAGTAGAACAAACACATCACTAATCATTATCAGTGAATAAATATCAGAAACCTGAAGTTTGATGGGTTCCAGTAAGTTGACTTGATGAAAATCGAACCTTGAATCTACTGCCTGGGTGTATACGCTAGCAAACCACTGTTGATAGAGTATACCCACTATCGTAAAGTTTCTCCAGAGGCGCACAGCCGCAAATGTCGCGTGCCAAACCCAAATCCCGTGAGCTGGCTCGCGGTTAGTGGAGAAGGTTTACGCAAGTGTGGGCGATTGCTTTCTGTTCAAGAACACCCACATTATGGAAAACAAACACTCTTATTGGTGCGATAATGCCCAAAACCCATATACCCGTTAAGCGTTTATTAATACTTGTCCCGGGTGTTAAAAGTCGTTATTTCACCGCAAAACCAATATGCAGATTAATTCCCACATACACAAAGCTGCGTTTGGATACGATCACCGTACCGTGATCATGGCATCGAGAGCACTTTTGATATTCTTCTGATATAAATCACGGACCATTCAACAACCTCAACAACAACAACAGCAACAAACATTTCAAGACCTGAGTGATATTAAGTGGGATTGTGTAAAATAATAATAATAAGATTGTAATAACATAAAAATGGGTAATAACGTAACTCCACGACTACCATCTCGACAATGTTGCCCAAGACTGCGGCTGTCATCTATAACATCAACCAACTACTTCTTTAATCGTAGACCTTCTGCTTCTACGCAGTGACATAGTTGAAATTGACCCTCTGTGAGCTTCTAAAAGATCTACAATATTTCAAGGAAGATGAACAAGTGGAAAAGGGGAAGGTGGAAGAATAATATCAAGACATAGTCTTATTCTAACTGAAGTAAAAAAAAAAAAAAGGCGACATTATACTCACCCCCTCCCGAAGTAGAAGAGAAGCAGGATAAGCAGCAGAAGTAGAAGAAGAAGACGAAGGAGAAGGAGGAGAATAAAAAAGAAGAAGGAGAAGGAGGAGGAGGGGGAGGAGGAGAAGGAGAAGAAGAAGAAGAAAATAAGGAGAAGAAGAAGAAGAAAAAAAGAAGGAGGAGGAGGAGGATGATGAGGAGAAGCGGAGAAGAATTCGAAGAAGGAGGAGAAGAAGAATGTGATTATAGGAGGGAGACGAAGAAAGAGAACAAGAACAATATCTTAACAGGTGAGCGCCCTTATACTACTTGCACCTTCGTGATCTTTTAAAATAATTCTATTTTCTAGGTATTGCGCCCTCAAGCCGCCACATCTCCCCTTCTCAAGACCAAATGGCACGTAAAATCACACATTTCTCGTTTACCAAATCTAAGCACCAATCCACGAGTTCTGCCCAATTTCTAAATCGGTAATCTTCGCCGATTAAATTGTATTTGTCTGGGTTGTTTCTGAAATGTTTTGCCGCATTTAAGGCAGCAATTATCCCGACATAGACCAGGTTTAAATTAATCCCCTTCGGCTGTGCTGCCACCACGAACGCAAATACCAGATGTCATTGCCGAAATAGGAGGCTAGTCTTTGAGCAAATATCATTCAATCGGGCTTTCATTTTAATTCATTTAACATGTCTAAACAACCCCATTTCCATGATTGGTAATTTTGGTCGTGTCTAGAAAATGTAATACAAAGTTCAAACGTTGTCGAACAATAATTTTGTTTTGTCCGCCATGACGTTTATAATTTTGATTCTTTTTAAAATTATAATTGTTATTTGATATATTAATCCACCGTACGTGACTACACGCTGTGCTGAATTGTTTTGAAACACGCAAAGCTATGGGACAAAGAAACCTAGCAACCATTTTGAATGATAAAAAAAACCTATGACTAGCTGAAGCTGCTAAACTATTGTTATCGATCTTATTCGTTTCATGTATATTTTGTTGTGAAATTTTATCAAATCCGTCAAATGAGATAACAAATTTTAGGATTTTTTTTCGGATAGTAGATCATGATTATTTTAATATCAATTTATCAATGCTAGTTTAGAACAATGCACTTCTGTGCTCTTGCAGTACTACTTGCACACAAATAAAGCAGGAATATGAATTCCATTTTTTCGAATAAAAACAAAAATTCTGACCATCAAATAGTTTCGTTCAACCTCATAAGACATTAAAGAATGTTCAACATTTTATATTTACACATTCATGAAAAAATGAGTAAATCTAAGTTTTAGTTCTTTATGAATCAATAGACTATCTCGATTGACTGCTTTTGCGGCCGAAAATTTAGGTCTTTGTTTCTGATAAAGGTGATGGATATTCAAATTTTAACTTAAAAAAAAAATATGAGTTACATTTTTTATTTCAACCTTCAAAATCAAGTCTCGCTTGGTAAAAATAAAACGATTATCATTCATCACTTTTTACGAATTTGCAATGGCCCCATCGACCGTTCGAAATACATGTAAATGGCCATAGAACAAGATCATTAACATTATTAGGGTGGCGTATAGTGACCTTCGAGACACATAGCAACCCCCCCCAAAAAAAAAAAAAAGACGGTTGTTAATTGAAATCATTTTACCAATTTATAATTAAGAATTAAATGGATCAAAAAATTACCCTAAACATAATTATTTTCTTCTACTTGACAGCCAAGATCCCCCATAATTAATATGATAAAACTTTTTCAGAATATGCCTGAATGGTAATAGCTGTCACACCCGCAACCCCAACGATTTTTGGGACCGGCCACCCATGGTCCATGGTCTATAATTATGTTCCCATGACATGTAAGTAATTCTCCCGTGACAAATGGATAACAACAATCGCCCATGTTCTTCCTAAAAAGTCTAAAAGATCTGCCTATAGGAAATTATTTAGAGGGTTATAATGTCAGGTGTATGTTATTTACTCAAGCCGCCCTGTGTTCGCATAATAAAAACGTGTTTCTTGTCATTGTATAAATCCAACTTGTCTTGGGTTTATCTTACGTTGCTTTTAGTATAATTACTCCTTCAGCTAATGCCCAAATGGCCGTGTCGGAAACGAACTTCATTGGCTTTGCGACGAATGTAGTTTACAGAGGGAGGATGAATTATACGGATGGAAAAAGATAGCAAAGTCCGCGAATGGAATATAAGACACATCTTACGTCTTTGTCTTAATCATGCTAATTCAATCGCCCGAATCTTACTTTCCTGTATATGTTTGTTTTGAAACAGCCCAACTTATCTATCTTTCTAAGGAAAAACTTGAACACATAATCCTATCATTTTATCTCTTTACTTATTTTTTTCTTTCTTTTCTCATTTTTCGACTTCTTCGTCCCTTCGTTCCTTCCTCCCTTATTTCCTTCCTTCTATCCTTTCTTTCTTTCTTTCTTCCATCATATTTTCCCCTTCACTCTCTCTCTCTGGAGCCAATTCATGTCCCCTCTTAATTGTCTCTATATCCTTCCATTTTTTATTTTTTTTGTTTCTTTGCACTGATGATTTCATCAACGGAAGGAGACCCCCCCTCTCTCTTTCTCCTTGTCTCTCTTCCCGCCTCTCCTTTTTTTGCATAATTCATTCTCTTCATGCCCAAGATTTTTTCCATCAAACTTTCATCATTTCTCCGTTATTGCATATTTATCAGAAAAAAAACCTTACGATTATATCAACTAGTATAGGTACCTTATTGTGGATGAAGATCTTAACAGAAAAATCACATCCAAGTATTTAGTGGGGGGGGGGGTGGGATCGGGACACTCAACATGCTCAATCATCTCAGCCCTTAAACTTGCAGCTCTGATGCACACCCTATCCTGTTCTTGACAAATCTTCTGAGCACCACACAAGGCCTTTTCCTCTCACAAGCTACTCAAAAACCAATTACACCCATAACTATCTCAGTGAGTTAGTCGTAATGCATCCGAAAGACCCGTCGTCAATTTGGTCAGGGCCATCGTGTCTTCCGTAAAGGTCTTCGATGTCGGACCTGAGAGTAATTCGATTCCCCCTATGAAAAGCCGGGATGACAGCCGTGCCCTCCGGCGGAAATTCGCGAAAAGTTTGCTTTCACTGCGGCATTTCCCGCCTTCCAATGTCTTGTTTTCCCGCCATATTTGTCTAGGTTGCCTTTAATGTTCCTTACCGATGTCTCCTTGGTGAAAAAAAACTTTGATCTTGTCATTATTTTCAAGAAGTTCATTTCGAGTTTGTTTTTTTGACTGGATAGATTTAATGCGATCTTCATTTCATGTCCAAACAAACAAGCAAGATTATCTTGACAAGACGACAAGCCAGTCTGAGCCAAAACATTCCGTCTTTCAATCACCAATGATTTAAAGATGTCTTATTTTACTTTCATCTTGTTTTTACGTTAGCTTCTTATCCATTTATTACTTTATTTATCTCTTTATCTATTTTATTTTCATTTTACCAATTCATTAATTTCATGCTTCTACAATTATGTATTCACCTATTTACCAATGTATCTATTTTTAATCATGTGGTTATTATTTTTTCTTGATTCACTCCTCCATTACGTCTTATTTGTTTCTCTTTGTTGTTAACCATGTGTTTTTGCCTGGTGTGCCCTCCATCAAGCTTGATTCCCTTGTTTGTATGTTTTCAAAAGTCCGATGCATTCACTTTTTTTTTACTTCTTTATCTTTAAAGCTAAATTGATTATTTTTACAACCGAAATCAGTCTCGGAACTTTCTGGTCAACGAATAAGTCTTCATGTTTAAAGCTTTTAGAAACCTTTCTGGGGTTCCTTTGGCGATTTAAGTGACTGATATGACCACTACCCCCCCCCCTCCACAATCACCATCCATGATCTGTCTGATGCCTTTCTCTCTGCTCCTTTGTATCTGAATGTTCCAACAAGGGTGACCAGACTTCAAACCCATTCCTCCGGCCCTCCCCCCCCCATTCGCCTCTATTTCGATATCATGACCCTTCTTTTGCAGGGGATAAAGAATTATAAAACATTGACGATTCAGTTCCCACGATCTTTTCCCATCGAAATCTGCATGGCCTCATCTGTTTCCTAATTCCCATCATACCCACTCATCCATACCCCCCCACACCATCGCCATCACCACCAACCCTGCCCCCCCCCCACCTTTCATAATACATTATTCTAGTTTCATACTGACAATCCAATAGAAAATCCAATAGAGACATCTAAAACAAAACAAAACAAAAAAGATAAGAAAAGGTTTTGGCGAGGTAAAGGGGGAACTAAAAACAGGAAATTGTTCTGTCCGACAGATTGACTGCTAGATAGAGTGGCCTGTTGTTTTAAGGAACATTACGTATTCCTGTCCCATCAAACTTAAACCGTCCACTTGTGGATGTCATCAGAGGGCACGTAAGATGCATATCAAAGCGCTGCATATTCAACATGTTCAAGGGCCGGTAACCGGGTCCCCATCCGTCGCATTAAATCTACCATGCATCGATAACAATTTACAGTCATTGCATGATTATGGTATGCGATATCAAATCAACCATGTTAATAGGTCAGTCAAAATTTATTGTTGGTAGCATTTTACCGAGTTTTTGAAATAATAATTTAATGTGCTGCTTCGCACTTCTGAATAAGGCCTAAGTCGTGTGAAGTAGGATGTTGCATCGATGTTCACAGGCACTTCTTTCATGTGCAAAGAAAAGGCGGTATGCTTTTAGCGTACACGCGGTATTGTTTAGAAGTATTTACCGTTTGAAATGTCAAGTTTGTCATCAAAACGTTCGTGCAATTTCTTGCGAGCATTTCATTATAACCAAACTGCTCTGGATGGCAACAAAGAGTGGTCGTGTTATCTCGAGAAAACGT
Organism: Lytechinus variegatus; assembly: GCF_018143015.1. NCBI lineage: Eukaryota > Metazoa > Echinodermata > Echinoidea > Temnopleuroida > Toxopneustidae > Lytechinus > Lytechinus variegatus. The sequence continues at coordinate 22,953,359 of NC_054743.1, read as the reverse complement.
TCCAAACATATTACATTACCTCAAAGCGAACATTGGCGTGGCCTGAATATTCATGTAATTTGCAAAACTGGCGAGAGCGTGCTTAAAAAATGCATTTGCTTGTAGTATTGCATTGGACACCATTCCTTCCTTTGCCTTTAAAGGTACGGTGTAGATAGCTATATTATAATAGTAATGCATTTTAATGAACGACGGTGGAACTGCCCCCAAAATTAATATGTGGAAAGAAAATAAAACTTTATTCATGGTGTCGCTCAGAAATCTGTTATAAATGCTCGAGCCCGCGCACAGTCAATTCCAATATACATTATGCGGCTGAGATGTCTTTTTATAAACCAATTTCTCGGAAGACAATACCTCGCTGCTTAGGATATTCCTGGATGATTATCATATAGGGATGCTTGAATCTAGATGAGCCCGTAAGCTCTGCCCGCGAGAGCATGATTAAATCAACGATTCCGCCAGGTTTAGATCAACGCACTCGATTGGAGTAGTCGGCAAACAAGATATGCACTTTGCGCACAGTCCCAGTCGTGATTGAATTTGTTGGCAATAACTACAACTGTAAAGTGCGTTCGCCGCCCTCAGTTTTTCATCTGTGACTTCCACGATTGAATCTTTGTCCAAGTCACACGAAACAATCCAAAAAAGATAAACAAAAATTTTTAAAAAATGAGGCCCCCAAAATGACTGTAAATGTTTAAACTAAAGTATAATCAGAATAATTGAATTCCGGTTGCAACTAATCAGGAGGATAAAATAAATTCAAAAGAAGGACAATAAGGAGGAGGAGAAGAAGAAGAAGAAGAGGAATTAGTAGCAGCAGTAGTAGTAGTAGTAGTAGTAGTAGTAGTAGTAGTAGTAGTAGAAATACACTGTAAAAACTGAAGTGCTAATTTAGCACTTACAGTGCTTGTATATAGTGACTGAACTACGAGTGCTGATTTTCTAGTTCAAATTTAAACTAAATTGAAGTGTAGTAGTAGTAGCAGCAGCAGTAGTAGCAGTAGTAGTAGTAGTAGCAGTAGCATGAGTAGTAGTAGTAGTAGTAGTAGTAGTAGTAGTAGTAGCAGTAGTAGTAGTAGTAGTAGTAGTAGTAGTAGTAGTAGTAGTAGTAGTAGTAGTATTAGTAGTAGTAGTAGAAAAAAAGAGGAGGATATTAAATAAGGAGAAGGGGAGGAAGAAGAAGTGGAGGAAAAAGGATGAGGAAAAGAAGAAGAACATAAACCAACCCCAGTGTCTTATATCACATTTGACATTCTTGAAAAATGAAATAAGATGACAAGAGCATTGTCTCTCCTTTAAGATGCCGAACGCGATGTGCAACCTCCCACATGTCGCAAGTAAAAAGCGGTCATGTACGGATATTGCTGTTTGATTTCATTTCGAGTTGGGAGCTCATATTGTAAAATGATAAAAAGTATGTGGCGATATGAGTAGGGGACCCACAATAAAAACCCGCAGGCCCGGAATAGCGCCCACTTTGGCGGTTTCCGCTAATATTTTCGTAATAATGGGCATGGGTGAAGGGGTATTTCCTTCCCGCTATCCATGAAAGGACATTCTAGTAGCAAACTCTAAAACAATAGAATGAAACGGACAAGGAGTTACTGCATGGAGTGAAGTTGGATGACAGAAAATGGCTAAAAAGTGTGTGTGTGTGTGTGTGTGTGTGTGGGGGGGGGTGATGAGGTGATAGTCGATATCGTAAAGTGAAGCCACTAGCCTAGATTTTTAGGGGTGTGAAGTTCCAGGTGCGCGAGATCACAAATTAATGTAGCTGAAATCGAAAAAGCTTCTTTATACATTTGTATGGCCAAGGTTAACCAAATGCTGAAAATAAGCTTATAATTACATACCAAAATATTTGAAATCTAGTATAAAGGTGAACTCGCAATATAAGTAGAGACAGGTTGTCGCTTTTTATTGTTTTGAATTATAAAATGTACGAATTCAGTTTCGGACTCACACGTTAAAGTTTGAGAAAATTAAACTAAAGATGGTAGTGTTTCAAACTTGGTGATACAAAGTATGTTTCAGGAAGAAACAGGCTTCAATGCATCACCTGTAGCGTACACATTGGGGCCTTGTGGAACTTACCCCCCCCCCTCCCCCAGGAAATAAAACAATACCGAGAAAGAACAAGAGAAAAAGAAAAAGAAAAAAGTTAAAATAATGTTATTGTTTCATATTATGTCAAAATCTATCATAAAATTGGATTTTTGTAATAATAATTTTTTGCCCACTCGCTCCTACTTTTTTTTGTCCTGATACGCCAAATCTGGCCCCTTCAGAACTTTTGGCTCATAACGCCACTGTACATCACTATACATTATTATTGCAATATACGATATTTCAAATGGTTCATGGCAGAACTTGTCGGATGATTTGTTCGACAAAGTATGCTTTATCTGACAGTTAACATAGAAACTGTGCATCAAAGCCAATCATTACAAAAGGAAAATTGTCATTTCTGACCATGTGTCGAAAGACCAATGTTGGTGAAACCTTCCCCCGCTCGTGTATGTCTCTTCGGATATTTATGCAAAATATCACCTTATTAACAATTCCCGTGTCTTGTCACAGTTTCTTTTAATTTTTTTTTTATTTACCCCTTTGATCACCGAATGAAAAAAAAGCGCCGTTCCTCGTATTTTCGGGATATCTTTTTTAAAGTAATCAGAATTTTGTGATATGACATGTTTTGAAATATGTTGAAGCTTGATATAGAAGTGCATAAATTTGAAAAAAAAAATGTATTCCGGAAGAGAAAATGTACTTAGATCGATTCCTTACTAGCTTATTGCAGATAAAGTTGCAATCAAATCTACATGATCTATTGCACCTCGATATCAAACCAAGTAGAAACATACATTTTTATCTTGCGTTTTTTTATCATCTTGATTTCGTTTTACCGATATCCATTGGCACACAGTATTCTTTTAAATTGATCATGGGGAAAAACATGAAATATTGATTCGAAATTGATGTCTCATTTGAACATTGCTCTCCAAGTTTTATGGCTATGGTTTCCATGTTCACAGTGATTGAAATTGTTTCTATTTAAGGACTCTTGTTTTGGCGTCATCCTGAAAATGCCCTAAGGCATCCATCAGACAGAATCTGAAAGCAATAAAATAGTAAGAGCGAAAAGGAAATATTTATGTGTCCTTGCAAGATATATATTTCCCCTCACACGCAGGTAAAACATTTTCCGTGCATTTATATTTTCCTCTTTTGGTATTTACTTTAGATGCGCTGAGAGTTTTCTCAGTTAATTAAATATGATCAAATGCTAGATCATATGTTTGGAAAGTAGTACAAAATGGAAAGAATGGTAACTACATATACAAAGAAAAAACTCTGAAATATTGGACTAGTAGAAGGGGGCGAACAAAGGTACCCAGAAATGTTCATGAATTAAATTTTCAGAAATCTTACTGTATTAAATTGTCGTTTATTCTAGAACTGGGGAAGTGCGAATCTCTGGACATTATGACGCCATGATGAGTGATCAATCTATTCCTGAAATGAAATAGAGCATCCAACTCTTGAACTGAATTTATTTACATGAATGTTTGAGAGTTCTCGACAGTGCACTGAGTTTGAACGAAAGTGACGTCGTTTTATTCCCGAGTGTTGATGAAAGGGGGAATGACACGTGGACCATTTTTTATCGAGGAAAAAACAGAAACACAATAGATGCGGCAAAACACCCACAATTTTGTCGTCATTTTGAAAAAAAAACAATGATATGAAAACAGTGAAAACAATGGGATATTCACACCGTTGTTTGTAAAGTAAACACGTAATATCTAACAACTGAAACCTCACCCCCTATTCGAGAACACTCCTAATCAAACCAATATTTGCTGGTACAGAAACCAAGAAGTTATTGCTAAAAATAATATTGATGTCTTCTTACAGATAGTTCGCATTTTAATAAACAAAATACTTTTGGAAAGTCCTTTCCGTATTCTCGAAAGTTTTGTTTACAAACTTATCAACTGACATGAACAAGAAAAAGCATTACCTCCAATCAATCGCGCATTGTATGAAAAAAAATATCTAAACAAAAACATACATTTTAAATGTATTTGTTTTATTTCTTTTCAATCGAAACCTTAATTCTTCATCTTCTTGACTGTACTCCTCAACGTCCCTATCAGAAACCACCCGAGGAGGAATGATAAGGAAGAAAATATTAAAGCGGCAATAGGTCAACAGTAATATTAATGTAGTGCAGCAACTTGTCCGGCTTCGATAGTTTTATTAGGGTGTGACATAACCGTACTTGGCGTAACAAATTTAGCATTTGGGAGAATCACAGATAATTTTGACCTTTTTTTGTGTGTGTTTTTCCATGTTGAAAGAAAAAAATCCGAAAACGCCGATGACCATGGACATCTTTTGACACCCCCCCCCCCCCCCTTCATGAGGTTTTCTAGGTACGCCACTTGTCTGAACAACTGTTGAACTCTACTACCACGGCCACAACCCCCAACCCACTCTAGGCTTGCCTGAAAGAGGACATGAGAAAGATTCGATAGTTCAGCAGTACTCAAATTAAACTTGACCTTTTCGTCACACAGGCCTTAAGTACTGTGATCCACTTTAGCTAAGAGAAAAAGCCCGTCCCAGCCACACCCAGCAAAAAACTGACTCTAAACCCGATGTAATTAGACGGGGTGTTTAGAATAACGTAATAAGCTTTCATTGATACGGAATTTGTAATGTTGGTGTGCATGCGACGTTGTATGACAGAAATAATTTATCATTTACAAATGAGTCCCATGTCGACTGTACCCAACAGTGACTCACTCGGAATGAACTTTTGATCACGGCCCGATGTTGACAGTGGACGGTTAGCGCTTCCGTAATGAGTTCTTCTTCATGTGACTAGAGAAGATCACGTAATTCCGTGGCAAAGTGGCCCTTCTTTACCCCTCTTATATCCAGGACCCAAAGAATAAGTAACCGAAGTAATTTTTACTGAGACACCTTTACTTTAGTAAAGATAATGATCATCACTTACAAAAACTTAAACCAACAAAAAAGAATAATATTCATAGTAAAAATTTCAATAAATTGGTGAAAGGAGGGGGGGGGGGACAAGACAGAGAAAGAAGTTAGAAAGAGGGAGAGGGGCAAGAAAGAGAGGGTAGAAAGAAAGTAAGATGAAATTACTTGGGGCGTGGTATGGATTACTTCTTGATGATAAAAATATATATCAATCCATAGTGTTCGTGATAATTTTGATTTATTTTTGCAATAGGTGAAAAAAGGACAGATTTCCTGCGGCACACATTTCGTTCGATAGTTTCTATGAATTAATGTACCTGACTTGAAAGAGACAATTTCTTTATAGGATTAACAGATTTATTAGTTGGACAGATCTAAAGTTTTGCATCTTTGAGTAGAAGCTATTTCTTTTATTTATTCAAAAAGTTCAAAAATGGGTTTCGCGAGCATGGCTGCGAGATGTCACCTTTACGGTGTGTCATTACGTTGGGGGCGGGCGGCGTTGGGGTCGCGATGAGATCGTGCCAACGATTAACAGGTCACGTGACCGAAAGCCTTATCTTACATGAGCGTATTAGAAAGGGATTAAGTTGGATTTAAAACCCACTTACCGTACCAATAACCCAAGACATGTCAAACGACAACCTGTTAAAAGAATCACGGGTGAATTGCAATCATCTCTTTCGCAATTATCCCTTTTTTCACCCATCAGACTCGAAGACCTCTGATACACTCAGAATTGATTTTATTGTAATTACCAGTAACATGCGCTCTACTTGACGGGGAGATTCTGTCTCTGTTTAAGTTGTCTGATGCAGAGCTGGCGGCGGGGTTCATATATTGATCCCGTGTTGTTTGTTTAGAAGTGCTCATGAAGAAATAAACGTCATGTAGGCCCTAACATCAAGTATAATAATGGAGGGAAAAGGCCGAGAGTGACACCACGGCGAGTGGAATTTGGAAGGAAGTGTATATAGAGAGGGAGAGGAAGATAGAGAACACAGACAAAGGGAGAGCATGGAGCGAAATAGAGAGTTAGAAAGAGAGAGAGAGAGAAAGAGAGAGAGAGAGCATAAAAGACAGAGAATGTGTATGTGCACTGTTTGAAATCTATCTTTAAAAAAAGTTCCTGCAGCAGAGTCTCGAGAACACCTGTAATCTTACCAGATTGCGTAATCTTACAGGAAATTGGTATTTGGTGTATATATGGAACCTTACAAATTTCCTTAAATAAAACACCCTTTCCCATTTTTAAACGACCTGTTCTGTTAAATTGCAGAAAAAAATTCCTGTTTTGTGAATTTACAGAATGATTTTGTTATTGCTTTCTGCAAAATCTTCCTTTTTTCTGTAAAATCAGTTTTTTTTTTAAAGTGAGTGGGAGAAATAGAAAGAGGGAGAGGGGGATGATAGAGGAAACCGTAGACAATTATACACGGGGTGAGGAGAAAAGGAAGTTGCACAAAAAGCAGAAAGTGACGGGGGGGGGGTGAAAAGACTCACCTATATTGTAAGATCTACGGGAAAAATAGCAAACTTTTTAACGCCATCGCAAGTTTACCTGAATAATGCAATAGCAATTACATCCGGAGAGAGAGATAGGCAGAGCGATCAAAAGATAAAGAGCTAAATAAGCAATGATAACAAGGATAATGGCCGGGAGTATAACAAAAGAAGAAAATTTTAAATGAAAAATAAATCTGATGTAAAATACTATAATTTTCATGATCTGAATATAGAGTATGTACATTTAGCTGTTAATCAAGATCCGGAAATTGGGTATATCAGCTGTAGATCAATAAATTGTGATGAAGAGCCTTTGTAATTCGAAAGGTTTTTTTTTTGCAATCTTGCCGCTGAGTGAGAAAAGTGGAGTAATATATTACATTTCTATCAGTCTCGCGTCGAGGCCTCATGGTGAAGTGGTTATGATTCTCGTGTCTTTGGTGTATAGAGGGTATTGGGTTCAAATTCTATTCAAGTCGGAGATTTTCTTCAACGAGGATTCAACCCAGCCGAGGTTAATCGGGACCTGGCAGGATTTGTGTTCCATTGACTCTGCTAAAGACAGGGAAAGTATATGTTACATTGTTCTTTTTTGGTATTAAGCACTATTTAGACAAGACATGTTTTATTATAACGTTTACATTTATTGAACGTGTTTAACTATTCATCGCATGCCAAAGTCATTTTGATGGAAAACATGACTTTTAAAGTGTATAACAAATGGAATGAAAATTAAGAATAAATCATTTGAAATACAAAGTCTGTAATTTCATTCTAAATTCTCCGTAATAATGAATAGTGCGCATTGACTTACACAACTTCCCTTTCCCAATTTTACAAACCCCTCATCAGATACAGGATATTGGAAGTAAAAGATTGGACGAAACAGATGTGATGAAAACAGGAAATGACTTCACTGGACGTCGTACTTAGAATATTAGTCCTATTGGTCAGCAAGTCCTTGGAAGTAGCGTCCAGTTATAGCATCTGTCTATTCCACTCCTAATCTAACCAATTTCATCTTGACCGTTAAGGGTCATAGAGCTAACTTGGTTAAGAGGACATAAAGTTGGCGAGTATATACTTGGCAACCTTAAAAAACAGCTTCCCTGCGCAACTAGGGTGGATCAAAAGAAACTTTTTTTTCGCAAGTGTGACCTGTGAGGTTTCATAACAAGAATAAAAAAAAAACAAGGCTTGCTTATCTTTGATTTCGTTAAAAGAAGTGTCGTGTTTGTTTTTATCAAAAGTCTCTGTTACTCATCACTGGTTTAACTAATTATGACATTGCTATTTAAAAAATGAGTTTGATAATGACTAAAGTAACTATAATGATCGTATGTAAAAAAAATGAGTGGGAAAAAGCTTCGCCTGCCGTATTCCCACTCAAGTTGCATAAATAACAGATTTAAAAGGATTCTAGGTTTAAAGAAAATGACAATATAAATGATTGTTTGAGACTGGTGATTAAGCGATACATGAAGATATAGTTGTATGATTTCCCTTGCGATATTGTGCTTCCATTATCCAATCCACGAAAGCCAATTTTAAGTTCTGGAACAATCCGTCTGAATCAAGTCATTGTGCAATAAGACCCATTTGACGGGATTACCCTATAATATTCGATACATTGGCCCACGTGTGTTTAACTGAGGTGGGTTTTTAAAGTACAATAATGGTGCATTTCCAGCATATCCATCTAATATTATTGCATGTTTTGTCTGCAATCTTTGTCATAACTATGTCGATAGTTCGTGTTCTTTCCAATCATTTAGATTGTATAATCCACGACTTAAATGCGGTATAAGCTTTAATATCCCGTTGTCTTTCGTCATACATCACGCCTGCTTGCAGGCCGACCCTAAGTAATGAACTCGGGTTAAGTGATGAAGATGCTGTATAACATCGCGTCTAACTGAAGGTCAACTTACTGGGTTTTGTACACGCTGGTTCATGAAAAAAGATGAGGAAAATGGACATCTGAGCCCTGTCTTACAAAGAGTTATGATTGATCCGATCAATTGTAACTCTATGGAAATCCATCAGTGTCATAATTTTTTCTTCAAGAAATCTGAACAATGTCCTTTGTAAACAAAGGAAAATACACCAAATTGTCAAGAAATCAATGAGTTTAGGATATACATTCATATCCAGAATTTTTTTTGACAAACATGCACTTCATTTGTTGACTTTGCTGGCTTTGCATAGTTGTGATTGATTTGATCAATTGAAAGATGGGGCCCTGATGCACTAGTACCATATACATATATCATCACAGTGCATGAGCTGCGGAATTTATATTTTGTAATCTTTATTACATCCTCAAATTTATCATTCTTTTTTGTTGATTTGCAAAGAAGGGCGCTCTTATCATGCTTCTACTGTAGTCGTTTCTTATTTTGTAAAGTGTAAGCGATCTCGATAATAATTATGTAGGACTTACACATTAAGAAAATAATCTTTATCTGGTCTTAATGATTGTTTTTCATTAGATTTCATTACAATAATATTACGTACCCACCCGGTTTGAACGAAAGCTCTTCCCTTAGATAGCAATTATTTTTTGCAATAATTATTCTACTATCAACTGGATTTGTATGCCCCTTATTGTAATTCAACTGTTTTTCATTCCTTAAGTTAAAAATAAGTTAAGTACTATTAGAATATTCGCTGATAAATGCACAATGTGGGTGGACTCTGATAATCAAGGTATACTAAATGAGGTTTGAATGAAGGAAACGTGGATGATGTTTTATCAAAATAGGATTTTGTAATCTTATGATTTGGTCTTTTAATTTTTTTATTTCTCTCTCCCTTTCATGTTCTTGGGAGGAAAAAGGGTTGGGGTGTAAAGGTCTAGTCTAACAATGGTACATGAGGTCTGGGTATTTGGTTATTATTTATCTGGGTATTATTATTTGAGGAAGGTCGAAGCTCGTTAAGTAGCCATGCAAGACCTGGGGCTATTTCCTTTGAAGAGAAGATGATCGGACTTAGGAGCACCTTGAAAAGGATTATCAGTGTTTATTAGGTCAAAAAGCATAATTTGAAACAGCGGAAATTGAATTTCTCCCAGAAAGCCTTTTCTGGTGATGGACCCTGTAAATTAGCAAGTTTACAGAATAAGAGAGAAAGGGGAGAAGTAGATAGAGAGGAGAAAGATAGAGAGGGTGAGGGGTATAGAGGAGAGAAAGAGCATGAGAAAGAGGAAGAGAGAAAGGGAAAAGAGGGGATGAGAGGGGTGCTGGGGAGAGAGAGAAAAGACAAAGCAAGAATGACGAGCTACAAGATGAGAAATAAAATAAAAACCGATATGACGATGATACAGGAAAGCATGAAATAAAACAGTGTAAATAAATAGGGGGGGTAGATGGAGAGATAGAAGGGGTGGGGTTGGGCTCGAGAAAGAAATGGAGCTAGTGAGGAAGGGACAATTGTTGATTGTCAGTTCGACGTGGTCAGTTTCTTACGATTCTTTAAGGAAACGGCGCGCCGACCATCCCATCATGCAATATTGAAGTGGTAGGGGGAGCGATCCTCGAATCACGCTAAAAACAAGAAATGTTAACCTAACATTTGAAAGGTTGGAGGAGTGACAACATTTTCTAAATGTTGCATTTACCAATTTAAATGGTTCAACCTAACACATAAAATGTTGGATTCAGCTTTATACAAGGTTGGATGTAACATTTGGAAAAGGTTGTCACCTCTCCAACCTTTCAAATGTTGAATTACCATTCCAATTTTTAGAGTTATAGTTTTTTTTAGTATGAATTGGAGCATTACTTGGTAAGGTATTACGGACACATCAGTAATACCAAACAATATCGCATGACATGCTACTTCTGAACTAGCGTGGGGATCCATTTTGCTAAAAACTGTTTTTAAATGCCATTAAATTGTGTTTTTGTTCGTGGTTCTTATAACGAATGGCTAATTGCTTGTGGATGTTCCTATTTAAGGAGACACGGGGATGGGACTTGTATAAGTATAATTTTTCACATTTCAAATGGAGCTTAAAACATATTCAGTCTACACTCAGAAAACAGTCTCCCAAAACACTTAATATTGACTTTCTACTAAAATGAAAAGTTTGTTGTCGAACAGACAGAACAGTATCTCAATTTCGATAAGATTCTCCTTCTTTTTGTAAAGAAAATACAAAATGCCCAGCCGATAAGGTCATAATTGTTCGAATAGAGTATTTTGGGGTGTACCTTTCCTTCTTTCCTTGTCTCCTATACTCCTCTCTTTATCCATCAACCTCTCTCCCACACATTAATACACGTCTTACTTCCTTTAATGGACAATATTCACGTCAATATAAATTCGTTTCTTGTGTCTCGATAAGATTTTCGAACTGATAAATTAGTTTTTAAATTGCAGGTAATTCATTACTGTGTTCATATCTTAAGAAGATGACAATATTAACAACCGACTTTGATTTTAAAAATTTCGAACTCATTCTTTTCTCCATATCGCATTCTCTCTTCAATCCTCCTTTTGCATTTTTGCATAAATTCTGTCAGTCTTTTTAACCTTTCCTTTCTGTTATGCTTGTGCCCCTCCCCTTTTCCTTCACTCTAAAAAATGAAGTGCTAATTTAGCTCTTAAAGAGCGTGTATAGTGACTGCACTTCGGAGTGCCGATTTGTCTAGTTCAAATTTGAACTAGACAAATCAGCACTCCGAAGTGAACTAGACAAATCAGCACTCCGAAGTGCAGTCACTATACACGCTCTTTAACAGCTAAATTAGCACTTCATTTTTTAGAGTGTTAAATCATTCTTTTCCCACAATACCAATTCCCTTTGATATTAATAATCCATGTCTCTCTCCAAGGAAATATTTGTTTCAATGTTTCTTATTTATTATTCCATTTACATAGTAATTACCTAATACACGTGATATTTATTTATTATACGACCACACACACCATGTTGCAACATATAGGCCATAGGGAAGGTAAAGTTTAATTCAAAATATTAAAAGAAAATAATTTTCCATATTTGTATCGATTTTGATATATTAAAAGCAATGCCATTGAAATGAACTGTATCATCCGTATGTAAGCGATTCAGCAAGTTTGTGAAATACTACATTTATATTTTTTCATTGCGTTCATTTTGTATACATGTACATGTACGTATCAACTAAATCGTTTTTTACCATTTAAAACACCATCATCATCACTCGCCATTCATTCGCTATGCATCCAGTTTCTTCGAAAAAAAACACCTTTTGAAATGATTGAAGATACCGGGATTTCATTGTGATCCAAACAAGGTCCCCGGGTACCCGTGTTGCCTTGGACTCGGATCGGGTTTCAGTGTTTTCGGTTTTGCCAGGTCCTTGCCTTTATTCGTTTCATCATCCTATTTTGCCGTCCCGCCCATTATGCCCTGATCGCAGACCGGTCGTTTCCTCCTGGGATTCATTCAACAGGATTAAAGGTATGAAGGAGGTAGGATGGATTTGTATTTATTATACCACTACTTTCTAGCGACAAAGTGAAACAAGTAAAAAGCAACAACTCAGTACAACCAGACATTGTTCGTATAATATAACCTATGCGAAAGCTTGATCATAGGTATTTGTTTTATAAAATACACAGGAAACAATTTCAAAGAGAATCACAATGCGACCGCTATCTAAAGCAAAATAAAATACCTGAAAAAGTGAGAAATTAGAGAACATTGGTGGCCGAATCGGGTTGAGCTAAAATACAGGTCCAATATTCTTATAAGAAGAGAGAAGGCGAGTTTTGGACATTGTCATCTATAGTAGATATGAACATAGGGACAAATTATTTTTAATTTGAAAACTGATTAGTCAGTTCGTAATCAGCTTATGATCCACCATGCGAGTCTTTAGAAAGATGATTATCATATGCAACAAATGCAGTGAAGGATAGTGGAGTGCATGGGTATTTTTGGAGAAAGATGGAGGGAGGAGATGGGAGTAGGAGAGAGAGGGGTAGTGGGTGAAATAAAATAAAGTACCAAGAAAAAATAAGAACATTGAATTGATCAGAGCTACCAAGGAAGAGAAAGTAAGTCGGAATGAAATATTAGAAAGAGAGAGAGATAGTGGAGAGAGTGAGTGAAAATAAAAAACCGGGGTAGAGAGAGAGAGGGAGAGATCAGGGTGAGAAAGTAAAATTTAAAAAAAAAGAAAGAAAAAGGGTGAGGGGGGGAAAGAGGGAAGGACACTTCGTTGTACTTTGAAGAAAGAAAGAAAGAATGAAAGAAATGAAAGAAAGAAAGAAAGAAAGAAAGAAAGAAAGAAAGAAAGAAAGAAAAGAAAGAAAAGAAAGAAAGAATAAGCGAAAGTGAGAGAGAGAAAGAAAGGGAAAGACTAAGATTGATCGAGTAAAGTCTATCAATGGACTGCGGTCACCGGGTGTGAATGATAGAAAAACAGTGGCTTAACGAGACGGTGAAACATGATCAGGATTGATACTATACAGGAAGAATCAGATTCAACATTGCCCAGAGGACTTCCGCCTTTGATATGGGAGGCATCCACTTTACATAAACATGTAAAGTATCCCGCCTAATTTCTTACGAGATTATAGAGTGTACATGCAACACAAAGAGAGGGTGGTAATATATGGATGACCAAACCTTAAAAAAACATATTAGAGTGGAAGAATAATAATAAGAAGAAGACGACGACGACGAAGAAGAAGAGAAAGCAGGAGAAGAAGAAAGAAAGAGATGATAAAGAAAAAAAAAAAAGATAAAGAAAAGGGGTATACAAGCGAAAATGATCAAGAACAAAAAGGAAAGTAGAATGAAAAGGCAAACATTATGAAGAAACAGAAGATGATGAAGAAGAACAAGGAGATAAAGACAATAAAGAAAAAAATGGGAATTAAATTACACAGATCGAGAAAATAGGGTAAACAAAAAATTAAGCTGAATCTTGAGGACGAAATGGGTATAAAAATAGAAATAAAACCATGCAATATACAAGCGGTAACGACTGCAAGAGGCTTTGTTTTAGGTGAAATGACGTGAATTAAAACTAGGGTAGACTGATCAGTGTAATATGTGTATAGCGTATCCATTACTGAGAAATCAACAAATGCTGACTTGCCTATTACGCGCAAAACGCCATACAAGTCGTTAATGCAAAACATTTTTCCCGACTGGGGTCAAAGAACGTATAACTCAAATCATGAGAGTTGTTCAACAAAATCTAGTCTGCAATTAAGAAAATGCAAAATGGTTCGATTTAGAAATATTTTTTCTTTTTTTACTCTAAGGTAGTCTTTAAGAAATGTGACACGTCTTATACTTCGCGTTTATTAGAACTCGTTTACATAAAAAGCAAATAACCACTTCATCACGTAAGCCCTTTGGTGCTGCACGTGAAGGGTCAGATCTGATCCTGGCTACTAAGGCAAGGCAAATCCCCAAAGCATTAACCAATGACGTATCTGGTGTCACTTGGCGTTGTTGAGTACCATGCTACGTCAGATGTCCGAGTGGGTCATCGTCATATTTAGATCCTTTACGAGATGCAGGGGGATTAGTGGACAAAATGGTGATTGTAAAGATCAATGACACTAGTGGAGGATGCACAGTACGGTGAAGAATACAACAACGACGGTATGGTCGGTGAAGTGAGAGGCAATCTTCCACGGTACCGCCATGTAATTAAATGTTATGTATTTTGGGGAAACTTATATTGAAACCAAAATTATTTTTTTTTAAATCATGAAATATCCCCTCCAATTTCGGACGGAGTCCCCCTACGAACCAGAAAATAGTCATGTTTAAAATCAATACGAAGGCGTTAATGTTGCTTTACATCTGAAACTTTGCATTATAACAAACGAAGCGAGCGTAGATTTCATTGAGGCGGATCATGTCAAGTTAGACGTGTCAATGAAACGTAGCCTATCGTTTGCCCACGAATATAGCCACATAAACCGCAGAATAAATGAATTTTCTTCACACTTATTCTCCTATAATTCTTCCATAAAACAAAAGTTGGGCCGCTCGCGTCGACTGGCCCAGGAAGATGACAATGCACGTGACCTCAGCAGGCACGTGACCGCGGCAGATTTACCAGTTCGGGGGCAAGATTTGGGTTCCCTCCATGTAAAAGCGGTTATAATCACCTTTGGAAATTTCTAAATATTTAAATTATTTGATCTCATCTTAATAAATGACGATACGGTATGGATATATAAAAAAAAAATCGAGTAAATGAATACAAGTCGTGTTAGCTAGAAATGAATGGAACTATGGAATATTCAACAACCACCATTAATTTAACATAATAAACTGCTTTCAAGTAGGCATAAAAATGATGGCAAACTGGGATTAACGTGGGCATATTAATTTTTCTTTGAATATATAACGCCATCAATGGAAGCGCTGTAATTGATGGAAGATGGCAAAGAGTACCAATTGTAACCAGATGAGGAATGCTCGTTAGTTTATTAAAAGTTTATATTTATTTGCACTTTACCCGTAAACTTGTACTGTATACCAGTGTTGTGGTTCTCGAGGCCGGCCTCGGCATCAAGGCCAGCCTCGAGGCCGTAAAATCGTACTCGGCCTCGTCCTTGAGGACGGAGGTCAATCTTCGTCTTCGAAGACGGAGGTCAATCCTCGGCCTCGGACGCAATTCTCAGGTCAAGGGTGTGCAAACGATTGTTGTCAGTTTCTAGACTCTGACAGTATAAGATATTAATGAAACTAATAGAGAGATGGGGTCCACCGTCGAGTACGCCCATCCGCCTGTATGAGAACGCTCTCCTTTATTACTTTCTTTTGTCTTTTTATTTTGTTCTTGATGTCAAAGCCAATTCATGCAGCACAGCTGCACTGACAATGACGTGACGGAGACTAGACTTTGCAATGCCGGTGCACATGCTAGTACAGTGAAAAATGTTTTGCGCGTGGGCCATTACGTCATTCTCTTGGTATTCTCATTTTAAAAATTACCTTCAACATTTTTTGTAACGAGTGTCTTCAAAAATAAATTCAATCAACATTTAGTCTTATTTTGTTCTCATGTATATTTGATTGTGAAAAATAAAAATAAAAACATCCCCTCGCAATTGTTGATAATTTGTACGATAATTTGGCAACACTACAAAATCAACAACAAATAATAACGAGCGTTGCACGCAATTTCATTGATGCCCATTTTCTTGGCCTTGTCCTTGGCTCGGGCAATCCGGCCTTGGCCTTGGGTAATCTGGCCTTGGCCTCGGTCAAGCCGGCCCCGGACACAACACCGACTGTTTACTACCCCCCCCCTGAAACCATTCTTCTCTCTTCTATATCGCTATATGTGTTAGACATACCTACACATTCTTTGACCCAAATCGTTTCGTAAAAGTTGAATAAGAAGTATTTTAAGACCAAAAGTTATGAACAAACTTCGTTAGGTTTAACGGGTAGTTAATAGGTAAAAAAGGTTATTTTCGTCCTTCACCTCTCTATTTTAACTTGTATAAGGAACCCTTTTTTCATAGTGTGATTTCCTACTATCACGTTTCGTTTGCAGCGACGCCTTGAGCTGTATGACATCTATTTCGAATAAGTAAATACTTTTGCAAACCTGATCCAAATATGAATCGAAATCGCGATTGTCTTTCATTTGGGCTAAGTCAATTGGAGTGTGATCTCTACAAAGTTTCCTTAAACTCTGCAACGCGATATGATGGATTTAGGTACGTAATAATATTTCAATTTCTGTCAATATACCCCCATCCACAGAAGGAGGGCATAATCAATAGAAGTATCATTTCACGTGGAGTCTTCGAATTAACCTGTATTGCTACGGTATACTCGGTCATTCGATAGGGAGATGGTGAAAAATCAAACTTATCTTTGCTACTTGATCCACGACGGGCCCTACTAGACAGTTATCGCCTGTGACACCGTTCAGATATCAGGGGGGGGGGGTCGTTTTGTATTGTTACATAAAATGGGAAGACCATCAGTTTGTAGTAGTTTATCACCCTTAAGCGAGATGATACAATTTGACTCCAACGGCATGACCGGAACAGACAACAAAAGTTATCAAGATTAGGAAGACCTTCTTTGACTGAACCCGTCCCAGGTTAGGGCATGTTTGATTGATTTGCCTGGTTGGGCCGTGACAGGGTAACGAATTTCAATCGAGTTATAGCAACTCTCTCATATCTGGGGGCAACAGCCGGTCACCGTTGAACGACTTTATCGCAAAGTGAAGGTTATGTGACGCACGTATCATGTTAAAATAGACGAATACGGCCATATTTTCTTTAAAATTTAAGACTGAGGAAAGGCGGGAGGAGGCTGGGATCGATATCCATGGACCTCACGGTAACATCATTCATCAACCGATTGAATTCTACTAAAGTATCGGTTCTGTGTGTCGTCGTTTACTCGGGTTGTACCTTAAATCGTTTGATCGTCTGATCATGAACCTACGGAAGAGATGGACGATTAACGCGTGCATTTCTTTGATCCAATGATAGTCACCGTCGCCTGGTTATGCGCAACAATAGCAATTACCATGACTACTAAGGCATATCTGAGCACCCAAAGACGGAACAGTTTCCCGGTCTTGATTTTTATTGGCTGAAACCCTGTTTCAGCATGTTCCTTTCAGTCAACATGCTTCATATTTGGAGCAGCAAATTTTGAGAAGCAAACGATTTTTGTGATATAAAATAGGATATTATTCGATCCGCTCGCTACCGCTCACACATAAAGACCTCAATATCATTGAGAGATACACGATCTATACATGTTATGAACCACGTATTTCTGGAATATTATGGAGAAACTTGGGAAAATTAAATTTTAAATGGTAAACAATTAATCTCAATATTGCTACTATATTAAAATATGCAGACATTTCCCCAAATAAAGCACATGGAGCTAAGATTACGAAAGGTAAACAAGAACTGCACATCGAATTTCCATGATGTAAGTGATTTGATATCAACTGCGCATGCAGTCTGAAATATATCGTTCCATTAATGAACTGTTTCAGGTACTTCTCGCAGTAACGATCATATAACCAAAGTAGACAAGTATGAATAGAATGTTATTCAGATGACAATAACAATCACCGTCCTGTTAGTGAATTCATTATCTAACCGATGATCTCTTCATAGTTCCTTGGTCTGATGTATGTTTCTCAGAGCAACAGTCACACAGACGCAGCCGGCCAGAGACAGATAATAGCTGTGACGCTGTAAACCCGGTAAATTCGAAAGGCATGTAATATGTCAGTGTGGAGTACCTACCGTTGGTGTGACTGTATCTAATATGTTCTCATGTCACATTGGCTACCGATTAATGCTGCAGTCACATCCCGCCTACGATGTCCTAACGGTGAGTCGAAAACAGCCATTTGACGGATTTCTTTACGAAACCACATACAGGATGCTGGTACAAAAAATTATAAATAATGACTGTTCTCGACTTGCAGTACGGAAATCGTATGGAAATGTTACAGCTCCATTATAGAAATCAGGACGTCCTCCTACTAAAACTTAAGAAAAATACAAAAAGTAAATGATCCATATTAAGAGCAAATTGCCTGCACTTTGAATAAAATAAAACCTTTCGACATTTTGGTGTGCGTTGTGCCGTAACCCCTTGAATTAGTAACTGAATCTGATGTTGCTTATGATTTGAATTTTCATGGAGAACAAGTGTAAGATTTAAAAGACGAAAGATATACTTCAGGCGTTGGGTTCCTGCACTTGCTGCCTCCAACATATAGTGACAGAATTATCGGTTATTGATTGTGGCTATTCCAATACTTAAGGGTTAGCCGATTTTGTGTTTGAATATCCCTGATATGTTCAGGGAAATGTATCCATGTATAGTTTCATATCTATCAGTCCCAGCTCTTCATCAAATCCCATTCTGCAAAAATAGATTATTCCTTTGTTATCAAGGAAACGAGGATATCCTCGTAGAAATAAAAAGTGAACTATAAAGTATTTTGGAGTTGACGAGTGAAGAAAAATCGTAAAGCTCGACAGGTCAGGAGATGTCACTTTCTGAACAGACAATAAGTAGTCGTCAGGGAACTGCTTCCGAGCTTAAGAATGGCTCGAGACGAAGAATTTGTTTTCAAAGCGCAGCTGTCCTGGATTCAGTAAACACCTTGCATACCTCAGGGATGTTGTAAATGGGACAAATTGAAAGGACCTTTGAGTAACGTTCTCCCGATTGACCCGCGAAAAAAAAGGAGTTTCTAACTTTTCGAGAGAAATCGTTGGGATTAAATTGCTCTGCAATATGGCTTTGAAGTTGTCCGTATCGATCAATAATGCACGTTCTCCGTTTAAGGGCTGGTAGCGCAATGCCACTGTTTGCCGTCTGTTGGGCACAGGTTCTCACCTGCGGAGCATACCCTTCGATTGACTATGACAGGTTTAGTCGTTTGATGAATGTTTTGAAAAATTGAAAGAGTGAACTAATAAGATTTGTTTAAGAAGATGCAATAGGGGAGGAAAAAGCAGGCGGAGCGGTTAAGTCAGATATGTAGCGAGCAATAAGTCAATAATTCATAAGAAAAATAATATTTAAAGAAAAATTATCTGTCCGAGAGCTTGTACTCCTTGGCACTTCTCAAGCATACTTCTTTCTTTCACATACTAAATGACTGATAACTCGTTGGAAATGAGCAGGTTTATTTAGAATGTTTTAAGTTACAGTCGATGTAAAAAAAATTGTCTTCTATAGAATTTGAGAGTCTATTTTTTAAAGGTAAATGCCAGTTGTGGTAACGATCTCAATATGACTTTTTTTTTTACAGAATCCAATATAATGACCCCCCCGTGTCTGTTTATATGAATAAAAATATGTGCCGAAGGATTCTGGAAGAAATTGTGTAATTGCTGAGAAATAAGCAAAATAAGTGCGGATTCGGGCACTTCTGTCAGGCCTTTATTCCAGCAATATAATATACACTGTCCCACGTGTGCCTATCTGTGTTGGCGATCATCAGTGTGATTGTTTTTTCAGCTTAGATTTTATGATTTCACAAAGTTCAGTTTATGTAACTGTACCAGATCAGATCGACGATGATATAAATGTAGTAATACTTAACCTTGTTTTTACAGACTTTCTCACGAAATCGGTGTTTTATTGCAACTACTGTAATTTAGCTTTAAAATTATAATTTCATCAAGCCTCTGCAAATACTTATTCTTTTATCAATCGTCTTTCAGTTTATTTTCAATAAAGACCTCTGAAATATCGACTGTAAATGTCAGAAAATAAAATCTTCTAAAGTCCCAAGAGTTCAATTTTCAATTTCAATTTATTTACACTCTCAATAAAAACATGAAAAAACATACATAAGGTACAAAAGTAACACATTGTAACAACATACACAAAACATATTTATGAGAATGAGGGGCCAACAAAAAAGAGCAGATAGCCTTATTGAGCGTTGACCCTACAACAATAAAATAAAATTAAGAAATATTAGAAAAAAAAATAACATAAATGAAAACATATATTAACACATACGTTAAAAAATATAGCGTAGTTATACATGCATATTAAGAATACAAACTTAAAAGATGTAATTTGTAATAACGTTTAAAAGAATTGAGGGTTCGGCATGTTTCAATAGAATGCGGTAAATTATTCCAAAGAATAGGCCCTTGAAAATAAATTGAGTTACGGGAAACTGAGGTACGTACTCGTTGTAAATGATAATCAAATAAACTGCGGGTATTGTGTTGATGAATCGAAAAATTAGGGCAAAATTTAGACATAATGGAATCAGGAATAAGTGATTTGGAACAAAGATACATAAATATTGCGATATTAAACTTATTTAAATCAGACAAAGTAAGGAAATGAAGATCACGAAAAAGTGACAAGGTAAGGGCATTATAAGGGCTATTACAAATGATCCTCACGGCCTTTTTCTGTAGAATATATAATCTGTTTACAAAACAATCAGCGGAGTTGAACCAAACGATATTGCAGTAATTAATATGTGAGAAAATTAAAGCATAATATAACATAATCAAAATATATTGTGGAAAATGTTTTAATCTACATAAAATACCAACATCTTTAGAAACATTATTGCAAACGACACCAATGTGTTCATGCCACGAGAGTTCATCAGCTATATAAACTCCTAAAACTTTGAAAAATGAAACGCATTGAATAGTTGAATTGTTGAATCCTATTTCCACTCTATCTTTCTCATTTTTTTTCTCTGTAAATATCATGAAATTTGTCTTAGTTATGTTTAAAACTAATCGATTGTTAATCAACCAGTTATTTAATTTTTCTAATTCATTATTAAAATTAGCCTGTAAAGAAACAAAATTGTGATGAGACATGAACACACTGGTGTCGTCAGCATATAAAATATCATTAATATATAACAAAAAAGTAAGGGACCCAGAATAGATCCTTGGGGTACTCCGCATCGAATCGGTTTCAAACATGCATTATTGTTACAAATCGATACAAACTGAAAACGATGTGATAAATAATTATTGAATAGTTCCCAGAGTAAACCGCGAATTCCATAAGCATATATTTTTTTATTAAAATATTATGATCTAACGTATCGAAGGCCTTGCGACAAATCGAGAAATAAACCAATCATATATTTTTTTTAATCAATAGAATGAGAAACTTTATGAATAAAATCAAGAAGAGCAATCGATGCGGAGTAATACTTACGGATACCATACTGACCATTGTGTAAACTATTAGAAGAAGTGAGAAATTGGTATAGTCTTTTATATAGACATCGTTCTAAAATCTTAGAAAACAAAGGAAGAACTGAAATTGGACGATAATTTGAGACGTCATCTTCACGACCTTTGCTATTTTGAGCTTATCTGGAAAGAGACCTTTGGATAAAGACAAATTAAAAATTGGGTAAAAGTGATCTATCCCCTAAACCATGTAGATATTGACGTAGTGTCAGTGTTGCCATTGACCAACTTGGTGTTTCTAAATAAATCTAGTCACTGACGACTGCATTAATTTAGTATACCCTCTATTAACCGCACACCATTTATTGGATTAGTTTATATGGGCTGTTATAAATAGAAATTGATAATTCATCCACTACAACCCACAATCTTCTTCAAGACCATCTCTGCCTCCCATTTCCTCAATAGAACTACGGCATAACAAATTCCTTCATGTTTTATAGAGAAAAGTGTGATAACGGCATTGCAAGCATGGTAAGGGTGTTATTTGGACAGTCTGGCGCCACAAACGGAAGTTTGTTAAGAAGCGTTCATATACTAAAGATCGCGATTCTCTATGAAGATAAATCTCAATATCTGTTTCCTCAATCGCACACTGCCGTGGCGAATCAGGTGGAAACAGGATGTGGGCGATGGACGGAGTTTTCGTCCGACACCTTGTACTATTATGTTGCATAATTGATCTCGGTCTCTATACCCATTGTAATAACCACCCATTTGCTTTAAATGTCAGTTCGTAACCACAGTCTCAAGATACTATGTCTTGGTCCATTGGATCCTCCATATTTTTCTTCAATGGCTGCTTCCCAGGTTTATAAACTCTTATGAAAAAAGACACCATTGGCAAAATTCCAAATTAAAGCAGATTCTAAATTGAACACGCTGCACAAGTATATGTAATTGATACCATCTGTCTTGGTTTTTTAAATATTCGGGCCTTGGAGATTATGAATAATATTCATGTACAAAATAAGCAAGATTGGTGTTTAGAAGCAATCATTTGTTACCAGAATGACTGGACTTTGGACTGGTCATGCTGATGTTGAAATAAACGTAAGGGTACACTGGTAAAAAAAATCCCAATCCCGGTACACCCAGCGTAGGCCTGCTTATGAAGGTAATCCAATTTTTCCGGCTGGGGTGTACTAACACATAAAGATGGAACAATGATTTACCTTCGAAAGATGTATTTATGTCCTTATTTACATTTGAAGACATGACTTTATTGCTTATACCTAACTAATCACTAGCATTTCGGCGAGAAGACAACTAACGAGTGAATTAACGCACCCTGCAGCCTTTGTAGACCATCCATCTCTCCCTGTTATTTCCTGCTCGTTATTCATCTTTCTCCCACCCCCTATTTCGTCTCTTCTATGTTATTATTCTTCATTTCTTTTATTCTCCTTATCTTTCTCCTCCATTATCAGTCACCCTAAATAACAATCACTCATAATTTATGCAGTCTCAAATCCTTTTAAGATGTCCAAAAAAGTAGGAGGAAAACGATCGATAACACATCATTTTTGTAGGGCTGTAAGTTTGTAATTACTGGGTAAAAGCAAGTTCTATCAAACACCACTTCGCCGGTGGTTAATGGGTGATCTGATTTCTAATCGTGTTGATCACTTTAGGTAGACGTAGTTGGAAAATGCCCCAAGATTAGTTAAGTCAGCAAACGTTCTCAGAAAGGTGTAAACATCCACTTCTCATTCTCTTTCGTTTTTTCTCTCCTTTTCTCTCACAAACATACTCTCTCTAAATGACACACACTCACCCCTACACCCACATACTCAACCAAAACATACAGACCCTTATGATTTATCTCTCCCTACACACTTAGACACACTCCCCGCACATGAACTAAACACTCACACGCACGCACATCGACAATGTCTCTTTTTTTCTTCCTCTCTCTTAGTATTACGGTATTCCTTTCATTCTCAGTTACAAAATATCAACAGCACAAGTCGACACATCAAAACTTCCATGTACACCCATGTCAAACATCCCCACCTGAACATCCATTATCCTCCAGCCCCCCCCCCTCTCTCTCTCTCTCTTTCACACACACAATCCCTCTTATTTCCATCATTCTGCCTCTTCTTTTTTAAGATCAAAGTTTTTAACTTCCTTTCTTTACACTCTAATTTGAGACATTCATACTAATCTACTTCCGTATTTTTCGTGGTGGAGAAAAACATCCATTACCTTGTTCAAAATCGCAATTATGTGCTTAAACAATGTTTTCATCCCGATACAGGATATCACCCTTCTGCAGAATATATTGTTAATTATACCTCACGTGTGCTTTCATGAAATAAAAAATCATCTGAAAATAAGTAATATGAAAAAAAAATGTTTTCCTGTTTGTGCTGAAAAGACCAAATAACTCCTGATAATAGATAGGCATTTATGAATATTCTGTGGATTGAGAAGACCGATTCTTGACCGAGCCATTGAAGGACAAATGAAAGCAATACACTATTATATCCTGGATTTATAGGAAATTCATCCTATAGCTCGAAGAGAATAGGCCTAATGATTTCATTGCTAAGGGTTATGTAATTTGATCGTACGCTTGAAACAAAAAATAATTTGTTCTCTCTGAAAATGGTGGTATCACTTAAATAATGGACGCGATGCCACCTATTCTTCGCAACGTCTCTCAATCATTAAAGCAGAATGCCAGTGGCCTATTCCTCCGAACAAACAAATCTGACACCAAATTCGTTTCATGAAAGGAATTGTCGGATGATTTCTCTGTTCAAGTTTGCTGTGTCTGACAGAACCGTAGAATCTGACAGACACATGACTTTCAGCCAATCAAAATCAAGGAAAGTTGTCATTATTATAAAGGCAATCTATCAAACGACAAATATTGATGAAACGTTCTCTGCGTACGCACTTTGCAGCCATGCACTGCTCACCATTACCGCACACACGCCGATGCATTTTAGCCGCAGGCTTCTATTGACAGAACAAGAGGAAACACCATAACACTTTCTGTGGAATATTGTCATGAAAAACCTCAAGGCCGACTGCCATAGCATTTCCACGTTTACAGAGGGACTATTCCCCTCCTGTGATTATTTTGTTCATTGCTTTTAGGCTCCTGATGTGGTAGTGAGGGACGTTTTGGCCCACTTTTCCAAGTCTCTATCGATTTTCCAGAGACAGTGCCACATGCGATCATATCGCGAAAAATTAGTGCACTATAAGAAGAGATTTGTCTCCGTTAGATATGAAACTCTGCGACGGTCAGTTCGGGATTAACATTTGGTTATGAACTACACCCGTTTGTTGACGCCCATGATTTGATCGCAATAGAAAGTAATACGGAAGTGTGCCTTGAGTACTGAGAAACAACGATTTTGTTTCAAATATTGTCCAACTTGAAACCATAATTACATTTTTATTAACACGGAGTGGTTGTATTGGACCTTCTTAAACCATAAAAGGTGTTTGGTTTCTATAGTTGGGAGAAAACTTCAACAATTAGCCCGCCTTGGGGATTAATTAAAGTGTTTTATCTCTGAAACATGACTATCTTTGTTTAATGGTTTTAGGGAATTCTGAAGAATAGTTAAAAGAAATTTTTGAAAGGTAAAAGGGGAAATTTCTTGCACAAACAATCGGTGGTTAAGTTACATGTTAAATATTAGGAGATCGCATCATTGAATTGTTGTTATGTTTCTACTTCATATCTTCATTTTAAAGAACAATTGATTGTTATCGAAATTAAATCCTTTGAAATAATTCATGAAAACATTATGACTTTATGAGGGGTATTAATATTTCAAAGAACCCTGTTTTTCATAGTTTATAACTTTCGATATGGTTCTCGGTCAATTTTTCTAGTTATCAGTCAAACTAATATTCTGTAATCCGAGGGGATTAGAGTGACGTTGACTGTGAGCCAAATCTACATCGATTTGTTTTTAAGATTCGCCTTTTTAAAAAGAAATATCTTTTTGCCCTACAAATGGAATTGCTTTGACTATACAACTACAAAACTACATCTGTTTAAAGGTCAAGGACCTGAACCGTATGTTATTAAAATTCAATAGATACATTTCTTTTAAATATAGTTTTCAGGAGACGCTTAAAGACACAGCAAAAGGTAATGTGCACGGATGGTATTTTAAATTCATATCACATCAAATATGCCATATTGTAAATAAGAAAAAAAAGTTTTTTAGGAAAGGGGAGGGGTAATGAAGTAAGTTTGCCTATACACCTGCGGAAATAAATTCACCTGTTAAAAACTAGAAAATGTTTTATGCTATTTATGATTCATTCATCTGCAGTTCAACCGAAAACTTCGATGACAAAAAATAAGCTTCAGAATATCCACCCCCCCCCCTTTGTCCTGTCAGAGTTCCAATGATTAGTTTCTTTAGCTTCCAAGCTTACAAAATAATTTGCATTCATAATGTCTTTATGCGGGATATCAGAAGTTGGAATATACATGTAGCGGTACATCTGAAAGGATTCTGGCCTACAAAATGGTAATATATGGAAAGGACCCATAGGAAATCACGAAAAGAAGGATACATTTAATGCATGGGACAATCAAGTAATTAAACCCCTAAGCTATGGAAATATAGAGGAGTGGCATATTCTCATTTCGATGAAATACAAGTCTGATAAGTATAAATATATTATGGAGATTACTCCAGCGAAACAATACCGGATGACAAAATGACATTCATCTACGAATATATACGGTTGTAATATTGAGAGAGTGCCGATGATCCAGCTAACGTTTTCCTTAAAAAAGAAAAAAAATGCTAATTTAGTGGAAGGATTACTTCCTAAAGAGTATATTTCATGCTTTCCAACGAAAGTTTTTCCTACATCTTGTGTGCTGTATCTATCAATTGTTTTGATGTAGTATAATTCACTGTCTTCTTGCGTACGTTTCCTGCATTTATCAAACCAAACAAATTTTCAAGTAAAATTTAGAGCTTTGTACTTGACCATTTTGACAATTCACGTCTCACATTAAAAAATGTTGCAAATTTGCTTCAGACGATTATTGCTCCAGCTTCACATACATAATCTTGTTGGATTATCTTCCTTTATACCATGTGCAAGTATTGTAAGAATTTAAGGAGCTCTAATTACCTGGGAAAATGACAAAAGTTTAATGGCATTGTCGAGTAAGCACAATCTGCATCTTAGAATTTAATAATTATTGATCAACCTTTCCACCTTTATTTTCTTTTCTTTGTCTCATAGTCTATGGTTCCAGTTTGGTTTCAACGAGACGCTATTCTCCAAATCGGGGATGATGATATTCCAAAGCGCGGCACACTTCATGGTCTACTTTAACTGCAGCGCCAACCCCATTGCACTCTGTTTCCTAAGCCGGACCTACCGTCAATACTTCATGAAGTACCTATGCTGCAGAAACGGTCGTGATTTTCGTCGCCCGATCAGATTCCACAAGAAGTCGACCTTCCCACTCAACCCAAGCACGACAAAGAACACAGCTCTGGACGAATCGTTGCGAACGTCTTCGGCCGAGACGAAAACGTGCACGGTTTGATGCCGAAGGGATGCCGATGGCTACATACGTACATCTTCGGCATGTTTCGACGCGCCCACCACCGAGAATTAAGAACACTGAACGACCAGTGGTTTCTACAGTGCAGTCGCCGCCAGGCCAAGGGAGTTCACACAGTACTGCCAAAGCGAAAGTAGCAAGGTTACAGAGAAAATGTGTAAGATTCGATGAAGTAAGTATTCATGCGCACGATGTTTCACGAAGGAAGCCGAGAGAAAGTGATCCATTTGGGAAAAGGCCGAATACCCCACACACCCAAAAATTTCGACACGGTCGGCAACGTATTCGATTCGCCTCCAAAAACTGATGGAAGATTGAACGATGAGTTTGGTATCAGAAAACAACAGATTATATTTATTTTCAAAACTAATTTAAAATTGTACATATTGATTGTATAGTAGAACACACTTATAATGATAGATATTTATCTTTATTTCTTGAAATACATGTAGGTGAGAAAGGTGTATCATTTATGTAGTAGGAAATTACATCCCGAGGTATTTTATCTTTGAATGTTTGCACTCTCTCCACATTTACATATACTTTACGTCACATAACATTTGTATTAATGTCTTCGATATCCACTCCTGTGCATAATCTCTTTGATGGTTTTCAATCGAATACAATCGATCTAGTTATTAATGATTTCAATCTTTGAAACTTATGAGAAACTGAAAGTGAAATGGTCTGAGAGAATAATAGCTTTGATTTGTGCGCTAGCTTTACTTTGGCTTATTATATTTATTTACTGATTTCGATCACATTCCCAATAACTTTTATAACACCAATCTTGCTGAAAAAAAATCACTATTGTGTCATAAGATGTGAGTAGCATCAAAGAAGCTTGTTTACAAATCAGGAAGTTATGTGCGACTAGAAGTCACTTGTTTGTTCCTGGTTATCAACCAACCAATATGGTCAGTGCTTGGAGAAGAATAAAAAATAATTGAGTTGATGCATGATACAGCAACAGTATAATTTTTGTTAATAATTTAATCGATACAACCTACCATCTTGCGGAAAACATTCACAGATATTTCTCCCTCCGTTCCCAATTATCATTGCAAGTGTTCTTGTCATGTACATGGATTGATTGAAAAGGGGTTGGATTTCAAGACACGTCCTCACAACGCGCGATGGCAAAAGTACCCAGCACGTCCAAGCGAAAAGCCATTATTTCCCTCGGGAAGATCCATGCCGTATGTCCACTCAAATTACTCTGCCGCCCGACATATTATCCTGAAATTAAGTACCATGTAGCAATGGGATGGAAAATTAAACCAATAATGGGGAGATAAAGTAGAAAATACAGGCCTTTCTTGGTAATGCGCAACAGATGGGGGCAGGCCAAGATGGTGAAACTCATAGTGGTCCTTGAAGCTTTCTTAAGGTAGGTAGACATCGTCTTTATTTTCCCGCTAAGTGATAAACCCACTTCAACAGCTAATTTGCCTCTGCGGGGATAGAGGAATCAGACTCCCAAATAAACCTCGGTCTATTGAACAAACTTGGATGACTAAGTGGCAAGGGTAAGAAGGAGAAATTGGAGGTAATGAACTCCCTGCACGCTTCCTTCTTAAAGGTAATACAGTAGCAAGGTTAAAAGAAATTGACACCAACAATTAGGCCTAATCTTGGAAAAGAAAGCTACTGTTATAGTGACCTTGCAAACGCCTTTTTTTGTTTATTTCAGCGCAGATACCATTTTCTTGGGATAGGATCTTATTTCAAATAGCTCAAAAATTCTTCCTGCCTCCTGAACATTTCAGTTCGCTGTGTACGCCCCTGACTTAAAAATATAAAAATTTTATTTCGCTTCCTCTGACAATTATTTTCACATTGGAGAGATTCTCCTCGCAAATAATCATCCTCCGGCGAGTTTTTCTTTCATTTGAAATCAAGTGTTATATATCCCAGCTCTCCAGTAGACCTGACAATGCTTGCTTCGAATCTGAGTATCTGCGCAAAATCTCTTTGAGTTGTGAGGAGAGCAACGGGATCTATAACACCCCGGGCGTGTCTCCCTATCAAAATCATCAAGCTGACGGGTTGTCTGCGCAGACAAGAAAAAATGACGAGGGCACAAAAGAAGGACGGAATATATAAGGGAAACTTCAACTGTCATTGTATTATAAAATTGATGAAATATGTGTAATACATTAGCCTAAGATTTTCAAAAATCTCTATTTGTCTGTGAGGTCGTGCTCTTAATCAGGAATGTCATGCACACAACAGTAACAACTGTATACAAACTGGACGTGTTATTAAATTTGGATGTTTTTTATGTTCCTTGTAATTTTCATTTAAAAAACCCTTGCCCCAAAATGTAAAGTACACCCTTTTATTATCAAACGCTGGTCTGACTGGCTTCCTATGGGGGCTGGTGCCCTTATTTGCTAGAGCTCCTATGAGTACTGAGCCGACCGGGCTTGCGCCTTGTCGGTGAACGGAACAGCAAGTACAGGGGCACCAGGTCCCACCAGCACGTAGCTGGGAATTTCAGTGGCGATGATTGAAGACTGTACTTGTAATGATTTAAGATTTTTTGTCGACTTTATTTTCATCTATATTTTGTAGTTTATATGTACAAAATATTTATATCCAAAGGAACTCTTGCTGCGCTAGCGCCATGAGCGCCTCTGGATGGTGTGAGCGCTCAGTAAGATATCACTTTTATTATTATTAAAACAAAAATTACAAGTATACCATGTTTACTTTTACATCAAAATTAAACGTTCTTATTGTTGTTGCCGGTGTGAGATCTACATTATTCTTCTACTACTACCGCAAAAATCACGACTGATACTTCTATACTACTACTACCGCTACCTCTACCTCTACTTCCACTAATACTACCACTACTACTCTGCTACTACTACTACTACTACTACTAATACTACTGCTACTACTACTACTACTACTGCTGCTGCTGCTGCTGCTGATACTTCTACCACCACTGTCATCTACTACTACATGTACAACTATCTCTTACAACTACCTCCACCGCTTCTAACACTACCTGACTACAGCTGCTGCTACTATAACTACTAGTAGTCTACTATCACCATCACCATACTATCTCTCTCTCTCTGTGTCCCTACCACAATATTTATCTATCATTGATAGTACTTCTACAGGTGCTATACCACTTCCACTATTAGGACTGCAACTATGACGATCAAAACTGCTATTTGCTGCTGCTGCTGCTGCTGCTGCTGCTACTACTACAAGTACTAGTACTACTACTACTACTACTACTACTACTATTACTACTACACTACTACTACTACTTGTGTTGCTGCTACTGCCATTACCACGACAATTACTACTGATACGACGACGACACCGACGACGACTACTACTTCTACTACCTCTGTGTCCACTACCACTGCTACGTTTATTTCTACTTCTACTTGTGTTACTGCTACAAATAACAACCTACTACTACTACAATTAAAACAACGACAACTACTACGACGACGACCACCAACACTTCTACTACTACTACTACCTACCTACCTTCTTTTACTACAACTACTACTACTACCACTCCTACTACTACTGCTGCTGTTTGTGATGATGGTGGTGGTGCTACTGCTATTACTACTACCACCACCACTACCATTACTTTTACTATTATGATGACCGTTGCTTCTTTCACGGTTCCTGATGATACTATTATAATTATTTCTTCTGCTACTACTTTTACCATATACACTCCTCTTCCTAGTATTGAAACATCTTACTTTACTTTGCATATCATAAACATTACCACCGCAGTCGTCTTTTATACTACAACGAAAACAACAACTACTACTACCACCACCACTACTACTACTACTACTACTACTACTACTACTACTACTACTACTACTACTACTACTACTACTACTACTACTACAACTACTGCTACTACTAATACTACTGTTATTATTACTATAATTATTATTACTACTACTACTACTACTTCTACTTCTTCTACTACTACTACTGTTATTATTACTATAATTACTATTACTACTACTATTACTACTACTACTTCTACTACTACCACTACCACCACCACTACTACTACTACTACTATTTCTATTACTACTTCTACTGCTCCTGCTGTTACCGATTCCGCTACCATTATTCAGCATTAGACAGCACCCACTTCTACATGTTTTATTTTATTACTCTTGTTATTATTATTTCCAATCCATGATAATAATTGTTAATTACAGCGTATTACCATTACTAATTTTGAATTACCTGAGGAAATAATCATGTTCGCATTTGCAATAACGAGAGAAAAAACACTGCCTCCGCGTTGCTGTTGTTGCTGCTAATAACTACTGTTTCTCTGACGACTACAACTGCGACTACTAATGAATATACTACCCCACCATTCTCACAACCTCTTATCACTTTACTAATACAATAACATAAAAATTACTAT
This sequence comes from Lytechinus variegatus, assembly GCF_018143015.1. Taxonomy (NCBI): domain Eukaryota; kingdom Metazoa; phylum Echinodermata; class Echinoidea; order Temnopleuroida; family Toxopneustidae; genus Lytechinus; species Lytechinus variegatus. The sequence goes on along the minus strand of NC_054743.1, from coordinate 22,922,088 downwards.
TACTATTTTTTCTATTGCTTCTCTATTACTATATCTAGTACTCTTTCAACTATTACTACGACTACCACTACAACTATTTCTACTATTTCTATTACTTCTACTACTATTACTATTACTACTACTACTACTACTACTACTACTACTACTACTACTACTACTACTTCTACTACTACTGCTACTGCTACTGCTACTACTACTACTACTACGACTACTTTATACTACTACATATATTTATTTTGCTACTGCTGCTACGACTATACTTCCACAACTACTATTTTCATCACCACTACCTTCACTATATGTGACAACACCAATATTTACTTCATTAATACACCTACGTCTAACTTGACAAGTGCTGCTGTTACTAGCTTTCCAAATGATATTATAATTGGTCGTATGTCATAAGGTGGTCCAATTTCGCGAACAGGGTAAAAATGGTCAAAAATTTTATTTTTTGATATGTTATAGCTATTACCATTCTCTAAATAATGAAAAAGTTTTAAGTCTGGATTACCTTTATTTTTCCCTAAAATAACTAATTAACAGCTAATTATTACATAGACGTCAATGTAAATGTGAATTTTGAAATGTGTTTTCCTCAAATTGGACCTGCTGCACATAAAATGGTGTCAAAAGTTAATGAAACAATGGATCACCCTAGTATTTTGCAGTTATAATCTTGAAACATCAATAATTAAATCTGTACCAAAAATCGAATAATTATCTATTATTGTATGCGTATTAATTATACTAATTAATTAACAGTATTTAATTTCACATTTTTGCCCCCAAAATACCTGTTACTGTATTTATATACTTGGCAAAATGACAACATCATGGGTAGAAATGTTTGTTGCAATGATACACAACATTTGTACTAAAAATTAAGATTACAAATTAGATAATTAACCAAATCTCTCCGATTTACTAATTGATTAGGTTGCAGATCAGAGCTGACATACACATGTATTCCATTGCTGCATATTTTCAAAATTGTCAAATTTTTATGACATTTAGTTGTTCCCTGCTTTAGAACACCCAGAAATATGAGGATAACAGTCATTATAGTAAGTTGTTAATTAGGTTTAATTAATATTTTATCATTTACCGCATCCACCGGCTCCGCCACCCCTGTTACTTCAAACTTAATGTGCTATAGTTTTTGTTCCTGATATTGTATTGATCTAATTCATAGTAATATATTTAGCCTATAGTTCTAGCTTCAAAATGAGATATTACTCAATAAATTTGGTCAAGATGCTGTGATGTAGCAACAATTTATCCATGGCACCGTGTGGAAAATTGTTCATACGCCACCCTTTTTGCATACCCAACTTATGAAATGCGACCAATTACTATTATCATTACTACTACGACGGCCACCTGATTAACTATTATTGCTACTACTAACCATACACCTCCTACTACTACATGTACTTTTATTAATAATGCTTCTATATACTCTTTCATATTTCTCTATTACAATGTCTAATTCTGCTGATACTTTTGCTCTAAATCTTATTGTCCTTATATACTTTTAATCTCCTATATTTTCATTACTTATGGCATCCTATGTTACTGCTTGTGGCTCGTCTTCATGGAATAAACACTTGTGACAACCTACCACCTGTGGCAATCACTGGGGAACGCAAAACTCATGATGTCCAACAATATATCTACCAGGACTAATCTAGTATGCTACTACCAGGGGCGGATCCATGATTTTCCAAAAGCGGGGGCACATTTTTCCGAGGAAAAATTTGACAAGCAAAAGAAAGAAAATGAAGGCCCTCACTTTCAAAACGGAAGGGGGCACACTTCTGTTTTAAAGGCATTTTACATTACAAATCTAAATTTTGTCTATCAAGGGGGGGGGGCACGGGCCGGCTTTGCCCCCCCCCCCCGGATCCGGCAGTGACTACTTCTACTACTACCAGGACCACTACTGACACCACTGCCATCGGTTATTATTGTGTTCATCACCCCCCCCCCCTCCCCGATATTTGATATCTCTGAAACAACCAATAATAACAAATGAAATGTAATAGAAACAAATAAATGAACACTTCCAAGTTTAAAAATAAAACTTTCAACATATAAACTTATCATTTCATCTTCCTTTCCTGCGTGGTTTAGTCGTTAGCAGTGTATAAAAAATACAGATGATAATTGCTATTTATGTCTCATTGTACAGCTCGTTTAAACCAAAGCTCATTGTTACCAGTATAATCTGTGAAAAATGTAACACCTAAAATATGTACAGACGGGGTGGGGTGATTTGTTGTATTTCTTATCGAGTAAATTATAGATATATAACGTGTATGATTTTGAAATGAAACATTCAATGTAATTTAGGTGTTGTAGATATATATGTACTGTTGCCATGGTAAAGTATTCGAATGCTTTGAATGCCTTTATTTTTATAAGTCTTTCAGAGTCATAAATTACAATTGTATTATCTGATATTGTAATTGTTTTAGCTTTGAGCTCATTAAATAACTTAATTATTCATACCACTTGTAAATTATATATGTGATTTTTGTAGAGGTTTTTATTTAAAGATGGAAATCAAAATTGAATGAGCTGGATTTAGTGCTTTACATAAAGCATTAGTAAATAGACTACTGTCTGTGGCAGTTTGAAATATTACAAGTATTGAGACGTTAAAATCACAAACCTGTCTCTTAAAGCATGGTGGGCCTTTGGTATGAATACTTTTGTTGTGATCATTATAACCATTGGGTTTCGGGGGTAAGTTTAGATCGTATAGAGTCATAAATTATATATACATATGTGTAATCGTATTCATTGTTGCTGAATTACAGATTGAAATATTCATCATTGATTTTTTTTTAGTTGATTTTATTTCTAAGAATTCCATCTCATGTTTCCATTTCCGAGGCATGAAATTCCAAATTTTGGCAATTTCAAAGAGAATTATTATTAAATCAGACATTTGCCTTTGATTCTTAAAAATCTGAAGCTTCAATAAATTTCCCGCCTATCTTTACATCTTTACATCGTTACAACATGTTGCCAGTAGTGTCTGATATTTTTCAAATAGTCATTTAAAGAAAATAAAGAATAAAAAGATCGTAATGAACCTCATTAACAGAATTTAAAAAAATCAATTTCTCACCATTTTTATACCATCACCACCATATACAATTGATTAAAGGACAAATTCTTATTTGACCATTACGCCATGTACATTTTAAATTATAGGGATGAAAAAAAATGTGATTAAGTAAGGTCGGCGATGAGTTCTACAATGGATTGAGAATTTATTCATGAGAAATTTAATTCAAAGGATTACAAAAAAAGAGTCTCCACGATTCGAATCTAAATCCATAGTTCGAATGGTCCAAAATCACAGGCGAGCAGGATTTTTTTTCTTGAATGCCAGGAATTATTATTGTATCAGGGGGAGTTTTATGGCAGTTTCTAGTTTAATCACTTGTTGTCATATTAGCGGGTTTTCGCAGCATAACGCAGACTGACTTTAAGAACACAGTAAATGTATAGAAAATGCCCGTCATATGACAATGGACAGCTTGGAGGTCTTTGTCGAAAATTGGTGAAACGGAACAGCAGTTCATCCGAAGTTTCAGAGCTGACGAAAAATTGCAAATACATTATTTTGTTTGGCCAGAGTCCAGGATGGAACTGCTGTTTTTAATTCAAAACTTTTCGACAAAGACTTCTCGGTTTCTCATTGTCATGAAGGACATATGACAACATCTTTTCTATGCTCTTGAAAACATTCTGCGTTGGGTGTGAGAACTCCCTCTTTGCAATGTTTTTATCATTAATAATTTCATCAAATCCATTGCTTTTATTCCTTCTATGTTATCCATGATGAGCAGATTTAGCATACCGTATACGAATACGTTTTTGACCCATACCTACATTCGAACAAAAAAAAACTGGTGTACTCAAATTTCATAATTTTCCTTTTTCTTAAAACGACCTGTACCTAAGCTGCACACAGAGGTAAGAAGCACACTAACGTCCCGTACAAAATGTTCGATATTTTAGCATCAATCAAAAAGAAATCTTATTTTGTATTGTGCACTTAAATTTTGTGAAGGTTATAAAAATAACCTTTTAATGAATTTCTATGTGTAAGAATTTGTTGAACTTGTATGTTTAAGCCATGCCATTATGGTATATTTAAATGTTGAATTGTGAATGAAGTTGTGAAGAATAAATGTGTCGATCACTTGAACAAATCTACGGAATCGAGTATAAGAGTACGTTTTTTTTCTTCGATTAATTGAATTACGTGAACTAATTAAAAAAAAACACAATATGAATATAAAACTGGCACCTCTGTAAAGAAATAAGGAAGTTACTTTATCCCAAAATGTAAGAAGACCCCCTCCACCCCCTCTACCACCACTGCCATCATTTTGTCATTTAAATCGAGCATCTGTAAATATCTATTTATTTCACGGAATGTATCATGACACTACAATACTGATCTAATGTGGGTAAAGATAATCATTCGTCATACACATTTACAAAAAACATCTTTTATGGTTTTTTTTTTAATTAAGAAAACCCTGCAGAAAACAAGAAAAACTTCCACAATGATAAACAAAGCCATAAAGATATGCTTCACTCTAGAACCTAAGTGGAAAGGATTATTTTGTACAGGAAATTGGATTCAATTAAATACATGAATTAAAGTTGCATTTATAGAGATTTTTAAAGGTAAGTCAACGTATCCGGGATTAAGGTACGCGAATCTAAATAAATATGAAAAGACGTTTCCTTCCCCCTTTTTCTTCGTCATGGGGTATCCCTAAGTCATTTTTTTCTCATATCTAATATTGTGTTTTCGTTATAAAGGGAAATGAAATTATCTGCGTAGTGTCTCACATGGCTTCTTTAAATGGGATTATGTTGTAAAAGAAAATTTATATTTAAATAAATAAACATTCTGGCTTTTATCCCCCTTTTCTTGGATTAAAGAAAAAGAACACTAAAAATAAATCGATGATACTTCCTTTCCTTCCGACTTTGATTCGATCTGAATGGATTTTGTATGATCATTTATTCAGTAAAAACAATTTAATGACATAATATTCTGCACCAGACACGATATTGCACAGAAACAATGCTATGCTGAAAGAGGCAAGTAATGTTCCATATGCTATGACTAATCAAGTAACCAGTCTTAAACAAAATGGAAACATTTTCTTCTCCTACTTATCTTGGATTTGGAAAACTCAATATTTTTTAACATGTTTTTATGAAGGATTTTATTCAAATGAATTACATAAACTCCATATAAATACGAAACAAAATTACAAATCTTCATTTCATATCAACAAGGATATGCAAAAAAAAACCTATATGTTTACCAAAAACTGAAGCAAAATGGGACGGAATGAAATTCTTTAAAATTATATTTTATATCTGAAAAAAAATTACTTAACTGAGCCGCCAACCCTCTATGTATTTTAATAATAATTACTATTAAATGAATAAATAATTTGCAAGAAAACAGAAGTCAACCTATATGTATTATCATTGCATCCCATTTTAAATCAAGCTTCAACATAACTTTACATAATTATACACACATACACACACCCACCTTAACACCCATGCACATACCATGCATACGTAAACAAATATATACGAATCTGCATATGAACGGTTAAAATTTTGGCGCAATAGGACACAGAAAGAAAAGAACCTGCAAATCATATTGATACAAGTGAAGGGGAAATTGAAAGGAACTAGTAAAAAGAAAAAAAAAAGAAAATCATCAACATTCACACCAGGATTCACACTCACACCATACTAGACACATCCCACCTGTTCACAATCAAATCTTTTTTCACTTTCAGTTAGAGTTAAATTTAACTCTATGACTTACACCAAAACACACTCACCCGCGCGCACCCTCAGAAAACAATGCATTAATACACCAAAACACACGCACACACTCACCCGTGCGCACCCTCAGAAAACGATGCATGCATACACGAAAACACTCGCACACACCATTACAATTTTCAAAGTGACATCTTCATACGAGGAGTACGTTTTGAAAAAGCACTAATCTGAGGGCAGAGACAGGTATAGGGCTAATACACACAAACTCAAGTTCATGAGCTTAAAGCTGCTTAGTATTATCTCGGGAAGCAAAAGTACATGGTTAAAATAAAGGTGTAGGTTGTACACTTGGTGTAGATGCCGATAATTCACATTTTTGAGAAAATTTTACACAGGTACCTTTTCGGTTCTCCGTATTTCAGACATATTTTCGCGTGTTATATCAATGGCGCGGTGCACGCAGACGGCAAAGGGAGGCCCTTTCAGAAGGGCCGACTTCAGGACACAAAAGAACCATTATTACCTTCGTAGAAACAAAGAGTACATCCCTAAAATGAATATTAATATACTAATGAACATTCATGTGAAAAGTTTGGAAAAACTTGCCCATAGGTACCTAGGCAATATTCATAAACCATGTTCCCTGACAAAATCTTCCTCTCGTACTCTCTTTTCAACACGTGCTGCTATTCAGTATAGCGCTTTCTGATTGGCTAATAATTTTCGGACGAAAGGCCAGCGCGCTATCATTAATAAATATTCATCAAGACTGATGCCGCTGGATCGCGCAGTGTGATTGACCGCGGAGCTAGACGTACATATGCGTCTGGCTGGGGCGGCCACGCTCGGCCGGCGCCGGGCGCAGGCTAGCGCGCGGTGGTGACCGGTGCTGCATATCGGATTATCCATGTAAACAATTGAGGATCTAGCTGGCTAGGGAGACAGCTTGTAGAGCCATCATGGTCTAGAAAATATTACAGTGATACTGTTATAATTCAAATTGATCATCATAAAGTTGAAACCTTATCAATTCGATCATATGATGTGTATATAAATATTGGTGCATGGCATTTGCACATAAGCACCGCCACGTCGGACTCTGGCCCGTTGGCGCTGGCTGATTGGCTATTATTTTTGACCTGTGTTTGTAAGCAAATGAGGTCAGCGCGTGATAGGTGAAGTCACTGTAAGTAACGGGATTTTATTGGCTGTATGTTTATGAAGATATGACGTCATACCTCATTAAGTGTTTGTCCGCTGATGCATGTAAACTTTTTGTAATGCTCTCCCGCGCGCAACCTCAGAAAATAATGCATGCATACACGAAAACACACGCGCACACCCTCACAAAACGATGCACATTTACACGAAAACACACGCATACATGTCACCCGTGCGCCCCCTCACAAAACAATGCACACATGCACGAAAACACACGCATATATTGCCTTTTAGACCGTGTTTCCTTTAATATACGCCCCTTTTCATTGAAAAAATAATATATGGCAATGTTTTCGCGAGATATCTTCCAGGTAACGATAAATAAGATTAGACAAAATCCTACTTAGACACCCTTTGCATGCCGGGTTCGGGGAAAGGTCAGGATGAGGATTGGGAGATGATTGGAATATTATAGTGTAGTAAGCAAAGCAAATAAAAAGATTGAAAGAAAGTATAATGCTGCAATGTAGGGAAGTAGTATCGGGAGTTATTGCAGAAACAAAATAATTCATTGCTGATAATAATGACCCTTTTCTTTTGTTTTGTCTCTGCTGTTCTAAATTTGAATTTTTTTTTGCATAATTATGAGGAAATAAAATTGTTTTGCTGTGTAATTTCAAAGACGATCATTAATGCAATTGCATAGCACAAGTGATTGTCTTTGGGCATTTGGGAACAAGGGAAAGCATCATTTTAATAAAATATGTGACCTCGATATAGCATCTTGCTATTATGTTAGCTATAATTACCAAATGTTTTTTTTTTATATGTGATGTACTATTCCTTGTAATTGTACGTGATATTTGTTAATCAATAAAATAAATAAATTTGAAAAAAATAATTATTGTCGGAATTAAAATAAATAAACATTAAGCGGTACTTATAGGAGAGTAATATAACCAGTAACATTATACACTCACTTTGGCAAAAATAATTGGCGTTTGAAACGACGAGCATCTCCCGATTACGCGGAGTTATTATGCCTGTACAATAAGATTTAGGCTGGCACTAATGTGTCACGCGTGAATTACGAATAACAAAATAATGTAGAAAACATTGCGTTCAACTCCAGCCACAACTTTCAAACGATTGTTTTGCTTGCGGCGGCTTCGCTAGCGAATGTACTTGGTGTAAGTATACGTAATTAAAATACGTCATGTCGACAAACGGGCCAGCAATCGGGAATTGTATAAGGGGAATATCGAGGTAAATATTATGGCCCTCGCGTGTCATATTCGTCCTGCCTAGCTAATCTCACACTCTGCATTCGAGACACTCCTTTATTATTCAAGACTCCCACCGGTTGGGCTTGAAATATTGATGGGAAGAAATGGAGGAGTTTCACAAGTAATTGGTATCCATACCCAGCTAATAAGACCCAACAGACCAATGCTCCTCGCCTTTGACAGGTCACTGCCAATGAATACAATCCGCCATATTCAGAAGTTAAAGAGTGATCTGGTAGCAAGCAGGCGCGGATCCAGAGCCTGGCTTTTACGGGTTGCGATTTTGTTTGAAAAGTTTGACAAGCAAAAAAAAAACAATCGCTTCATTTTACGGGACGTGCAATTGTGGTTGCATGGGTCCACCATGTCCATGGCGCAATGAAGGCCAATAGGTACTTGAAAAATGATCAGCACATACAGGGTATAATGCAGATCAAGACCGAAGGGGCAACTTAACCATTATACAGATGCGCAACCATGAAAAAATGAGGAAAAATTGTATTGTCTGGTAATTACGCGTTTTGGATGGCAACGATTACACGAGGAATGCGATTTTTTTAATGAAACGAGGAAAAGAAAAGAACAAAAAAATATTTATCCGAATAACGGTGTTTTTTTTTGCTTCTCCTCACCCTCCTCTCTAAATTCTTACATTTAATTTCGTAGGAGGAACAATGACCAGGGATTTTTTTTAGGGGGCATACGAGTATTTTCTTAGGAAGAGGGTGCAAAGATAGCAAATGGGTTAACACGGCAAGGGGTGTGATTTTACTCGTAAACTTCCCAAGTCTTAATACGAATCGCAAAAAAAATGAATTCAATGCAGAAGAGGCGGAAATCTCTCCCAAAAGGTAGGGGGGACAAGGGGCTGGAAAATTTGACAAGCAAAAAAAAAAGAAAAAAAATATCATCCAAAAAGTAAGGTCATCTCGTCCTAAAATACATGTTTTATTTCGATTTTGAATGATGTATTTCTTACCATCATAAAAGACCACAAATAGTAGGGGGGACATTTTATATTGTGCCCCCCTACTATTTTGAGTAGGGGGACACGTTCCCCTGTCCCCCTGGGATTTCCGCCCATGGGATGCAGTCATATGCAGGTACATGTTTTGTTGAATATCATACTTGATGGAACCAATGTAACCTCGATAAGGATGATGGGTTAAAGTATACTTCCAGAAGAAGAGAGAGTGGAATGGACAGAGGGAGATGATTTGCGGTTTTTATCATGGAATACTATCTTCCAATCGCCTGCGAGTTATCGACACGATTTTAGACGAGGGTTTCGGATGCCAAACGGGTGTAAAACCAATACTTCCCGCCTTTTTTCCCTAACCCGTCTCGCCAACGATGTAATTATGGGTAATGAAACACGATCACGTGTTGTCTTATCCTCAAGCGTCCCTAAAGGGCCTGATCACGTGACTAAATAATGATGTAAGACGCCCACGCCAATGATAACATGCTTTTCTGAAGTTATCCATGAAAGCAATGTGTTTTTTTCAGAGGTATGAGTCTAAAAAATCCAAGCTGTTTTCTTGCTAAAGATATGTACTTTTAATATTCAGATTGCATTTACATTCCAAAATCTGCCTCGTGTCTACTTATCCAAAACTAATTTCAAAATTCCTAGACACTCTTCTTTGATTGTAATTCACACCGCAAGCTATCATCTGACAAGTTGATGATGAAAAAATATCAGAATTTTTTTCAAAAATACTCTTTACTTGCTAAGAGCACGTTTCCCCCTTTACTCTTGCTGCACACTTACAATTTTGGGCAACATACTGTCCACTGTGTAGGGTAATGTATGTTGGTGAAAAATATATATATTCTGGGAAATTATGTTCCGATTGAGCAAATGTATTACCCAATCATTAATATTTGATACCCAACTTGGTAAGATTTTAACCAATAGTTACGTGGACAGTATGATGTCCGGTGATGGTTATAATTGGGCCTTTTTCCTTACCTTTTTAACAGTGTATAGGGGAAGGCGGGGTAAGTTGTGACAGTTTTTGCTTTCTGCATGTTAGAATTGATATGATTAATAATCTTGTCGAAATAAGTACCTTGCCTTGAAATTTAATTCTTCTGAAACATTTTCCACCTATATATAACTTTCTATCCCCACACTGAAAGTCATCGTGACCTTTGAAAAAAACGATGTCAAATGGCTCAACTTGCCCCATATATGGGGTAAGTTTTAGCCACCTTCTGGGGTAAGTTGAGCCACAAAAACTATGTACAAAATGTATGGGGGGAGAACCAGCATGTCATTTTTTTGTTTAAAGTCTTTTCACTTGCTAATTCTCTATAAATACTAACATCTTGTAAAAGGAAAAGAGCAGTCATGTAAATTTGCTCATTTCAGCCTGCATTTCAATCGATTTTTATGGTTTGTTTTTTTAAGATACATTACCATAGGAATTACCATGGCTCAACTTGCCCCATGCTGTTTGGCTCAACTTACCCCAGTCCGAACTTAGTGCGATAATTTTGTATCCACACATTTATTATGCATCCATCATATAAAAGACTATGACAAGAATGAAGATCCATACCTGGACTAATAATGTTGTTATTATGTATTTATTATATCTAAAGACGTGTGTGTTTATAAAGCACTTATCTATTTCACACTCTTTTTTACTTTTTTGGCTGAAATTCATATTTTTCCCTCTAAAAAATTACTTTTTGTTTCAAAGTTGGAAACAATGTGGTGGGGTTAGGGGTTATCCTATGGGTCATCAATACATGACACCACCACAATGTCTGACTCATTCATTATTGGCCTGGGGCTGGTGGCTCAACTTGCCCCTATGCTCAACTTACCCCGCCTTCCCCTACTTGAAGAAGAGAGATTATGAATGAAAGAGAAAGTGCATGAACGACGGGCGTCACAGTGGAGTAGTATACACTAATTCAAATAAACATGTTTAACCTTAAAATCAGATTTTAAAAACCTATCAAGTGTCCCGTCACATATGTTAGTCAATTTTTTTCTTCATTCTACTTTTTCCTACGACACGCAAAATAACGTCCCCAAAACTACATTTATGGAGAGCCATTTTATTTGCGCCACAATTATCCTCTTATCTGTCGCTCAGCAAATTTTAAGGAATTGGTCTTATCTGTCGCTCAGCAAATCTTAAGGAATTGGCATAGGTAATCTGAGCCACGTCATGTGAAAACCTTTTGAGAGCAAGAAAAGAGATTCCTGATAACTGACAAATTCATAACAGAGAACAAAAGAAGATGAAAGAATTCTTAGTTAACAAGTTAAAGGTGACATGGTGTGCGTTTATACGGTACGGGTGTGCGGATGTGTGTGAGTGCTCAAGCAAACGTGATAAGCAAGAAAATCAGAACAAAATGAGCCTAAATGTACTTTAGCGAATGTCGTACAAGCTACATGATATCGTAAACAGGAACAGAGGGGCACGTGAACCGAAAGCTACCATAACATCATCTCAAGCAAGCCCCCGAGGTAGAGGAGTGCAGGACTTCCGATCTAAAAAGGAAAATCGACGAGTCTCGCCATTCGTCTCTTAAAGTTCGCATCTAACTTAAGACAACAGTATACTTCAAATGTTATAAATATAACATGGGCTAGGAAAAGAAAGCAATGAGACAGATAAGACTGAAAGCGATAAAATGCAAAAATGCTATCGATCAAGAGCACAATTACTCCTTGTTATGGAACACGTAATGTCATGTTTTATCGACAACTGATCAGGTGAATTGTTATGTGACTATTGTCACAGGGGTCACGGATTGTGCATGCAGGCGCAGCACTACTAATCCAGCTTGAAAGTTCAGTGTCACATATTGTGTTCACAGTGTTCTCAAATTTATATATGAGTGTAACAATGTGAAGATGATATAACACTATGGTCACCAGTCCTCTACAGAGTGTGTACATAGTCATCATTTAGGTAATCTGAACATTTTCACAATCTCAGTATGATTTCACACTGCATTTGATACTGTGGATGCACTTTGGACCCACTGTGAGACACGACGTAGGAGGGTGCGTTCTTTCCAGTGGGAGATAGCTGGGTGTGGCAGTTTTCCTAATTAAAATCGAAAATTCTTAAATCCACTCGTCCCTTTCCACATTTCCTCGGATCATAATAACTTCAAACCTTAATGAAATGTTTAAAGTGACAAAGGTTACTTAAGAGCAACATGTCTGAACTAGAGTCTAGGTTTCAATGGCAGATTCTATCGGAAGTGTTCATGTCAAATCTTGTTTTAAAAAGAAACTTCAAGAGTAGGTTCCATGTGAAAAATAAATCGGACTACTAGAAGAGTTCACATATCTAGCATAATCCTCCTGTTCTTTCAGTAGATATAGGATATTGGAATGCTAAAAGAAGAAGTCGAACACGGGGTATCACTGGAGATAGAAATCAGACTGGTCCTGTCAGTGGTGACTTGCTTATTTCCCTTTCTGATGAAGATCATCACTGCAGCATGGCACGTAAAGCACGTCAAAAAGTAGAAATGTTTACGGAAAAAATGAAAAGCATAATGATGAATTGACCTTTTATATAAAAATTGGACATTTCGGAGGTCTCTTATTTTACAATCTCCTTGGTCATAAACAGTTTATATAATAGATTATATTACCTTTCAAAACAAACTGTTTCAGAGTTGATTTATACACTACCGAAAATTCCTAATATATTATGCTGAAAGTTAAATAGATTTACAAATTTGATAAAAACCTTTTGGGTAAAGTCAATCAATTATGTGCGTATGGCCATCATCAAATCCGATTGGGACATGCATTTGATCCATGATGTGTATTGCCTATCATAAACTCGCACTTGACAACTGAATGCATCATTCATTATTTCACTCCAATGAGTCGACTGGTGGATCTGCAATTACCCACCGAAAGGAAATATCTGCCGTGAATGAGAACTATCTCCTTCTGTTTCCACTTACCTCATCTCTTGTAAATTATTATCCAATTACTTCTGGAATATCACTGCATCCAGATTGCCATTAGTCAACTTATCTATGGAACTTAAAAGCAATAAAATGAGTTCGCGACAAGTTTCCAACTCTAGATTGATCAATAATAAGACGTTCCTTCTACTAAATAAAACGTCAGAGACTTCAACATAAATTGATTGGCACCTATTCTGGAGTCTCCTACAATTTTCTTTTGATCTTGCAGACGTCTTTCAGACATATCTGCAACAATGTTCTTTTTTATCTTAAAGGAATAAAGGAGCTCATGTTGCAACAGTATAGTAGGATATCGCAGACAAGGTCTAGTAAACCTTTATTCAACTTTGCCATAATAATCAACACTTTGATTGTGGGCATCAACGGAAAAACAAGACAAGAAGACAAGACAAGACAAATGGAAAGTCGCGGAGACGTCTCCGTTATTAGGGATTGTTCGCTCCACGGCGCACGACGGATTCAAGAACATAGAATACATAATATCAGATGCCCATCACGACTAAAAACAACCAAGAATTCTTTGTCGAAAATTGGTGAATCAAAACAGAAGTTTCAACAAACGACACATTTGCACTTTTTCGTCATCTCTGAAATTTAGGATGAAACTGCTGCTCCGGTTTACTACTTGTCGACAAATACCTCCCAGCTGCTCTTTGTCGTTTGACAGGCATTTCGATACATTTACTGTGTTCTCGAATTCGTCCCCACTGTTGTTGTGAAAGGTTCCTCTGAGATAAGCCCACGCCCTTTCCATACACGTGATTTTGAAAGACGACTTACCGACTTCTTCGTTGAGTACGTCATACGCGATAGATCCAAGGCTAACTTCGGTCAGTCGATCCAACAGTAATTTGATGTCACTTTTGAATCCTCAGAGTCACGAATACAGAATCCGGTTACCTCCTTCTCATAAAAATTCATAAACATCCTAGGAAGATTATCACGGTGGTCTTGAATATCATGAATTTGTAAATGTATACTAGTTAATTCGTTGTAGTTGTAAGTAATTGATAATCGGCATGGTCGAGTATGAAGAATAGATTTTGAAGATCCTTCTTGGAACAGGCGTTAGTGCACAAGACCATGAAAGACAAGCGTAATCTCGGCTCTTCCAACAGCTGTTGTTGGAACAATGAATAGGAAATAAGCTTAAGTATTTACATTTATTGTGTTTTAAACTCTTCTGTTCGTCGTAAATCATGAAAGACATTCCATTAAGAAGTTACTAACGACTATGTTTTTCCAGTCATCCGTAGAGAGTATCCGTTGTTGTATCCGGCAAAAAGATACACAGCTTACCAAGCTATTCAAACTTGTCATTTTAAGGGGGGGCGCTTTCTTTTGTTTTTTGTATAGTTCGGTCATCAAAGGATGACACTGGATGACCCTCAACTAGTCGTTCTACCTTTAAAAGTGTAGAGGATCTTCATTATTATTCTGGAATGCAACATTCTCAATATTTATAACATCACCAATTCCATTAGAGATAATAATCAATACAGGGTCTGCACCAGTGTATTTTGAAAAGAGAGGGTTCATTTTTTGTCATGACCAAGATCAAAGGTCATTTGAGGTCAATAAACTTTGGGCGTGTTGGGGTATTTGTTTAATTGGCATCCAAACTTAGAAAGTTTATGGATCTACACATGTAGTCCATGAAACATTAACATAAGGGTAATCAAGTATGAATGATTGTTTTTCACACGTCTAAGGTCACATGATCATGCTCTAAGGTCATGTTGGGTGAATGGACATAGTATTTCATTATCATATGAGTGGTTTCTTTTGTGAGTAATTATTCAATAGCTGTTTTCAAAGTCAGCACTGCTGATATTGAATCGCGTAATGCAGGCGAGACAGCCAGAGGCGTTCCACTCGTTTAATTATTGGATGACATGAATGTATAAAAGTAGCAAGACCTAGAACCTTTGTTTGGATAATCTTCCTCTAAATTCTAATTTCTTCCTTTCACTCCCTTTGCAATAAGCCAGTTCGTAGTTCCTTTCTGCGCATGATCAAAAGATTCTACGCATGATCAGAAGAAGGTCATTTGTACAAAAGTGACATGGTGGTTTAAAATCTAATGAGATAGGCACCAACTTTGATGTCTTGATTATTCATATATTCTTTTGAATTGTCGTTTCCATTTACATCCACAAAAACAACAATGCTTCCACGAACGACTGGTATTTCACAGTTTGTCAAGTACATTGTGCAACATGCTAAGATATGCATTCAAAGTAGGAATGCAACAAATACCTTCATTAAGTGTTCATTGGTGTGCTATTCTAGTCACCTGGTCTATTCAATTTCTTCATCCTGCTATGTAAGGCAAGCTTACGTAATATCGTGCTTTGAAATCTGCCTATCATGATGAAAGAAATGAAAGGTCATTTGACCAAAATTGCCCATGAAGTAACTACGAACTGGTCTATACTTCAAAATTCACTGGTGAGGGGGGGGGGGGGGGGTCGACCCTTCCTTGGCACCGCCATGCATCTACCCGTTTATCATGTCACAATTATCATTGCATGTATATATTATTAAAGGACCAAGAATAGCCAATTTGCAAGTTGATGTCGAAACCCATCGACCGGTGATCAATTTATAATATCCAATTCAAAATCAATCCTCACCGCGATCCCACCTTTTTGCTTTATTGACTGCAACATATAAAAGTTATATCTGATTACTTATGAATGGCGTAATACAGATGGGTAAATGGATAAATGGCCACTTGAATGGAATACTGAAACGAAACGTGATAGATGGAAATCGAGGCACTAAGAAAAAAATAAGGGCAGGGTTGAAATATTGAAGAAAGGTGTTAAAAAAATGAAGAGAGAGAAGGGGAAGGGAGGGATGGGTGGAGAGGGAGAAGAAACTGTTCAGTTAGAGAGAGAGAGAGATTAATGGAGAGAATTAGATAAATGGAGAAAGGGGGTACACAGGAGAAAGACAGATACAATAAACATGTATCACAGACAGAGGGTATAAGCCAGTTCGTAGTTCCTTTCTGCGCATGATCAAAAGATTCTACGCATGATCAGAAGAAGGTCATTTGCACTAAAGTGACATGGTGCTTTAAAATCTAATGAGATAAGCATCAACTTTGATGTCTTGATTATTCATATATTCTTTTGAATTGTCGTTTTATTTACATCCACAAAAAACAACAATGCTTCCACGAACGACTAGTATTTCACAGTTTGTCAAGTACATTGTGCAACATGCTAAGATATGCATTCAAAGTAGGAATGCAACAAATACCTTCATTAAGCTTTCATTGGTGTGCTATTCTGGTCACCTGGTCTGTTCAATTCCTTCATCCTGCTATGTAAGGCAAGCTTACGTAATATCTTGCTTTGAAATCTGCATATCATGATGAAAGAAATGAAAGGTCATTTGACCAAAATTGCCCATGAAGTAATTACGAACTGGTCTATTAAAGATCGAGCTGAAGTGGATAGATAATGGACGAAAATCCAGAGACAATGCAGAAGCAACGAGTAAATCGTATAAAGAAGATGAGTGGCGATATCTTCATTGCACTCGTTTTATAGCCATTCTTAGGGACAGAGTTTACCTGCCGACATGCAAGGCCGTAATTAAACTCTATGCTCCAAATAGGCCGAGACCCAGTTTTCTCCTCCCCCTGGTCGTAAATGCGACACCCGATCGGGCGTTACGACTTCGAATCCGTGGTCACGTCAGCTTGCTCGAGATCGCGTGTCGGGGGACGTCGTCGTCCCGTCGATCATTTTGATCGATGACGGGAACGTGACGTGGGAATCGAGGCATGAACAATAATTTTTCACCAGTTATGAAAAAATGAAAGATTTAGTCATGATCATGAACATGTGACGTTGTTTGATGCAGCTGTTTTACGAACATTGGATTGCGTGCATCGTTTTATTTTGCGTCTCTTCATTTTGTGAGTACTTGCGATATTAATGAAAGACAAATTGAAGTAATTTAAACTCGTCTGATGTTTCGCCATAGTAAAGTCTTAAACTTTCCAGAAACTTTACATTGATCCATTACAAGTAAGTAATTTGGAGCGAAGAAAAAATAATAAGTAAAAAGACAAGAACGTGCACGCAGCTTTCTTCATTACAAGAACATAATACGCCTTGATAAAGACTCCCACCATCCATTCAGACCCGATTTCCGATGATATTCATACCTTAATGAATATTAGTGATATCGCCAAGAACTGCTAGTGATACATTTGAGTGATGTTTGCAATGAAACATGAGGCAGACAGCCTAATATAATGGGTTCTTAAAACCATGAACGGGATATAGTGGTCGACAGATTCTAAAGAGGTTGCTAATTGAACAACAAAATGGTTTTAAAACAATGAAATGATATGAAGACAGATGGAAAAGAAAGAGAGGACGGGAGAAAGAAAGAAAGAGATGATGAGAGCTGCGCAGGCATACCGCATCAATGGCGTCGCTGGTAGAGGGTGAATTTCACTCCCTTGTTGTTGACTCTGCTATGTTGTTATTCTATGTTGTCATTGGTTAAAATCTATACTCTTTAAAATAATACATTGCTCTTTGTACATCTGTATGGATAAAGGCACGTTGACACTGTCATTCGCTCATGTGTAAGCTGTATCACCACTATTCAATAATTAGCATGTTTAGGCCTACTTAACATTCCACCTTTTTGTTTCTATTTTTAATATTTATTCTTTATATGATTTGGACTTTTTTGTTATCCTGCCAATCTCCTGTAAATAAAACGATTATTGATGATTTATAATGAAAACGGTAATATAAAAAAGTATTGATTTATACACGTATATCCACTATAGCGTAAGCATACATACACTCAGATGCGAAGAATGGCAAATAGTTGACTTTTATCTGTCAGCCAAATGAATGACATGTGCTTATTGAACATTTTGCTCTTATATAGTAGAACGAAAAAGAAGTGAAAAATAGTTTTGAATATGTAATATATCAAGATATTCGAACAACAATGAGTAAATTGCATATGCCAGCGCACTAAAGCTAGGGTAGGGATCTCCTATTAGCATGATTATAGGTAGGCACTCTTTTTAATAACCTTTTCAGCGAATGTTTGTTTGCAAAATAAAGTAGGGTGTTATTTTCTAGACAGCTGCGAGGCACTCGTACTTCTTGTTTCGAAAAAAAGAGGGAGCTTTAATTTGCTTTTGCTAATTGCCTGATGGAAGTCTGCTAAATTTGCTGAAAGTTTCGACTAACTTGGGTTTGGAAAAGTCATGTGACCTAACAAGAGGATGCTAAATCGATGTTACGCGAAAAAGGCTATGACCTTTTGCTTGTTTTCTTAGTTATTTATGCATGGTTAGGAATGCGATGCCAGTGGGGAAAGCCGAGGGATGTGGTGAATTAAGAAGAAGGGGGATGGGGATGAGGAGAGAGGGAGGGGGAAGGAAGATAGTGAAATTAGGGATGACAGACAGAATGAGTTGTTTGAAAGTAGTACGTTTATTTTTTCACAGATTTATGTTTTCGGTAACTTGGCTTGTTGTTGACAATGTTTCCATTTCGTTTCCTTTTTAAAAATCAATCGATTTCTTTTCCCTGTATTCACCTCTTCATCGCTCTAGCACAATCTTAAAAATAATTTTTCTCAGAAAGAGGCCAACGTCGAACAAAATACTCATCATCTCTACCTAATGACGTTAATGTTCAATCCAATTTAGGTATGGCTTAATTCATTACAGGGTAAACATATTTCACAATAAAATCATAATCATAGATTTAGCATTCCCAATGATTATTTAACCAAGGTAGTAGGAATTCCCAATCAGAGACTGAGTAATTATAAACAATGGCCTTAATGAATATTGACAATGCTCCCACTCAAGTAGGGTCATTTACACTACGGGACTTCGGGCTCGTTTTTTGTCGTGTTTTAAAAAATATTGAGCTAGCAGGCATAGAGTATCTATTGATTTGATCACATTTATGACAGACTGGAGCCCGGTTATTTTCCCCACAACAAATTTAGAAATTATTGTTGTGACTTGACAAATAGCGGTACAATGAGCACTAGAAAAAAAATTTCTTTTATTTTTTTAATAGGTGGCTGTTTTACAATAGGTTCATAGTATGTACAAATCAACAAATGATAGGGTATAACTACGGATCTGTTACAAGAATAAAACAAAATGCATATAAATACAAAAAAGTAAACCTTAATCATTTACAATTCTATAGCGTCCACTTAGAATTTAATGTATATTTTTGCACAAAGTGTAATCGTGCTTTCTGATTAAGCCAAATCACCACTCATCATATCGTAGAATAATGAAGTTCGTATTTTTTTCTAACTTAGGTTAAACATTTTCACTACAAGTAATATTCACACCTATATTATATCTTCACATAAAAATTATATATATTAAATGAAAATATATTACAAACCGATGAGACCAGTAAAAATATTACAAAATGATTACATATCAGAAAAAAAGATGTCTCTCAGCCGGTATTCGGGAACCAAATTCCAGTACGAAAATGCATAGACCTTCCAATGACATTTTAAATTTGAATCTTTGAAGGAAAATAATAAATTTTGATATCCGACATGCAGAGGGAAATTCATGAATAAGTTGCATTAGCAAATGTGTCTCCCTTTTCTTTCATCCTTCATCTTCTTCTATTTCTCCCTCTTTATATTTCTTCCTTCCTTCCCTTCTTTCTTTCTTTCTTTCTTTCTTTCTTTCTTTCTTTCTCTCTCTCTTTCTTTCTTTCTTCTTCATTTTCTTCTTCTTTTTCTTCTCCCTTTTCTCTTTCTTCTTCTTCGGACAGATTTCCCCCTCGTTTATTTTTCATTATGATCATTATTGTTATTACTGATGTTTTTTTTCACTATTTTTATTCATTTTACTCTTTTCCATTTCATTCCACTTTACATAATTATCATACATTTATTTTCAGTAATTGTTTTACAATTTTTTTCATTCCCAATAAATCTATTTCTTTACATTCTGAAAACGTAAGGTGTAGGTGTACATCGAGTTTCCAAACAGATCCAGAATCTCAAAGACAGTTAAGATGCTCCCACCAAGCCATAGGCCAAGAGAACCACCGATGTCACCTGAAATGATAAAACAGGACCAGCGAAATACATTCCTTTCTAAATGTTTCTGAAATGTACATTTCGAAATAAGAGAAATTAGTATAAAGTTTATTGCAATGGTCTTTCTGAAATTCATGTAAAAAGTATTTTTCTCATAAATTTGATTTGATAATGCAATGTCTTCGTCCAATATACATTTAGTCTGCGGGAAAATAGCCACATTCTAATGACTCCATTGAAATATATAACGATGTTAATGATGATTACGTCGCCTTGCAATTGCTATTCTATCAGATATCATTGGCGCTCTACAATAATCAAAGAAGCGTAATTATCTCTGCTTATGCGCGGAGATTATTTTTCTATTCATTTATTTTTTACTGAAATTTTCTTTCGTTACTTGGCAGGGGGAGGATGACCCGACCCTCTCGAATTTGCTGCTGTACATTGGAAATTCGAGGGGATTCGAGAGGGATAACCATCCTTACCTCGGATCTGTGCTTATAAGCGAAAGGCAGTTATCAATGAAGACATTGGAATAACACGTGATAGGTATGTTATAAAGAATTTTTTTCAGAATGGCCAAGATAATTTTAAAAAAGTTAAAGCTAATTGCAGACAAAGCACATCTCAAAGCGACTTCTGCGAACGATCTGCGAAGCTTCTAAACTTTCTAGAGCATATATTTCGGCGACGCTTGGCGCACTTTTACCAGCATAAAATGCGAATTTTGGACTTGACATTACATCAGTGATTCGTACTGTTTTGTGAAAAATTTGCATAACTTTAAAATGTCAAAACTTTCATATTCTACATGCTATTTCAATGAAATTTTCAGCGTTTTGCTTTTTGATTTTTCTATTTTGATTATAACATTTTTGGCGTAGACTTGACCTTTATCAAAGCCTACAGATAGGCGCGATAGCTCATTCGGCATGGGTTTCGGATTCCGGTGACCCGGGTTTGATTCCCACTTGGAGCGCTAGTGCCCTTTGGTAACGCATTCATCCTCATTATCTGGTCCCTCATTGAAGGCCTAAAGCCGTCTGTACTCTGGTTGCTTGCTTACAAGCATTCATGTTTTTTTTTATAGCAATCAGGTTAAAAAACAACAACAACACCAAGGCTATTCAAAATAATCATATCAATTGGCAAGAGATCTCTCAGCTGAGGGCATCAGTGAAAAAAATCCGTCTTAATCCTACCTGCTAGAACATAAAAAAACGGAAAAGCTACTGATCTTATTATCAATAAGTTGAATTATAAATAGTTTACGGGCTATAATTAGCTGAACAGTCACTCATTGAATGTAGATTGTGGATTTATGCAATATCTTGTAATATTTGAGCATTAGCTCTCTAAATTTTGATTACTTTTTCATATACACATATATAGGCGTATCCCACAACAAGCCTCAGCTTTTAGGGTATACGCCTTCTTTTTTAAACCCAACATGTACATATTTATATTTTTCATAACGAATTGATTTGTGTATGAATTAATGTTTACGAAAAATGTAATGAAATGGAAGAAAATAAATGTTTATTTGAATAAGAAATTATAAACTTACAGAGAAAGCTGAAGTAGTTGTAATCGATATTCTGAGTGATTTGTTTGATGCTGATTTCCTTGAAGTAAATAGAGACATAACAAATGTTCTCCCTGAAAAATAAATATAAAATGTGAAAGAATTGGATAAGAACGATTTGCATATACAGTGCTTTCCAGAAGAAGAAACAAATAAAACCCGTAATTAAGAAAAATCATTGATGATTTATCATGAGTTATTCACATTAACTATAAGTGATTGTTATATCTGTAAATCGTAGATCTCTCTTTTCATTCAATGCAAGGATGCTTCATGCATGAATGAGTAATAATTTGAAGAAAGGGCACCAAGAGACATTTGGCAGATGGTATCTGAATTTCGAAGAAAAAAAATCACACTTCCTGAAAGTTCGTCTCAATCAATAAAGAATGACTCGGAATGATTAACCTTCATAACCAAAGTATAGGTTATACTTTGGTATTTCATATAACTTGAGCATCGTTATCAAAAACACATCAAAAACACATTTTCGATGGAACCCTTGGCATGGAAATAATGACTGGTCTGTATTCACGATTTGAATCATTCATGCATTCCCCCCCCCTTTTTTTTGGGGGGGGGGTGTTGTTTTGGAAGTATTTAATGTGGATATATGTGCCAACAGTAGGGACTTGATAATTAGGATGGCATCTTCGAAAAATAATCATATATGAAATGATCAGCCAGAAGGTATTAAGGTATTGTCCTTCTGTAGTCCTTCATGCGGGACCGCACCTCACCCCTTGTTTTTTTTTTTTAATGACATTATTCAGATAAAAATGGACCGGTTCTGCATGGAAGCAGAATGTGGATATATGCAATGATCTGGCTACAGTGAGTACTCAGAGACATGTCGTTGTTATACTTGAGTAAGTCACGACGTTCTATGGTTCATTAAGGTACGACACCCGTCTTCTTTCGTAAAGTCTCCATGACCTTGGGAAGCGGGGTGCACCCCCAAAGATTCACTTGGGGGTGCTAAGTGTGTTACCCAACATAGGCAGCATAACCTGGATATGTGGTAGGTACAACAACGTCAACAAGTAGAAATTTAACTACAATCACCTTAAAGGACAAGTCCACCCCAACAAACACCTGATTTGAATAAAAAGAGAAAAATTCAACAAGCATAATACTGAAAATCTCATCAAATTCGGATGTAAAATAAGAAAGTTATGGCATTTTGAAGTTTCGTTTATTTTCAACAAAATAGTTATATGAACGAGCCAGTTGCATCCAAATGAGAGAGTTGATGGCATCACTCACTCACTTTTTCTTTTGTATTTTATTATATGAAATATGATATATTTCTATTTTCTTGTCACTGTCGTGTCAAATGGAGTTTCATTCCTCCCTGAACACGTGGAATTCCATTATTTTAACATGTTGTGCTTCAGGCAAGGAGGTCCTAATCGTCAAACTCGTAAAAATTGAAATATTGTAAAATTCAAACGATAAAAAACAAAAGAAATAGTGAGTGAGTGACATCATCGACTCTCTCATTTGGATGTAACCGGCTCGTTCATGTAACTATTTTGTTGAAAATAAGCGAAACTTTGAAATGTCATAACTTTCTTATTTTACATCCGATTTTGATGAAATTTTCAGCATTGTGTTTGTCTGATTTTTCTCTATTGATTCAAATCAAAATTTTTCTGAGGTGGACTTGACCTTTAAATTTTGTCGTGTAAAACCCGTTTTTTATAAACAATGATGATATTCAATTTGAAGTATTTTTTTGTCCAGGGCCCTGAAAATCTGTATCATGGTACAACGTGAATCCCATCTACTCACTTCATATAGTCTCCAAGCTTCAATTCAGGGCTGAGGGATTGGTAATATTCGGCCCACGTTGTGGTTGGGTATTTGGTGGTTGAGATGGATGGTTGATAGGTTAGGACACGGCAAGCCACGGGACAATCACACGTCTCGTTCTCAACAAAGTCAGCTAAAAAATGAAGTGATTAAATTAGAGTAAATATTAGGATGCTTTATACTGATGCAATGTTTTATTAAAAGCAAGACGAAAATGAGCAAGGCAGTAATTCTTCTGAGGATTGTTTTTTTCACATTTATTTATTTATTTGTATATTTATTTGTGTATACATATATTTACATATTACATAATTCTTGATTCATTTATTCGTACATTCACTTATTTATTCATTCACTTATTCATATATTATTTACTTACTTATTCATTTATTCATTCATTTCTGTAACAAATTATTCATATAGTTGTTCATTTTTAAATATATTTTTTGTCTGTTCATATATTTCGTATCAAATTTATTTACAATCTTATCTATTCATTTATTGGGGTGGGGATTATCAACCCCAACACTGAACTGCCCAACACTGAACTGCCCCAACGTCAACTCATCTACTTGAATGTTTGTATCATAAGGAGCCTTTGACTTTTATCATGTTACAAATATTCTTATAATGATATAATAATAATATTCCGCATTTATATAGCGATATAGCGCTTAATACATCGGAACGACGCGTCGCGACGTCTCTAAGCGCTTTACAGACATACCCCGGTCATCGGATCCTTGCATGCCCGCATACAATGTATGCACCTTCTCCACTCCCTGGGGAGCATTCCAACAAGAGTTCCAAGACTCAATTGCTAGGCATATTACATATAGGCTTTCACATCCTACCGGGTACCCATTTAACACCTGGGTGGAGAGTGGCAAAGTGTGGATTAACGCCTTGCCAAAGGACGCTAGGCTATGGTGGGATTCGAACACACGACCCTCTGATTACAAGGCGAGAGTCAGAACCGCTACACCACGACGCTTCCACAATATGGGGATGGGAGGGGTATGGAATTATGCTGCAGTTAATGTAAAGTAATGTGAAAAGGATTAAGTAAAATTTACTTACCGAACGATCCAGACGTACACGTGAAGGTTTCCCAAAGAGTGCATTCTTGCGCATCACTTACATCTACAACATAAAAGACGGGGGAATAAAATACCCCCAAAATATGATTAAATTGAATAGAACGAAAAAAAATTTCAAACAGCTATATCGGCTAGATGTGAGATTTTGCTATGATATTTCTATTCGATCGTTTCACCTGAACATACAATGTTTATAAATCTCTCTAGACACGAAGGAAAATAGGTTCAACTTTGCATCTTTAAAGGTGCAGACTGGATACCACACTAGGCGCACCTATAGGGTGCAACATTGTACCCTTGGGGAAGGTGCAACTTTGCACCCCCTTGGTAGGTGCAAATTAGGCAAAGAGATCCACATGTACCCCCACAAAAATAACAATAGATTATCGAGATTACCGGTTTGTTCACTTTAGATTCTTCTATAGATTTTTAAGTGTTGCTTAAGCCCTGGTCACAAGCCGCGCCGTACCTTTTTTTTTGGGGGGGGGTTTGTACGTTTTAAGGGGGAGGCTACGGTCGCTACGTTTTTCTGAAAACGTAGGGAGAAGTGGCGAACACGGAGAGCAAGTGCGTGAACGCACGTCACTCGTACGACTACCCAGGATGTAAGTTCGTGGCGCGTGCCCGTCACGCCTGGCAGTGGGCGATTGCGTGCAACGTACGTCGCGCACGTGTCAAGTGAGCTGTAGCTGTTCACAACGTACGATCTCCTTGCGTTTGGCACATTATGGTACGGGGGCCCATAGAGATGTATATTATTGACACTAGAGGGCGGACTTCATCAAATTGCTGTGATTCCATGTTCGGGGCTGCCGCCATCTTAAAGAGGGCAAGAGCGCGGATTTATAACACACGGCTCTATGGGAGAATATCACATATTTCACTTTTTTACATTATATTTTCAATTTAATGCTGTATGCAACGTTAAAATCACAAGGCAAAATTTTTTATGTTAAAATATATGATAACCATGCATATTTTATAAAGGAGATGGACTGAACATCCAGAAAACGGGGGAAAATAGGTTGCTGTACGTGCATTACCTATATGATGTAGATCAGGGCTTGGTCTGAAGTTTCCCCTCCTTTTAGTTAATTTTGAGGAAATCAAAGTAGAAATCATATGGTGAATCACTGATAATCCCATTAAATATAATATTGGAGACTATGCGACGTTATAGCTATATTTAACACCACGGGTGTTAAATCTAGCAGCCCAATCAATTAAGGACCTCACCATCTGGTGTTGGAGTTACACTGCCACTGGTGTTAAGATTACCAACATTAAGGATGTTAAAATATATCAACACCAGTCTTGGTGTTCGATTTGAACACGAGTCGGAGAATGTTATGAAGTTGACAACATTTGGTGTTCATTTGACACCCTCGAACACCTGCAGAAACGAACATTTAAACGAAAGTTTAAATCACCCATTGGTGTAAAAAAAAATACCAACACCACTTACACCAGCTTTGGTGTTGTTTCACGGTTCGGATTCACACCATTTGGTGTCCGATTTCAAGTTCTTCAACACCTGCAGCCTGACGGTGTAACTTAACACTAGGGTATTTTTTTTTAAATACCCCAACAACAGACAGTGTTGAGTTACTCCAGTGAAGTGTAACTTCAACAATAATTTTTGTTAAAATATTTCTATCCAACACCTGTCACGGTGTTGTTTCAACACTTCTGAGTATTTGGTGTTTATTTTACACTCTAAGTGTTGTTTCAATACAGTATATTGCTTGAACACTGAGTGTCAAATGAGCACCAAATCAAGAGAACATATGAACACTCTAAAGTGTTAAGTTGACCTTACACCCTTGTCACGGTATATGCTATATGATGGCTAATATATTGAATCAGTCGACCTCGTCGTTTTCCCCCGTTTTCTGGATGTTCAGTCCATCTCCTTTATAAAATATGCATGGTTATCATATATTTTAACATAAAAATGTTTTGCCTTGTGATTTTAACGTTGCATACAGCATTAAATTGAAAATATAATGTAAAAAAGTGAAATATGTGATATTCTCCCATAGAGCCGTGTGTTATAAATCCGCGCTCTTGCCCTCTTTAAGATGGCGGCTGCGCAATACATGGAATCACAGCCGCATTACGCGAGCGTCAACGCGAGCGATTACTCTAGTGTCAATATACATCTCTATGCGGGGGCCGTACTCACACGTGCTGCTCACGTACACCGTCCTTATTTACTCGCAAGTTGTAACTGCGTGCACTTGCGATGAATGTGAGGTTTTTTTTGCCCGATGTGGTGGGGTGTATTTGATCTTCCGAAGTTCTTCAAGATGCCGCCTCTCCTATCCCCCGAGACTTATGATGCTGCAAGAACAGCTTCAAGTGGCAGGACATGAGGAAATCGTGGCATTACTTGCCTTAATATGGGAAAGAGAGGGGTAAAATGGACGTATAGTCGAGATGGTGGGTTCTCCCATGGATAGAGAGGAGAAGGCTTTCGGCGCAATGCAACAAGTTATTTCAGGAATTGGAAACCAAACGTTGCAATTATAGATTTGTGTTTTGAGGCTGTTAGTACCCCATACATACGATCCACCATTTCCTTCTTGCTTGTGCCAATTTGCAGAATTAAAGGTAGAGTAAGAAATCACTGACTCTGATTATGTGCATCGCACAAGAATTCTGTAACCACTTGAAAATTTGTCCAGACGAAGCGGACGCCCGGGAACGGTGGCTACCTGATATAATTTGAGTTCCATATGTACCCCTACTAAAATAAACTATATGGAGAAGGGTTTTTTTTGCAATAAATCGCATTTTACAATGTGAAATTTCCAAAAAAGAGATATTTTATTTGTTCGGAATAATAAAAGCATAATTTTGCTTTGCGGCAAGCCCTGTGGTCGGATTAAAGTCAAATTGGCGTGAAGTCCCAGCCGATGATGACATCATTACGACTTGGATTTGAATTTGCTATTATTCTTACAGGGAGCCTCGATCTCGACTGAATTTCGATTTTAGTAGTCCTACCACCAAACTCTGAACGCTAAGATTTTTTATTGGTTGTAATGTTAATATCAAACGTTATTATTATTTCTTTGAAATTCGGATCGCAACAAATCGCATTATGTGTACCGGGCTGTTAAACTCACTAAATACTCCGCAGCCTGAGCATCCACAAGCATTGACAGAAAAATTGCCCATGCACTCGAGATAACACTCGGCGTATCCGTAGCGATCAAAATACTTCAGTTGTTTGTCGTGGCACAATCCGTACGGGGGTTCCTGGTTCAAAGCCTATTAAAACATAATATACATACATGTATATATGAGTACAAAAAATAACGCATCAAGATAACAAAAAAAAATCGCATCATTCAATATGCCTAGCCTTATGTACATGTTACGACTGGAAACTTAATACTGTTTTAACCTTATTTAAGTAGTATTATATCACTACATGTATCTTACTCACTTTCTTTAGTACTATTCGATCAAAATGCGACATTGTCAATTGGAACGGACAATATATTGGCAATGACCATTCAAGTACCCACTGCCAATGGGGGCAGAAAGAGTTACATTTTGAAATATGTAAGTGCAACACAATAAATCATAATTCTAACTCCAAGCCCCCAGCTGCGTAGTATATATATCGAGCAACATGAATCTAATTTTGGCAATATAAGCTGGATCTCCATTTTAAGGGAGGTAATGTACATTTGTTATGCTATGTACATGTCACATTTATTACTAAAAATAGTTTTAATCATGCATGTACAGCAGAAGCTGCCTAGGGTGTAGAATGGTTGCACTACATTTAATGTCACAGGGCAGCATTGTGAATTATAACACGGTGTTACCTCTATCACTTCAACCCCAATATGGCTATGGGTGCCGGGTGCTATCCCAAAGCCTTGGTCTTCTATGAGTGGTTGTGAACCGTATTCATATATAACAATCTGGAACCCTGATGACGGTCGGAAAGAAGGACTCCAAAAGTATTCCGCTGCCTCGACATTTAACCGAAGCTGCAAGCCACTGAGAGCACCTGAAATAAGAAGGGGGCACTATTGTTACATATATATATATATATATATATATATATATATATATATATATATATTGTAAAGAAATGGATGAAGAGAACAATGGTAGGCGTAGCTTAAATCAAGGTTCCCCAGAGCTATCTACCCTTTGGAAAAATTGGTGATGCCGAAAAAATGTCTCCGCCGGGAATCGAACCCGGGCCCCCAGCTTTGAACGCCGGTGCCTTAACCACTAGACCACAGAGACGGGTTAATGGCTAAGGCAACCCTGATTCAATTGACCGTCAGAAAGACAGATTTTCGACACCATATCAATTATAATTTCCTTTGTCGGGTGAAGGTGAGTTTCGAACAATGACAAGCCGCCATGCCTCAGCTGGATCAAAGCTATTGCTTTGATACAGTACACGTATGGGAGAAGAAATACAAACGTGTAAAGCTTTACATGTACAACAGCTTTTTGGCAACTTTTTTTTATTTTAATATTGTAAAGAAATGGATGAAGAGAACAATGGTAGGCGTAGCTTAAATCAAGGTTCCCCAGAGCTATCTACCCTTTGGAAAAATTGGTGATGCCGAAAAAATGTCTCCGCCGGGAATCGAACCCGGGCCCCCAGCTTTGAACGCCGGTGCCTTAACCACTAGACCACAGAGACGGGTTAATGGCTAAGGCAACCCTGATTCAATTGACCATCAGAAAGACAGATTTTCGACCCATTGTTCTAAACCCACCTTCACCCGACAAAGGAAATTATAATTGGTATAGTGTCGAAAATCTGTCTATCTGACGGTCAATCGGATTGGGTTCGCCCTAACCATTAACCCGTCTCTGTGGTCTAGTGGTTAAGGCACCGGCGTTCAAAGCTGGGGGCTCGGGTTCGATTCCCGGCAGAGACACTTTTCGGCATCACCAATTTTGCCAAAAGGGTAGATAGCTCTGGGGAACCTTGATTTAAGCTACGCCTACCACTGTTCTCTTCATCCATTTCTTTACAATATATATATAGTATATATATATGCATGTTTATATATATATATATATATATATATATATATATATATATATATATATATATATATATATATATATATATATATATAAACATGTATATAAGTATATGTGTGTGTACCAGGGCGTTTGATAAGTAAAGGTGGATTTCCACTCTCCGCGTCGTTGAAGACAGTGCAAAGGCCGAAGTCGGTAATCTTTGTCGAGAAGTAAGTGTCACGATCAAGAGCTCTTGTCTTCCCGAAGATAGCACTAGACAAGCAATGACCAAAACAAAAATGTAGAATTAAGTTTTGTAATATGTACAAAAATTACATAAGTCTAATGTGTATGGAATAAGAAGGCATTGTGGGGCAAATATTAACTCTCTAAGAACAAACAACTTTGACAATTAAATCGCAAAGTGTTGTTGATGTCAATCTGTCTGCAGATCGAATGGGAACAAGACAAAGGAGGGTGTTGTCGAAAATTAAACAAATGGAACGCCTCTGGCAGTCTCGCCTGCATTACGCGGTTCGATATAGCAGCAATGGTAATTTGGATAACAGCTATTGAATAATTATTATTCACAAAAGAAAACATTCATATAAAGAAAATAAAGTACTATGTCCATTGACCCAAAATGACATTTTACCTTGATCAAGGGACATGAAAACAAAGCATGCATGATCTTTATTAATACTTGGTTACCTTTATGTTCAAGTTTCATGAACTAGGTCCTATACTTTCTAAGTTATGATGTCCTTTGAAAAAACTTAACCTTGGGTTAATATTTGACGTGGACGCCGCCGTCTGAGTAGCGGCGCCTGTAGTCTAGCTCTGCTATGTTGGTGTGACAACAAATATATATATATATGTAATTTACGGGGCCAATTGCTCTGCCTAGGACATAAACTCATGGTTTCGGGAGGGGGAGGGGTGGCCAATGAAAGGTCTAATACTCTCCAATAAATAATAAAATCCTCCCAATAATTATTCTATACTTACAATTCAACTGTTTGCTCAAGCTGATGTCCGTAAGTGGTGAAAATATCGGTCATTGTGTGATTGCTTAATAGGGGGAAAAATGGACTCGAAGTATCCATAGTCTTGATAGAATGATAATCGAATGTGTATGTTTGCAGGAAATCTCCCAGTTCGGTACCCTCTACCATGGAACGTCTATGTGAATTATTATGAAAGAAATTGGAGACTGATCAAAAGTATGAAAAGGAGAATAAAATTTCAATGTGGTGAAAAACAACATCAGCAATTATACGTCTATATTGATGTTACTAATCACAGGAATGATGGGAAGTTTTTGCAAATCACTCAGTAGACACTTTCTGGAACATTGAGAATCGATTGTCAAGCGCCCATTATAGATAAGCAGCCTTTGTCGAAAATCGGTTAATCAAAACATGTTGTCCCGGGCCCCGTAACACAAAGCTTATAGCAATGATCGTAGAACATTTTCTATGATTTATTCCATTAAGTATAATGTACAATCAGTCGTAAAAGTCAAGTGTATATATGATCAATTGCTAACCTTTGTGTTACGGGACTCAGGACTGTAGACAAAAAACATACATGTATATGCATTATTTCCTCTGGTTCGAATATCTGATACGATATACTGACATGGTTAACCTATCTCTCATCTGTTCATTGTGATTCGACGCGCATTTTCAGTAGATTTTCAACGTCCCAGAAAGCGTTTGCAAAGTGTTTTGCGACAACTCTCTAGTATCAGAAGACGAAGATGTTGAAAGGAAGACGGGGCAAAAAAGATGATGGAAAAGGGATAGAAGCAGAGGGAGAAGAAGAAGAAAAAGAAGACTAGATCTGCAATCGTATCCGAACAATGTGCATGCATTGATGCCTGTGATTTCTCAGGTTTTGCAATCAATAAGCAATAAGTAATAACAATCCCTGAAAATATGAGATGCAAATGAATAGAAACAAGAAAGTTATGGCCATTGTATTTCAAATTGTTAATTTTGGCCCTTTTCGCTACCTATCTGCCAAGTTGGAAAGAATTGGCTTTAATAATAAGTAAGGTTTATAAAATGTATATCTATAATGGCTTGAAAGGGCATATCTTCAAGTACTTAAATACATACATAACGCAATGACGACTAATCAAAGATAATCATTTTTCAAATATTTGAGGGAGCTATCTCGAGAACGGAACAAATATTGATGCATAAAAAATAAATTAGCATGTTTAATATAATGCAATGAACAATTCCAATAAATACGAGATCGAAAGGAATAAGCACAAGAAAGTTATGGCCATTAACGATTTTCTGACTTTACATTTCAATAAATATGAAGTTTTAAAGGGAGACTATTTTGGATTTGAATTCAGGGCAGGTTATGGTCGCAAGTGATAAAGAAACTCTTTGCCTATATATAGCAATATTATTTTGTAAGAAGTCTGTAGCATGCAGGATAACGGAAATATGAAAGAATAAAGAATGGTATGCAAATGACTTGAAATTGACAAAATGGCGTCTGCCCGGTCATACATGAGTTATTTTAGAAAATGAAACAAAAGATGCACAAGAATGGGTAATGGACAACATGTCTACCAAATTTGGGAGAATTTAGATAAGGAACGGAGCCTGGGCAGGGCTTGTTACAACCGATAATGACGCAGCAACGCATAATGTCGCAGATTGCGACATTCCCGACCTTTCGTTTGAGGACGCGTACGCTTACTTAGAACGGTAGTTCATTTTGGGAGAGACTTTTGGGCCCGTCGTCATGGTCGTAAAACTCCGTCCTGTAGTGCAAATTGTGTGACATGAGATTTTTTTTTCGTTTCGCATCTGGAACGGAAACATTCAATTTGCGTTTCGTGTGCAAAATTCTGGTTGCTACTATGGTAACAGCGATATATCTGATTTAGGACGACTTTCCAAATCCAAATTTGGTTCCTCCCAGAGCTCGAGAGGCCGCCCGGGGGACCCACTTCCATTGAATGGTGGATACCAGGCGCGACCACACGTAAAAGGGAAAGATTGGGTATACGTATAGGCCTATGTAGCGTTATGAGGGTGTAAGAAACAATGAATAAAATACTGAAAAGGGATACCCTTATGGAACAAACACAGTGTTACCACAGTGTGTACCACAGTGTGTAACACAGGGTGTACCACAGTGTGTACCACAGTGTGTAACACAGGGTGTACCACAGTGTGTACCACAGTGTGTAACACAGTGTGTTCACAGCGTGTACCACATGTGTTTAATATATTATTTTGGGACGTGTGGTAACACTGTGTTTACAACACTGTGTAACACAGTGTTGCCACACAGTCGCCACATAGTCCGAAACACATATTAAACACACTGTGTACCACACGTTTATAACCACATAGTCCTTTACACTGTGGCATTCACCACATAGTCCACCACACTATGACATACACCACATAGTCCACCACACTATGACATCAACCACATAGTCCACCACACTATGACATATACCACAGAGTCCACCACACTATGACATATACCACAGAGTCCACCACACTATGACATGCACCACATAGTCCACCACACTATGACATACACCACATAGTCCACCACACTATGACATATACCACATAGTCCACCACACTATGACATATACCACATAGTCCACCACACTATGACATATACCACAGAGTCCACCACACTATGACATATACCACAGAGTCCACCCCACTATGACATATACCACAGAGTCCACCACACTATGACATACACCACATACTCCCCCACACTATGACATACATCACATAGTCCCCCACACTATGGTGCTCATCTTACTGTGATGTCTACCACACAGTCCACCACATGGACATTGACTACACAATCCACCCAACTGTGGTATGCATGTGCCACTAGCTCATTTACCACATGCAGTCCACTACATACCCATGCAGCACATACCATGTAGACCACTGCAACACAGGCCAACTGGAACGAAGCACAGTGTCCCGCAATCTTGACCACAAAAGTATACCATCATTGCCAATTAGTGCTGATCTCAATAGGAGTGGAAGCTAATAATAGTGTCACCAATTCAAATTTTAGAATATATCTTTCATCATTTTGCATACCCAGTTGTAGAAAAAGAAAAAAAAATCAACACTAAAAATTTCCATCCTCCTGATCACAACATAATTGATTTGAGAATTTGTCTGTTGTCACTGGCTGTAGGTACTTGGGTGGTTGTATCATGGTAGACATTGTGCTTTGGTCCCAATCTGAAGAGTAGGGAGAGCAATCCACAAGACACGAGAAAATATAATTAGAAATAAAAAATGAAAAAATTCATTTCGTTCAGTTTAATAAACAGTAATAAAATAAAAGCAACATGAAAATAACTGGGTCATAAATACCAGCACAGTGAATACAAACATGAATTTTTCTCCTCGATTTTCACAAGTAAACATACGTTGTGGAATGAAATTGTTTGGGAAAACAAGCCTGGTATGAAAATGTAAACATATTAACGGGGTACTCCAGGCTGACATTATACAATTTTAACAAATAAAGTAAAATGAGACAAACAAAATACTGAAAATTTCATAAAAATCTGACAAGGATGACAAAGTCACTACATTTTTAACTTTTGCATTACTAGGGCAAAACAGTGCTATGCATGTCTTCATGAATATGCAATGAGCAAGCTGATGATATCCCCACGTAATCTTTTGTATTTTATTTCAAAAAATTATATTTAGTCAAATTTTGTCACCAAATATAATTACAAAAATTGGATTGACAACTGATTTAGTTTGTAAGAAAATCATTGTGCCAACTTATTTTGTTACAAGGGAGACATGTCGTGTACACATGTAGGAAAATATAAAATGATCATGATTTTATTAAATAAAATAAGAAAAAGGAAGGTGGGGACATGACATCATTAGTCAACCTATTGCACATTCATGATGACTTGCATATGACTATTTTCACAAAATATTGCTAAGC
Source organism: Lytechinus variegatus (assembly GCF_018143015.1). Taxonomy (NCBI): domain Eukaryota; kingdom Metazoa; phylum Echinodermata; class Echinoidea; order Temnopleuroida; family Toxopneustidae; genus Lytechinus; species Lytechinus variegatus. Next base: position 22,887,211 of record NC_054743.1, on the reverse strand, counting down.
TTGAAATTCTATAACTTCACTATTTGCTGACAGATTTTCAGCGTTTTGCTCGGTGGATTTTACTATATTTATTTTGATATGTACCCCTTTAAGGTATCTAACATTTATGAGTCTATATTCTGACAAATTTATCTTTGAGGTTGTTCTTTCATTCAAATGCAAGTATCTTCATTCGAAACAAGATTTGCAAGGTTACAAGTGATGAAAACACCGAACTAAAATAACCTGTTTAACCTTAAAAGAAAAGGTTACTTGAAAAAACAAAACAAGTGGAACGCCTCTGACAGTCTCGCCTGCGTCACGCAATTCAATATAGCAACAATGCTGACTTTGAATAAAAACAGTGATACTTGATTACCCTAATGTTCAAGTTTACTTTCAAAGTTATGAAGACATTTCTAAAATTACTCCCAACATAGTCAAAGTTAAATGACATTTGACCTTAATCATTTGACTAAAAACTAGTGCAAGACTATCAATGATACTTGATTACCCTTATATCCAAGTTTCATGAACCAGATCCATAATCTTTCAAAGTTATGACATTTAAAAAAATATCTCGAGTATGGTCACAGTTCATTGACCCTAAGTGACCTTTGACCTTAATCATGTGACCTAAAACTCATGCAAGATGATAAGTGAAACTTAAAGCTTGTGTATAGTTTTGGTAAATCCACCAAAATGCACCTATCACTATTCCAATTCATTGCTAGCTAATATGAATGGATATGCCCTATAACAGTTATGATGTGGAGGATATGAAATGAAAATGTGTTTTACAGGATAAATTTTGCAATTTTACATGGAAATTTAACTTGATCGGGTCACCCGATCAAATTAAAATATCTGTGCGTTTTTGTCTTTCAATTAAATCCTATTCCAAATCATGGAATGGGCTTAAACTTTCAAGATATGTTCTTTGTCTGTAACTTTTGGATATCTCATCACTAAATTTATAAAATAAGCGCTTGAATGCCCATTTTTTAAATTTAAAACAAGCATCGCCGAGAGAGGGCGCTATATATCCAAGATTTGAATATTTGAAATTTTCTCAGAGAAGTGCAGTTGGAAAAATATCTAACGGTCTCTACGCTTCAGTAAGACTGTCATATTAGATGATATTCGATTATCAATCACATTATTGACCCTTTACCAAAGCTATACACAGGCTTTAAATACTCATGTCCAATTTTCCTAAACTAGGTCGATAAAATTCCAAAGTTAAGATGACATCTCAAAAACTTTGGTTAAAGATTTCAATTTTGATAACCAAACATGGTCAAATTTTATTGACCATAAATGATCATTGGCCTTGAAAATGTGACCTGAAACTCATTGTCAGTGGTACTTGATTACCCTTATGTTCAAGTTCATGAAATAGGATCATGATGATGACAGTTAAAAAATTAACAGTTCAGGTTTCAGTGCTGAGACCTTTGACTTTGATCATGTGACCTGACAGGCTGACACTAATGTAAGATTATCAGCAATTTAACTTTTGTACAAGTTTCATAAAATAGGCCCTTATATTTTTAAAGTTATGACATAAAAAAAAGTTAGACCCTAAATGAACTTGATCATTCAACCTGGACACTCATGCAAGATGATCAGTGATACTTCGTTACACTTATGTCCAAGTTTCATGAACTAGGTCCATATACTTCCTAACTCTAAGTTATGACATTTCAAAAACTTAACCTTGGTTAAGATTTCAATGTTGACGACGACGCCGCCGTAGTCGGAAAAGCAACGCCTATACATGTAGTAAAGCAAATCCCTACCATCACAGAGAGTTGTGAAATTTCGAAACAGGAACAAGTAACCAACATTTATTTTTCAAAAATAAGAACACTTTGCATATATTTTGCCTTTTCACACCTATATACAAATATCAGAAAAATATGAACAAGAGTCAAAAAATGTCCACAAATCCCTCGCATGAAGTGCATATACTAGCGTCCATATAGCTGCATATAAGTATTCCTTTGTATTAGTTGGAACTTGGAAACAGTATCAAACGGAAGGCACATGGCAAGAAAATGATTTGTCATAGTATAAATATAAAAATATATCAATCTGAGTTTGATGAATATCACAAGGTGATAAAGCAGGAGTTGGCATGTCATGATAAATTTTGAAAGCACACACTATATAAACCTGAGTTGGCTGTATTAGCAGACATGTCATAATACATGAAAGACATTTTCGTGTAATATATACCCATGATCAGAATAAAATGGGTTTTTTAATGACTCGTATGAGGCAATATTAAGGCTTATTTCCAAACAAAAAAAAAGGTATCACACTTAAACCTGCTTTTCTGCACGTCTTCGAGATGCACGGACATCTTTCAGCTTCTGGCCCATGCGTGCACGTACTTGGCCAGTGGAAGTGCAGGGAAATTGTTGTCATGCTTGTTGTGTGTGCTGAATATAAGAAAATGAAAGGACACAAAAACTGGCTCAAAGTCTCAAACTGTTATCAAAGACTCTACATCATATATAAATATTAATTAAAGCCAAGTCAAGTTTCGTCTGTTTGTGACTGTTGGTTACTCAGCTGCAGTGGAGTATCTAAGAGTCACAAACACAACAAAAAAACCATGCATACCCATCAAACAGGATTATAATATTAGGGGCGGATAAGTTAAAGCAAGAAAATCAAGATTTCAGGCTCGGTAATCTTATTTCTATAGTCCTACTTGATTGAAAATATCTTATGAAATGACAAGGAAGTGACTTAAAGGAAATTAAGTTCTTAAACTGGTTGATTGTCTAAGCCTTTGACTCTGTGAATTTCTAATTTTTTTGGTCCGCCGCTCTGGAAGAAATTGTACCGGTGACAGGCAGCATCATTGTAAAATGTAAAATGACAAGACATTTGTGAAGATCAATCACTTACTTAAAACATTAAAATGTTTTCTATGGTTACATAGATTCAAATCAAAGTCGGTGTCCTTTTCCTCCGTTTTCTGTTAGTTTGTTTTTGTTTCCACATCAAAAACTTATTTTCACCGTAGATTACCATTTGGAGAGACTGTGCTATTCTAGTACATGTAGTTTCTCTTTCAGGGAGATTCACCCTAACCCTCCGCCTTGAAATTATTGACAAGCTTGGTAATATGAGAAATTACAGAGCATCTTCCTATTTACAGTAATTGTGATATTCTGAATTCATTTGTAGATTCACGCAGAGACAATCATTCTTGGCAAAATACACAAGAAAATGTAAAAGCTATCAAAGGGGAAGTTCACCCTGATGAATAATTGGTTGTAATAAGAAACAAAAAAAAATTGAGAAATATATCAGTGAAGGTTTGATAAATATCATTAAAGAACAGAGATTTTTTAGAATATGATTTTATGACATCACAGACGATATGAATTGGCCAAAATGCAATTTTTTCAAAAATTGAAAGTGATTTTTTTATTTTTGCGGTGGATATATCCTCAGACACATCATTTCATAGCCCCTTCTACTAGAATTTACCATAACGCAAATCTGTGTGTGAGACACAGTGTTATTTGTGAATGTTGATATGCCAGGGCTAGCAATGGAAATTCATCCATTTAGAGTGCCAATATCCTACAATGATATACCAAGAGAGTCAGAAAAAAACTTTAACATTTAAAAAAATCACCAATTTAATGAAAAAGCATGTTCGGAAAACATAACTCTCATCTCATAGAGATGTATGTCCTGAAAGAGCATCTACTCCATCATAATTTCAGATACAATTTTTATGTGGTATATGTTTAACCTTCGATAATTAAGAGGTATTCTTTGTTGTGATGTAAAATTCTATTTGCACCAAAAGCATGAATGCAATGCTCTGGAGAAGATACTCTTTCTGGACATATGAGAATTTTGTTTTCTGGTCATGATTTTTCATTTAATTGGCCACAGAATCTTGCCGTAAATAATAAACTTTTAAACTGACCTTTATGGTTCCGCTGGTCTTCAGTCTTTTTCTTCTTTAGAAGCTCTGCCATAGCAAATCTGTCAGCTTTCCCAACCTGCAACCAAAAATGGAAATAAAATATGAACAGATATGGAATATGTTTAGAATTTTTAAAATTAAAATTTAATGTAGCCCCCCCCTCCCCGCTCAACATTTTTCAAGACCATCCAGCTACGATTTTTTGGGGTGACCGCGCCGCGCCACTCACATTTAAGTCTCGCATATCTTCTGAGTTCAAATTTGCGACACCTGGGTACGCGGTCATGTGCAAATCCAATGCAATTCTGTATCTAGACTAGGAATCCAGACAAAATTCATAAGTGTATCATTATTTTTAGTTTTTCTAATGAATTTTCTTTTATTGAAGTAGTACCACCAATACTTTCCAATTCCATCAATTTTTTTTTTCAAGTAGAAATATAAGAGCAATTTTTTGAATCACCACTGGCAGCGATATCAAGTTATGTATAAGTCATTTTTTTTTTGCAAATCACAGAATAAAGTCTGGCCTGCTTCAGGTAAACACTTATCACTTTGGACTAAATTTCCTGGCTAGTATGCTTCAAAATTTCCTGATCCATGCACGTCTTAAAAATTTAAGTTGAATGTAAAGTTTCAACGTACCCTCTTTCTCACATCTTTTTTTGAGGTTGAAGCCTCATCCTCCATGTCCTAATCTGTGGCATCAGACTCATCCATAGCCTCATCTACTCTGGTTGCGGTGTTTAGGAACTCCTTCTCTTTCTTTAGTACATCAGTTTTTTTTTCTGTAAGGGACAGGCACATTAAGGACAGACATAAATAATCAGAGTAATTTCAAAGAGCCATTTATGAAATGCATTGTAAAAATGGGGTTTTAGCATTATTAGAATTATTACTACAGAGTATAGACAAGTTATCAAATCAGAATTCAGACACCAGTTTTTAAGTTATAGACGTAAATAATTTTATCTGAATTCTGTACACACAAACTATTTTGAGTTGTAGACATATTTTTCAGTAGATCTAAATAAGATAATTATTATTTAAAAACTAGTAAGAATCTTTCACATCATTAAATTTGTCCCCAAATTTGTTAATTAGCCGATGCAATGCTAATCCAGTCTAGCCAGGAGGCTTCTAGAGAGTAAAAATCATTTACTAACGTAACTTACTCTCATACGAAGCCAGGGCTTCTTAGTTCTATTGTATACATGTGCATGTAGGCAGCCAAAACCTGAAACTTTTGCCCCCGAGATTTCTACTTTCTCTCTATAAAAGATCTAGCCCTAAATCATGTACCTGGGATACAACTTCATTTCCGACATTTCTATGCTATGGATTTTATTTTTAGACAAGAATTCATTACAAAAATGAAAAATTGTCATGAAAAAAAAGAGACTTGCCCGATGTTTACACCGCCATCTTGTTTTCTATTGTTCTTCACCCACGATACGGACGCTTGAGTCGCGTAACGTGGGTGAGAGTAGCCAGGCGGCTTCTAGAGAGTAAAAATCATTTACTAACGTAAGGTTACTCTCATACGAAGCCAGGTCTTCCTTCTCATAGACGCGTGCGTCGGGTAACGTTGGCGAAGAACAATAGGAAGTAAGATGGCGGCGTAAACATCGGGCAAGTCTCTTCCGTCTTTTCACAATATTTCTCTCATTTTTTTTGATGAATTCTTGTTCAAAAATAACGAGAGCGTAGAAATGTCGGAAATGAAGTTTTTTCAATGTACATGATTTAGGCCTAGATCTTTTCTATTAAGGAAAGTAGAAATCTTGGGGGTGAAAGTTTCAGGTGGTTTGGCTTCCGTCATGTGGGTCAATGAGAAGGAAGACCTGGCTTCGGATGAGAGTAACCTTACGTTAGTAACTGATTTTTACTCTCTAGAACTAGAAGCCGCCTGGCTAGGTGAGAGTAAGGCCGTGTTTATGCTTCCACTTTTCAGGCCAGAATCAGCGTTTCCAAACGTGATTAGTCCAAAACACAGTTGCGTCCATGCTTACTTTCATTTAAACGCCGTTTCAAAACGCCGATCGTAAACTCACAAAAAGGTGCGTTTGTAAACGTTGTTTGACCAGAATCAGGCTTTCTGGGGAAGTATAAACAGAACCACGATCATAAACGTGTTTAAATGACGTCATTTGGTACATGCTTCCGGTGAGATGAAAATCCGCGGGCAAATACAGTCGTATTGCTCCTTGTTATCTCTACATAAAAACAACAATCGGAAAAAAAAAACTTTTGAAAAAAGGCGCGCCCAATTTGACCTCGCTTTACGATGCGAAGCCAGCTGGAGATCATGATATGCTCTGAAAAGTTAAGCATAAACAGCACTCCCAGAAGCACGTTTACGATCGGCGTTTTGAATCGACGTTTGAAATCGCTGATTCTGTCCTCGCAATGGAAGCATAAACACACCAGAAGATACGTTAGTATTAGTCTTGAGGACGCAATGATGATGATTTTTTTTAGATATGTCATATACTTCTTCATCATTGACTAATACAAGTGCTACAAGTTCCCTGGGCTGGGTTAAATTAAAGGCAGTGTATACAGCCACACGCGTGTGTCTTTACCATCCAGCCACACGCGTGTGGTTATATCCAGAACACCTATCTGTGGTGTGGATACCGCCACACGCCGCCAGTAATAACAGTAAAACGCGTATGTAGGTCTGACCCTCTATATCACGATCAAAATAAACTCATTTCTTCATTAAATTCTTACATTCTAAACCACTCTGATTTCTTTAAATCGTTTCAATTTCATTCTCACCGTCTTCTTTCCTTGCTTTTCTTGTCGTTACAAAAGGCCGCCTGTTAAATAGCAAATTTCCACACTTTTTCTACTCGTGCATGTCGATTCTCTACTGACTCTAGGCTATGTGCGCGTACGTGCGTACGTACGAAACTTGGGATTCGTGCATGCTTATATGTCTACTACTGCGCTGCGCTAACGCTGTACTGTATGGGTCTGCCAGCGCCACCGCGAAGGAAGCCAGAATCGACACAAGTAGAAAAAGAGAATTTGCTGTTAAACAGACAACCGTTTGTAACAAGACAAGAAAAGCAAGGAGAGAAGACGGTGAGAATGAAATTGAAACGATCTCAGGATATCAAAGGGGTTTAGAATGTAAGAATTTAATGAAGAAATGAGGTTATTTTGATCGTGATATAGACGGTCAGACCACTCCTAGTACCAATGAGGTCCAAACATTAAACATGTTGGTCAGACCTACATACGTGTTTTACTGTTATTACTGGCGGCGTGTGGCGGTATCCACAGATACTGGTGTTCTGGATATAACCACACGCGTGTGGCTGGATGGTAAAGACACACGCGTGTGGCTGTATACACTGCCTAAATTAAATCATGACTTTCAGTTTCAGACGCCTCCAGGCTAGTCGAGCACCACATAGCCTATAGATCTATATACATACGGTTCTTCGGCAATTACCCCTGGACAAAGGGAGAGCATAAATAATTACATATTAGGTACAAATCAGGATATAATAATGTATATTTACCACTGGCCACTAACACCTTGGCCTTCCACATCCCAGCCAATGTTTCGGCCGTTTCTCTGCGGGGTTCCGGACTCCACCAGGCCCTCAAACTTCGGGTCCACCAAGTTGACCGACATCTTTTTGTTTGTTACAAAATCGCTAGAAGTAACAGTTCCTTGTTTCCACCCAGTGTACTAAGACGCACATGGTTGATATCCTTATCAATTCAAGAAGATTAAGACAAAGTGCAGTAAGATCAGATTCTAACGGGCGTAAATATTGGATGAAGCGATAAACTGTAACGGGCGTCGGTGAGCTTTAGCGAGTGAATTTGAAACGCACATGTATTACACTAGCGCGCTAGCATGCCTCGCCGAAAATAGATTTCCGATGCCGAGATTTACCGAAGAGTTCCGGATATCTAGTACTCTATTAACGTTATAGCCTTTACTGATAGTTTATCCATTGCGATGATGATCTTAAAAGAAAATAAAAAAATCATCAAATATCAAAATTACCGGCAAAATTTCAGTGTAAATTAAAAACTAAATGGAGATTGTATTGGGAATAGTGCATCAAACCATTTTTCAAGTTTAGTACTCCTCCCTGCTCCCCCCCCCCCGCCCTGCGCGAGCTTGAAGACCTGTTCTTGCTTGTTAAATTTTTCTCGGGTATGATTGAAGAACTTACTGTGGTAACACTGTGTTTGTTACCCAACTATGTGGGCAATTATGTGATTAACAATGTGATCTGAAGTCTAACACTGTGACCACATAGTTTACACATAGTCAACTATGTGAACATGCACACTGTGGTAACACTGTGTTTGTTACCCAAATATGTGAGCAAAATTTGTGATTAACTATGTGATCTGAAGTCTAACACTGTGTCCACATAGTTTACACATAGTCAACTATGTGAACACACTGTGGTAACATTGTGTTTGTTACCCAACTATGTGGGCAATTATGTGATTAACTATGTGATCTGAGTCTCACACTGTGACCACATAGTCAACTATGTGAACACACTGTGGCAACACTGTGTTTGTTGCCCAACTATGTGGACAATTATGATTAACTATGTGATCTGAAGTCTAACACTGTGTCCACATAGTTTACACATAGTCAACTATGTGAACACACTGTGGTAACACTGTGTTTGTTACCCAACTATGTGGGCAATTATGTGATTAACTATGTGATCTGAAGTCTAACACTGTGTCCACATAGTTTACACATAGTCAACTATGTGAACACACTGTGGTAACACTATGTTTGTTACCCAACTATGTGGGCAATTATGTGATTAACTATGTGATCTGAAGTCTCACACTGTGACCACATAGTTTACACATAGTCAACTATGTGAACACACTGTGGTAACACTGTGTTTGTTACCCAACTATGTGGGCAATTATGTGATTAACTATGTGATCTGAAGTCTCACACTGTGACAACACTGTGACAACACTGTGACCACATAGTTAACACATAGTTTACACATAGTCAACTATGTGAACACACTGTGGTAACACTGTGTTTGTTACCCAACTATGTGGGCAATTATGTGATTAACTATGTGATCTGAAGTCTCACACTGTGACAACACTGTGACCACATAGTTAACACATAGTTTACACATAGTCAACTATGTGAACACACTGTGGTAACACTGTGTTTGTTCCATAAGGGTATATTTCCACTACTAGTAGGGTGTCACAACCCAAATACTTGTTTAGGGTGGTTTTTGAAACCCCGTGGTCGCGCCTGGTATCCACTCATCAATGGAAGTGTACCCCCGGCAAACCCCCCATTTCTGCGGAAAAGTAAAACATACTGCCCATTACATTGTGTGCTAGAAGCATATCGTTTATGTAGAAGGTGCTGGCAAAAGAAAAAAACTCCGCAAATTAGACGGTTTATGGCCTGTTGCATGCTGTGTACATGTCAACGCATGGGAAATGATTCGGCTTGGGAGGTGATCTGACCCATGGAATCATTTGCCAGTGATCCACAAATAATGCACATTAAATGCAATATCGATTCGATAGACTGTGATGATCTATATCTAAGCCTTAAGTCGGTAAGTTTTTCCTTACTCAATATGTACTCGATTTGTTTGAAAAACCACTTTCTTATCCATGTCATAATCTACATTTCGCATGTCTCAAGCCAGCTGGAGTCATAGCCATGATACAGGTACAATCCCGCCGCGAGCATAGGCAGGCAAATGGCATGGCATGGCATGCTGGTATCGTATGAAAGAGCTTTGCACACGAAAAGCAAGATCTATAGGGCCTGTAACACAAAACTTGGCAATGATTGTAAAACAGATTTCTACGTTTGATTGTATTGACTGTAATGTATAATCAATCTAGAAATTCGAGTCTATGATTAATCGTTAACTTTTGAGTTACCCGACTCTAATCTCGCGTTGTAGAGATTTGCGAAAGGTGCCTAATGCCAAGAGCGTACGACGTATAATGTAGCAGGGCTCACATGAATCACGTGTTGAACGATCGGGATTTTGTGGAAGAAGAAGCAGAATACGACGGAATAGAAATACGGAACAACAAGGCATTTTCGCGTGGAGGCGTCAATGCAAAGACGAAGAAGGAGGAGGCGGACGGGTAAGAGGAGAAGGAGGAGGAGATGAAGGAAATGATGATGAAGAAAGAGAGAAAGAACGAAAAAAGACAAGAAACAGAAAAAGGAACAAGATAACTTTTATTTAAGATATTAATGAAAGTCTGTAATTTTTGTTTTGATGAAACCTACCTTAACTGATTGTAGTTGCAAATTGCCACTGTTGGGAAGGGAAGGCTCTCTGTATAGTTTTGATATACATCCACACTTGTAGGATTTCTTGACAGGTGTTTTGCTCTATCGCTGATTTGTACGAGCAGAAGGGCGAAAGCTGCTATGATCAAGAAAAGCCAAAATAACCTGAAAAGACAGATATCCATGATGAGACTTGGTTAATCATAGTCAAAAGAAGAGGGTAAACCGAATTCAGAAAAAATAGCTGAATATCTAAATTAAGATCTATTCAACTGGAATTTCGTGAACGAGTTCGGGAAAGGACACTTTCACGGACTCTCTTTAAAACTACACATATTATTACTATTTAATAGGCCTACTTAAAGCGGCCGATCGGCCGATCGGCCAATACTACTACTACTACTACTACTACTTCTACTACTACGATTACCACTTCTACCACTACTACCACTACTGCTACTACTATACCGCTTCTACCACTACTACCAAAACTACTACTGCTATACCACTTCTACCACCACCACCACTACTACTACTACTACTACTACTACTACTACTACTACTACTACTACTACTACTACTACTACTACTACTACTACTACTACTACTACTACTACTACTATACTACTACTACTACTATACTACTACTACTAATAATAATAATACACTGGACAATACTTGTGTAATGACACAAGAAGAAGACTACTACTACTTTTTGTTAATATAAGGCCTACTAATACCACTAAAACTTGTCAGAACTAGGACCCATCCGCAGGCTGATCAATGTAATGCGAAAACATTGGGATCTTGATAATGTTAATGGTGATGTTATAGTCATATTTGCTTAGGTAATACCAGGCACTCTCTATCGAAAACACAAGCTACAAACGCCCACAAAATGTGCATAGGCTCTCTTGAACACCGGGAGTCCGGGATACACATGCACCCTCATATACACCCCACATGCCAGCACATGAATAAACCAATATGGTTCAGTGATGTTGAATAAAACGGCCACTAGATCTTACCGTCTAAGTTTCATTTCGGCGGGATTGAAGACGTATTTTAATCCCCCGATCCCAATCGCTTCGGGAACTGACTTGTAGAAGACGGCCAACCATGAAACCCGGTCCCTGTATTTCACGCTCACAGGGATGTCTACATGAAAATCCTCTATTCCAGGCTTAGTTAAGCCACTAATCGTTTTAAGTCCAGGTCCATCTAAGAAGGTCCTGGGCCCACCTGCAAAAGGTGATAACTGGACTTGCTGTAACGGCATGATATAGACCTACTGCAGGCCGACGCATCTAACTCGATCGGTTTTGAAATGTATTAAAAAGGTTTTCTTCTTGATCCGCTGATGGTTATGATAGCAATATTTTCAAGAAGAATCTAAATAATTCTGGTTAGATCGAACCAGTATTGAGGATACTAAACCAAGTCGCGACTGCATGTAATATTGTAATTATTGAAAACACCGATCTCAAGGCATGTCAGCGCTAGCCTTCCAACCTTAAAAGAGTACATTGTTCGGATGAATAACGCGTTCTTTACAAGAGTACCATTAAAATGAGATCTGAAAGCTATTACAAAATGGACTAAATTACTTAAAAGATATATTTGTCATCCTCTAATTGGTATTGCGCACATTTATATATTTTTTCATTTGAACGAATAGACGATGATTCTAATTCATGTTCTGTCTTGGCGGGGCTAGTATTGCATAACAGATATATTATGGGAAGCACTTAAATTGTTTACTCTTTAATTTGAAGCAACATTTAAAAAGGTAAACGTCCATTGTATCATTTACTCGCGGTGTTTACATTGAATACGGTTTCAACTTGCAATTAGGGGTGGCAATATGAATTAGCAACTGTATGCGAATGATGGAGATCAGATCTGATAGAATAGGGTTTTAAAAAGGGCTAATGGAAATTCAGACAAGAATCCAAATTATAATGGTTTAACATGGAAGCATAAAAGTGTCATCGGGAGGTAATGATAACTATCTCGTCATGTCAATATCTTGTAGAAAAAATGAACAGATGAGCATTTCATCAACATTTTGTTGTCAGATATGTCAACTTTCTTTGAATTTCATTGCCTGACAAGCACTGTTACTGATAAAACAGGGCTTGTAGACGAAAAAAAAACGCTCGGCAAGACCTTTCATGAAATGTTCCCCGGGGGGGGGGGGCACTTCCATTCACGAGTGGATACCATGCGCGACCATGGGGTCTCGAAAAGCACCCTAAATATGTAATTTCCATGTTCTGAAAATGCACCCCTTAACAAGTATTGGCGTGTGAAACCCTACCCTTAACAAGTATTGGAAACAAAACGATACTCTTGGCAAATATTCCCTGAAATGAACCCCTAAACAAGTAGAGGAATGATTTATTGTTACGGGTCCTTCGGTCGTCCGCTGTACCTTATTTGGTTTAGTACGACCCCACTTCTACACCTCGCGCAAATCGGACTCTAAACACGAAGTGTTGGGGCAAAAAGGACATCCTTTATAAAACATTTTCATTTTGTTTTATCATCCCCGCAAATTCGACCCTAAACACGTAATTTTCCGAGCGAAATAGATACCCTTTTTTCATTATTTTTGTGTTTTTGACACCCTTATCACGTTACGTACGTAACGTGCCCTATCGTGAAAAAGACATCCTTTTTACGTTTTTTTTGTCGCGCATGGTATCCACTCGTCAATGTAAGTGCCCCCCCCCCCCGGGATGTTCCCCTAACGTCTCAGTCATAGATCTTGTTCATGTCAACATCCTGTAAATGATATTTTTGCATTACAAGATCTGACAAGATCTGCGTCATGTCAACATTCGCAAGACGAGATGATAGGCTGATCGGACCTCGTCATCCTGTAGAAGGGTGATCAGTACATAGAATCTTAGATTTTATCGTGTCTATTTCCTTTTGTAGAGATGACCAGATGACGAGAATTTGGATCTCATTGCCATGATCATCTTGACTTTTTTAAAGAAATTATAGGATGACAAAAATCGTGGTAAATCTCTCCGACACGATATAGACATGACGAAATGCGAAATCTTGCCATCTGGTTGTCTTCAACACAATGCAGACATGACGAGATCTAAGATCAATCATGTCATATAATCATTGTCCCACGTAATGTAGACATAACGAGATCCAAGATCATGTCACCTGACCATCTGTTCTGCAACATATAGATTACATCCCTTAGAAGATCCGTGATCTTGTCATTTCATTTTTTTTTCTAAGGGATGTAATTGGGATGATAATCTGAACATCTAGATTCTAGATGGCCCTTACAAGCTTCCATGGTCATGTCTACATAAGAGATGATGAACGGACTATAGTTGTTTCATAAAGCTGTCCATAAGTTTAGAGCGACTTTAAGAACGACTGGTGATCCTTTCTTGTGGTATATTCACCATGAAATGCTCATTGGTGATTAATTAGCGCGTAAGAAAGTTGCACCAGTCGATCTTAAAGTCGCTCTTAACTTTCGAAGAGCTTTATGAAACGGCCTCTTGGCATTCATGTCTGCAGAAGGTAATGATGATCAGATCACTAGATCTGTTTACGGTAAAGATGATGAGCAGATAATTGGAACTGGGATCTAGTCATGTCTACAGACGAGTTAACGATCAGATGACAAGATCTCAGATCTGGTCATTTCTACATAAAAGAAGGTGATCATATGACTAGATCTCTGATCTTGTCATGTTTTCAAAAGAGACGATGATCAATAGTAATTGAACGTGATTGGCTTATTTTTGTCACTTATTGCGCATTTTGATGTGAAACTTAATTTCGCCTGCCTTTTCTTGCTATTAACTAGCAACAATAAAGCTGGTTTATTGGGTTTTGAGTTCTCACTAAAACCGGTAAGAGTTCATACTAATAGGTTACGTTTTCAGATTTAAATGTAAGATACATTATCATCCCAAATAAGATACATCAAAGTGCACAGAAATCAAAATACAAGACACAGAAATTGGACACAAACACAAAAAATGGAAAGTACATTGAATTCTGAGCAAATATAAGTCTTTAGTTCAAACCAGTACCCGAGTAACCCGAATCCCAAATCAATATTTGTTGTCATACGTCACAACAAATGGGGATAATTTAAACGGCCAGGGGAAATCTAGGTGAAATAGTTCAAAACACCGTGCAATGTGAATCCTCGTGGATGCTTTACAATGGGGTTCCTGTTTGCTGGTTTTATTACAAAGAAGCAATATCCAAACTCAAATTTGCAAGGGACACTGCGCCTTTCCACCCAATTTGACCGTCTGTGTACGGAGCGTGAGGACCAATGGGAAGTGCGTTTCCGACTCTGTTAGGAGGCGGCTATTGCAGCTTTCTAACTACCCGGGTTAACGTTTCGTAAGTTACGGTGTCCCAAAGCGAATTTTAGGGCCAAAACGCCTATTGTGTCGGTAAACATAGGCACTGGAAACAATTTTCTATTCAATTTATGTTTAAGCTAATATTGCGTGATTTTTTTCGACAGAAAAAAACAATAGGATATCATAAAAAAGTAACATAAGTTCAAACAGTGTAGCTATAATAGTGGGGTATAAAGTTCAGAACGATAAAATTCTGACTCATCGGTATTAAGGGTTTGTCTAAATTTGGAAAAGGGCCGAACCCTTAATACTAGACATAAGAGGTCTATTTTGAGAATACTAATTCTAATAAGAACAATACTACAAATGTAAATAATGATGACGATAATGATGAATATAATTATTAACAATGATCCCCATCACCTTTAATAGACAAAGACATTATTATTGCAAAAGATAAAGTTACTGATATAACTCAAATATGCACATAAGTCACAAATATATCGAAACATTACTATGCACGTGAAGAAGCATATACATGGACAATACCTCTTCAGAAGAAGTAGGCCTCGAGTAATTATGATAAAGATCTACGGACAATTATAATACGTTCTTTCAAGCAAGTGCATGATGTAGTCGTGATTTAAAAACCATATCAAGAGCAATTATTGTCACAGTCAAAATGATTTGAACTCCAGGTTGCAGGTGTTTTAAGATTTGTAAACATGCTTCAGTTACTATAACAGGTTGATGAATTTTGCTTGTTTTGTCGCTGCCATGACCGATTTATAGGTTTTCGTATGAAATCTAGTAAGGAGGGTTGGGGGGGGGGTGTTGATAGTTACTGTAGATAGTATGACCTGAATTCATAAAAGATGTTTAAACCCAGGGGGAGGGGGGGGTAAACTTCTTTTGTGAATACAGGCCTATGAGTGGATGAAGTTGATGATGGACAAAATAAGATGCTTTTGTCTGGGGGAGTCAGAAAGAGTTTGTGTGGGAGGAAGATTGGTCGGTAGAGGGGAGAGAGTGGATGTCAGTAACTAAGAGAGAGATTTGGGGAGGAGCACAGATTTTGTTTTGTGACTGAATAGGAGACAAAAGGGACGAAAGTCTCTGTGTAAGAGAGAGAGAGAAAAAAAAACGCATGTGTGGGAGTGGGAGATACTATGTGGCGGAGTATGTGTAACTAACAGAAAAAGTTGATGAGAAATAAATTTGTGTGTGAGAGAATATGAGAGTGTGGAGAAGGTATTTGGGGAGTGTGTTTGCGTGGAGGATTACTTAGGGGAGAGAGTGTGTGGGGTGGGAAAATAGAGAGAAAGAGAGAGTGTGTGTGTAGGGAAAGAGTTGACGGTGAGAGAGAGGGAGAGCGGAACGGAGGGGCTGGGGAGAGTGGTGATATAGAGCGAATGGGCATATTAAGTACATGTAGTTATAATATGGGCATTGTAAAAAAAAAAAAAAACTTGTCCCCATGAAATCATCCGCCCTGCTAACCAATCACACATAATCCATATAGATTTACCGACCGTAATTTATTTCATAATAACCTAGTCCTAAATCATTTATTCGAATTTCACAAACATCTGCAGGAGGTGAAACAAATGCATCTACTGATTTTAATAATATATCTTTAAAAAAATTTCCTGAAAAGTATTAAAATATAAAGAATCAATACAGTGCAAACTAAAAAAAAAATTCATCAGAATCTGTAAAAAACATTTTTCAAAATATTAACTCGATTTTTGTAGTGCATAGATGGCATATAGTCTCCTATATCAGATAACACCACCAACAACCCACTTTTTCCATGTCTGTTTCTTTGCGCCAAATGAAGGAAATTGTCACATAGAAATCAGAAATGTAAAAAACACCCGTTGCATTCGTTACTGATGCTATTGGAATTATTTGTCAGAATTGCAATATCCTACTGTTTTACACAACGGAAATATTGTTGACGGGTAATTACCTGCAAGATCTCAATTTTGTTTCGCGAGGTTTGTGTGAAACCATAATATGAGTGAAACGTTGAAAAAGTCGCCAAAAAGTAGCAGGTTTCGCTCATTCATAAACGATACAGAATTAAAAAAAAATCTAAATGGTATCGATCGATTACGAGAGGGGAATCCTTGACATGAAGAGAAAGTGAAAAAATATCACAAACAAACCCACCTGCATTAGATTTAGGTAAGCTTTATCGGCCACTCTCTGATCTAGCATGAAGCGAATCCAGGCCATGATATTAACCAGCATTTGAAACCATTCACAATATGTGACGACCTACATGAATAATGAGAATTTTCCGATGGGTTAGAGGTCTATTTCGCATCAATACCGCTCAAAATAATTAAAAGGCTTAATAGCAAATGATTATTTTAAGATTGTCGTAATAAAATGCTAATCTATGCTGATCTATTATCAAGGTAGCCGTGCTAAAGCCGGGGTAATAATAGCAGGGCCCGCTGGGAGAACAGTTCTCGGAACTGAAGTGGCTACCCTGGGTAAATATGCCTCTATTATTATTATACTATTATTATTGCAAATGAATTGCTATGAGTTGGAAAAATTTGCGTGAATTCTGTAAAAGAAAATACATTGGCCTACTATTTTGATGGGTGACAGATTGTAAAACATAATATCAGAACATAGATGTAACATTTGATATTAACTAACTGTTATAAGGATAGGCATTCCATTCCCAGCTAAATACCATTACGACAAACAAGGACAAATTATTGTCGCATAAAGGTCAACTCTGTTTTTTTTATGGACATCATTTGCAGACTCCAAATGAACACTTCCCGAAACGTTTGGTAGGTACACTAAGAAGATATTAACAATCCTTGTTACACAGAGATTGACCGATGTACCTCGGTAGGCCAAGAGCATTAGGCCAAAATAGGCCTAAGAAGTACGTAGTACCAGCCATTATAGACTCCATTTTTTGAAGCCATCTTGGAGTTTTTTGACATACTTGACCACTGACTGTCCTGTTAATACATCCCAATGTAATACTTGACCCTTAAAACCATTGAGTAGAAACAAACTGAAGACAATACTAGATGAATTGTGAATATTTAGGCTTTGGCCGCCACTATGGACGCCATCTTCGAGTTTCTAGCTACACGGGTCTGCTTATATTCACTCTTACCTGTATCAGTAGCCCTTTTACTCCTTTAACCCATGAAATATGCACCAAAATTAGATGTCTATAGCAGATAATGAGTGAGTTTTGTCAATTTTCTGTGAATGGCGACCATTTTGGATGTCATCTTGGATTACGGAAAACCCTCAAGGAGGATATGAGGACTGTTAATATGTTGTTCTAGACATTTTCCCGGATCTATCCTGAAGGTGGGAAGAAAAGGAAAACATCCCAATTGTAAGATAGCAATAACTACATAAAAACAACAAGAACGACCCCATTTACTTTAATAAGGTGATGTTTCCGGCATTAATACGCCATTACAAATAAATCGCACAGGTAAGAGAATGCCAGTTGTATTCATATACAAACGTCAACCACCTAAGGAACTGAGCATAAATTTGTTGCTGTTGTCAAATTAAAAGAAATCCTATCTTTTGAGCAGTTCGACTTCCTTTTTTGCGTTCTTCTTTAGCTACCTGTGATTATACGCCTTCTTAATAATATTGGATTGTCGATTTGGAAGGAGAAATAAGGGAATCAAACCTAATTAAAAAGTTGTTTTTATAGAGAAAAAAAAGGGAAAAGAAGTCCGGTATATGAAAGTTTGAAATTTCGGACAGAGAGAAATGATAAGCTGTACAGGATATGGTAATCACTATGCAAAAAACAAGGAGCTACTAACAGCTCCGTGCATGAAAACGTCCATTGACCACACTGGTGATAAGGCAAGGACTACTCCTCCATTTCCCCAATACAAAAAGGGTGAAAATATAATTTTTCACATTTTTGTTGTTAAATCATATTTTTCTTTCATGAGGACATCTTGGAAAAGGCTGTCAACCAAGCTGCAAACTTTCAAACGGTCTATAACCGGTCTGCAAACGCTGGTTTTGTACTCCCTTCTTGAGAACATCTTACAAAATGGTCTAGAATTCATTCGTACAGCATTGATAGCAGTTCTTAATGGTATTTGTGACTGACCTAAAACAGCAAAAATCATACTAAATTAAAGAACCGGGAAAAAGAAGAAAGAGATGAGAGTACAATCATTTTGTGAGAGATAAAGAGGCATAGTTGCACAAGCCAAGCTAAATAAAGAATAGAACACGAGCAGAGAAAAGGTGTTTTAGATGTGTGTGTGTGTGTGTGTGAGAGAGAGAGAGAGGGAGGGAAATGGAGAAGAAGAGGGGGTGACAAACAGACAGAGTGAGCCATAACACAAACATGATAAAAGAACATAACTGGAGTCAAAATTCAATTTTAAAGTGAAACACTGTTTAATTATTTTCCATCATAAAGGCCAGCAACTTGTGGCTTCCTCGAAAATCAGTAGCAGTTCACGTGGCATTGAAACATCAATGATTGAAACAAACACATCTCTGTATATTCTGAAACAATGTCTGTATAAAATACAAAAATAAATAATAAAATCCATATCTTTGGATCTTACAGTTTTAACAAAAAAAAGCATTTGCTTTAAGAACAATAAGTTTCATCCTTCTCATCATCTTGGACAACAAATACTATCATGATGATTGTGACACATGAAGTTCCTTCTTTGGAAAACATTCAGCAAATACATATGTACACTTTAACAGAATTATATGACGGTAAAGCTCCTGTTGGCTTAATGTAATACAAATAAAAGTAGGCACGTCTTGGCAAAGAAATGAACACACACATCTTTTGACCTTTGCATTTGGCACTTTCAGAAAATTACTGCCCATAAAATTCAATAGGTTGATTCTTCAACATTAATGCCATCAATCAATTGCAACAAACCTTATGTTTTCCTTACGTTTTCATCAATCAATTGCAACAAACTGTTATGTTTTCTTGGAGAGCATGACCCTAACATAAAGATAAGATTGATAATAAGATTAGATCCATATTTTTGATGTTAGAACAGATACATTGAAATCAATAACATGTTTATTGTATGTGACTTCAGCTACAGTCATATCAACAAAATCAACTAATATCCTACAGATCACATGTCACTGGTAAAGACATTATTTTTTTTCAATTTGGGGCCCGTTTCATAAAGGATTTACAACTGTTGTAACTGTACCATTATGGCAACTACCATGGTAAACTCGATTGTGATTGGCTGCTGAGCCCTGATACCATGGTAGTTGCCATAATTGCAACAGTTGCAAGTCCTTTATGAAACAGGCCCCTAAAGTATCCATTCTGCACTGAAAGACATGAAATGACACCATTCTAGCCATACAGAGATATATGCAACACTCACTCGAACAGCAGTGGGCAGCATTTACAACATGATACTCAAGTCATAATGGGAATCAATTAATGCATGTCTATCATCAATAATTATATTTGCCGATTGCCATCATCACTTATGGAAATAATTTCTTTTTAGCAAAAAATGCTGCAGCAGAAAAAAAGCTCATATTCAAAATTAAGAATAATCCTTCCTATACCATGACATTAACAATTACTTATGGACTTGTGTATAACATAGCTTATCATTTCATAATTATTAAACAAATTTCAAATAGGATGTTGATTTTTTTTCTACTGTTTCTCTTCATATTCTAAACTATCCAGTTTCTCTTCCAAAATGTATAATGCTTGTGTAGTATTACTCTTCTTTGAAAACGATTATTGTGACATTAATTACCAGAAAGAATGCTCCATATTGGAGAGAAATCAATAATGTCACACTTTCTATTACCATTATCATGAAAATTTATGAGATTTTTGTAATGTCTACAAGCTAAAGATACACAAAACAACTTACTTGTTGATAGTCAGGATTTAAAGGAAAAGAATGAAAGAGATGTTTCTTTTTCAGATAATGTTTTCATGTTGGCAATGTTGTTCACTAACAAGGAAAAACTTCAGATATACCCATATGAATTTTCAAGCCTCAACTAAGGTACATGTAGCTTTATGAACATTCAAGTAAAGCATGAAATAAGTAGGGAAAATATGATGCATCATTATTGCATTATGATTTTAGGTCATTATCTTGACACAGACAAATACTGCATTTAATATGAATCTTGAAGAGTTGTACAGGCTATCAGTGGGCTATCCACTTGTTTCTCAATAGTCAGTTCACATCTGAAAAGATAAATGAAGACAGAAAAGTTGTGAAAACATATTTCATCATCAAACCATCTAATCATTATAATTTAAATAAAGATCAGCTTGCTATGAAGCCATATAGATAATGCATTCAGAAAAAAGTATACTGGCTAACAGAAAATTATGTCAAAAACCCTGACTAGTGAGGAGACCTTCATAACAGAAAGTAGTTTTTCTTTTAGTCACCCTCAGGCACTAGTCTATGGTAATTTATTCATCTTGTATATATTCTTGTTGTCTCTTGCCTGGAAATAAAATAAATAAAAGACGATAAGACAAAAAGAGGCCCAAAAGGTACATATATATTTATTCCATGTTATATAATACATGTATATATATATATATTTATTCTCTATCTCCAGTTTTTATTATGTCTATCTCTCTTCCTTCAAGTTGCCCATTCCCAATGTTTTTGAAGTACATTCTAATATCAGTCTTCTACTAATGGATAAACATGCCTTCAGTCTAGATACTGGTACAATATTATACCATTTCCCCGAATACAACTTTCAACTGAAATACATATCACAGACTAGGATATAAAAGGAAAAAGTCCAAACACTTATTTATATTTCAAATGCACAAATTTCAATTGGAGATGGGCACTTACAATTGTTTTGTCTAATTTGAGTTGACACCCTCAACTGAATCTGAAAATACATGCATTCACCCCCATATCCCTAAATATTTACCACTTTCCATTAATACATCTTCTTTCCATAGATTTACTTGTCAAAGGGTTAGCTCAGTGCAACCATCATTTCAGCCCTCCAATTTTCTAGTCACGATAGTTCATTCGTTTCTGACTAGAATGTAGTACGATGTATACATGGGCAAATCACTCACACAAAATGACTATCACTCTAGTCAGATAGATTAGGAAATTACACAAGGAATTGAATTCATTAAATGGATTAACAATCTATGGAGATGCATTAATGGATTCAAATCAAAGGGAGCACAGTGATGATAAAAGTTCAACACTTCAACTATTATGCTTTTCACACTGCATTTCCTTAACCCCACACTATCCTTAACCCTGGACTATCCTTAAACCAATACTATCATTTTTTCGATTCACACCGTCTTTCTTAACACCAGACTATCTGCTTAACCTTGGTTAATGCCTTAACCCCGTACTATCCGTCAGCTCATGAATATTGATTTTACCATACAGAGCGTGATTAACGTGCAATTCGACTTCTGTGATTGGCTAATGCTTAGCCCCACTTTCCTTAGCCCTGTTTCATTTTTACACTGCATCTCATAGCACCGCAATTGTGGTGCTAGCACCATAATAAGCCTGATAACCCTGCTTTTTGGCAGGGCCAGATAGTACCGTACTATTTACAGTGCTAGCCCACTTTGCTAAAACGTAGTGTGAAAATGAAGTGTGCTAAGCTTGACGCCAGGAAATTGGTGGGGCTAAGACCCTCCTTAGCCCCACCAATTTCCCGTTTTTAAGGACAAAAAGTTCAGTGTGAAAAGCATATTTCAGTAGGCATTCCAATTGCAATTTCCCCCAGGCAACATTACCCACTCCGAGAAAGCAATCGCTGAACCTGCATAGGGTACCCCAAAGAATCAAATGATGCATTCATACAAACACTCTCTATTAGATTAGATAATTCTCAAAAGATTACAAATTGATAATTGAAAATAATATAATGATGTTTATCACTTCATCTATGTTTTTATGATTTACAAAACTATACCCTACAGAGAATGCCAATTTGAATGTAGAAAAATAATTTCAAGTTTTTTTTAATGAATAGCTTCAGGCACATAATACACTAGAGGTTTCCCCAAAAATCTGCAGAAATATAACTTTAGTTTCAATGGAAATATAATGAATTACTAATGATTATTTTCTGCCGTTTGATGTGTAATGAATAGTTTGTAATAAATATAGAAACTGGAAGGAAAAAAAATACCTTTCTTTTACCTGGAGAAGGCTACAAAAGTTTGAGGAAATAAAACAGTTTATAACAGCCATTGGCTTATGCAAGAAATCACTATCTGGTTTATGATTCCGAGGTCATTCTTAAAGGGGAATGAAAACTTTGGAACAAATAGACTTGTTTCGAAACAGAAAAATCAAAGAATAAGAACAAAGAAAATTTGAAAAAAATTGGACAAATAATGAGAAAGTTTATACTTAAAGAGCACTTGAATATTGCAATCACTAATGCCATGGAGATCCTCCTATTGGCAATGTGACAAGGATGTGTGGTGTCACATGTGAACTTTCCCTTTGATGGAGTCTAAAATACCCCCAAAATGTCTCTTTTTGCTCTTTCTTATGGTGATACAAACATTTTATCCATGATGTATTCTTTAAACATCTGTATTACAGAAAGAACAAATGATCTACTGATAGATGTGATAAAAGAGGCAGTTTAAGTGAAATATATGCTAAAGTAATGGGGAGAGTTGTTCACAAGTGTCATCACACATCTTTGTCGCATTGCCAATATGATGATCTCCATAGCATTAGTGATCGCAATATTCAAATGCTCATAACTTTCTCATTATTTGTCTGATTTTTCTCAAACTTTCCTTGATCTGTTTATTTGATTTTTCTGTTTTCACACAAGCTATCTTGTTCCAAAGGTATCATTCTCCTTTAATTAGATACAGTATATCTCTAAAAGGGTGGACCCCCCTGCCTCAAAAGAAAAGATAATTAAAATGAAGGTCAAGCTTTACACAGAATAGAAATAGACTTGGATTGTACTTGATGTTTCATACAGGGAATCCCAATTTAAGCTCATTCTGGTGGATTCAAAAGTATCTCTCAAATATTGGTTCTGTATAGGTATGCAAATCCCATAGGAGTAATGCCGGAAAATTTGTTTACTAATTATAATTTCTCCTATTAAAGCATCTTCATTTACTTAATTATCTATTTTCCACTGCATTTGCATGAGTCAGAAGAAGAGGATCGAGGGTATTTGAATTCCAGTTCATCGTGACTTGGCCGTGAACAAGAATAGCATGGTGATTAAGTCGCTGCCCGGCAAGCATTAGATGACAGGTTCGAATCCCACTGGTTCCAATTTTTTTCTGACTTGTAATTTTCATTACAGATCGAGCATGCGATCATAAACACATCGGAGTAATGCCGGAAAATTTGTCTACAAATCATATCCCATCCCTTTCGTAGTTTGCAGTTTTATAGTTTTATATATAACAGCATTATATAATTTCTTTAATTTTTTTCATTGCAAGTGTTTTGGGCTTTGTGAGGAAAACACCGCATAAGTCAAGGTAGTCACTTACAGGGAAAAAATTACACAGGGGCTGGGACAATTTAGCCCCCCCCCCTCCCCGATGCTCAAAAGACCCATGTAAACTAGGAAAGGAACCCTTGAAATCCCTATTAATTGCAATACTAAAGCTTATCCAATGTAAGGCAGTAACGCAGTAACTTGTGCAAAGTAGCCCCCGAAAACCAAAAATATATTTTTTGCCTGGTCACTGGTCATTATAGGAACCTCTCGGACTAGCCAGCACGTACTAAAATTTAGATTTCTCCTCTGTATAGACACAAAGATAGATAAATACTCATGCTATCTAAATGGAAAAGTTCTTCTACAGTATAAACGAGCTCAGAAAACACACCTCAATCTGGTCGACCATGAAACTCATCTGATATTACACCAGTCTTATGAAAGACAAAATCCACCATGGAAGTTCAACATTTAAGGCCGTGGAGCCAGGGGCGACAAGGACGTGCTCACCATCACGGAAACCCCATCTCTTCCTTTGTCCACGGAGTCAGAGGAGCACTTCCCTGAATGCCCTGGCCACGCTGCCAAGGCGACCCCATGATATCAATCAGCCTAAGTAATACCCTCATTAGGGAGCTTAGCACACAGAATGTTAGCCTCTTTATCCCATAATGGGGAATTCGCTCTCTTATCTCAGGTGCAAGGAGATGATCCATTTCTGCGGGAAATCGTGGATCGGATGAAATGATTATCATCACGTGGCTGGAGGAAGCTAGCACGTAAGTATAATTCTTGGTGTATGCATGTACAGTTGAGGCCAAAAGTTTATACACCCATGGAATTCAGGGAAATTTGTTCGCTCGCTTAACATCGCAAAATTAACTATATCTTCAGAAACATGAATACTACCATGATAAATTTAGTATCAAATGAAAGAGTTTATTAAGTTGTTTCACATGATTGGGATGCCATTGGGATTAAAGTATATCTCGTGTGGAATTTCTGTAGAAGAAAAATAGAAATATTCGTGCCAAATGAGGGAAAAATTTGAGGGAAAGCGGCTGAAATGCAGATACTGAATCTCATTTTGAAAATCTGATTTTGAGAAAAGAAACCACCCAAAATATGGTCATTTCAAAAAGAATAATTCATCATGTTATCAGGGTATTTAAGAATATGAATGAATTTGATAAGGAATTTTAATTTTTCTGTAAATGACATGGAGGTACAAGTATCCCCCTACCAGTATGTCTTGCAGCAGAATAAGGTGCAAGTAGATCTACATGTACCTCAAATATAGAGAAGAGACAAAATTTTTTAAGTGATGCCACTTGCTTGGCATGAATGACGACTATTCCGTGCCATTTATTTCATTGCAACCCAGGAGAGGAAGTGATGGGTGTATGTGAGATGCATGCAAGATACTGTCAATGTCGACGACCTGCGGCTGACATGCGGGGATCAAAGATAGTTACCCACAAGTCACACACAAGGCAGGGAATGACGTGAAAGTGCCCTAAGACCCAACTTCACCACATGAAGCATGAAAGGAAAGGATACAGGGTGCTACATAAGCACTTGCCCAATTGCCCAGGGCAAGTAAAGTTAGAGTCCGGCAAGTGTTTTGAAGTAAAGACCAACAAATTAGGGCAAGCAAAATTCTCACAGTAGAATGAACAAAATTTGGTCATGGCAGGCAGGATAAAGTCACTTTGGAAAAAGAAATGCAATAACAAGATACATCACTTCATGTCAAAACAGAAAAAAAAAAGGTCAATGGTTTATAAAACCATAATACTTTCTTTTGAAGAGGTAAAACTTTTTTTTCAAGGATTTTTATGTACAGTCCTTGTATGACAAGGCTTCTCTGTAGAGCAATGTTTACATTACAGCGCAAATGGGGGAAATAAAAAGGACATCATAAAATCAAAGTTAATGAGAAGGGCATCAAAGCCATGACATTGATTACCTTGGATCAATCTAAGCCATGAAGATATTTACAAACCCAAACAGACCACACCCTGAACGTTTTTGCTGATAACAGATGAAATGACATTTAGATTTTATCTGAACACAATGGAACCCTTGACATGTAATCTTAAACAAATTTGATATTCCAGGGTATATGGATTAAGCTGATATATAGGCTAGACACCATCAGAGGAATATTTAAAATGAGGTTAGTTTCCTAAGGGTAATTGGCACACTCGGAAATATTATTCATGAAAAGACAGATTTTGATAAATTAGTTCTGAATTTCGTTGAAGGCATGAATTCACTGCAGTTTCATATATATATCTCAGAAGTTAAAGATGACTTTATTTGATGTTTATCTTTATGTCTTTCTCACTACCCTCATCTCATCCTTCACCTCAAATAAAGTATAAAAAAAATTGTCCTATTTCTTAATTCCTTCAATTTCCTTTGCCCTTTGTTTGCCCTGTTTTCATGTTGTGAGTGTGTCTAGTGGATTCATTTTACTAACAAAAATAAGAACATGACACACAAACTCATTTCTCTCTATTAAACTTCCTTCCCTTTTCTGTCATATTCATTATTTACCCCCCCCCCTCCCCTCTGTTTTCCCCATATTTTGCATTACTTCTTCAATCTTCAAACAAGTTAATCAGTATTACTCTTCAGATTGTTGTTGCCACTGCATTGTACCATATGTTGTCAAATCAGTTATTTTCTATTCTCACATTGTTAGTATCATTTATATAAAAAAAGAGAAATGAGTGTACACATATATCACTGTACACCTAGCAACACTACTTGTACCCCTACCTCTCCACCTTTCCCTCTCTCTACCCATATGCCATATTCTGTAATTTGACCCACAATATATGCAAGGGATGCTTTACATTCGTTTATGACACTTTACCCTTTCCAACAAAGGTGAAATTCCTTTTCGCCACTGTGTTAATTACATGATTAACATATGGAAAAAGAAAAACCCTATACTGGGCAGAGTCTCAAGAAATGATAGATCATAACCTATTGGTGACTGAATAATGTTGCTATCACACACATTTTCCATTGACTTCAGCCTGCATATATGCGGGCCCAGTCTTGAATGGGTTAAAATGCTACAGACTGGGTTACTGATCCCCGAAAAAAGGAGGGGTATTAACACACCTTCATTCTTCCATTCCAGAGGGTGCGACCTTGGACACGCCTGGTAGCACATCACCCTTGCTGACATCTGCTGATGCAACCCCTGTAGCTCCGGTAACCTCTGTGACTGTTTTCTCTCTAGCAGAGAGGATGAGTCCAACCTCCTTGAAGGCTGCGTTGACTAGCAGTTCTTCCGAGTTTGCCAGGCCATCGGCCAAGCCTTCTTGGATCAGTGAGTAGTAGATAGGAAGTGTTTGGGTGGTGCTCTCGTAGAGGCTGATCATTGGTATCGGGCCATCCTCCTGCAAAAGACAATGAAGAATGAAGGTGAGGACTTCTAAGAAGAAATAAATACCTGGATTCTTAGAAATGGTTAGCAAAATGCCACGTCTCAGCCTCGGGGCCGTTTCATAAAGTTGTTCGAAAGTTAGAGCCACTTTAAGAACGACTGGTGAACCTTTCTTACACGCTAAATCAAACGCTATTGGTGTACACCTTTTACCACAATAAAGGATCACCAGTCGTTCATAAAGTCGCTCTTAACTTACAAACAGCTTTATGTAATACCCACCTGTTCTCACTATGGGGGTCTGCATTGATAAGAATCTTCCACTATTAAAATCTGGCACTCATTGCAATATCAGATGTGCCGAATTAGCACTCGTGTCCACACTGATAAAAACAGTGACATGTAAATGAGAGTTTGAAGATTTAAAGCCATAGGGAGTTTTTCATGAAACATATACTTATAAATGTATCTACTGTTATAAGCTACCAAAATACATGCATCTGATTGTATCAGAGCATATTAGTAAGTAAAAAAATAACTTTACATCTGTTTCAAGTAACACTCCCACGTAAACCATCTACTTTTCAAACCATGTAGTCACATGACAAGGTTTCAAGATGAAATGTCAATCTCTAAAAAGGTCCCTAGTGATAACACGGACTCTTAAATGATAAGAGACAATGCTCATGTATAAAAAAAAACACTAAGCAAGTTCACATGGGATAGTCTAACCATTTAGCTAAAGAGGAATATACATTGTACATTATGTGAAAACCCCAGGCAGGGTTGACTCCATTGGGGTCTCTTCCCACACATTGGAGTTAATAGAAACGGCAAACATGAACAATGCAAAAAATAAAATGATATTCTTTCGGTCAGGTTTGGTAATACCTCAGAGATGCTACACAGGATGTCTGTGATGAAAAGGCAAATGAGACACAGCTGGAGATAAACACATAAAAAGGGGAAAAGAGAAAAGATGCGTTCAGGGACAAGGAGGAAACTAAACAATAAAATTTGAAGAAATATATTAGACCATAGGAGAGAAGTTGGGGGAAAGAATGAGGTAATCAAACAGAAAAAAAACTGAAGATTAGAAAAAAAAGAAAACAGGAAAGAGGAAGAAAGATAAAGATGACAAAAGTAGTTGACAATATTGTCAAAAATGAAAGAAAAAAGAATAAGATAATAAGAAGCTGAAGATGACAAAATAATTGTCAAAAATGAAGAAAAAAGATGATGAAGATGACAATGTAGTTGATGATTGTGTCAAAACTGTCAATGTTGATAAATCAGAATAAAATTTAAGAAAGGAGGAGGGGAGAGGGAACATATTAATGGAAAATAGCAGATAATTGAGAAACACATGGGCAAGATGATATATAAAAAGGAAGAAATGAAGAAAGAAAGAGTGAGGCTGAAGAGAAGAAAGGAAAGGAAAGCAATACAAGCTTAAAAGATAAAGAGAAGGACTGCAGGACAAAAATGTGGGCATGACGAATGAAGGAAGGAATTATAAAGGAGTAAGAAAGAGAAACAGAGAGGGTGCAAAAGAACAAAGACAAGTCCAAATATCCCTTTCAAAACAAAGTCAGACAGAAATCTAAAAAAACTACAAGGTTCAAGAAAGAACAAGAACACGGTTCTGATAAAATGACTGGCTTAGAGCTTTGCATTTTAAGAGGCTTCAGTTTCAATAAATCAAATTCTCAATGGATCTCTGAAACATGCCTGCATAGGGGGAATTATTTCTAAACGACAAACCATGAGTGGCTCCTGTCGATACTTTACCCAGTCAATAGGCCCTACAGAAATCAATGAATGTGCAGAGACAATCATGTGGGAAAAGAAACTGGAGATGTGTTTCTCATATCTCAATTAAAGTCACTCTGAAAATGGAACGGACAATAAGGAATGAATTAACAGATGCAGGGAATGCACAAGAAAGAACTTCAAGAAAGGGACATATTTTTTATGGTTTGTTTGTGCTAAAAATGTAATCAAGTGGAAAATTAATACTGTGCAGTTAGAGCCCTAAGGATATATTTTGATTTAGATTGATCTGAGAGCCCCTCCCGAGTTCTCAATGCTGAAAGAGTCCTCTAGGCTAATTGACTAATGAAAGCTCAAAGCAATACTTACATTCTTTTTTTTTTGGGGGGGGTAAAAATAGAGTTACTGTTCAACTTAGTATACTCTTCATATTGCAGAAATTGATATTTAATAATAAATATTCGCTTTTTTTTGGGGGGGGGGGAGTTTAGATATACCATGTCAGACAGTGGTGACAAAACATTATGATCTGACAATGGTTTTGAACTTCACAGGTTCACACCTTTGTTCGATCAAAACGTCCAGTACCACAGTTGCGATTTTAAACAGACTCCAACATCTATTTCTTTTTCACCCCTTTTAATCAACTCCCATTCGCGATTATAAAAGCACAAACAACAACTTATCCACCATCCACCTTTCTTGCTACAGTTTTAAACATCAACGTCTGGTGAGAAGTTGATGGCATCGACCATCAGCGACAGATGATATCATATTAGTAAGGAGATCTTTGATGAGCAAGTTGGCTAATGACAGTGGAGCTCCCTGTTGATTTTCAATGTCCCTGTGAAAATAAGCAATCAATTCATTGTATTTCAGGGAGGAAATGCTTTGCTTCCAATCTCCTTTTCTATCCATCTCCCTTACTCCCAAAGAAAATCAACTCTCAAACATTTTTTTCTCTTGCTAGATCGACTTCCGCTTCTTTTTTCTAATGTTCTCTTAATCTCTAAAAAGTCACCAAATAATTGCATCTCAAACCCACAATAAATTTCTTCAACGTGCTCCTGGTCCCCTCTATTTCCTGTGTACTCACAACATCTTAAAATACATGAAAATATCCAGGCTGTTCTGCAATTGCCCAACATTTGTCCATTCCCAAAGGAATGTTTTTTTTAATGCTTTTTTTTAAACAAGGGGGAGGGGGCATCCATATAACCGCTTTAAAGAAAAAATAATTATTTTGAATTATAACAAAAAAAATCCAATAAATGACTGGAATATGTTTGGGCAAATAATTTCATCACACTCACCATTAAAAAGCGGAGACCTATACATATCTTATCAAAACCTGCGGACATTTGCTACTGAAGGAATGATAGCTAAAGCTCAGAATGGCACTTTCTTCACACAAACACCACATTGACTGTATTGCTTCTTAAGCAAATTTACTATTCCCGTTTTTGTGCTACATGTATGAAAAAAAGCAAAAGAAGTTAAATTGAATTACTAAAATTCAATTAAAAAAAATTACCTGGTAATAGAAAATGTGAGGCAAGGAAGAACTTATTGTTCGAATCAAATTGATCATCGTTATCATGCTTTTAATGACTAACACTAAAATATTTTTTTCTTTTACTAGATTATTTAGTACAAAATGAAATAATGATTGAGTTGAGAATGGAAATGATTTTTTCAGGTAAAAAAAGGATTTCCTGCTTCGAAATGCAAAATCAACTAAGAAATATACTCTTAATTTTCACGGAACAGTTGTGAAATCTGAACAACATGACAAATGACTGGATTATGGAGGAGTGTCAGGAAGGCTTAGTTGCTCAGTAATAATTGGAAAGAAGGGGAATGTACAGATTTTCAAGAAAACTAAAGTGGTTTTAAATCTAACCAATGGAGGCGATCAGAAGGTATTCACAGAAAGTGTAATGGCCAGCATGAAACTTGCGAGTGTATATTCCCTGGTGAGAACTGCTACTTCAAAGCTATGGGGCCCATTTCATGTTATGACAAACCCATTTTGAAAAAAAACAATTGTTCTTCAAATCTTACTGAAACAAGTTTGGTTTGGATTATCGGCTGATGCATGGATGTATTTTATTTTGCCCCATTCATGTTTATGACTAATGTTGTTTTTTTTAATGAAATTTAGTAAATAGTATATTAGATGTTCTCTCTGAATTTCATGAAACTTTTCCCTTTAAAGTACTAGCATGAATACTTGTGAATCTAGTTTCACCATTTAAAAAAAAATTGACTGCCAAATGCAATTTACATGAAGTATATGCCCCAAGCTAAATGATTTTTTTTCATTTCCGAATGTAACTCTTCAAAAGCCCATGATAGAGTAAGAATCTTCAGACTTAATTTCTCAAAATGATACAAATAATCCTTAAAATAAAAAAAAAGAATAACATTTTCTGTACAATGAGTCCAATAAAAATAAAACCGAGATTAAGCGAAGATTTATCAGAAGTTAATAATAAATACAATAGACAAATTATGACCTACGATTGGAAAGCTTTAGAGTCTTTTCTCTCATCTGGTAGGGAAAAAAATATTTTTCATTCACAAATCGAAGTGAGGATACCAAAAAGTAATTTGGCGGGGGTATCTGAATTTCAAAAAGAATATCACATACCTATAAAAGAAGTTCAATATCTGCTCTTTTATTCAATGCCTCAAGTCACAGAAATGGTCAAGAAATAACAAAATTCTCTTCTTTCAAAACAATGCTTGTACTTCAAAAATTCCATGAAACAAAATTTCCACTGGTTGTAAAACATGGCTGCCATATGAAATTTTCTTCCCTTAAATGTAGATTTCGCTCTGTATATTATGAATATAGAAAGGTATTTTGCAGGGTAGAAAATATCTTTTATTCTTTAGGGACTATTTTCACATTGGGGAAATTGCTCAATTTGGGGGATATCTCATTGATTTCAAATACTACATTTTAAAAGAACAATGAGCAATTATGCATTCAATTAACTAATTCTTCTGCATTATTTTGAATATACTGAAAATTTCTAAACATTCTTGATTTTTGTTTGCGGAAGATCTTGAAGAAAATATAAAAACAATGGCTGCCCCACAAAGCATAACAAGTTTTAGGAGAAAATTGTCTGTAATGAGGGCGTTTCCCTTTCGTAGGCTGAAATCTAATCAAAACCATGGCTTCCCTACATAAATTTCTGAATTTGAAATGCAGGTTGTGATCAAACAAGTGACAAAATCAGGCAAGCAGCACCATCTTAACTGAAATACTCTAAACAACAAATTGACAAAAACAAGGGTGGAGTGGCAGGGAGAAGTGTGAATTGCGATTCTTGTAGCAGAAATACCAAAACGTTGCTCAACAAGTCTGTCAACAACAAACTCTTCCTTATGTCAACCTATAGGTTTATATCGCACTCGAGATATAAAAGTGATACATTCCAATGTGAGCAAAAGGGAAAATGAAGAGGTCCATATGAGACGGTTTTGCCACAAGTCAAAATAACAATAAGGCATAATTATTGGATAATGTTGTTTTACACCAAGGAGTCTAAGTTTTACTTAGTCAAAGAATCAAAGATCCTTATGCAAATAGCTTAAAATCAAATGCCTGTGGAATATAGATGACCATTTAAACATTTCTGCTAGGGGGTGCTATATCCTGAGATTTTTCATGTATAATAAAGTTTGATTTGCCCTTTTGCAATCTAGGCTAACTTTTTTAGACATCCATCTCTCATCAAATCAGCAAATTGCCTGGGTGACACCTTCATGAATGCCGCTCTGGTTGATCTGTCACTCCTTCGAAGGGATTATTCCCAGGAAAGTGGTAATGCTGGATCTTTTTAATGTATAGATTAACAAAGTTGCACTTGACCAATTACTATAAGTAATCCACGCAGACAATGTTAGAAAACTATACAGCAAGTTTTGAAATATCGATACTATTAATCGTGATTCCTACTTATCGGAATGGTACAACTGAAAATATCAACATGTATACTGTTAGCCACAGATGTAAATGACTTTGTGTTATTGCGGACTTGTTCCCCAATGAACTGAGGAGCTTTGTTCTACAGATTCATAATAACAAAATGTGAATTCTGAAGATTTCACAATCAATATTATTTTTAAAAAGGGATCTCATCTGAGGTTACAATTTAACAATGTCCATTTTTCTTAGAAGTATGACAGATGACACCATATTCCTGAACTGAATGTATTTTTCGAAGGAATTTCACACAACTTATTTAAGAATACAGCTAAAGATACAGCTTTAATAAACCAGTGTCTGTACTTTCAGTGAATACTGAAACTTTATAAGTTCAATACAACCCTTCCCTATTTGAATGACACAACATACACACTTTTCCACATAAGGCTAGTCAATAGATATTGATGAATGCCTATCCACTACATGTGGAAATAATAATTAAGTCAATATTGATACCAAAATATAAAGTCATTTTGTTTTCATTCTTTAACCTGTCGCCAACTGGAACCAGATGATACTTGTACACAGCCTATGGGAATTACATAATTTAATATTCTGTAGATTATCTGATGTGCAATACTCACCTTTTCACAGAATAATAAATATAGCAAATTAAACCATCAATTTCTGAATGCTTAAATTTCCAACCAAACGACTTGATACATATTTCCATCCAATTTCCTAAGGCAGCAAATGCAATTATTGCTAAACAGCAATGTACAGTAGATAAATACATTCATATCTACATCTGATGAATGCATCTCTGATATTCATCTCTATCTCACGTGAATGTGTTCATACCAGTACCACAATAGAAAATGCAATCATTGTTTTTGCATTTAAACTATATAATGGTGGTTAAAATTTAGTGTACCCCACAAGAAAATTGACATATTTAAAGTGTTCATATTTGGCAACATTTAAGATATTAAGTTGTGAAGTCAGGGAATTAAGTCTGCATCAAGAAGTGCACTATGTGGAGGGGATCACTAAATTTGGCACTGAGTTCATATCTACTGACGATGAATGCATTTGTAATTTGTAGCTGCTTCAACAATATACACTCTTAAAACAAGCTCCAATTAATATACAATTGAAAATGCAATCATTGCTCTTGCAGTCACGTAATGATTATTACTGTGTTTATATCTACTGATGATGAATGTCCATGTACATGTATGATGTGCTATCGAATCTGTAGCTGCTTCATGTTTAGTTATAGATACATATACATTATATGCTCTCAAACACTCAAAGTAATCTCCAATGAATATGTTCTTACCACAATCGAGAATGCAACCATTGTCCTTGCAGTCAGACTATAAATAGCATTGAGTTCATATCTACTGATGTTATGGATGATACATTATACACTCTCAAAATGATATCTTATGAACGTGTTCATACCACAATAAAAATGCAATCCTGTTCTTGCAGTCATGTATTATGATATGAACTGATTTCATAGCTACTGATGATAAATGCATTTGTGCTATCAAATTTGTAGCTGCTTCATGTTTAGTGTACAGATAAATACTTTCTCAAAAACTCTCAAAGGAATCTCCAATAATTATGTTCATACCACAATTGAAAAGGCAACCATTGTTCTTGCAGTCAGACTATAATTAGCACTGAGTTCATATCTACTGATGTTATAGATACAGATCTATACATTATACACTCTCAAAATGATATCCAATAAACATGTTAATACCACAATCGAAAATGTAAGCATTGTTCTTGCAGGCATTTAATAGTACAAGAATCTAATGTGCTACCAATTATGTCGCTGCTTCATGTTTTGTTACAGATACAGATACATCATATACTCTCAAACTCTAAAAGTAATCTCAATTTATTATGTTCATACCAGTCGAAAATGCAATCAATGTTCTTGCAGTCATGTAATGATTTGCAATGAGTTCATATCTACTGATGATGAATGTATTTGCGCTATCAAATCTGTAGCAGCTTCATGTGTTGTATCTATACAATATACACTCTCAAAATTACCTACAATGACCATGTTCATACCACAATCGAAAATGCAATCATTGTTGTTGCAGTCATGTTATAATTAGCAATGAGTTCATATCTAGTGATGATGAATGTATCATGTGATATCAAATATGTAGCTGCTTCATGTTTAGTTACAGATACATCATACACTCTCAAACTCTCAATGTCATCTGCAATAAATATTCTCATTGCACAATCGAAAATGCAACCATCGTCTGGCAGTCACATAATAATTAGCGCTGAGTTCATATCTACTGAAGATGAATGCATTTGTGCCATCTAAAATTGAAGATACTTTGCGTTTCGTTACAATATACTCTCAAGTCCTCCTCAGTAAGTTACTTGAAGTGATGCAGTCACCTCTAATAAGCAATCATTTCTCCAGTACGCACGGTCAAGGATACTACTGTGTTCACATCTACTGAAGATGAATGTATCAAGTATGATTCTGATTCATGTTTGGTTACAATACTCTCATACATGTTCATGAATTGATATTATACAGCCACCTGTAATATTTGCCTAATATGCATAGTCATGGATACTACTGTATTTGTATCTACAGATTGCATTTTTCAGCATTCAAACACAGAAATAGCTACTAAACATTTTGTTAAAATATACTCTAATCCTATTAAGTAGTTGACTTGAAACAAGACTTCATTACAAATGCTATCATTTCTTATAAAGTATGCAAGGTCAAAAATAGTATTACTGAGTTCCTATCTACTGATGATGAATATATTTGCACATTCAAACAAGTATCCAGATATAGCTGGTGTTTTCTTAAGGTATACTCTTGTCCATCTAAAGTAGCTTACAATAACAGTTACCCCCGTCTTTATTACAGATGCAATCATTTCCTCAGTACGCAAGGTCAAACCTTTTACCAGGTTCAAAGCTACTGATGAATACATTCGTACCAAACAAAAAAATCTGTAGCTACTTTACGTTTGATGTCCTTCTCGGTAGCTGACTTTAAATGATATAATCGTATCAATTACATTCATTTCATCATGAATCTGTATGTAGACATTTTGACAGCCCTGGAAGGGCAAACTACCTGATGTATTCATACCAGTGGTCTGAATAGTATAACATCAAGATCCAGATCAAGAATATCAATTTTTTCGTTAAAGCTCACGAAAGAGGAAAATGCTGCAGACAATAACCTCACGGGTGTGGTCTACCCCCTGACATAATCTCTTTGCCACAGTCATATCAGCAAAACCACCTCCAGACTGACCAAAGATATCAAATCATTACCAATAAATGTACCATCGGTCAACATGTCGTTGGTTTTGTTGGCGTGACTGTATCTTTACAGTAAAATCTTACCTCTATGGCTGCTACAAGGACTCCATTGGACACCATATCAACAACCCTCTTTGTGGCACCTGCTGGCCACTGGGTACCTGACTGAATTTGCTTAATATCCAGTGTATCTTTACAGTTAAATCTTACCTCTACAGCTGCTACAAGGATTCGGTTGGACACCATGTCAACCACCCTCTTGATGGCAGCTGCGGGCCACTGGGTACCTGACTGTAGAGGTGTTTTTGGTGGAAGCTTGGCGGGCACTTGGATACCAGTCAGGCGACAACGGCGACACTGCAATGGTAGGTCAAGGAACTGTGCTGGGAGCTGACGAATGCTGGAATGATAGAGATGAATACAGAGAGATTTGTAAGACGTATGGGATCCAAGAAGATGGTAAAAAGAGTTTAATGGAAGGATGGGTAATGGTGAAACAACACCAACAAAAAATGCACTTGGATAGAGGTTATTACATGTAGATGATGGCACTGCAATAGGTCAGAAATCAGTGTGCACAACACAAGATCCTAGGTGAAGAGAGTTAGATAATGTATGTAAGACAAAACAACACATTTTGCAGTTTTTCTTCTATAGAATTCCAAGACACTAATTGATTGCAATATTACTATCAATCTCAAATGCAAGTCAAGCCAGGGAAGTTGAAAATGATATCGACACTGATAAGTACAATTTTTTTCAAAAATTGTACTTAAAATCATAAAAATTAAGAAAGGAAGCTCAAGAAAAGTTTTGTGATTTCATATCACAGAACCAGAGCTGCCAACCTGAACAAGAACATTTCAGTATTTTCAAGGCTGAAAATCAGTATTTTGTTGAGGAAATCAGTATTTTCACAGGAATACCATAGGACAACACATAAACTGAAACTTCAGAAATCAGTATTTTGCATGAAACCATCAGTATTCTTCTCTATTTCAGTACTAAATTCAGAAAATCAGTACTACTTGGCAGCTCTGCAGAACCATTCAATTTGTTTCATGATTGTTGCTGTGACTAGTAATATCAATATTGAAATATTCAGAAAATTGGGGACAGTCAAAATGAAAATATTAGGTCTGCATATGCATTTTAAGCCAAAGGAATAACATTGTGGGGTAGTGAGCTAATCCCCTTCTCCTGGCGGTAATCAGACTATATTATTGGCATTAGTCTGGGTAAGCTTAGATAATCACTGATGATATCAACCAAATAATGAGCACTATCATTTGCATATGTAATATACATTGCCATTAAACCACTGATCCTTCGATCAGAAATAAATCTAGAAAACATTTTCTCATGGGCAAACATACTTTATACTTTGTATATTTGAATATTTTTTGTAAACTCCTAGACTATTGTTATGTGATGATAAGACATATCTCACATATTCAATATTATATCAATACATAATCTATACTTAATCAATACTTCTACAGGAAGTATACCAGCTCCAACTTTCATTAGAAAGTATTACTCATTCTTCTTCCAGCTAAACTTCTGACGCACACACATTTTATGAGTTTCTTATTCACTACATTTCATGTTCTCCCTAAAAGGTCAACTCCCCCAATTCAGAGTAAAGTTATGACGTACAGATTGTTTTGGTCAAGCGTCCAAGGTTGACCAACACCTGTTTGATCGTAAAGAGTCTAGACCAGACCAATATATAAGGGGTTCACTTCTGAACCCAAATCATATTGTTGGAGATTACTTCAGAGATTGTTAGAGATTACTTCAGAGATTGTTAGATTGGTTGCAGATTACTTTACAGATTGTTCCAGCATACAGACAGCTACAGAAGAGTTTATATTTTATACTGCAGAGTATAGTCACCATCAGACTTACTCATGTTCTTGTATTATTTGTCATCATCATCACCTTAGCTATCATCTTCAATAAATGTATATATGAACTGTACAGGCTTTGTATTGACTCCTTCATTTAAGTCTGGTTGAAAGTTAAAGTGCAATCGATCCAGCCCCCAACACAACATGGCGGAGAACCCGTATTCAACCAGCGACAACAATTATGACAAAAGAAGGAGAATTGCTCTCTGTTAACTATTAATTTAACTTCTACCTCCTCAAAATCAAACTTAATTGGCTGCTGAAGTTTTCTTGCTGAAATGTTATTGCGATGTACTGACACAACGGTTGCGACAGCAATATACCTCAATGATGATGATTACGACAGTGAAAATGAAAGGAGATATGGAAAGAGACCAAGACAGACAGTTCAAAGTGTACTTTCCAGACGGAAGAACAGACGAAAGAAAGAGATGGACGAACAACAACAACAAAAAAAAAAACCTGATGGTACAACGGACATCGACAAAGGTAACGACGACGACGACAAAAGACTGGTATGAACATGGAGATGGCAGAGAGACTGAATCCAACTATTATGACTTCAATCTTAACCATGTTACTTGCCATGCAAGCCAATACTGAACAGAAGAAGACCATGACAGATAGAGACTGTGTTCAGACTGAGGACAATTTATATTCCTATTGATGTTTCATGTTCATGTTTTATATTCCCTTTGCTTCTAAATTTACTTCTGATATTTGGATGGCTCTGGTAAGTCAGACTACTTTTAGTATTATTTTGTGATCATGAGTGTAATCATATTTTAGTTAAAAAGAAAAAAAATGTATTCTACATTTAGAATTTAACTTAAGTTATTTCAAGTTGTATGAATTGATAGAATTTTAACATGAATATTTGTTAGCATATTGGTGAATATTAGAAAGCAAAATAAATAACTGATTCTCTATATATCGCTATGAAATAATAAGTACTTACCTGTATATCATAATTTAATTACGACTGGTTTTAGTATTAATGATTTTCTTTCGTATAATATGTTACTTCTTCAGTCAATACAAGGTTATTAAAAATGTTCAGAGAGAATATAAATCAAAGTGTTGAAGGATTGACAAGTGAAATAAGCGTGAACTCCCATGTAGGGGAAATGTGAATGCATAATTTATGAAAATAATGCTAAGATGCATAAGCTTGAATTAATCTTCTGATGTGATTTATGTTTCATTTGAGTTTATAATTCAGGACAATATTACATTATGGTATTTTCAAACGAGATATTACTGAAAAGTAACTTATGTATTTCAGTCGAATCTATATAATGTCAAATGGTTAACATGTAAAGCAAAGTATTTTCCAGTGATGAATGATACTGGACTACACTATTAATGTGTAAGGAATACCAAAATTACATTGTGCGCTCCAATGTTAGAGTATTTCACCACTTTGTGTATAGCATGAATATAGTCAAGTTTGAAAGTACTTGAAATGACCGGTATAAGACATTATCCGAGCAAATTTGGAGTGGAACTCATACAGAGTAGGATGATTTGGTTAGTGCGTAAAACTATTGTTTATATACTTCAGAATTGGAAGTGGAAATAGATGCACATCTCCCTAAAGATATGAGGACACCCGCAGCTCGAAAACCGATTGATTTATATGATTTATTGTGGAGTAATACTTAGCTGTACTTATCATAATGTATTGATACTGTTTTGAGACATCTCAAATTACCCAAATCTTATTGACAAAATAGTGTAATTGTACTTTGTAAGAACAAAATATTGTTTTATAGGAACATTTTGTTTCCAATTTATATTCAAACATTTCATTGATTATGATTTGAGTATAGGATATATATTTTTCCAATTTAATTTAGGTTTATTAAGGTACAAATTGATAGGACTTGTATTTTCATATGATGTTATTTTAGGTTTAGTTGATATATTTAGATAGTATAGGTTTAGTAGATATTAACCATTGCTATATTGTAGAGTGTTAAAGGAAACTAGTATTAGTAGAAGATAAATTAAAAAGTTTCACAATATTATTATTTTGTTTTACATGAAATTCAATTGTTTAACTATGTTGGACTTGGACCATTAGTTCAATATATTTTTTTAAACAAATGTGGGAAAGCCACATTTTCTAACAAAAGGGGATGTTATGTGATGATAAGACATATCTCACATATTCAATATTATATCAATACATAATCTATACTTAATCAATACTTCTACAGGAAGTATACCAGCTCCAACTTTCATTAGAAAGTATTACTCATTCTTCTTCCAGCTAAACTTCTGACGCACACACATTTTATGAGTTTCTTATTCACTACATTTCATGTTCTCCCTAAAAGGTCAACTCCCCCAATTCAGAGTAAAGTTATGACGTACAGATTGTTTTGGTCAAGCGTCCAAGGTTGACCAACACCTGTTTGATCGTAAAGAGTCTAGACCAGACCAATATATAAGGGGTTCACTTCTGAACCCAAATCATATTGTTGGAGATTACTTCAGAGATTGTTAGAGATTACTTCAGAGATTGTTAGATTGGTTGCAGATTACTTTACAGATTGTTCCAGCATACAGACAGCTACAGAAGAGTTTATATTTTATACTGCAGAGTATAGTCACCATCAGACTTACTCATGTTCTTGTATTATTTGTCATCATCATCACCTTAGCTATCATCTTCAATAAATGTATATATGAACTGTACAGGCTTTGTATTGACTCCTTCATTTAAGTCTGGTTGAAAGTTAAAGTGCAATCGATCCAGCCCCCAACACAACATGGTGGAGAACCCGGGCAAGATCACAAAATAATACTCTGGAAATAGCTTTGATGAAGTCTTGAGAATAAAACATTATTTGGTTTCTAAAAAAGCAATACATAAAATCACATTACGAAGTTTCATACATGTTTGGGAAAAGAGAATGAAGAACCATGTATAAAATATATTATAAATAATCATTTCATCTTTATCAAAACAGAAATATGTAAGAATCAAAATACAAACTGAGATCACTGAACATGGGTATAGAACGGTAATAATTTGGTGATCACAAACACAAATTATCACACCAAAATACATGTAAGGGCAGGATAACAACAAATGAACAATGCTTTAGGGAGTCTAAAAATAATCATATAATCACTTCGCAATCAGGAAAACATGAAGGGGCTGGGAGAGGAAGGACCGATGGTGAAGAAGGTTAAACAAAACTTAAAGATTGAATACAATCACCCTTTCCTATGGCACATCATCGATGCCACAATTTGGGTCGCTCTAAAAAAATGGCACAGTTTATTGTCTTAACCACCTTTTTTGCAATCTAGCACTCCAGATTTCCCTTTACTTATTTTTTCTAATGGATAGATTGCCACTGCACCCCATATGTATTTGCTTGGTGGCCAGCGATGCTTAAAGTTTGAAAATGTATCTGAAAAATGATTAAAAATCTATAGCAGTAACATCCATAAACAAAATCATTGAAATTGCATTTTCAGTAAATCTTGCAATGTTTCTATTACATAATATTTAAACAATAAAATGGAAGGATGGCAAATGCACCACAAATGTGTTTGGTGACCTATGATGCTGTGCATGTACCTTGAAATGCAACTGCATTTCAAACACCCTTTATAATATTTACATCCATTCCACAATAATTCATCATCTGAATTAAAATTTCCATATCTTTCAGCATTTCTTTAGATTTTGTTCGAGCAATGACAGGGTCAAATGGCCATTAAAGGGGAAGTTCACCCTGACAAAAAGTTTATTGTAAAAAAATAGCAGAAAAAATAATAAAAGATATTGCCGAAGGTTTGAGGAAAATTCATCAAATAATTAAAAAGTTATTAGAATTTCAATTATTTGATTTGTGACGTCATATGCGAGCAGCATTCCTACATAGCGAATGGTAAAAATCAATGAAATGTAATTTTCTCAGAAAATTGAAAATGGTTTTCACTGTAACTTTTGTATATCAATAGACAAATCATTTCACACCCGATCATGAAAAGAAAACAAAATTAAGTCATCAGGAACCATACAAAATTTGAAATTCATACATTTTATATTACATAACACGTGGGGCAGCTGCTCGTTTATGACATCACAAATCGAAAATTTTGAACTCTAATAACTTTCTTACTCTTTAACGGATTTTCCTCAAACCTTCACCAATATTTTTTTACTATTTTTTCTGCTATTTTTACAACAAAGTTTTCTTCAGGGTGAACTTCCCCTTTAATATACATACAGCATGTGCTTGGAGGCAATTCATGCCTTGGCTTGAAAAGTGGACAAGTTGATAAGATTAACTTCCGTAATAAAGTCATTTGTAATCCCCATACAATTTATATTTGGATCTTGGAGTTGTTAGGAACAAGAAACAAAGGAAATAAAGAAAATAAGTATAAAGAAAGTGATGAAAAAAGCAAAAAAGAGAACAAAGACACCGTGTAATAAAGCATGCAAATCAAGAGATAATTACTGAAAGTTAAGAAGTGGGGGAGATCACAATAAAGAATAATGAGATAAAAAAGAGAACAATCACTTTTACTTGATGGATCTTGGGTCATCTTTCATGATATCATCCACTCAATTCACTAGACGATTCTTGGTAAACATACCTACAGGGTAGCCAAAGGATGCCTGGGATTTGTGTATCTAAGCTTCAGAGGGTGGAAATTATTCATTTGATGAGAAATAATGCATCTTTGGATAAATACTGGGCATGGGGTCAATTAGGATGATGCTTGATCTTCGTGTCCTTCTAGTCTACAGGCAAAGACCTTTCATTGGTTTTCGCAGTCTGCATAGTGCATAATGCAGGGCCTGAAGTAGTTGGACTAGATGCACTGTGGCATGTAGTCTTCACTCTTGACATGGTATAATAGGTTATACATGTAGTGTCAAATTTGAGTCTGTGCTTGTAGACTAATGCTAGATGGAACATTTCGTCAGTGATTTCATGAACTGGCTCAAACCTCGGCTGGTCTCCAAAACATGATTTAGAGATAATCGCTTTCAAAGTTCGAATGTTTTTCAGACCGTCATAACTTCACCCTTCGAAATAAACCAGATTATTTATACCAATCTAAAGCATACATTCTATTCTTTCATAATATGCACAAGTGTGTCCGCAATCCGTATACATTCTCTCAATATTTGAAAAGGGGTGCATGTATAGCTGCCAATTTTTCCACAAAACAGGGGGTTTGGGCCAGATCGTAAAATCACACGTACCATGCGCACTGATTTTTAGCATCACAAACCACGGTTTGAGCCAGTTCCTTTAATCATTTATGCCATGCAATAAATAGATTTAGAAAATTTGACCGAAAATTAGGTTTGAGCCGGTTCGTAAAATCACTGACGATATGGAATAAAAGAGGGGCTGACTGATGAGGAAAACTGAGGTTCGAAAAGGCATTCCCAAGAGGGTATTTGAATATCCTTGAATTTTACTTTTTATACAAGGAAGGGGAGTGGAGGAAAATATGGCAAAGGGTAATGGGGTACCCAAATAAGCTCTCTTCAATGAAGTATGTAAATATGGGATGGTCTTTATAATATTGCCTTTTCAAACACAATTGAGAGCAAGGAAAACCTAATGCGGTCTTAAAGAGTAGAAGTTAAATTTTTAATAAGGAAAAATATACAGCTTTACACAAGATGGTTTCTAGAATTAGACAAGACACAGAAAGAAAGAAATAAAGACAGAAAGAAAGAAAGAAAGACAGACAGACAGAAAGAAATAAGACAGAAAAAAATACAAAAAAGGTGGCAATAAAAATGAAGAAAAACAAGTAGTACAATGTGTGTTTAATCAACTGGCACATCTAACAAAAGTGAGTGAAAAGGTGGGTCAACTCCTCCTCCGCCCCCAAGGAATGGTTTTATTTGTCACTCAGCACAAATTTAAA
The DNA here is from genome assembly GCF_018143015.1 of Lytechinus variegatus. Classification (NCBI taxonomy): domain Eukaryota; kingdom Metazoa; phylum Echinodermata; class Echinoidea; order Temnopleuroida; family Toxopneustidae; genus Lytechinus; species Lytechinus variegatus. The sequence continues at coordinate 22,842,824 of NC_054743.1, read as the reverse complement.
GAAATGAAACAGAGCTAAAACTAGGAGTCTTCAAAACAAAAGCCATAACAGAGACAAATGGAAACAAGTTGGATGATTGAGCAAAAGCTCCTTATCGGACAAACAAAGCTAATTGTTTACATCAATGGCATAGGGCTACAGATACCTCTACAAACAAACACTCTCCTCACACAATGCATCTTCATTTGGTTCTGACACCACAAAACGCTTGGGGATCGGACGCAGATGTATCCAGGCTTGGGATACCGATGGATGGTGCACCAACGTTTGTCAGAGGGTAATAAGGGTCATCTATCACGCTGTAAAGATGGATGAGGGGGGTTGGGCAGACCCCATTAAAAACCGGCAACTCTCCAAATAAGCAATTTCTAATAACCCAATCCGAACCTGTCGTCTCTCTGGTTTATACCATGACGGAATGTGAAGTCTTCTTGAAATACTCTTTGATTCCCTGTAATCTGGTAATAGTGTCTGCTGAGAGCCAGAGAGCAGTGTCCTGACAAAGTGGTTCATTCACTCTTGACCATCAATCCTAGACTTGAAATTGTAAGCTAATTCATAAAGCTTGTTTAGATTACAGCTAAAAAAAACAGCATTTAACTACTGATTTGAATGAAAAAAATTTGCAATTAGCAATCGAGCACACAATGTAGAGGTAATTAATGAAGCTTATCATTAATAATAATGAACTTCATAAACTACCTCTGTCAATATGCATATTAAAAATTGTAAGCCAATTCATAAAGCTTGTTTTGACTGCAGCTAAAAAACAGCATTTAACTATTGATTTGGATGACAAAAATGCAATTAGCAATTGAGCACACAATGTAGAGGTAATTAAAGAAGCTTATCATTGATCATAATGAGCTTCATAAACTACCTCTATCAATATGCATATTAAAAGCAGATGAAATTTTTTATTTTTTTTAAACTAAAATGATTTCAAGTGTTCTAATCTGAGACTACCATTATTTTATCCCTATTTTATACAACCTGTTATAAATGGCAAAATACATTTTTTTCTTCAGCTAGACATAGATATAAACATGTTTTTTGAAAAAAAATTGATTGGCCAAGATGGAATTTGTCAAAAATCTAAAAAGAAATCTACATAGATCTCAAGCTTTCATCATTTCAGACACCAACTGATTATCAACCAATCAAAACCTCCCATTATGGACTTGCATTTGACTTTGTTAGTTGCCATTAAATCATGCAACAGGTTGCATGAATGATTGAGAATAAATTTGCAAATTGTAACATTTGTTACTTGAAACGGCTTGAATGGGCCATGGAACAGGGGGGGGGGGAACAATGTACAAGAGTCTTGCTAAGGTGACATGGAAAATGGAGTTATTGGTCAAGCAAGAAAAGTGGAAGGTGAGGACTTCACCTTTGAACTTCTGACCTGAAAATCAATAGAATTGATGAGATCAATGCAAGTATCTTACACACCAAATTATATGAGCCTAGGTTCAATCAAACTATAAAAGTTTTCGTGTTTACAAGGACTTTAGAAGGGTAAGATGAAAACATGTCAGTGTGACCTTGACCTTTGGACATCAAAATCATTAGGCTTCCTGGGATCCATGCTAATATAATACACACTAAATTATATGAGCCTAGGTTAAGTTAAACTGAAGTTATCGTGTTTACAAGGACTTTAGAAGGATAAGATGAAAATATGTCACTGTGACCTTGACCTTTGACCTAAAAAATAGGCTTCCTGGTATTGGCAAAAGCATTTACATATATGGTATAACATGATAACGAAGTTCTCTTTTATTTGCAAAAAAAAAGACACTGAATGACCACATGACTCCTGTATAAAATTGACACAATGAGAAAAATGTGCTTTGAACGTTTGTGAACATATTTTTTTTTTCCATTTTGAAGCAGTTCCCAAATACCTTATATCACAAACAAACATTTGTAAGAGTTTGCAACACTCGTCAGAGAAATTGACGATGTGATAACTTGCTACATTAGTAAGCTTTCGCCAGTAAGATACCACTTTTAGTTTACCAACCTACTGTAGTACTGTCCCCCTTTTTTCACAAATAGCTGCCCTGCCCCATCCAAGCACCATCAAAATAAGATACAGGAAACAAATTCTGACACTCAAGACTGACAGATTCATCCTGTTGCTAAAAGGTTTTCAAAATATATTTATTGAACTCATCCTATTGTCTCTTTAAAGTACTTTCAAATAGAGGTTAACCATCAATCTAGGCAATAGATCGGAAGCAGAGTCATCATTTATGATCTCTCTCAAAGTCTCCTGAATATATTGTTACATAAATATTTGAACAAAGACTCTGATAAGACACTAAATGGAACAAAGCTCACCAATTTATAGATACTGCATTTTAACGTTAAATAAAAATGCACAAACCCAATTCCGTAGCCCAAATCATAAAGAATCATAGATCTATACAACATGCAAGGACCAGTTAAAACTCATTCATTGGTTACTAAATGAGTTTTTTTTTAATGTAAGTTTTTTAAGGTAGCAAAAAGAGATCCAAAAAAGTACACATTTTACATGCAACATGTTCAGAGCATAAATTGACCAATTTATAATGCTCCAATTCAGCCTGATGACTAACTTTTGTACAAGTGGATTGATTGAAATTACAAATAAGCTTTGAAGAAAGAGATTTGTTGTTGTTGAATATGATATGATGACCAATTTATAATGCTCCAATTCAGCCTGACGACTAACTTTTGTACAAGTGGATTGATTGAAATTACAAATAAGCTTTGAAGAAAGAGAGTTGTTGTTGTTGAATATGATGGCGCTCTTGAATCTCTCCAGATTATACGTGCCAGTCGCTTTCGCACGTAGGACGTCGTTGGCAAAGGAGAGAGAGAAAGGGAGAGCAAGAAAGAGAAAAGAGAAAGGGGTGTATAACATTACAAATCTCTAGAAGTAAAAAGATACAAGAGAAACAAAAATTCTTGAAAAATGTTCAGAAGTATTACAAAAGAACAAAGCGGAGAATAAACACGTAGTCATCGTCTGTCCCCTAAATCCTGGAGTTTGTCGTAACAAGTTAGGCCATTTTGATATCACAGCACAGACATAAATTCTCAAAGCATTTTCGAAAATAAATTGTGAAAATTTATGTCCCGGATAGCTTCGCAATAACATCAATTTTGTAATTGAGCCTGTACAAATGTTTATAAGTGCAGGCAGTGTAAGTGGGACAGCACAAGCAATTGGGCAAACATATCTCAAGATACTGGAAATTTATGGAAATGAGCAGACTGAAACGAAGCCATGTTATAATTACTTAAGAGTGCATAAATCTAAACCAAACCAGTTTGTATCTTTTAGTGAGTGCGTCAGAGGGATGGGTTTAAAGCCAAACTCAATCAACTATTGCTATGGGCAATATTTCTTAGGGTAACGAATAAAATCAAGGGTATTTGTTACCACAGGGAATAATTTTGCTTTACAAATTTGAATAGCATTTTTGATCATAAGAGAAAAGCTCTCAACTAAGAAATGTACAGTGTAATATGTAAAAAATATGCTATACGAAAGACTTAATGCATAGCACTCTTTCAAAAATGTGGAGCAAATTGCGATACGATACTAGGAAAATTATTCCCTGTACCGCACTACATGTATCATAGAGATCTATTAACTTTTGACATAGTTCATTAAATCAATTGCTGTGAAAAAAAATAAAAAAAGAGTACGCTAAAAATCAGCAACACAGAAAGACGCAAAACTTTTACGATTGGTTTGAAGACCAATTTTTTTTTTTTTCCGTTGATGCCCGCAATAAAAATGTTGATATATTAACTAAGCACCCTAATAAAATATAAAATATTAAATCAATAAAGGTTACAGAGGAGTGACAACTTTTTGTAAATGCTGCATTTACCACTTTAAATGGTCTGTTCAAACGCTTAAAATCATGGAGCTTTACATGTACATGTATGCAAGGGTTGATATAACACTTGGAAAAGGCTGTCCCTCCTCCAACCTTTCAAATGTTGATCTACATGTAATATTTCATTTTTAGAATGACAATGCCATGCATATTTCGCATGTTAACTTTAATTTACTCATTTTCTATCAGCATTGTTTTGACACTTTTTAAATGGCAGTTTGATGGTCATTTCATTATTCTGTTCAGATCAAGATTTCAGCCACCACCATCAATTGAATTTATGTTTAAAGCAAATCAATCCGGACTCTAACCCCAAGTAATAATTTTAGTCCTTATTAAGAGCTCTGTAGCTTTCTTAAGAACAGTATTCATCTTCATGTAACTTTAATAATAAAAGAAATATTGACCGAACAAAAACTGAAGAGAACTGCGGCAGTCACGGAATCCATTAGTCAACGCATGATCATTATATGATCATCACAGGATCTCATTAAACAAAAATTGATAAGGTTATTCCTGGATAACAAAATTGCAGTCATCAGTCAAATTATGACTATGGAAAAGTCTAATCAAAATTTTTGATATGAAGTGGCATGTAAGTACCTTTTGAAGTTCATTGCCCTTTGAAGGATAATGTACTGCAAGCTCGAATAGTTGATTCAGGCATTTACATAGAGATTCAAGCTCTCTGCAGTTTGGGGGTACATAATTCATGTAAATCAAATCACTTATGATCTTTTATTATTTTTGCTATTATTACTATTGCCATCATCACATTTTTAAATTAACATTAACATTACTATTATCATCATCATTTACTATTATATATCTACATGTATAAAAGTACAGGGAAAACATCAAAATAAAATTCCATCTTGACCCTTGTCATGCAAACTCATACAATTTTTTTTTTCTGTTTTTCAAAATCTAATTCTTAATAAAAAGAATCTCTGATCTTTTGAACCTGTTGAAATATGTGTGAATAAATAAGTAAATAAATAAATAAATAAAATAAATAAATAAAATAGACTTTCCATATTCCGATGTATCTCCTGGGTGAGGGAGATATGGCATAGGTAGACCAATTCTTTGCAAAGTTCTTAATGTGAGACTGAGCTTTTGCATTTAAATCCTAACTCCACATGAATAATGCAGCTCTAACTACAAAGCAATGAATGCTACGTTTGATGGTGGTGTAAGTTACAAATGAGCCTTTATGAAACTAAAGGAGGCAGTGTACAAAAAAATCTCGACATTCTTGCGTGGGACAGCCGCCTACGGCCAAAGTGCATTTCATTACATACATCAATAAGAAGAAAGGAAATACAGATAACCTTTTGGGGGATGGATTGCTCCGGACTTCCTGGCACAATCATCTAATGATGATAAGAAAATCTTTCAATATCAGATTTAAATCTGAGTATTGAAGGTCAGCAGTAAAATAAAAAAAGGGGATATAACCAGCGAGCTGGCAGTTTCCAGGTACAAAAGTGCAGAGCAAAAATAATTATAATCATACAGATGAATAGAGGAAATTGCATATATCTCAAAATCAGAAGGGTATTGGTGATTCAATAAGGATTACATTTCATTTTTATACAGGAATAAATCTCAGAAAAAGATTACCTTCTGCCTTTAATCATTTAGATATTCATCTCCTATTAAAATTAATTTGTGGTGGGGGGGGGAGCCTCCAATCTTTTTCCTTCTTTTCTGTTATAACAACAGATATTGTATGAAACAAATATACAAAATATCTGATATAAACAGTATATTTCATATTTCATGAAAACCTAGATGCTGTCTGAAAGATGCAACTTATAATCAGGAATTTATGGTAAAAAAATACAGATACATTAAATCTATATCAAGAACAATATATCTATATTAAGAAAAAAAACTAAAAACAGGATTTTAATCGTCTATTATTTATAAAAAAAACACTACAAACACCACAAAATTTGAAAAACCGGTATTTGAGGGATCTGGATGGAAGGAACCACTCAAATAATCCATGATTTTGATTTCATTACAAATCAATTCAAGCTAGCACTGAGAGTATTGGAGATGGGTTGGAGAGAATTTTTTTTCACCTCTTTTTATTTCCTCTTTTTATCTCTTATCCTTCACTTTCTTCCTCTCCTTATCCTCACCATCATCATTTTGATAAATCTAGGAGTCCCCCAAAATGTAGGAGTACGCTCATAAAAGGACCTTATCCTGACAATGCAAAGAAATCAAGAGGTGAAATAGTATGTAAAAGTCAGAAGTATCCAAGAGAAAATACACCTATACCTACTTCATGCACACCTGGGAGTGTTATAATGCAATATTAAACTAAAATGAAATGGACTGTGGAAAAAGATCATCAATTAACAATGGAGAGGTAAATGTAAAGCATGCAAACATTGCCAGTGGATGTCATCTCCAACAGCATTCAAGAGGTTTTAATTCGTTAAAGTTTTCTCGGACAAAGAGACTGCCATTAGGGAAAGTCCCTGGCAAGAGTCGGGCCAAACTCTCCAGGGAGCAGTCTGGCTTTCAACTAATCAAAGACAAATCTTTTGAAAATCAAGAGCTCTGAAAAGATAAGGAAATGATCCTTACAATGCCTCCAGAGTGATCACACATACGTGTATATGCATCAAAACTCACACCCACACAAACAATATCAATTTCTACTTCTCCATTTCTATTCTCTGTTACATGGTTCTCTCTCTCTCCTTTAGTCCTTTTGTCCAATATTCATCACTTGTATTCATCATACTCTGATATTCTTTACTTCTTTATTTTCCTTTATCTAGTTGCTCTGTCTTCTCCATGATTGCATAAAGTTGCAACCACCCCCCCCCCCACGCCCCATTTGCATCTAAAAAGTCATGTAACTTCACAGCAAAAACTGTGGTGTTAACCAGTGTACACAGAGGACCACACCAGTTATTTTACATCGGTGTTAAATTGGTGGTGAAGTTTTACACCTATAGGTGTTATTACAACACCTTTTGTTGTTACATTTACACTCTTTAGTGTTATGTTTAATCTCTAGGGTGTAATCTTAACACCTCAGGGTGTGGTCCTCTATTAACACCAATTGGTGTCAGTTTTAACACCGCAGTTTTTACAGTGTTGTTATAACTTTTGTTATTTTCCCTAACTTTCATGGTGACATACAACACAAATAGTGAACATTCTATTCAACTTGACAATGCGTCATTGCATAAATATCTTTCTTTGTCAAATCTTGTACCATCGCAGTCATGCCTACTTGCTAATTGTACTCTGGCACAGTGAGTCAACTAGATACACTGTATACATGGATGTGCATCTATCTTTAGGCCTTAAAACAATTATGTTGCCCTCACAAGCCCAAAATCCGACATTTAGTTCTGTTAGCCAATTTTTTTCATTCCTTCGCTGCACAAAGATAATCACACATGACATGATGATTTATTAATGCAGTCAACATGCAAATTTAAGTGCTTTTTTAAACCACTGAATACAAATTTGGGCAATGTGTTTGCCCAAATCTGACATTTTCTCTAAAAAATACATTTGCACAAATATTTTGGGTGTGCAAGAAATCAAGAACAATGATAATAATATATTAATAGTGATACTGATTTCCACATTTTTCAGTCAGTCGGATAAGGCAGGGTGCTACATAAGCACTTGCCCGATTGCCCAGGGCAAGTTAAAGTTAGAGTTGGGCAAGTGTTTTGAAGTTGAGACCAAAACTACTTGCCTGAATTTGGCAAGCACAATTCTCACAGTAGAATGACCAAAATTAGGATCAATTTGATATGATATTGACCCTAATTTTGGTCATGGCAGGTAGATCAGTTCATGTCATAAGATAGAAAAAGGTCAATGGTTTTAAAAACTGCAAAACTTTTTCAAGGATTTTTCGGGCAAGTGAAATATATTTTGGGCAAGTATATTCCAACTATTTGAAAATGTATTTGCCCAACTGGGCAAGTGCTTCTAAAAAGTTATGTAGCACCCTGGATGAGGGCAATATCAAAATTTTATTAGGCCTTAATATATTTTGTGGATTCTTGTCTTGCATAACGGTTTGCGCAATACTGACATTGCATGCTGTTACACGTACATGTATATGCATGTGCCCTGTGCCACATGAGCATTGCCTTTGATACACTTAAAGAGTAACTTCATAAATTCTTATGTGCTAACAACATTATTTTGACTTCAGTTAGAGAGCATTTCTACTGGAGTAGTGAGAGCATGACTATTACTTAATACCTTTCAATCAAACAGATAATGTTCATAACCGATGACAAAGGGTACAGAGAATAACAAATGAAATCTTCAAGCATGGTTTACTTGAAAAGTCATGAAGGGAACCAGCAGCTGTCCATGCCACTTTTCGAAACAAACCTCTATCTTTTACAGTTTTACTGAATTTACAGAACATCCTTTATTATCACATATTAGTTAACTGCATAAATATTTATCAATGGAGGAGTGTATTAATACTAGGATTAAATACTGGCAGTTAGCTCTGCAATGCTACCTACATAGTAGACGTGGGCTCCGTAACACAAAAGTTTGCAATCAATCGCTAAATACCAATGACCAATCAATATCAACGTGGTATGCGCTCTGTTTGTAATACTGACCGGGAACCAATAACAGCGGTTCTTTCATATTTGCAATTCATCGCAAACCTTTGTGTTACGGAGCCCAGAAAGGGTTGGCCAAATATCAAATGCTAGGTAATTTTTATAGACTGCCGGCTCTATCAGTCATTAACAATTTAATGAAATTTTGAAGGGAAAAAAAAGAAAAATCACGATTTTGTTTCCAACTGAACAGAACCTGCAATGCTAGGAGGATATTGCTGCTGCAATGCAACGTACAGTAAGAATGATAGCAATGACCACACAGAAATGGTAAATCTTTGAAAGAATTGAGCATCATTGTACATTCCTGACAGAATAGCCTAAAAAGGATGTACATGTATACCCATGGGAGCAGTATAGGGACCCAGGGACGACTTGATGGCATGGAACAAAACAACATATATCATGAGAAAATGCGGACGTGTGGCCTTCCGAAGAGAGAAAAAAATCAGCCTTGTCCTTAGGGTGTTGGCTTATGAAGTATGACAAGAACGGATGCCAAACCGTCCACTCATTATGTTGCAATGCAACGTAAGATTGATAGCAATGACCACACGGAAATGGTAAATCTTTGAACATTCCTGAAAAAAATAGCCTAAAGGATGAATGCCCACGGGGACACTATGGACCCAGGGACAACTTGATGGCATTGTTATAAAACTACAAATATCATGACAAAAGGCGAACATGTGGCTTTCGGAAGAGAAAAAAAAAAATCAGCCTTGTCCTTTCAAAAAAAGGGTGTTGGCTTACGAAGTGTGACAAGAACAGAGGCCAAACCGTCCACTCATAATTGATTGATGCAAGTATGAAGCAGAAAATCTCAAAGAAGAATCCCTCCCGCCGGCATAACATGAATGATTTCAAAAGCGAAAGAGAAAAAATCTTTACCATCAGATTTGTTCACTTCTGTACTAGAAATAAACCCTTCTTGTCAAGGAAGGAAGTTGGTTGGATAGGGATGGCCTTACCGACTCCCTGCATTTATCTGCTTAATTTCTTTTTATTTGTTTGACCTTGCTGTCATTAGGTTTAACCTTTGCAAAAAAGACGCATGTGTCAGAGGATATATTTGCGTGGAGCGTTGTGGCCCAGTGGATTAGCCTTTGGACTTTGAAACAGAGGGTCGTGGGTTCAAATCCCAGCCATGGCGTAATTTCCTTCAGCAAGAAACTGATCCACAATGTGCTGCACTCAACCTAGGTGAGGTAAATGGGTACCGGTAAGAAGTAATTCCTTAAAAAGCTGTGTGCGCTATGGACACCTAGCTTAGCCGGGTAATATAGGAGCGCCTTGAGCACCTAACAAGGTGGATATGTGCGCAATATAAATACCCTATATTATTATTATTATTATGTATATTACTAAATCAAACCATAAATTTATTTGAAATGCAAACAAAAAGGAGAAAGGACCTACCATAATTCAAAGAATGTTAGTTCTTTGAAACAATTTTTTTAGAAAAAGTTTTTTAAAATGTTCTTATTTTTTGAAAAAAACAATCAAATAAAAAATAGAAGAAAGAGAGGCCATGTCATTCCATTTCTATTTACATGGTAATTTCTTGTGTGGGCTGAGTAATCTGCTGTTATAAGGTCGTGTATAAGCTTTATATGGTTTAAAGAGGATTATTCACTTTTCTGCAGAAATTGGGGTAAGTCCATATCCTAATAAATACCAGATCAGATGGCAGAAGATAAATGATCCAAGTGACCTGCATTTCCAACTTTCCTACATTATTATACTATGATGTTCAATAGTTGCATAATTCTATTTCTGAAGTTGTCCTTTTCACCTACACCGAAGGGAATATACCAAAGATTAGTTTTAAAAGTTCAAAAGCTGAGATTAATTAACTCTCGGATGCTGCTTGAATGTCACTGAATAAAAACTTGTATTTTTAATGAAAATAACAAGTAATCTGATATACAATAATTTTATAATTTCATCATCAGATACATGTAGCAAGTTGGCATTTACAAATCAGTTGGAAAACAATCATTTAGATGACAGGATATATAGTAAATGAAAAAAACATGACTAGTTCTAATTTCAATCTTGTCAGTCATCAGAATAACTCCCTAGAATTTGGAGTCGATGAAGAACAGAAAAAAATAGTGTAATATGTCCTTAATACAGAGAGGTTGATAAAGCCCAGTGGATTAGTTTCAGGCTTTGAACCACAAAGTCAGGGGTTCAAATCCCACTGCATCACTTGCATTCTTTGGCATGGTGTTTGTCTCCATGTATATTTGATACTCTTCACCCATAGCACTATATACCTGGTAGAAAGGAACTCCTTGAATAGTAGAGCATACAATCAGGAGAGTGTTTCGTAAAGCTGTTTTCTAAGTTGAGAGTGACTTTAAGAATGACTGGTGAACTTTTCTTACGCGCTAAACAATTGCAAACAAACATTTTGATCACCTGTCGTTCTTAAAGTCCCTCTTAACTTACCATGCTAAAGCTGGGTATGCATTTATTGCATTTTATTATTATCATTGTGGTATTACTCATGAAAAATATTGACTTATAACAAATAGGTCCCCTTTCATGTAGAATTCTATTCAGAAAGATAAATATACAAAGACATCAAACATGAAGAATTTGGAGAACTTGTGAAAAGTTGAGACCAAATAGCAAAAAACAACAACACAAAGCTGCTACAAAAGATTATCTGCAATGATCCAACGTATTAATTTTGCTCCAAAAATCAAAATAAAATTGTCTTTAATATCATAAAAGACAAATGCTAGTCCTACCAGTACTGTCTATCAATATACAGGCATACAATTCCCTACATAAAGCATTTTGGAGAAACTTTTTTGTGTATTTTCATTGAGATTCAATCGGTCTTGCAGTCGGCTTGCTTCAAGATTGAGTAAACATCAAACTCAAGCTCAATTTTTCATCATTATTTGCATCTCATTCTGAATTTCTTCCTCAATAAATATATTCCAATAAATTACTTTATCATTATCAAAAGTAGGAACTGTTCTTTCACACTATGAGAAACTACAATTTGTATCTGGTGAACTAAGTGTGGATTTTGAGTACAGGGTAGTCACATCGATGAAACCGGTTACACTTTGTAATTCCGAAGGTTCCTTACTCCCAAGGTTCGTAATTCCGAACCACATAAATTGCCAATACCTTGATGTTTGTTAATCCGAAAACGCAATAAGGTTCGTGTTCCGAAGGTTCGTTGATCCAAAAACAAAATAAGATTCGTTTTTCCAAAGGTTCGTTAGTATGAAAACGAAATAAGATTCGTTAATCATTTCGTTTTCAGACTAACGAACCTTCGGAATTATGAACCTCATTTTGTTTTCGGATTAACGAACCTTTGGAATTATGAGCGACCTCATTTTGTTTTCGGACTAACGAACCTTTGGAATTACGAACCTTCAGAAATACATGTGCGAACCTTCAGAATAACGAAGCTTCGGGATATCCGAACCTTCGGAATTACGAATGTATGCGAATGAAACCAAACACATTGTACTAACCAAGACAACACAGAATGAAATAAAAACACATGAATCTATAATAAATGTTGCCTTACCTGTTTAAGGATAGCCACTCCACCGTGCCATAGTCAACGAACCTAACATGACACATGATAATGTCTTTCCTGACTACTTCAATGATTTCTGCCCTGTACCATCTCTCGTCTACACTGTACTGGGCACAGCATGGCATATCTGTAGGAGACAAAACATTTTGTAAATTATCACTTTTGACCCTGGAAAGGATAGGTTTCCTACATTTCGGAAAGCATGCACATACACAGAAAACTTGTCACTTGTCCTTACAGTTAAAAGATTAGCCCCAAAATGAGTCAAAGTGACACATTTTGAGCCATAATGCTTTGATATACAATTTGACTCACTTATCTTTTCTGATTTTTTTTGCATACATGTGAAGCAGAGCTGCCAACCACACTTGACCAAAAATCCTATTATTTCCCCAAAAAAATCCTATTTTTAGTAAAAAAACCCCATATTAATACCCGTTGTGTACATCTCAATATTTTGTTGTGCTTACTGTAATTTTTACATCCGACAGGCAAGGTTCCACATTAACTTTTTTGGTGGTAGCCCATTCGGGCCACCAAAACCTTCGAATAATTTTTTTTGGTGGCCCAATATCAAAGTTTGGTGGCCCCAAAAATATTAAGAAAAACATTAATTAAAAATGGATATAACGAACTTCTGAAATATTAATTCTACAGTCACTACCACTAAGTCACTTTGAACATCTTGTATGTAAATCTTGTTTGCTGTTATTTTACTTTGCTAGTTGATTTGTGGTAAAATATAAATTTTTCTATCATTGTAAATATGGAATGATTGAAAGAGTATAAAATTATTGTTCCCAGGGTGAAGTCTGTATCACTTCCAAAAAGTCAAATGACCATTTTCATGTACAGTCAAATAATTTATCATGCCAGAGAGTTGTACGGTAATCAAATGTAACTCCACATAATCGAAGTGTCATTTAAATGCAAACAGAGTGTACTTTCTATACTATATAATAATAATATTTGGGGTTAACTGGCCAAGATTTAAATTGTTTCTCATAAAGACCTGCATCTTTAAACATCATTTCTCTTTGATATACAAAATAGCAGATCTTAATAATAATGTGAAGTTAAACGATTTAAGGTTATTCAATAGCAAATCTGTAAAAAGGATTTTTTTTACAAAATGCTCAACATCATCCCAAATCCTTGCCCTCTTTCTGGTCTGTTCTTTCATAAAGTAATCAATCTTAGATGTACACATAAAATTTTCTGGTCTGTTCTTTCATAAAGTAATCAATCTTACATGTAGATGTACACATACATGTATGTCTGTCTTGCGTTTAATATATACCATGAAATGAAAAAGGTCATCGCTTTGATTAATGATATCGAAAGGATAAGATGGATTACTTTCAGTTGTTAAACACTATCAATTTACAAGAAATGTAAGCCTACGGGAAGGAAAAATCTACACCATAATCTTATAATGTATCTTAACATATTTTTTTTCCCGAGTAGTTTACTGATGGGAGAAAAAAGAGAGAAAAGAACAGGTGATTATTCTCTCCTGCTAATTTTCATCCCTTGATACCTCCCCATTCATCATTTTAAGAATCACAAATTGATAGGAGCTTCGGACAGGATAAAACTAAAAGAGAATGAACATATGACTTGAGTGCCAAGTATTGATGCAGTACCCGGAGAAACATGAAAAATACACTAGCTGCATTTTGAATGCATTATACACAAGATAGTATAATCTGTCTTTATAGACTAGTGTTGAAATGTTTAAATTTCTAAGAAAATTATTTATTTCTCTCTTTTCAACACTCTACATTTACATGAAATTTGCTTTCAATGGGACATAAGACAGCTAACTTTTTCTGAATAGGAAGCATCTTTGGATGTTTTGATGTGGTATTCAGGGGGCTGAGCTGAAAGTGTGTGTGTGGGGGGGGGGGGGGGCTGACCATGCAAAAAACATCATGGTTTTGGTTTACATGATGTTAATTATAATCATCAACCATCACTATCAATCTATAAACAAACATCGGACAAATGGAACAGAGAAAATAAAATACAGAAAGAAAACAGACAATGAAAAAAAAAGGCTTGAAAAAAAAAAGGTTAGATGAATAATAGATGAGATTGAAGTATGGAAAAATGAAAGAAAGAAAGAAAGAAAGAGCAAATTAGAAGTTAGGAATAAATTAAGAAATATTAAGAAAGATGAGAAAGAAATTCAAGTGATGAAAAGAGGCAAAAATTAGCATTATTACCAAAGAAAGACATACCAGAAAAAAGGAAATAGTGAAAAAAGGTGAAAAAGTCATAAAAAGAGAGAAAAATAAAGTTCATAGGAGGAAATCAAAAGCAGAGTCTAGCATATTGAAAGATACCAACAAATTACCCCCACCCACTATATTATAGATATATCTTCCAGCTGGTTAAAATACATTTACTTGTCAATTTGTGGTCAACTCTATCTACAGGTACAAAGCATGCGCACGACACATGATTGTGAAAGCTGGATCAATGTGTCTTAGAGACTGGGAACACCTTGCATCTAATAGTCCCATTGTTCCCATTACACTGTCCAGTCACATGCTCACTCCCAGAGAGCATTTCAAGAAACAAATGTAGGTGACTTTCACCAATAACTAATATAAACTACTGAATCCTATCACCTGATTGGCTCAGAACAGATAAAACTGGCTTATTTGCTTCATGAAGCACTCCCCACCTCTCTCCAACTGAGAAAAAGCTGGTCACAGGCTCAGCATTTGGATGCATGCACCGACCATACAATCGCTACCATTTTTACCATTTTGGAGGGGGACCATATCAGCTCTACCTGGGTGCGTTTCGAAAAGAGTTCAGTGTGACTTTAAGCCTTAATCCTAAAAAGACGGGGGGGGAGGGGGCTGATTCAGCCCCCCCCCTCGACATTTTTTGCGATAAATCCGCCACGCGAAATTTTTTGACTGCGTCGCTCGCTGACATTTTACTTTCAAGTCTCCGGCAACTTTTGAGACCAAAATTGTGACCCCCGGGTACGCGGTTCCAAAATTACGCAACATTTCGTAAGTGCATGCAGACCCCAAATTACTAAAAAACGTGAATTTGTGTACAAATCCAATGCAAATAGTGTTCTTAGCCGAAATTCATAAATGTATCATTATTTTTCCTTTTACTGCTTAAAATCAATCAATTTTATCTTTTTATGGTCAAAATAAATTCCCCAACAATTTAAATTGAAAAAACAATAAAAAAACAAAAAGTCAAAAAACAAAGAAATACATAAGAAATTAGAAAACAGTAGAATACATAAGAAAATAAATGTGATTTTGAAATTTTTTATTTTGTAGATAATGCCATGGGTAACGCGTGTGCCAATTTTCGTCGCAATCGCGGGATCGACGGCCGAGATCATAAGGGGGGGCTGAATCAGCCCCCCCCCCCAGTCTTCTTAGGCGTCGAAATAGCCCAGTCTATTTAGGGTTAAGGGAATTCTTAAGTGCTAACATGCACATGATGTTCAATGCACCACCTCACTGATTGCTATGCAACTGCAACATGTTCCCAGGGCATCACCGATGTGGTGATGTTGCACAACTGAGTAATATAATTGTGACCCTTAATGTAGTTCAACTTCAATATTTGTGAAGCACCCCCCCCCCCTCCTCTTGGTTGCGTAGCCTACAGATGTACATGTATACTGAACAGGTTAAATACAGCAGTGACGCTGATCCTAAGCCATGCCATAAAAAAATCACTGCTTAAAACCTCTGGAGACATGGAATAGGATCATAGGAAGTTCATGAACTGCTTTAGATGGTTTAATACTAGTAAATCTTTTTTGAGATGCACATGTACGTCACTGGCGAATCCAGGGGGGGGGAGCAAAGCTGGCCCGTGCCCCCCTTTTGAGAGGCACAATTAAAATTTGTAATGTGAAAATGCTGTTAAAACAGAAGTGTGCCCCCCCCCCTTTTTGAAAGTGAAGACCTTATTTTTTTTGCTTGTCAAATTTTTCCTTGGGAAAATGCCCCCCCCTCCCCCCCATTGGAAAATCCTGGATCTGCCCCTGATGTACATGTAAGGCAAAACAGACTATTTACCCTGATGGCTACTGAACTCACTCAGATTTTAGTAAAGAAACTGACTTTTCTTCCCTTGGCAATGGGATTAATAGCCATAAACAACATACACAAAAGAAAATGAAGTTTATCGTACAAATAAAGAAACAGCAAGGCTGCATTCTTCTAGAATTGCACATGCTTTATCAAACCGATGTGTTGGCTCAGTTGATTTACAAGAGTCCGTCTCACAACCGAGAGATCAGGAGTTCAAGCCCCGGCCGCGTCATACCAGAAGACGGTAAAAGATGGGACGGGACAGGAGTTGCTTCTCCCGTGTTTGGCATTGAATGATTTAAATGGGCAATGCCGTTGAACGATTTAAATTGGCAATGGCGTTGAACGATTTAAATGGGCAATGCCGTTCTGGTGCTGCATAGGAGCTACTGGGCCCAGGATCAACAGTTATGCTCAGCCCGAGACATTGATTGATGTGTACAGGTCAAGTCAAATTAAAGTAATTATGCAAAAATGTGCATTGCTCAAAATTGAGAAGAAAATAATGCCTGAAGCAATCACCTACCATAGTTAGAGGCATTCAGCCTTTTGTGAGCCATCATCTGTTTAAACTGAAGCTACATTAAGTCACAATCGACCAGAACTAATAGAAACACTCTTCTTACTGCGATAGGTGGATAGATTCGCATGTACCTGTATGGTAGTACCAACTGCTTCCATAACCCTTATTAAACTAGGGGGGGGGGTCAATTTGACCCCCCTCGACAAATTTCATCACTACGCCGTCGCCCAAAGTTTTTTGATCGCGCCGCTCACTGACTTTTTACTTTCAAGCCTTGCGCATCTTTTGAGACCAAAATTGCGACGCCCGGGGACGCAGTTCTGAAATTACTCAACATTTTGTAAGTGCATATCAGACCCGAAATTGCTCAAAAACGTGATTCTGTGTACAAAGTCAATGCAATTTGTGTTTTTCAACCAAAAATCATAGATGTATGATTATTTTTACTTTTGATAGTTTAAAAGGATTTATTTTATGCTATTTATGATCGCAGAAGGGTCCCTGACAAAGTTCCTTGGAAAATAAACAATAAAAAACAAAGGTTTGAAAAAAAAAGAAAAACATAAGAATTTAAAAAACAATAAAATACATAAGAAAGTAATTATATTTTTGCAATTTTTTGGTAGATATTTGTTAGAAATGTAATAATTGATACTCCAACCAAAAATTAGCATTCTACTTTCTATAGAAAATTGAGTTAAAGGCAAAAACATACACAAAAAAAACAAAATTTAGGGCAAATTTCATATGCTTATTTGCATAGTTAATTAATTAAAAATATAAAGAATTAATTAAAAAATTTTTTTACCAAACAGTCCTGTAGTTTACATACAGCTCCACACGCGTGCAAATTTTCACAACGATAGCGGGATCAGCGGCCGAGATCTGAGGGGGGTCAAATTGACACCCCCCCCCCCCGTATATACATGTACAGTCTGAAATAGCCCAGATAAGATAGGGTTAAAGGACAAGTCCATCCCAACAAAAAGTTTATTTGAATAAAAAGAGAAAAATGTAACAAGAACAACACTGAAAATTTCATCAAAATCAGATGTAAAATAAGAAAGTTATGACATTTTAAAGTTTTACTTAATTTCACAAAACAGTTATACGCACATCCCAGTGGGTACGCAAATGAGGAGACATCATCCACTCACTATTTCTTTTGTATTTTATTATAAGAAATATGGAATATTCTATTTTTCTCCTCATTGTCAAGTGAAACGATGATTAATTCCTCCCTGAACATGCATTTTTTAATACTACATGTATATGATTCAGTCAAGTTGGTCCTTATTGTAAAATCTATACAAACTGAATTATTGTATAATTCAAACAATAAAAAAAACAAAAGAAATAGTGAGGGACATCATCGACTGTCTCATTTGAGTTGCGCATATCACTGTTTTGTGAAAAATAAGCAAAACTTTAAAATGTCTTAACTTTATTTTACATCTGATTTTGATGAAATTTTCAGCATTTTGCTAGTTTGATTTTCTTCTCTATTTATTCAAATAAACATTTTTTTCTGGGGTGGACTTGACCTTTAAAGGGAAACTATTACTACTTTCAGAAGCATCTTGTTGAAGCAACATTCAATTTGTATGAAATAGCTTGGTACTATAAAAAGAAAATAGGTAGAATGCATCCCCATATATTTCACAAAGATGTCCTTTCCTCTAGGTCATACAGTATCTAGTGGATGATGTCTAAATATGGATACATATAATATATATATACATATATGACTTCACATGTGCATTCTAGATAAGGATTTCATTGGTGCAATACAACAGAATATATTTGCCAGTCTCCCCAAGCGCCTTTTAAGATATAATCTATGCCCGAAGCATTTGCTTTCTGCCGATAAAACAGATTTAAGCCAGAAAGTAGGGTTGAATGCTTGCATGCATGTGGCACGTGATGGCAACATGCATGCAAAATGAACAAGAGATTGTGATTGATAGTTCCTTCCTCAAGAAAGAAGTGGAGAAACAAAGAAGAAAGTTTGCTTCAAATAACTATCGACTACTTTCAAAGTATCATGTTTTCACTAAATAGCTTTTATTGAATAATTAAAGATTTTGCAGCTTTATTAGGGGTGCATCTTCTGATGTCAATACGAATAAATGCCTTGAATTTTACTACGGTAAGAAAATCTAAATGCCCTCAGTTTTGTGTGATATCATGAGTCTGATACAACAACACTCCAAAGGATATTTTAAATATAGCTCGTCCATGTTGCTCCTGTCTTTTATTGTGCTTTTTCTGTGTTGTTTAATGACAACATTATATGTAATATGCATACACATTACAGATGAAGGTACATGTACATGCAGTGCTTACAGACAAATAGAAAAACTCTTAAATTTGACACAATAAGTTTCTATTTCAAATTAAATCATGTCACAATTTATGAAAACAATATTTACCTGGTTGCGGATTGAGAAGAAAGGGCAGGTGAGGGGCCATAATGGCGAGTTCAGCGACAAGTTCCTCTGACTCTAAGGCATGCTGGGCAGCTTGTGCTATGATTGGATCGGGATCATCTTCATTGGTTTGAGTGTATTGGATATAAAGCTGGATAGGACAAGATGTGAAAAAGAAAGACAAAGGTGAAAAAAAAAACAAACTTATAATCTCTATAGAGTGGATGGCTATTCAGGTTGTATAGATTCTGTTAGATTAATAATGATTTTATGTGTCTTTAGGGTCAGGGAAAAAATCAATATATATATTTTTTTCCGGGGCTACTTTTGAACTCACCAGCGCAATTTTGCTACATTACAATAATGTTTACATTGGGTCCTTAGGGAATTTAGGAGTTCTTTTATTTAATTTTTACAAGGCTCTTTGTGACACTATGGGAGCGAATTCGCCCCAAGGCCCTTAAATTTTGCTGTTTTGGATATGCATATTTGCACACTTTCAAATTACTGCCAAATAGTCAAACATTAATACTTCACTTTTTTTCTTCTTATTTTATCTGTTCCTTTTGATGATTTCTTTTTTAAAATCATGGCATTTTTTTTTTAAATAAAGAAGACCACCACTTTTGGTAAAATGAGCAACCTTGAATAAATATAGATATATGAATGAATAAAAAAAATATCAATGAACTTACTAAGTCTGGCTCATCCAGATGGCTAACGGTGACCCAGAAGTATACCCCGACATCAGGGAGCATTGTGGGACGGAATGCCTGACCCGGTGCAGCCATCATCGCCCCGCCCTCTTCCATCTCAACGGCTTCGGTCACGCCCTTGAGGACGTTGACGACGGAACGGGGGATTTCAGGATTGTAGTGAGCCCCATCTTCGCCATCCTGTTATTAATTAATGAGAGTTGAGAAAGAGAGAAAGGAATTGATCCACACTCTGGTCAAAGAGAAAAAACAACTACAAATTGATATTTTCCTTGTTTCTGATACAAATTAATTGCTACTGCCACTGTATTGTAACTTTTAGAATGTAAATGGATGTTGAATTCAACTTTGAACTTTGAATGGGGGCAATGTCCCACAATGTCTAAGAACTGAAACATGCTGCTTCTAAATCTTTTCTTGCATCATTCTGAACGAGACTTTATATATTCCTACTGATGTTATATAATAACAAGCAACTATAAAACATTTCTTTATTTCAAGCAGGATGATAACAAGAAATGTTTGGTTTTGCAAAAGACGTTTACAAGATTGGCTATCACAAACTCTCACAAAATGTCTGAGCTGGACAAAGAATATAGGTGAAGTTTGATTGCATAGTTTTATTCTTCAAGAAACAATGTGGTTTTACATCATTACACTTTTGACGGAAGTCCAGCTGCAAAATGAGACCTTCCCCATCCCCTGTCTAGAGTTTCCATCGCCTCGGCTAATGGATGGACCTCACATGATGAGATCATGAAGAGAGGGTTGGGGCAGCGTTAATCCCTTCAGGAGGTTTCTTATGATGGACTGGGGGCCGGTAGTTGAACAACAGCCACCACAAGAGAGTTAATTGCACAATGGCATTTTCAGATGATAGATTCATCAAGGAAAATACATTTAAAAACGTTCATCCACGAGATTGATTTTCTTTGAAACAAACACATTCTGGGGGAGGGGTCCCTTGTAGCAATATTTCAGGGCCATTTTAATCAAAAAATCCTAGCAGGGGAGACAAACATGTTTGTACATCAAGGCTGTTTACTAAGTTGAAAAAAGTATTCATTGAAAATAAGGATTGCTTTAAGAGCTAGAAACAATCAAGGTTAGTGTCGGAACTTTATAAAGTTAGTGTCTCAAAAAAAAAATCTTACTTCACTCATAGCTCGGCTAAACGCCGGTGTAGACGTCCCGTCAGTGATGGTGCTCGCATCATCCAAAGTCCCATCATCCAGATCTTCGCAGTCTGCAAGCAGCTCTGCAAAACCCTTATTCAGCATCAATCTCACGACACTCTCGCCAGTGGGTAGGGTCAACTCGACGGTTAATGGCTCATCTTTCACGCAAATTGCCTGCAAGTAAGAAAACAGGATTCAGATATAATTCTCAACATCATAGGTCCATGAAAGAAATGAATTATGACAGCCTAACCACAGGGTAAAGTATCAAATGATTAAAAAACAATTATCCATCATGGTGGTGGATTAGAAATTTGACTGCGATTTTTTTCCTGAAAATAACACATCAATAATGCATCTTCCCCCCCCCCCCCCCCTTGTGCATCTTCTCCTTCCTGAAAATGCCTATGGGTGCATTGACTACATGTGCATTCTCTTGAGGATACATTCTTGATAGACACAATAACTAATAATAACCACAAAGAGTTATGATTGATCCAATCAATCGTAACTCTACGGAAATCCATCAGTGTCACAATTTTTTTTCTACATACAATTTTCAAAATATCCTTTGTAAACAAAGTCTACATGTAACACACCGAATTGTCAAGAAAACAATGAATTTATTTAATTTACGTCATATCTAGAATACATTTTGAACATTCATTCATTTTGGATGTTGACGTTGCCGGCCGTCCATAGTTGTGATTGATCAGGTCAATCGCAACTCTTTGTAAGACGGGCCTCAGGACTAGCCCAGGGGATTAGCCCACAGTGATGGTTAAATGGGGAATGAAACCTTTTTGTAACAAATAGGCTTGTGTAGAAACAGAAAAATCAAAGAATAAGAATAAAGAAAGTTTGAGAAAAATCGGACAAATAATGAGAAAGTTGTGAGCATTTGAATATTGCAATCACTAATGCTATGGAGATCCTCCCATTGGCAATGCGACAAGGATGTGTGATGTCACTGATGAACAACTTTCCCTTTGGTGGACTATAAAATACCCTCAAAATGTCTCTTTTTGCTTTTTCTAATGATGATACAAACTCTTTATCCATGATGTATTCTTAAAAAATATGTAATACATGCCCTCATGTAGAAAGAACACATGATCTATGGATAGATGTGATAAAAGAGGCAATTCAAGTGAAAAATATACTAAAGTAATGGGGAGAGTTGTTCACAAGTGACATCACACATCTTTGTCGCATTGCCAATTTGCTATCTCCATAGCATTAGTGATCGCAATATTCAAATGCTCCTAACTTTCTCATTATTTGTCTGATTTTTCTCTAACTTTTGTTGATCTGTTTCTTTGATTTTTCTGTTTTCACATAAGCTATCTTGTTCCAATGGTTTCATTCTCCTTTAATAATGTTGCCACGGGTGTCTTATTGGTGATTTTTTTTTTACCCGATTGCTAAGAAAGCATGAATGCTTGTAAGCAAGCAACAAGAGGACCGACGGCTTAAAGTCCCCTCCGAAGGACCTGGTACTGAGGATTAATGCCTTACCAAAGGGCACTAGCGCACCAAGTGGGAATCAAACCCAGGTCACCGGAATACAAATCCCCGACTCTACCGACTGAGCTATCGCGCCTCCCTCTGGCTGAGCTATCGCACCTCCCTTTTTTCTTAATCTTGATTTAATTCTTAATCAAGTGCTGGTCATTGGCAAAGCTCAAGTACAGTATTAACCCCATTAAAGATTGAGCCCTCATCTGTGTAGGCTGGAATCTATGAAAAACACAGACTATACATCTAGAAAAATCATCCAGTCTCTAACGCATTTAATGGCACATCCCTGCTGGGTTGTCAGTTCTATAAGACATCTATCAAATAATAGGGAAAAGTACATCTTTCAATGAAACAACATATATTTCACAGTACTGGAAAGTCATATGCTTAATACAGCTGTATATGTGTCAATTGGAGTTACAAGTGTTCCCAAGATCAAAAAGAAAACTCAGTAAATCAAATTTTGACTTGAAAATAAAAGAAAGCCCTCTAAACAAATATTTTTTTCTTGGAATTCTATACATGAGTATCAACTGACAAGAACAGGTAAATTTACCACAAAGTCTAATGGGGAAAATAGTCTGGTTTTGGTAGATCTTTTTTTCCAAAGCAAAATGCTATACACTGTATAATCTAGGCATTCCGATTAAAGCAAGCATGTAGTCTGATACTTTCTATCTAATATATCCTAAGGGTATGATGCAATTTCATTCATAATATCCTTCTAAGTAATCCATATTCTAATTCCAATTCTGTCTGGTGTGGTTAGATTCTGAAAATGCTAATTGAAAATCAAACCATCTTAATTCCACTCTAAGAAATAATAATAATAATGTGAACATTTGCAATGCACTGGTATCCCTCAAAAAGATGTTCATGCCGCACTAAAGAAAAGAAAAGAAAAGAAAAGAAAAAGAAAGAAAGAAGAGAGTGGAAACCTACTAAAAAGGGGGAGAATGATAAGAACTAGCGTCCAGTTAATCTTTTCTGAGAAAAATGTCTGTAAAAAAAATCCTGCCTAATTCCCTCTTATTTGGTTTCCTTGTGGTCTAATGTTAATACTAAAAACGAAGAAAGAAACCACAAATCTGAATCTAATTTCTGCTTTTTAAAATCAATTTAGATCTAATTTCTGTTTTCTTGCAATTACAATCACAGTGACATTTAATTCTATTTTCCTTCACTCCCGAGTATTTTGGTAAAAACAAGGAGAGAAAAACAAATCACACACACTTAAGGGACAAGTCCACCCCAGAAAAAGTTAATTTGAAGAGAAAGAGAAAAAGCAAAGAAGCATAACACTAAAAATTTCATTAAAAATTGTATCTAAAAAAGAAAGTTCTGGCATTTTAAAATTTTGCTTATTTTTCACAAAACAGTTATATGCACAACTCAATGATGTGCAAATGAGAAAGTTGAGCATGTGCCTCACTCATTATTTCTTTTGTTTTTATTGTTTCAATTGTACAATATTTCAATTTTACAGAGTTTACAATAAGGACCCTCTTGTTTGAACAAAAAAAAACAATATGAAACATGATAATTCCACATTTTCAGTGAGGAATAAATCTTTGTTTCACATGACACAAAGTCTTTTATTTCAATATACAAATAGCGAATAGGCATGAGTGCGATGGTGAGAGATTTCGCATGAGGTGAAAGAAAGATGCTCTATTCAAAGAGGCGTTTAGCAGAGTTGAATAGAGCGTTTCTTTCTTTCACCGAATGCGAAATCTCGCACCATTGCACAAATAAGAATATTTGCTATTTGTGTTGTACAACGCCTCGGAATCTACAATAATATGGAAAAAACAAGAGTTTTTTTTTCTCCAGTAATCTATGGAAAGGAAGCAGAAATATTGAAAGCGAATAGCAAAATCACACAAGCGCACATGATCTTGGACAGCATTGCGCATTTAGCCAGCGGGCTGTACGTGCATTGTCACCTTATTCAATGAAATCGCATTGTGACGTCACCTCCTAAAGCCGTGCAACGGTATGAATGTGTCACATTCAGCCTCCCATTTGATCGCGTACAACAAGCTAAGTAGGCTTTGTACAATTTTAGTTAACTAGCAGTGATGATTGATTGTACACTGGAATGGAAACTCAAAGTAGTATTAATATAAAAGAGTGCAATTTTTCTAAGAATATCCCTTGATAGTCATCAGCATTGCCATCATGTTCACACACCTGCCAACCTTTTATTAAAAAAAGGATTCTTAGAAGGAAAACAAGTATTTTTTGACAAAATTGAGTATTTTTTAAAATTTGTTTCAACGTAAAAATCACTAGCCTGTTGTAGTGAGATCGGTGAAAAACATGGAAAATTACTCTACTTGAAAACTTGATAATTCCCCATTTTTTTAAACATGTGCTCGAAGGCAAGAATTTACTTGTTTTTTTCATGCAACAAGTTATTGGCCCGACAGTGATTTTTACTGGTCTGGGACCGTATATATAATCCATGATCATAATTAAAAAGAAAGTAGTGCATTGTCATATTCATAGCAACAGAGAGGAACATTACTCTAATAAGGGAATGGTTGGCATGTCTGTGTTCATGAATGTATCAAAAGGCCAAAATCAATGAATGATAAATATACATACATGTGTTTTTGTGATACTGAACATGACTGTTGAATGTTTAAACCTCTCACTATTAAAATCCTTTCATGATTTCACTCCTTAAAAAAATATTGTACGTAACTATCATTGTATCATAAAATATATCATCACATTTCCTCAGCCCTCCAAAAGCGCCAAAAAGCTTGATTTTAAAATTGTTCATTCTAAAACACCTTTCTTTGTCTCTTGTGACTGTTTGTAAAAACATTGACAACACATTCAGAGATCCATTTTGTGTTTAACAAACATGTTGAAACAATTACAACAATGCTATTGTAATATATTCATGATATTATCACACATCTTACACAAATGTATAAACATAAATACATGAAAAACAAAATAATTGTTTTCAATGTTGATTGGGCAATTTTCTCATACTGTACATGCAGGATTGCTGCAAGGAAAATATGAAATAAAGAATGTACAGATGTTTATGCCAGTGAGTTCTAATTAGCCTTATTTAGTTCTTAGAAAAGTATACCTTCAGCTTCATATATACAAATTTACTATTGATGACAGTATAATTAGATATTACGAAGAGTTAGTCACATAAATATTATCCGTAATTACCTGTCATTTGTCACTATTGTAACACTGCTTTATAAAGAAGTAATGAGATAATGTTGTTTGTAAGAGAAAAATTACAAGTAAACCCCGTCTTTGTAATTAGAAGACTAACAAGGACCACAAAACAAAACTAAAAGGTAATGGTAAAATAACAAGGAGAAACAATGAAATAATGAAGAAGAAAACAAAACAAATACAAACGGCAAAATGAAACAAAGAAGAGGAAGAGGGAAAAGAGGAAAGCAACTATACAGGAAGGGGGGGGTGCTTCTTCTCATTGACCTTTATCTGTCTGCATGTGTGTAATGTTTATTTTCACTAAATATTTAAAGGTGTGGATACATATCACTACTTGAAGAATTTGTATTCTTTCTTGATGCCAACAGCACTGATATGAGATAAGTTCTCACTAGTCACTCATTTCCATTTTAGTTGATGAACAAACTCACTTTCTGCCGTGCCAGTCCAGATTCGGCAGACTACTAGTGTCCATGTCTTGATCCATAATGCAAAAGAAAATTATCAGAAAACGATGACAAAATGATTTCTAAGATAGTTCCAGAAGACGCGAACTGGACATAGTCCAGTCCTGAACACTAATTTCCAAAAATGCGGTAAAAATAAAGAACTAAAAATGCAAATGGCATTGAGTAATGGTGAAGTACATGCTTATGAAAGTGATGGTGCACATTCACAAGAGCGAGATCTACTGTAATTTTGTTCGGAGAATTACAAAAATAACATACAAGTTTCTACTTACCCTTATATGAGCCAAACAAGTCTTCTCTACTAATGACTCCAAGAGAAAAGAAATAGCATCGGCTGACCAACTTTTACTTGGTGACTTCTGCAGAAATACACATAAAAACGATATTAGAATAGAAAGATACTCGGACCATATTACGCAAGAGTGCCACAAATTTTGTAGATTCCCCCTGGGTGTAATATCCATTTATCTACATACCACCATGACAATAACTACTACTTTTGCATCAATTATCCCCATGCATACATGTATTAAGAGATGTTATATGCAGGGGGGTTCAACTTATAAACAAGTGGAATGCCTCTGGCCGTCTCACCTGCATCACGCGGTTCAATATAGCAGCAGTGCTGACTTTGAATACAACTCTAACTCGCACAAGATGTTCAGTGATACATAGTTACTCTTATGTCCACTTTTTATGAACTAGACCAATAAACTTACAGAGATATGATGGTTATTCAACAAAAAACCCCAACATGGCCAAAGTTCATTGACCTTACATGACCTTTGACCTTAATCATGTGACCTGAAACTTGAACAGGATGTTCAGTGATACTTGATTACTCTTATGTACAAGTTTCATGAATCAGATCCATAAACTTTCAAAGTTATGGTGGTAATTCAACAGATACACCCAATTCGGCCAAAGTTCATTGACCTTTGACCTTGGTCATGTCACCTGAAACGTGCACAGGATGTTCAGTGATACTTGATTACTCTAATGTCCAAGTTTAATGAACTAGACCAATAAACTTTCAAAGTTATGATGGTAATTCAACAGATACCCCCAATTCGGCCAAAGTTCATTGACCCTAAATGACCTTTGACCTTAATCATGAGACCTGAAACTTGCACAAAATTTTCAGTGATGCTTGATTACTATTATGTCCAAGTTTCATGAATCAGATCCATAAACTTTCAAAGTTATGATAGGAATTCGACAGATATCCCCAATTCGGCCAAAGTTCATTGACCCTAAATGACCTTTGACCTTAGTCATGTGACGTGAAACTCATGCAGGATGTTCAGTGATACTTGATTAACCTTATGTCCAAGTTTCATGAACTAGGTCCATATATTTTCTAAGTTATGATGACATTTCAAAAACTTAACCTCAGGTTAAGATTTGATGTTGAATCCTCCAACATGGTCTAAGTTCATTGACCCTAAATGACCTTTGACCTTGGTCATGTGACATGAAACTCTAATAGTTCAGTAATACTTGATTAAACTTATGCCCAAGTTTCATGAACTAGGTCCACATATTTTCTAGGTTATGATGTCATTTCAAAAACTTAACCTTAGGTTAAGATTTGATGTTGACACCGCCGGAAAAGCGGCGCCTCTAGTCTCACTCTGCTATGCATGTGAGACAAAAACGGAAAAAAATACTTGTCTATAATACAGCCATATTGCCCTGTTACTTGCCAAATTACAGCACATCATTACATCATTGTCTCTCTTACCTTCATGACCATTTTCAACATCATCATCAATGTCCCCATCATCATTATTATCAACATCTTCATCATCATCCTCATCATCATCATCATTATCATCATCATCAACATCTATTTCTCTACTTTATTTATTTATCTATGTATGTATGTACATGTATGTACTTATTTATTTATTTATCTATTTATTTATTTTTTCATTAAAAATTTGTGCATTTATTTATTCTTTTATCTATTTATTCATTTTTTTTATTTATCTATTTTCCTACTTATGATGGGGGTGGGGATTGGTAGGCTAAATGGCTGAAGCAGAAAAAAAATATATTCTTTTAAAGTATGAATGTACCTGCTCTCATTTATACTACATTCATATCTACTTCAGATCTTGACAATATAAAGAAATAAAAGGTTTCCTTATAAGAACCCAGACGAGAAACAGCACAGACCCCCCCCCCCCCCCCCGATGAAAACAAATTTGACAATGTTGACAAACTCTTAGGAAAAAGATAACGAAATTAGTTAATGTTTTTCCAACATACAACAGCAATGAATGTCAAGAAAACAGGGACATACATCAACCTCATTGTAGTTTAAACCTTATTGGCAGCAGACTAATCTAATTGAGTACAGGTGTTCTTTATTGTGTTCACCATTATAAGAAGCTCATGTGGCTTGTTCTTTTATGATTTCTTAAGGGGGTTTGTCACTGAGCGGCAAATGCTAGCTTGCGAATGGAGCAAATTTGAGATTTTGCCAGGGTGAGTAAAAGAAAGAAAAAGGGTCATATTAAGGTTGCCAGAAAGTTTGTAAACCATTTCCAGCGTTCCACACAATTTTTCTGGTTACGATTCATTTTGAACATGTTCAAAACTTCTTTGCAATCTATTTCTAGCAAACAGTTGTTACTGTACAGCAAAAACTGTGGTGTTAACCGGTGTACATAGAGGACCACACCAGTTATTTTACACCGGTGTTAAATTGGTGGTGTTAGTTTTACACCTATAAGTGTTATTACAACACCTATGGTTGTTATATTTACATTATTTGGTGTTATGGTCAATCTCTAGGGTGTTATTTTAACACCTCAGGGTGTGGTCCTCTATTAACACCAATTGGTGTCAGTTTTAACACCACAGTTTTACAGTGTGCTTGCAAAGCACTTGTAAGCATTTGCAAATGCTTTTGGGCTATTCCACGGTTACTCACGTTACATTTGGAGACACCTTGACTCATACTTGGAGCTGTAACTCCATTATTATTGATAGGAACTAAACATCTCCTTATCACAACAAAGTACACAGTCTGACTATCCTTTGTATAAAAACAAAACTTGGGAAATTCTATTAAGCTCCTGGCAAATCTTTGGAATGTGTCGGTTACTCACGTTACATGATTTGGACCAACCTGTGGAATTGCCCTTTTGCTGATTTTTATATTCCTTCTTTATTCACCAATATGCTAGTGACCACATGACCATTATACAATCAACCCACTGATAGGAAATGTGCGTCTATCATTTACAAACATATTTTTCATTTTAAAACTGCAATTTGCAAAAAGATTTTGATATAAAAAACAAACAATTGTAAGAAATCGCAACACTCCTCAGAGAAGTTAGCAAATCTCAAAGAGGTAGTTAGGCCGACAGCATGCAATAGGTATAAAAACTAATAGATCAGGAAGGGGAGATTAGAAGAGTAAACAGAGTTCCATTGCTGCTTTGTCAGAAGAAAATGATTGAATAACGTGTATAAAAAAAGAGTAGAGAAAATAACAAACTCTGTGACTTTAAGTACATATGTTCATTGTTCTACAAAATTGATTAAAAAAATGGACAAGATAAAATTTGAAACATTTAAGTCTGCACCTTCACAAAGCTGCCTTCATGATGAGATGCCATTATATACTGTACTCTATTTTCTTTCACTCATTTTCATAAGTATTCAATTCCTGTTTTCTTTCACACATTTTCATAAGTATTCAATTCCCATTTTCATTTTCTTTCTTCCTCACATTCCTATTTGTGTAAAGATTGAATACATAGTCTCAAATGTCTGAATGAAAAGAATCATTGAATATTCCTCTTGATTATTAAAACCAGGGTACCTAAATACAAAGGTTAGTGATTAATCGTATGATTGATTTTCATGTTTGATTGCACACTGTAGTCAATGAAATCAATGGTAGAAAAATGTTCTACAATGATTGCTAAACTTTAGGTTCCGGGCACCGGGTGATGACTGTGCACGAAATGTCGTCTACTGGTTCTAACAATATCAACATTATCAATCTGTGGAGCATTTACCACAAGAAAAACAAACAAGAACGTTTCCCAAATTTACATGAACCTGAAATTGTACTTCTTCAATCAAAATTGGCAATGTGTCGACCAAAATGAAGTTTAACCTCCCCCTCCTCTCCGTCTAATCTAATTGACGGCTGGGTGGCGAATGTTTACCGGGTTAATCGCTCATGTGGGGCAATTAAAGATAGCCGTGGGATGGTTTAGCTAAGGTGTCCCACATGTTTACATATAAGAAGAGTACCAATGACTTTGTGGTGCCCTTGAGGCCTGCCGTCATCACTCTAGTTGACTGGCTGGGGGAGGGGGACATCTAGAATAATTACGCAGCAGCGAAATTGAGGTGGGAAAATACGGGGAAAAGGTTAGATTGAAATGTTCCGCGATGAGATGGTGACATTTAATAGGAGTCTGGTGGAAAAACTGAGTCTTTCAATCAGGATTCATATTCTGGAAGATTAACTATTCCTTGGTGCATGTAATTGTGCGTCTTTTGCTAACATATTCCTTTACAGAGATTTAATAATAAGAAGTCAGGCAAAAATTTAGTTTCCAAATTTCATCATCATCAAATCTTATCCTCAAGGAAGTTTCTACACTTCTGTCTTTGACGTATTTTTCAAATAATGGATTTGTTTGTTCTGCTTCATTTCTCAAAGAAGACAGTTATCATCTACATGTAGACTTGGATTCACCTACCCTTCCCCCAAATAAAAATGAAAGATGCAATATTAAATAAAATAATTCATGTTTATCAAATGTAATGAAATCTTCATATCTCCTACAAGATTGAAACAAACAAACAAAACAAAATAAAATAAACAAAAATTTTAAAAGAATCATGTTTTAAAACTTGGAATCCTACCTACATGTACATTGTTGGACGTACTAGAACTCTACAATGCAGGCAATTTGATCTTTTATGTATGTACAGGTTTTTCTCCTTCATTTGTTCTTTTTTGATGGGGAACAATTCCACACATACAAGTAGCAGCTTTGCTTCCTATCCCCCACTCTATACATAATCTACAAAGAATTCTACACATAACCGGAAAGAAAGAAAAAAATATGTCTGAAATCCAAAATCCCTGGGCAGCAAGTCTTCATAAATTCCATGCAATTGTCGTTGGCAGAATGTAGCCTCATTCATACAAAGGCAAGTTCGGTTGAAGTCAGGTCGAAAAATGGGTCTGAGGCTGAGCCTCTGAGGATGCTTGGTTTAAGGAAATGTTTGACTTGTGCCCATCGGAACAAGGTCATGGTAACTTCCTCTGGTCGGGGGAACTTACCACAACCTCTTTAGTCCTACCAAGATACTCCTGAATATTTCCAGGAGTGTCTTGCTACACGATTATCCAGTTGGAGGAAAAAACTTCCTGCATGGACAAGCTCTCGGAGCATCCATGGCCTTACGTCCAAGGTGAAATTTCTGGGGTAAAATGCAATGTTGACATTTTGAGAGTACACATGGGCGTGCATAACAGTTCTAACCTAGTCAATCTCAAAAAAAGAAACTAGCACTAAGAATCTAATCGACAAGAATGGAAAAGAAAAATGCCAGTGGTAAAAAAAAAGTGCAAGGCGCTACTGAACTTCCGGAATTTACACAAACCCCTCCGCAGGGAACCTGTGAAGGCTGTGGAATATTGGCTGGAGTTTCTTCCCACGACCCTCGTGATATACAGTATTCATTGGAATTTTAATTGCTGTGCTTTACTCGAACTACGACTGATCATGGTTTACGAATGCAAGTCAGCATAAAATGAGATAGCTCAGGTTTCATCATGAATGTTCCATGGATTAATCACGGCCAGGGCCCTGTAACACAAAGCTTAGCAATGATCATAGAACATTTTTCTACGATTGATTGCATTGACTACAATGTACAATCAATCGTCAAAATCAAGAGTACGATCAATCGCTAACCTTGTGTTATGGGATCCTGGTGGTAGAAGCAACGAGCGACTGGCTACAACTCAGGAGACTTTGAGCAGAAGGTGAAAGGTTCAAATCCTGCTGACTTTGACATAAAATCAGAATGAACGGGATCTAATTCACTGAGAGGGTAAAATCATTCTAGAAATGAATTAGGACTACAAGCCATTAAACAATTTGCAAAAACTCTCGAAACATAGAATCTTTCCATTTTTCAAAATAAATCCATCTACATGTACATGTGATACAGATTTAGTGACTGCCTGTCAAATATGGTATCATTTCAAATTTGAGTATTAAAAGAGAGTGTACATACATGTACACATAGATTTGAATTTGGGCAAGAGTACAACACTACTGTACATTGGTAATCTACAAATTGAATATTCTCGGCATGCTCATGTTACATCCCAACTATCATCGACTTTCCAGGAATTTCAGAAACACAGAGCCAAACTGCTTTCAAGTCATACTATACAGGTGTATGATTTACTGATTGCCATTTGTCCAAATTGAATTTAATTCCCAAAAGATGCATCTATCATAATTCCAGATGGAGTAATTTTATCAGAAATGTGGTGTCCAGGGCCCAGGTCCTGAAACACAATGGTTTGCGATCACTCACAGCAATTTCCATAATTATTATTATTTTGTTTGCCATCACCTGTGGCTAGGAGGCGAAAGGTGAACTGAATCACCATGACCATGATCATGACTTGAAGGTCACTCCTCCCTATAACTTATCGGGGGGGGGGGGGGGGGAGTGCAGGTGGACTGCTACACCGGGTTTCTTAAAGGACAAGTCCACCCCAACAAAAAGTTGATTTGAATAAAAAAAGAAAAATCCAACAAGCATAACACTGAAAATTTCATCAAAATAAGATGCAAAATAAGAAAGATATGACATTTTAAAGTTTCGCTTAATTTCACATAACAGTTATATGCACATCCTGGCTGGTATGCAAATGAGGAGACTATGAGGTCATCCACTCACTATTTCTTTTGTATTTTATAATGTGAAATATGAAATATTCTATTTTCTCCTCATTGTCAAGTGATACGATTAATTCCTCCCTGAACATGTGAAATTAGCATTGTTTAATACTATATGGTTCTGTCAAGTTGGTCCTTATGGTCAAATCTATAAAAAATTAAATATTGTATAATTCAAACAATAAAATACAAAAGAAATAGTAAGTGATGGACATCATCGACTGACTCACAAAGTTGTGCATAGACTGTTTTGTGAAAAATAAGCGAAACTTTAAAATGTCATAACTTTCTTATTTTACATCCGATTTTGATGAAATTTTCAGCACTATATGCTAGTTTGATTTTTCTCTATTTATTCAAGTCAGCATTTTTCCGGGTTGGACTTGACCTTTAATGTACAAAGGCGGTGACTCCCCTCAACACTGTGCCTCCATTTAAAGTCTTATCAAAGGGAGGAAGTGTTTAACACTGTTACATAGCCTGCAACTATGGAACAGGGGAGGGACGTCACGTTTCCACACAACGCAGGCTTCAGTCATCTGCCCATGGAGGGCTCGAACCCATGACCTTTGGTTCGACAGGCAGACGCTTTACGGACTGCGCCAACTTCGCTCTCTTGACGAGTTAAAACTATTAATTACGGCACTACCACTGTAACAGAACTCACCATCCAAGCAGAATCAAAGTTTCCATGACACATGTTTACAAAAATGACAAATTTAGAATATTTGTATTTTAAGTCTTCATGATTCAACAGGCCTGTGGCCATTGTCTGCATTTCACTTAACACACCCACAATCAAATATTGAGCATTATCAATGTTTGAAGATCATAACTGGTCGCAAATCAATGTGTTACTTGCTTCTGGGTCACGTTTATAAAACTTCATGTAATAACAAATTTGTAATTATGGTTAAAAGCTACTGAAATCATTTGATTTAATTGGCTGATAGTAAATTTGTTAGAGAAATTCTTGATATAAGAAGTAGTGAAACGGCATACAGGTCAGAGCTAAAATAACTCAAGGGATGGGGAATTCAGTGGTCTAGTGGTCAATTTGATGGATACATGATGACATTGCAAGTGATTCAAAACCTTGCCAATAAGAAATTGAATTTCTTGCTTTCTCTGATTGTTCTTAATATCAACATGCTGAGCAAGGTTATTGATCCTTGCTTGTGAAAAGAGCTGTGTATGACAGCTTCGCTCGTCAGAACGCAGTCATGTGCAGAATATTTTTACGATCAATCACACTGCTGCTTTATTTTTAGTGTGTATGAATTAGCCGTACTTGGAATGGAACAATGTACAAGTTGGTTGTCAAATTTCAAAGAAAGAAGGAAATGTGCGGGGGTGGGGGCCATTCTTCTAATAAAAAAATGACCAAGGACAAATTTTGGTGTGTATGAATTAGCCGTACTTGGAATGGAACAATGTACAAGTTGGTTGTCAAATTTCAAAGAAAGAAGGAAATGTACGGGGGTGGGGGCCATTCTTCTAATAAAAAAATGACCAAGGACAAACGTTGACATGCGACAAAGCCATCCAAGAACAGAGTTCTCTACGGAAAGGATGTCCAACAGTTTTCTTGATTGCACTCACATCGGTCATGAATAAGAACATTCCCCGGTGGTCCTACGGCGATCCAAAAGCGTTGGAGGGATTAAACAAAAAGAAATAAAGACAAAAAATGGCCGACCATCAGAAATTGACAATCGTCAATTTGATGATGGCATGATGGGCCTCGGGCATGCATCGGAATGGCTGTATCGACTCACGGGATAGCAAAACAATTCCTAGGAAGTGGGACGGAGGTGATGGATTACAACAATAACAACAACGGAATTTAAAATGGCAGGTTTGGTGTAGTCTACAAGTGCAGACCCTGATCAGCAATGGTCATTACTGGAGTGTCTGAATAGAGAGACTAATTACACTATGGAAACAATGTGTACTAACTGACCAAGGATCTGGAGGTATAATTTTTTTTGCCATTTGACAGAGCCAAAGCTTTTCATCAGGAATACATAAACTAATGATCTCAGGTATATAACTTGTTTCTGCACTGACCGGTAATGCACAATCTGATTTTCGTTTCAATCCCCAAGTTAAGAAAGGAAAAAAAAGTTACCTTATTATTATTATCATTGGGTACATGGAAATACATGGAAACAGCAATCACAAAAATAAAAAGCATTACTTGGGGGAAAAAAAAGTAAATCAAGATGAAAACTGATCCCCCATCTAATTTGAGGTTGCAGATCTTTCATACAAATACAAAATTATGATACCATTTCTTTCTATTTTTCAGGGGGAGGGGGGGGGGACTTTGGGGACCACATCAGGTTGTTTTCACATTATTTTTTGAGAATGACCTCATTTCACCAACTATATAAAAGCAACTGATATCGTTATTGCACTTTGGAAAATTGCACATAGTATTAAATACTTTCACTACATTTATCTGTTTTGTTTAATATTTCAGAGTCCCAAGGCAATCATTTTCTCTTTCATATCCAGGCAAAGTTCCAGTACACCTTTCAAGATAAAGGATGTATTTTTCTGTGTTTCTACATTTTTTCTTATTTTTTACATCATGTTTTCTCATTCTATTTTATAACTGGAATATTGTGCAATTCGCTAACAAATCTTTCAGATGTCCGTGTACTTGTATGATATCAATTCCATGAATTGTAACAAATTCTGGTGAATTCTTGCATTTATTTTTAACATCAGCATTATAAATAGCCTTAACCTCATTCAAAGCATAACATTGCATCTTGACCAAAAATAAAATATATATTTAGCACCACGAAACAAAAATTCCAAGGCTTTTTTCAGAGAAGGTAAAATCAGTCTTCCAATAAATCAGATGAACAATACTCTTGAGTTGACCACATGACGTATGGTGGGAAATGTAATTTTCAAACTCAATAATTAAATTATTAATAAAAAAAATTCAGCCCCGGAGGCCCACATCAATCATTTCTCTAAAACGACTTTCAACAATTGACGCTAAATGGGCAAATCGGATATACAGTGTATTATTGAACCTTACATGTTTGTGGTCGAAACATATTCCTGAGGGCATGATATTGTGCTTCCTATACTTCCTGTGACACAGAGTGCGTAGAAAGAATATGTACGTACCTAGCTTTAGATTGTAGTATAAATTCGAATGAGAAGAACTGCCAATGTTTAGAGGAGGAAATAAGGATGATTTTAATAGAAAAAAGAAAAAAAAAGGATATCATTTTGCTTTATTATTTCTTTCATCCTTCTTTTATTCTGTTTTTCTTTTTACCTTTTTCCCCTTCATTTTTTCACTTTCATCTTTTCTTTCATCTCTTCTTTTAATCTCTTTATTTCTTTCTCCCTTCGTTCTTTCTTTTACCCATTCATTCACACTCCCTTTCTTTTCTTTTTATTTTTCCCCCTTTCTTGTATCTTTGTTTCTCTTTCTTCCTTCCTTCCTTCCTTCCTTGTATCTTTCTTTCTATCTATTTTATTTTATTTCATTTTATTATGTGCCATGGTCACAAAAGTACATGAAAATATATGAGAAAGGAATCATTCAAATGGCATATCAACACACTAATTTTGGTCATGACAGGCAAGATAAAATCACTTTGAAAAAAAATACAGGTTTACAAATACAAGGTACATCAGTTCATGTTAAAGAGAGAGGAAAAAGGCAATAGTACATGAACATAGAACAGCACTTCTTTCTTTTCAAGCAGTAACATCTTATTTTGAAAGATTTTTTTTTTTTTTTGGGGGGGGGCAAGTGAAATATATATTTTGGCAAGTATTTTCCTTCTATTTTGATATTCACTTGCCCATCTGGGCAAGTTCTTCAAAAATTTATGAAGCTACCTGTACAAGAGTAAATATATTTGACATCCAAAAAAAGGATACCTAAAAAGATTGGCCTTTGATGCCCTTCTTGTAAAAAAGATTTTGGCCTTGGTGCCCTAAAACATATGGGTTATTTCAAGGCCAAACTGGCCTTGCCCTAAAAATGACGAAATTTAAGGCCTGAGCTGATCATTATCAAATAGTGTGTCTACTTTTTTTTTCTTATCCAATCTGTAGGAGCAACACAGAATGAATGGGAAAGTATTTTAAAGGGGAAGGTTGCAATAAGAAAACATACAAGCTCTGAATCATTGAAAGGCTGAAGCAAAATACAGACTGGATTACATGAATCTTTTTCAAGGCCAAATCCATTTGAACAACATTAAACTGGAATAACTAGAGAGGAGAATAACAAGTTTGACATTCAAAAACATGACAAATAAACTTGGATGAAAAAAAAAAGAGTTCAGAAAGCAATGGCAATTTCAAATGGGTCTGTTAACATGACAACGAGTGAATGAGCCCTACACTCAGTATGGCTTTATCGAAGGTTTAAAATTGGACCATAATTCACTTTAAAGGAGAATGAAACCATTGGAACAAGACAGCTTGTGTGAAAACAGAAAAATCAAAGAAACAGATCAACAAAAGTTAGAGAAAAATCGGACAAATAATGAGAAAGTTATGAGCATTTGAATATTGCGATCACTAATGCTATGGAGATAGCAAATTGGCAATGCGACAAATATGTGTGATGTCACTTGTGAACAACTCTCCCCATTACTTTAGTATATTTTTCACTTGAATTGCCTCTTTTATCACATCTATCCATAGATCATGTGTTCTTTCTACAAGAGGGCATGTATTACATATTTTTTAAGAATACATCATGGATAAAGAGTTTGTATCATCATTAGAAAAAGCAAAAAGAGACATTTTGAGGGTATTTTATAGTCCACCAAAGGGAAAGTTGTTCATCAGTGACATCACACATCCTTGTCGCATTGCCAATGGGAGGATCTCCATAGCATTAGTGATTGCAATATTCAAATGCTCATAACTTTCTCATTATTTGTCTGATTTTTCTCAAACTTTCTTTATTCTTATTGTTTGATTTTTCTGTTTTTACACAAGCCTCTTTGTTCCAAAGGTTTCATTCCCCTTTAATGTGTATTCTATGATGGTTGCTCAGTGCTGCATTTTTATAAAGCTGTACATAAAGTTAAAATCAATTTAACTAACAACTGGTGATCCTTTCGAATTTTACAGTATATTTTTCACCACAAAAAATGCAAATGTACAAAGGAAACATGAAGTCTTAGCCTGATTCATGGATTCCAGAATAGTCATCACCATATCTTTGATGTGAAAGAGACAATCTCAGGGGGCATAGATAGCAAATATACAATCAATGAAATCAGAAAACAAAACGAATGTAAAACTACCAATGTATGGCTTCTTGAATATGCGCATTCAAATTTATGCCTCTTTCTGCAATTGCCATTGAAATTTTCACAAACTTTCAGAATCTTTAATATCAGATTGTTAATCCCATGCATTTGTGGCCTAAGTATAATCATAAAAATTATCTATTGATCTTAAAGTCATTGTGACAATGAATCAATCCCTAGGACAAGTGCTTTTGGCATTGTACCTGACAAATAAGTACAAATACAGTCAGTCGGCAAGCCCCTGTGTCAATGAGCAAATGGGCAAGATTTATCCAAGTCCTCTCGTGGCTGAATTCATGTTCCTGCAAAATCTCGTGAATTGTGAGACTTTCTTTCTCAAAGAATTTAACCACTTTCTCCTTGAGTAAAATTGATTATTTTTGTACCATGGGGAAGAGTAAATGTTACTCTTTTATATTGGTCATTTTTTTTGAATAAAATATTTTGATAAATAAGTGAATTTTTTAACCTGAAAAGTTGCATCAAACAGAATTTTCTTCCTCTGTTTTCACTTGCAAATTGTGCAACATTTTGTGTTTTAGGCACAAACATTATTTATATCATCAGAAAACTCAAACTCTATACTTTCTTACAATATCACTCTTGATGTGTGGCATCTTTTAGATGGGTATGCAGCCAGTTTTTTCCATCAAGATGCAAGACGAGATTTCCAAAATTTCTGAGTAACTTAAATTCCAGAGTTCTAATTGGCTGAATAATGTTTTCACAACAGGCGCGGGTAATTTGAAGAGATTACCAGATGGTGAGTGCGACCTTGCAGAGGCCCAGTGTGGGGAACATTGGAATATGCGTGGGTGTGTGGTCTCTATGACCAATCAGAGTGCAGTACTCTTGTTTTTGAGCTGCTAGATGTACTTGGCCTATGAAAAGCTGGCTGCTGACCCATCTAAAATACATCTTCTTATACAAATTATATCATATTATAGCTTATAGATCTTCAGCTTTATCATGATCTAAAAATCATTTATGCTCAAACAGAAATTGAGTGAAATGAAAAAATTATTTAGTTTCATGTTTTATATCAAAAGTTTTCCCTTTATTACAACATTCTTTTAAAAATTCAAAGACATGACCTGAAAGCATAATTCTTCTTCTTTACAAAGATACCTAATACATGAAATTTGGTCAATATGTAGAGCAGCAATGGCCAAAAAAAAAGAGGTGTTTTGGTTCGCACCAAGCTCATTAACAATGCAAAAACCCTCGAGTCATGAATATCAATTGGATAAAGGAAGCTACTTTTTCAGGGCTTGCCTACTGAATGTATACCCCTAAATCCTAAAGGCATACATGTACATGAACCAAGTTTGAATCCGATCTATCAAACAGTCCTTTAGTAATTCCATGAATGGGCCATTTGCATGTGTACATGTATAATAACCCCTGTGACCTTAACCTTTTGACCTGATGATCCACTCAGATCATTGACGCCATTTTATGTATACATGACCAAGATCAAGATCTGAAGGTGATCCTTTGAAGAGCAGTTGTGACTATGAAAAGAAGATAATGCATCAGGCCTCCCAAACTTCACTTACTGTATTCCCACATGGTTACAAATGTCTAAGGCTACTGTTATCCCATATATAAAATAGATTATCTATTTTGGTAATTTCACAAATATGATTATTAATATTGTACATATTTTGTGGTGTACTTTGTAAAATATCTTGCAATTCACCACTTGGCTGTGACAAAGTTTTCTTTATAAACCATTTCAATTCAATTCAATGCAATTAAATTCAAAGCTATTTTGGACAGAGGCATTCATCCGATCACACAAATACACAATACACACACAATCTCCAACAGTGATTAGCTCATGTAGGAACATTCCAACGCAACATCACAACTTCCTTCTCCAACTTAATCATTAGGTTGACAATAAACTGTGAGAAAAAAAATTATTGAATTTATCTATTCACAGACAACTTACATCAGTAAAAAAGATTGGGAGCATAAAAAAAAATTGTGTATGAAATTAACACCAAAAAAATAATATCCTTTGGGACAACATGATCATGATGATTATAGATTAACATACAATATTAAATGAATCCATAAAGCATTAATAAACCGAAGACAAATCTAAGTGGAAAAACAAACGATAATAAAATGACTCCATGGACATATGTTTAAGCATTGTAATGTAAGATTTTACAATGCAACAGGTTTCATCTCGACCACAAAACTTAGCAATGAAACACATTTAAACAAAATCCTTTTTTTTTTCAAAGCATAAACTTACCGGTTGTATTCCATAGAGTACACATTCTCTGCTGTACTGGGGAACATCCAGCTGGAAAGGTTTTGGGTTGATACGGTCAAATGGCAGTGATTCCCAATTTCCAAAGTCAACATATCTCACCTGTTGAAACAAATTCATGCAAGTTATGATTTCTGATAATAATAATAATGATATACAGTTCTTGTATTATGAATAATGTCTGATGGAAGCAAGCTCTTGTCACGTTCTTGAGCAATCATGATACTGGAAATTTTATTTTTCTATTCGAATGTGAGTAAAATCAATAAGAACCATAGCAACATTCTCTTGTAACATTGCTCCTATTGCATCTGTGATGCTTATGATCCGTGCAATATACCACTGTTCATCTAGCATACACCTTGACACACAGGCACTTTAAGGGAGTTACCAACACTAAACCCCATTTTAACTGGGCTATTTTAGACCAGGATATATGGGGGGGTTAAATTGATCTTGACCGCTGATTGCGCGATCGCCACAAAAATTTGCCAAAAAAATAATTGTTTTTTTATATTTTTAATTGATTAGTTATGCAAAAAATTTGCCCTAAATTTGTTTTTTGTTGCCTTTAACTCATTCCATATAACTATTAGAATGCTAAATTTTGGTGAGAGTACAAACTTTTAGATTTCTACCAAATTTTGACCAAAAAAATGCCATAATTAAATTAATTTCTTATGTATTTTATTTTTTTTCTTATATATTTCTTTGTGTTTTATTGTTTTTTCCAATGAACTTTGTCGAGGATCTTTTTTGAGATCATGAATTGCATAAAATAAATCCATTTAAACCATCAAAGTAAAAATAATCATACATTTATGATTTTTGGTTGAAAACACAATTTGCGTTGACTTTGTACACAGAATCACGTTTTAGAGCAATTTTGGTCTGACATGTGCTTACAAAATGTGTTATTTTGGAACTGTGTCTCAACAGATGTGCAAGACTTGAAAGTAAAGAGTCAGCGATCAGTGCAGTAAAAAAAATTGCGCGACGGCCTGGTGACAAAATTTGTTGAGGGGGGGGACAATTGAACCCCCCCCCCCCCATTAGAAAAAAGTTTAATAAAGGGGCCTTGATAAGTAGGTTTCAGGCAAAACAATTACTACGACAGGGCAGTTATTACAAGTACTTACCCGCACAGTATCCTCTGTGATACCAATGATCTGTGCCCTGTACCACTGTTCATCTTGGGTGAATCTTGCACATACACACTGGCATAGGGAGAGAGAGCTGGGGTCTGGTGGGGTGAGCTTCTGACTGTTACAGGCAACTTGCTGGGCAGCCATCATCTGCTGAAAGTCTTCAACTGCAATGGGCAAAGTCAGAGAATTGCAAATCGTCAAACTTCAAAAATACAAGCAGAGTACTGGAGGCCTTGTAAAAAATTGCTCTAGATTGTTTTTCCTTCTTTTAATTCATGAGAAACTTCCCTTCAATAAAGATTTTTTTTCCTCACCCTAATTCCATTTTTCATGGTTTTTACTAAGCCTGGCACGAGTATTCGACTACTCGAGTAGACTCGAGTGTTGCCTTACTACTCGCGTCACGAGTAGGGAATTTTTATTTTTCGAGTACTCGCGTGATGTACGAGTACTGTTTTTCCACTCGTTCACTCGCTGGATTACTCGCTCTCTTCCGAGTAGAAGACTCTCTACTCGACCACTCGTGTTGAATTGTGAATTTTGCTGTTCATAATTTTACACAGAATTCTTAATTCTTTCACGTGGAACAGTTTATTCACGATGTTTTAACGGCGGAATTGAAGTCAGAGCGCACAAGTCCTGCTTGCGCAAAAGTCCTGCTTGCGCAAAATTCATGTGACCGGGGAAACCTAGGCGCTAGCGCTTATGCCAGTAGCGGAGTGGCTTGCGTAGTCCGCTCACTCCGCTGTGTTCGCAGTGCTTCGTACGTTCGTGAAGTTCAGAATGATATTGACCGAGAATATACTTTAATTGCATTGTTAATTTGTTTCGTAACTCCAGTACTCCACAGTTGCGACTTACGAGTGCGGCGCGTTACTAGCTATGGAGATGAAGCGAGAGCTATCGCAACAGAGAGAGAGAGAGGGGGGGAGAGGGTGGATAATGGAGAGAGTGTGAGAAAGAGAGAGACGGGCGAAGGGGAAGAGAGATAAGAAGGTAGAGGAAAAAAGTTCGTTGTTTATGTTAATCGTGACAAGGCGGAAAGATAATGATGGTTAATCAATGGGAGTATTATTTGGGCTAGATAAAGTCATGGTTCAAATCCAGGCTCGTCAAACCACTACCGATAAAGAAAGTATTTT
Organism: Lytechinus variegatus; assembly: GCF_018143015.1. Taxonomy (NCBI): domain Eukaryota; kingdom Metazoa; phylum Echinodermata; class Echinoidea; order Temnopleuroida; family Toxopneustidae; genus Lytechinus; species Lytechinus variegatus. The sequence continues at coordinate 22,799,713 of NC_054743.1, read as the reverse complement.
GAAGAAGCATAAATGACTCCCAAGCAGTGTGTTTTCACAAGTCATTTGGAGTTGAACGATGTCGGACCAACTTGTGAAGGAAAAGGGATTGATCCCTAAAAAGGACGCCAAAAGTGATATTTGGCAATTTTTCGGCTTTCAGCCCAAGGAAAATAAGGATGGCGGAGCGCCAGAACCTGATACCAGTAAGGTAGTGTGTGTTAAATGTGGAAGCATCTTGAAGTACAGTAAAAATACTACCAGTCTCAGAAACCACGTGCTAGCCAAGCACCCACGAGAGTTTAGGGAGCTTGAACGGAAACAGAGAAGTGATGACATCGCCGTCGATGACGAACCGCGAGTGCAACACCAAGGAAAACGCCAGAAAACCGATCAGGAAATTGCGTGTTCATCTCAGAGCACCATTGACGTAAGTTTCATTTTATAATCATTATTATCATATTATTATCATAATGTGTATTCGGTATAATCATGTACTGTTGTATAATGGATGCCACATTTTTTTTTTTTAAATCATTATGTATTTTATGCGCTGAAGGCACTACTATAAAATTGCCCTTGCCCTCAATTTATGAGATATAACAGAAGTCACTAAGGGTCTACTGATCAGATATGATCACTTTCATCGTAGACGTGTCCCCATCGTTCATATCGGTGACCATTCGTTTCTATAATTTTTAAAATTATCCCAAATTCCCAAGGAAAATATTGCTGAAATAAGGATTCTGAAATCAAATTAGACTAGTCGTTTAGCCATTGTAGTAGACACGTCCACATATCAGGGGAGGGGGGGGGGGGAGGGTGTGATCCCCCATCGATAGTAATCAATCACACATGTATATGTCCACTTCAAAAACATCCCCCCCCCGCTATCTACGCCCCTGTGTTTAACAGACGGGCCTTTTTACGTTGTTTACACTTTACAATAATTATTGATATAAAGTTTTCTGTAATTCATGATTTTGACAGTTGTTTATGTTTCTTTGTTTTTTCTCACAGAGCTTATTCACGAAGGTCAAAAACTATCCAGCATCAAGTGCAAGGGCAAAAGAGTTAACGAACGCAGTGGCCTACCATATCGCAAAAGACATGAAACCAATCTATACTGTCGAGGGAAAAGGTTTCACGAAAATGATCCATAAGTTCGATCCACGCTTCACTCTGCCATCTAGGGAGCGCCTGCGTACCACAATAATTCCACAGATGTACGAGGATCTCAGGGCTAATGTGGTCGCCCCAGTAATCGACGATTGCCAGTTCTATGCTCTCACAGCAGACCTGTGGACTGCCAGGAACATGAGTCAGTACTTGGGGGTGACATTTCATGGGATCACGACTAAATGGGAGCTGAAAACGTTTACCCTTGAGAACATAGAATGTCCCCCTCCCCACGACTCCGACAGCATCATGACCGCCCTCCAAGATGTGATGGCTGAGTGGAGGATCACCCCTGAACGCCTTGCTGCTATTGTTACCGATAGTGCAGCAAATATGTTAAAGGCAGTCAGGGAACTCGACTGGAGTCACATTCCTTGCTTTGGCCACACGCTTAACCTGATGGTGAGGGCAGGGCTTGACTGCCGTCAGGTTCACAACACCATCGCTAGGTGCGCCAAGATTGTAGAATTCGTGAACAAAAGCTCTAAGGCAAAGTATCTCTTGACTGAAAAACAGCAACAGTTGGACTTGCCGAATCACAAACTCGTTCAGGATGTGAAAACTCGTTGGAACAGCACACACGACATGCTGACAAGAATCTTGGAACAGCAGCAAGCCATCTGTGCTATGCTCCTAGAGCTAAAGAAACAGGAACTTATGCCGACAGTGGACGAGTTTCGTACTATTGAGCAGCTTGTGGAACTGTTGGAACCAGTCAAGGATATGACTGAATTCTTCAGTGGTGCCACTTACGCCACAAGCACTGGAGTACTGCCCTGCATCGTCAAACTGGAGACGATTCTCGACAACAAGGCAGATGACACACGAGAGCTTCTTGCTACCAAAGAAGCCATGAGAAAAAAGCTAAATGATTGCTTCGAGCGGCGATACACCATGGATACCCTCGACATGTGCACGCTCTTGGACCCCAGATTCAAGGCGATGCCCTTCTACAACGATGCAAAGCGACAGCAGCTTCATCAGAAATTAAAAGATCAGCTGATGTCTCTCGACGTTGACGGCGATCGAGACAACGCACCCCCCGCAGATCCAGTAGAAGTACAACCGGAAAAGAAAGCGCGAGCGAGGAGCCTATTCGAAGGTATATACACGCAACCCCAGCCTCAACAAGATGATGCCTTGCAACCTCGAGAAAACGAGATAAGAGATGAGATGTCTCGTTATCTGTTGGAGCCGTCGAAGTCCTTAGAAACAAATGTAGTGTCATGGTGGATGCTTAATGAGCAAAGATTTCCCTTCCTAGCTAAGTTGGCACGCAAGTACATAGCTATTCCGGCAACAAGCGTACCTGCCGAACGCCTGTTCAGCACAGCAGGGAATATAGTAACTGCCAAGCGAGCATGTCTTCTTCCACAAAATGTGAGGTACCTAACTTTTCTCCATGACAATCTAGCGTGAACTGAATGACAGTGCCAAAACAAAAGACTCTTAAAGTATCTAAGTGAGTTTCTCATCATGCAGTTGGATTGTACAGTTACATGCGTTACATAACCCGGTATTTAATTATTTATCACGTTTATTTGTTGCCGTACAGTTTTCTTTCAGCCTGCAATGCAAGAATAACATTAGGTTTGCTATGTTACGGCGGTTAAAGCTTATAAAAGGCCCATTATTGTGAACTGTGAAATGACAACATTCTACGTTTCACAAGGTACGCAGGCTTAGTCTCTAGGCTTTGCCTTCTTATACTTTTTTTTTTTTTTTTAGAATTTTAGTCTGATCTAATTTTATTTCGGGAAGATCGTTAACCTACTAATTGCAAGTAATAACTTATAAGTATTCTTAAAAGAGCACGTCAGGTGCCTATATATTAATGGTCAAAATCTGGTGAAAGTGGTGATCTAAACAGTTTCTTCCTTTCTTTCGTATGGCGAGACAAGAGATTATGTGCATAAGATAAGACATCATTAATAAATCAATTTGGCAATTTCATTTTCAATGATCTTTCCAGTTTATATTGCTAATGTCTTGGAAACGAATAGGCAGTTATGTCCCATAAGCAATAATATAGAAGAAAAAAAATAATATCGAATACGATAATCAAAGGAGGATCGTGATATTAATGATTCTTTCTTATACATAAATACATGTACGATTGGAAGTTTAGAACTGCATCGGCAGTTCGGCACATTTTATTTAACCCATACAACATGTTAATATTGATATATTTTAATGTTGTCAGCGATAAAGTAAAAAAGAATGCCTCTCTGATGAGTGATGAATTTGTACATTGTTTCACTGAAAACTGAAAAGCCCTGTACAATCAGGAAATGACGGACATGCTTTGAGAGGAAACAGGAAAGTAAAATGAAACGAAACGGCGACGCAAAAGCACGCCTCCGCAAGTAATAGTAAGTTCGTAATTGTAGGATTCTTGGAAATGGCAAAGGCCGACGTCCCAAACTAAGTACCATGACAACTTTAAAACTGATAAAATATGAGACTTCGAGAGATGGAAAATAATGAAGTTAATTTTTGCATATTTTTAATTAGGCTTCTTGGTACATCTTGAAGTTCTTGCATTATTCAACATTTCATGTATCAATACTTCATGTCTTACTGTATTTAACATTCTAAATTAGCCATTATTAGTAGATTAGATTCAACTTTGTGATTACGGTTGTTGTTTTTTATGTGTGTCTTGTATTCCAAATGGCAAAGACCAACGTCCCAAACTAACCGTTACAACTTTGAAACATATAAACAGGAGACTTACAGAGATGAAAAATAATATAGAGTTAATTTTCGCGTATTTTGCTAAGGCCCATTTGTACATCTTAAAGCTCTTGAATTATTTATCATTTCCTCATTTTTACAATACTTCATGTCTTAACGGTCTTTAACTCTCTAAATTAAGCGTTATTACTTATTAGTAGATTAGATTCAACTTTGTGATTACTATTTTGCCGTTGTTGTTTTTTTCCTTTCCTAGTTATAGCCTGTAACTACCGGTAAGTGGCTATTCAGAGTTTTGTTTTGTTTTTAGAGTTTAAAAAAAAATGTTCGCAAAATAAACTTCGGAAGTTATGACTGAAAACTTACAAGATGACAATGTTTTGTCCGTTATCTAGACATCAACGGAGCCCTCAAATTCTCATTAGATTTTAGACCCCCCCCTCCTGGCCTAAAGACAAGTGATAAAAGATACAAATAAATTTGGAAATCGGCAAAGATATCACTGAGTGACACGTGAGAGACTGAGAGTGAGCACGGGAGTAAGAATATACATGTAGATGTAGCATGGCATTTTCATTTCACGAACTACTTCACTAAATTCCCAATTCACTGAGCAAGATTTATTACGCACCGGGCACCCCAGTTACATAAGCTCATTAAGCTGCGCTGGAAGGAGTTTTATGGGAGAGAAATGAGACAATGTGCATTGACACGAGTATGGCCTTTTCTCAAGTCTTATCGCGATCACGCTACCAAAAATAGTAATGCATTGAAGTACCAAGCTATCATGCATGCGCTGCCGCACGTCTTGATAAAAGGCTGTATCATTGTCAACAACGAGTATGCGAGTGAGATTGTGTTCTGTTCGTCGGCGGCTATGGAATACCAAACAAATTTACGACCTTGGTTCGAACTTCGAAGACGGTATTATTACCAGAAAATAAAGACCAATTTTCCGCTTCAAAATAACTACTTAAGACAGATATACGAGCATTGTATGAATAATCTAGGTAATATCGGCTTTTGAGACGTGAAAAGTTACTGTGTGATAGACCCAGGCTTCGTAATCGTATGGTCCCACCTGTTGCGTTCCGTGATGGACGTTGTCACTCAAAACTCTTGCACATTTTGCCTTCGTCCGAATTACAATTTGGCCGTAATTAATGATCGTAGATGGCGATATTTTAAGGTCAAATTACTACTCGAGTACTCGAGAAAACTCGAGTATTTTTTTTTTACTCGCCTCGAGTAGTAAAATCACTACTCGTGCCATTACTAGTTTTTACATCATAAATTCATGTTGAATATTTGTTTTCATCTCACCACAAGGATTTAGTCTGTTGATAATATGCAAAGCAGCGTATTCAACAATGAGGCATTTGCCTTAAAGTGACTGGTTAACATTGGTTTGACTTTTGAAAAATATGAGCTAGAAGGTCACACTTGTCACCTGTGTCTATATGTTACAAAAATGAAGCCCATAAAAAGTTGAAATATAAACTGACTGGAAACACCATCTTAATTTCATCCCATACACTTATGTGTACTATTTCGGTGTCTATAAGATGCCTATTTACAAAATCAGGGTTTGCCTTGTAGTTTTAGCTTTCATTCTCAATAATGGTTGTTTTCAGGGTTTATAAGTTCTAATGCATACACTTGTACACATGTTTCATCTTGGTTTGAGAATTTTTTAAATCGGCTGCTCACAGAGTTAAACAATACCTTTAAACTATGTTACCACATAATTAACTGCCTACTGGAACATCCTTGTGCAAACCTATGAGAATTGCAGTCTACGGATTAACACTAAAAAGACTTACATTTATCCACATCCAATCCATGGATGACTCCCTTGTCACTGACATAGGTGACGATGAGATGGATCTGTGAGAGCATCGGCAAGGGCGGAGCTGGATACCGGGGGAGCACCTCCTGAATTCCGCTACCTTCAAAGTTCTCAAAGTCGTCCAGGAGCATCGCCGGGCACCCTTCATCGGGCGTGGTGGGTGCTTCCACGGAGGTGGGAGAGGCGGTGGTATTGAGGGAGCTGACGCCACTGCTTTGGGGCGTGGCAGGGGTGGAGACCGTCTTCGGACTCACAGTGGTGGTGGTGGTCACGGCTGTAGTTGGCCGTTGAGATGGCGGTGTTTTGGCAGTATCTTGTGGCATTGTGACTTTCTTTCTATGGGTTGGACTTGATACCTTTCGTCTGGAGCAATTACAAATAAAACTACATTAGAAATTCTCTGCAACATGACAAAATCACAACTTCCTTTAAAATGATGATGCTGCTAGACTCTTGGCCACAACAAATAACAAAAAAGAAATTGTGCATTGGTGATGATTCAAATGAATTACATTACAAACAGTATTGCTCTACATTTTGAGTTAGAAATATGCTTGAAATATATCATTACTAGAATATGCAAGATGACTCATTTTCTCATTCTTGTGTGCATCTATCCAAATACATTTTGGGGTTTCAAATACATGTTGAGAACAGGACTCAAGTGAAATATTAATGCACTTGTCTTCATAAAATTAACTGAAAATTGACCAATAAATCCCAAGAGTCTCTTTTGTTGATTTTTTTTATAATCTTTTTTCTGTTACGGTAGCTCAAACATTTGCTGACAAGTGCCAGGGTCTTTAACCCTATCTAGGCCGGGGGGGCCTCAGAGGCCCCCCTCAAGCGAAATTTTTTGACCGCGCCGCTCGCTGACTTTTTACTTTCAAGTCTTGCGCAACTTTTGAGACCAACTTTGTATCACCCGGGTATGTGGTTCCGAAATTACGCAACATTATGTAAGTGCATGTCAGACTGAAAATTGCTCAAAAACGTGATTTCGTGTACAAAGTCAATGCAAATTGTGTTTTCAACCAAAATTCATAAATGTATGATTATTTTTAGTTTTGCTGGTCTAAATTAATTTATTTTATGCTTTTTATGATCACAGAAGAGTCCTCAACAAATTTCATTGAAAAAATAATGAAAAACAAAAGGTAAAAAAAACAAAGAAATACATAATTTCAAAAAACAATATAATACATAAGAAAATGATTTGATATCACAATGTTTTTCATGTACACTTGCTAAGAACACCTCAAAGAGTTTCTATACCAAAAATTAGTACATTTAGAGCTTTATTTAGGGAGTTAGAGGAAAAGTATGATTTTGCATACTAATTATGCATAAATTAACATAATCACTTAACAGCGATTCCCATGAAATAAATTACTATACAATCTTGTAGATTATATCCCAGGCAACCCACATGTCAACGGTCAACGGCCGAGATCTTAGGGGGGGCCTGGGAGACCCCCGGCCATATGAACTCCCAAAATACCCCGGCCTAGATAGGGTTAAAATCTAAAACTACAAATTAAAAGTTCATATTACAAGGTTTTGAAATTGTATAATTTGAATGACTCAGCAAAAATTTGCCATAAAAGTATAATGCTTTAGTGCAGCTTTTACAAAATATAGCCATGACCAAGAACTAGAATAAGTTAATATCAATGTCTGATTATAAGCTTTTATCTCAACCTCATGAAATTTGGGCATTTAATTCTCTCAGAGCAAATGTTATATAGAAATCAAGCGATCATTACTGATTATGAGTTAAAGAAACAAGGCCATGCTTTTGATGGTTCAACATACCTCTTTCTCAAAGCTAAACCTTTCTCAACCAGGAGCTCGGCAATGCTAGCCAGGTCTTCAGCGGATTCTCTTGCAACCTTCTCCTTGGTTGTCAGCTCATAGAGGAGGTCTATTGGTAGGGAGCCATCCTCCGCATCACCCTGAATATCAGAAGAAAAATCCATAACAGTGGGGGATTTCAAGTTAAGTGCTGGCGTTGGCATTAAAAAGCACAATGCAGACTGACGTTCCCAGCTCCAACACTTTATAGAAAGGATTCAATTCACACTGAAAACCGCTCGACAACTCCTGGGATTTACTTCAGCATTAGCTTCAGTTTATTAAAGTCTGGTGTTGACGAGTTGTAGCAAAAACATAATTTATATTGACAGCAAAAGGTCAAAAATCTTAATATATCATACCAGTCCATAGGATTATGACACCCATCCCGACTCTCACTCTTTTTAGTTTACTTTTGCACCTCAAATTAAAATTAAACTAGATAGACAGTGTTCTACAAATTCATATTGTCCTTATCTCATATATCCCTATCCTATATCACAAATGATATAATAATCTATCACATGTCAAACAAATATTAGCTTATCACAAACTATCGCCAAACTTTCAAACCAGGAACGATTACAATATCAACATAATGTAGTATGCAGGCACAGACCCTGATTTTTACTTTGAGCAATAAGTGTGTCTTCACACAAGACTAGCACAAATACAACTTGCAAGAAGAACCTTCTTTACACACGTCATTGGCAGGGACTGTGGGCTGCATATTCAGACTACTTTCCCTGAGTGAAGGGTTTGTACAGCAAACTAATTTCAACATACCTTTTTATAGATGTAACACTCAAGATCATTCAGCCTTTCTTCCAAGAAGTCACAAGATGTCTTGGTCCATTCCGGAGTGCCTCCGGCAGGTAGGATGTCCACAAGGTGACATCGGATGGCGAAGGGAGCTTCCTTCTGGAAGCGCTCTTCAAGAGGACGGATGTTGGCGATGGAAACCACTTCTTCGTTACCGTAGTCGGTGAATAGGACCTTGATAAAAAAAGGGAAATAACAAAAATCAATTAATAAGTTTATCGAATCGATGACATCATTTTTTTTTCAATTTCAGCATTTCTGACATGTTTGCAGAGCATAATCAAAATCATTCAAAATTAAAAATTTGGTGGCACTTGGTCCATGGGGACAATATGGCAGTATGGATACTTACTTAGCCCCATTGGAAATCAATGGAAATTGACATTGACAGGTTCCAAACAGTTACATGTATGATCCAGGCCAACTTACACTCACTTCAATGTGGTGGCACCTATTAGCTATTCCTTGGGCCATACCCTTGGGAAACAATGGACAAAAATAATGCAAATTTGGGGTATGGAGGTTTTTCTTGTGCTCTTCCAAAATATGGTCATCAAAATGCTGAAAAGTACAAATATGAAGTTGATGTCATACTATGGTACAATATTAAGCATAATTTTTTGTCAGTCAGTAAGTTCTTGACATTGGTTTTGGATTTCGCTGTTTCTCTCTTGGCAGTAGAATAACGATGGGTTGATTCCATAATCTTTATCAGTATCGGAACTAAATGTCCACCAAATGGCTAGGCTAATAAAGGATTTGAAAGCACCTTTGCAAAGTCTCAATAACGTATCTCAGCAGGAATCCTGCAAGCGTCTTTTCATCACTTATCCTCCTATTTCAGCACGTGCAAACAATAATGAATGCGAGAGAGCAGCTAAGAAATACACTTCATGGAATTACTGCCAAGAGTGAAACGAAGGGGTTTTATTGGCACAGAAGTAATGACAAATGAAAAATCCATATTTTACAGTTCGAAATAGATATCAGAAATGAAATAATCCCAAGATTTGTTTTGCCAAATGGTCACTGACTCTTATTATAGATATGAAACTGCAATCTAAATTCCCTCTCAATATTTATTTTAGTTAGTTAGAACTGACACAACCTATTGAACCATGAAATGGTACATTTTGAAAAATATATTCTGCATGTCAATTAAATTTTATCTTAGCTCTTACTGAATCATCCCCAAGGTTCATCAGGGGAGTGTTTCATTATCAAGCATTTTGTGATTTCCACTGACTACTTTGCTCTCAGCCAATCAGAGGCAAGGATTTCAATAGCTTATAACATTTGTCAGTAAAATCACTATTTGAAGACCTCACTTGCAAAAGGGGTTAGGTTCATTTTTCATCAAATTTGATTTTTATGTCTAAATGTATAGATTTTTAGTAGCTCTATAAGATGATACAAAAGAAAAGTTGAAATTCCCATTCAAAAGTGAACTTAATTGGGAAAGGAAAATCACTTTTTTTTCAAAAGGGGTTAGATCCATTTCAGTTTAGTTGCAAAAATGGGTTTGATCCACACAGAATTTTTTTGGAAAAGAATATCATAAAAAATATGAAGACAGGTAGATTTCTTTTATACCCAATTTTTATGTTCACATGATAGGGTAGTACACATCATGACAATTTAGTTTCTCATAAGAATATTGTAGTAAGTAAGAAAAAAACATGGTTTTTCTCGGAATGGTCCAAAGTGGACCTAACCCCTTTTGCAACTAAAATCTTCATTTGTTTCATGAAATGCTCCCCAGGTCCCAAAGAAACTTACCACAGCATTCTCATCAGGGAGAATACACTGTATCTGCCCTCGGCACCAGACACCTTCCCTCACCAACAGAGCACCGCAGATCTCCCCTTCCTTCCATTTGGTCTTCTCACATTTCGTTTGCTCCTTGTAGAACAGTGTCATTGCTTCCAGTAAACTGTCAACAAACAATAGGAAATATAGTCAAATCATCAGCATTGGCATTAGCTGTAGAATGACTACATAGCTTTCACTCAATTTAATTTGACTTGTAATTTCTGAAGGATTCCGTGGGGAAGAAGAAAGAGTATAGTGATTGCAAGGTACACCATGTATTCTTTGGTGGACATGTGTTGGTCTTGGAAAGGACCAACCAACTTGATGTTTCGATAAGTGTGTTCTTTGATTTGCGTTTAAACGCAAGTCAAAAAATCAACCGCAAGTCCCAAATACGCGCTGTTGATTGGTTGAAAATCAAGTTGAGCGTGATTATTAGAGTTGCGTTTGATTGCAACTCTTTCTGCAACGGGACCCTTGTCATCTTCCAGACGTCACTTTGAGTTTAGGTGGTCCTTTTCAGGACAAACATATGAACATAAAATAAAACATGGTGTACGATGAAACCACTACACTCTTGAATTTGACTTGAATGAATGAAATGTTTTCAATTCTGGGTTACCATAGTTAAAACAAGTGGAATGCCTCTGGCCGTCTCACCTGCATCACGCGATTCCACATAGCAGCATTGCTGACTTTGAAAACTACTATAACTCGCACAAGATGTTCAGTGATACTTGGTTACTCTTATTTCCACGTTTTATGAACTAGACCAATACACTTACAGAGATAGGATGGTAATTCAACAAATACCCCCAAAGTGGCCAAAATTCATTGACCTCACATGACCTTTGACCTTGATCATGTGACCTGAAACTTGCACAGGATATTCAGTGATACTTTATTACTCTTATGTCCAAGTTTCAAAAGTCAGATCAATAAACTTGCAAAGTTATGATGGTAATTCAACAGATACCCCCATTATGGCCAAAGTTCATTGACCTTTGACCTTGGTCACGTGACCTAAAATGCGCACAGGATGTTCAGTGATACTTGATTACTCTTATGTCCAAGTTTTATGAACTAGACCAACATACTTTCAAAGTTATGATGGTAATTCAACAAATACCCCCAATTCGGCCAAAGTTTATTGACCCTAAATGACCTTTGACCTTGGTCATGTGACATGAAACTCATGCAGGATGTTTGGTGATACTTGATTAACCTTATGTCCAAGTTTAATGACATAGGTCCATATATTTCCTAAGTTATGATGACATTTCAAAAACTTAACCTCAGGTTAAGATTTTGATGTTGATTCCCCCAACATGGTCTAAGTTCATTGACCCTAAATGACCTTTGACCTTGGTCATGTGACATGAAACTCTAATAGGATGTTCAGTAATACTTGATTAACCTTATGGCCAAGTGTCATGAACTAGGTCCATATACTTTCTAAATTATGATGTCATTTCAAAAACTTAACCTCAGGTTAAGATTTGATGTTGACGCCGTCGCCATCGGAAAAGCGGCGCCTACAGTCTCACTCTAACCCTACGGTGAGACAAAAAGTAATTCATCACTGTGCTTTCACACTTTAACATGTACATATATTCACAACATGTACATCTGCAGAACAGATTTTTTAATCTATAAGTGTTTTGTCTATTCCAAACTGAAGGATTAAAAGGCCATACACACTAAGAATACCAGATACAAACCCAAGCTAAATTTGGTTCAGGATTTTGCTCAGGGACCTAATCAAATCACATCCCATGGAAGAGATTTTAAAAGGGTTCAAATAATATAAAGTCACCTGTCTAAACCATCTTTGCCAGCTGTAGAGAGTTGAACATAAATGCAAGAGGGTGCTTCAGCATGGCTGACATGAACAGCAGTGTAGGCACTGTATTTCCCAGAGAGCTGTGATGAGTGACCTGGGGTTCCACTGCATCCTACAGTCAACGAAGAGCCTCTGGACGACCTCCCTGCAGAGGCTGCATATCTGGCTGGCTTCTCTGGCACCTTAACCGTCTCTGGCACCAGAACTGTCTCTGGTGACTTCGCCTCCTGTGTCGTCTCTGGTGACGGCACCTCCTGTTTGGGCTCTGGTGCCTTTTGAGATGTTCCATCAGTTTCAGCGGGTACCGATTCAGCAGTGACCTTGTCCCCACTGGAATCAACATTATGGGTGTTTTCTGATGGCTTGGTGGTATCAGTGGTGCTGGGCAAGACTGGCGTTGGCTTTGGAGAAGGTCCCCTGAGGATCTCTGCACTGACAGAGCTGTAAAGAAAGGGTGGAGTCAACTACTAAGTTTCTGTGTGCACCCCCCACCAAAAAAAAAAATTCTGACTTTTGCTCTGCATGCTTGCTCTAGCTTGTAATTATCATTCCAATGCATTCGACACCAACACTAAACTTTTGACCGTTTATTTTATCCTTGATCTAGCACCTTTTTAACACTACCAATGCAAAATTTCCTATCGTTGTTGTTAGTGTTAGATCTAGCATTTAAATATCAACACCAAACATCTGGCATTGACTGTCAGTGCTTGATCTAGCATCATTTCAATGCTTCCAATACCAACGCCAAATTTTTAACCTTTGCTGTTGGTGCTGGATCTAGCACTCACTCATTGCTCTAAACACTAAAACCATGAGGAACACATATACACGAACTGTAGTCACAAACACCACAATACATACCCAGGACCTGTTGTTTCTGCAAGACCTTTCTTGACAAGGAGTGCGTTTACACTGACCCGTTGTTCTTCGACCTCATCATATGCTATCACATGAATCACTCCATCCTTCAGATCTAGACAAGCAATGAGAATATTTTCAAAAAGATGACTACACACTTTCAAACAGTATATATATAGCTGGGGATTTTTTTTATACATGTAGATGCTAGTTACATTTTCTTTTAAAAAATGTACATGAATATAGTATAGGGAACTGACAGCCTTAGATCTTAAACTAAGTTCAGAGACAGTTATGACACATGTGCACAAAGAAAATTTCTTACTTTAGTGATGTACAATACATTATCATTTACATCAAATAATGTAATGTAATATTGTAATGCAACAAAGAGTAGTAAGCACTACATAAATGTAACAATTATTTGTTATCATTAAAATCAAAGCTTTGTATAATTATTTATCTATCAATTTCAATTGTGATCAAGTTGTATTAAAAAGATTCATCAATTCGATGTTTCATTTCTTCTGGGACACACTGAATTATTTTTCAATTGTTCTATTCAAAATATGGGTTTGATTTGATTTCTTGGCTATGATTTTAAAAAGTGGAGCTATGATTTTGGATCCACAAACTTTGTGATTGCTTTTATGAATGGAACCAAAGGAAAGTTTTTTAGCTGAAAGAGTATTTGAAATATTCAAAATTCAGAATAAGGAAAAGCTTGCATTAAAATTCTGTGGCGGCTTGTAATCATTAGTTCCCCAAAGTCACATCAGAGGTTTATTCTAAGCCTGCCCCTCCCCCTTACAGAAAGTTGCGATTGATCCAATCAACCACAACCGTGGAAATCAAACAACACCAACAACTAAAACATGTGTGTGTTCAAAATATTTTCTAACTATGATGTATATTAATACATTTATATTCTTCAAAATTCAGTGTGCTTCTCTTTGTTTACAAAGGACATTGTGCATATTTCCTGTAGAAATAAATGATGACATTTATGGATTTCCATATACATGTAGTTGAGGATGATTGGATCGATCATGACTCTATGTTAAGATGGGGTACTGGAGTCAAATTTATGATATGCATCACTTTTTGCAACTTTCTTTGATGAATACAACTAATAACTATCCGCCAACTGCATGGTACTTAGGCTGAGTATCCAGTTGTTTTCAGTGATATTGCTCTGTACATGAATTACGAATCTTACCCATAACAGAGACATCTAATGGCTTGAAGCTCACACACTGAGAGAAGACTAACTTAGCCTCATCTGTCCAGCCTTTATCTTCATCTTTAGGTGCAACATCCACCAAACCACATGGCAAGGACTGCACATTGGAAAAGAGAAATGAACAAGAGACTGATTACAAACTTAGGCTTAACATTGTAAAGGGTCTATTTTCACCAGTAAAGATACTTTATTCAATACCACAGTGTAACAAAGGAGCATGTGTGTCGTAAATAAAAAGGAAAAAAAAGAGACTTCCTATCAATATTCATTTTTGGGGCAAAAAAATAATTATTCATTTTATCATACATAGAGTATATTGTGCTCATTGACAATGAACACTGCATGATTGTAATTTGCGTCTGAATGAAAATTAGATGGGAATTTTGAGGACAACAAGAGCACTGGTGTGAGTTATGTGTGGTGTGAAGAAGATGGATAGAAAGATGGCTGAGGACTCAATGGAGATGTAGCATTTAGAAGAAGCAGTGGACCAGTCGGCAAAGACAAATCGGGTATGTCAGCATGGGCATGTGCTGATAGATGAGAAGCATTTTCTAGAAGGCCTTTTGAGATCAAAGTGGGCAGTTGGAGAAGGAAAGGGAAGGCAAAAAAAGATGATGGTCAAAGGGAGTGGAGGATAGTGGAAGAGTTGGCTAAAGATGGACGATGCAGTGAATCACAGAAAGTGGAGAGTGAAGGGAAAGGTAGTTGCAGGCCTGAGGTTAATCCAGGACAAAACCGGATATATATAAAAAACAAGTGGAATGCCTCTGGCTGTCTCACCTGCATCACGCGGTTCAATATAGCAGCAGTGCTGACTTTGAATACTACTCTAACTCGCACAAGATGTTCAGTGATACATGGTTACTCTTATGTCCACTTTTTATGAACTAGACCAATAAACTTACAGAGATATGATGGTTATTCAACAAAAAAACCCAACATGGCCAAAGTTCACTGACCTTACATGATCTTTGACCTAAATCATGTGACCTGAAACTTGAACAGGATGTTCAGTGATACTTGATTACTCTTATGTACAAGTTTCATGAATCAGATCCATAAACTTTCAAAGTTATGATGGTAATTCAACAGATACACCCAATTCGGCCAAAGTTCATTGACCTTTGACCTTGGTCATGTGACCTGAAACGCACACAGGATGTTCAGTAATACTGGTTTACTCTAATGTCCAAGTTTAATTAACTAGACCAATAAACTTTCAAAGTTATGATGGTAATTCAACAGATACCCCCGATTCGGCCAAAGTTCATTGACCCTAAATGACCTTTGACCTTAATCATGAGACCTGAAACTTGCACAAAATTTTCAGTGATGCTTGATTACTATTATGTCCAAGTTTCATGAATCAGATCCATAAACTTTCAAAGTTATGATGGGAATTCAACAGATATCCCCAATTCGGCCAAAGTTCATTGACCCTAAATGACCTTTGACCTTGGTCATGTGACGTGAAACTCATGCAGGATGTTCAGTGATACTTGATTAACCTTATGTCCAAGTTTCATGAACTAGGTCCATATATTTTCTAAGTTATGATGACATTTCAAAAACTTAACCTCAGGTTAAGATTTTGATGTTGAATCCTCCAACATGGTCTAAGTTCATTGACCCTAAATGACCTTTGACCTTGGTCATGTGACATGAAACTCTAATAGGATATTCAGTAATACTTGATTAACCTTATGGCCAAGTTTTATTAACTAGGTCCATATACTTTCTAAGTTATGACGTCATTTCAAAAACTTAACCTCAGGTTAAGATTTGATGTTGACGCCGCCGCCGCCGCCGTCGGAAAAGCGGCGCCTATAGTCTCACTTTGCTTCGCAGGTGAGACAAAAACTTCTAACTGTTTTACTTCAAATTGGTAAATAGTATTTTATGTCTTACCAGTCGATATAACTTGAGGAAGTCATCAGTCATCTTCTTCAGGTGTGTATAGTGTATGATAGCAGTGTTACCATAGTCAACATACAGGACTTCCACTTGCTGCTTACCAGCTGCTCCTGAAAGAACAAAGAAATCACCAAACATGCCAAGGTCAAAATGGTTATAGAGGGAAGTCTGATTTTATTTCAAAGCTAAAATGATAATTTTGGGTAATCTCAAAGACCAAGTTATCGGCTTGGATCCACAACAGCTGCAAATGAGTGATTTATACAAAAAAGTCTAGTAATAAATGCACCTATTTGTGCATACTGAGAGATGCCAATTTCAAAGACCAGCGAGATGTGAGAATTTAGGCAGGGAATCATGACTCTGCGTGAGATCACCAGACATTGTGTACATTGTGTATGAGGATAGGTTGTGATACAGGCGTGAGAAAGAGATTTGAGGGAAGAACAAGACTAAAATTGTGTTAGTCTCATTCCTGAGGCATAATAATATTAACAATAATAATGTCATATTTTACCCAGGGTAGACACTTCAGTTGGGAAAACTATTCCCCAAGCGGGCACCGCTTAACATAATGCTATTGTTACCCAGGCTTTAGCATGGCTACCTTGATTGGGTGAGCAGCATTCAAGAAATTTCTTCCTACTGGATACCCATTCACCTCACGTGGGTCAAGAGCAACACAATGTGGGTAAATCTCTTGCTGAAGGAAAACACGCCATGGCTTGGAAACAAGCCCACGTTCCTCAGATTGAAAGACAACAGCCATAACCACTAGACCATGACACCCCACATGGCATGAGACCTGGCAAGTATGCATGTTAATTTCTTCTACCTCTCTTCTGAAAGGATTCTTTATCACTTAAAATATTATTTTTTATATGAATTGGGGGGACATCGTAGATGGCTACTGTCAACAATATGTGTGTTTCCAAGAGTTGCTCTTCTTCCCGGATAGGAAAACATATTGTCCAGAAGACAATGTGCCCAAGGGCAACTCCTGAATCAATCGGGAGTTGTTCTCTAACTGTAAAAGTACTTACTGAGGACCTCTCCCCTGTACCACCTCTTGTCTTCTTGGAAGAATGCCATGCATACCAGACCAGGATGGGGGCACAGAACCTGCCACTCATGTCCAATCCTCTTGGCATAAGCCTCCTGGATGTTTTCCATCATCTCATCAAGATATGGCACGATTTCCATCTAAAATTAAATTTGGGAAGTACTTGATTATTACTGTGGTACATTAGCCCAGGATAAATGCACTAAGCAAAATACAAGTGTGCATGATAATGTTCAACTTAAATATAACATTGAGAAGTGTAGGCACTCATTTTCCTGCTCTTGCCATGTTCAAACACATCTTCTACATGTATCTGAAAAACAAATTGCGGTACAGAATCCAAAATATCATGCAGAAATACATCACGATAGATAAATTCCACTCATACTGAGCCAAGTTACAGTGTATATTACCTTAACTCATATCTTATTGAATGACAATGAGTCTAAAAATACTCAATGAAATTCCTTAACTGGCAATTTAATTGTAACCAAAAATCCTTGTTTTTACATGCAAATTTAAGAAAACTAGTTAATTTTCTCTATCATGCCTTAATCATTTAAAAAAATGTAGTAATGATAGAAAATTGACACTTAGAAGATTAAAAGATAACCAAATAAGACAACAAAGAAATCACTATCCTATGGCATACATGTACCTCTTGCACTGAGAAGCATTGTGGATCTGTGATATGACTGACTTGTACAAGCAGATCATCCCCACTGCTGGGTATTGTAGGCGGCAAGTACTTCTTGGGAGGGACTATGAGATGAGCTGTGGACATGAGAGAAGAACAAGATAGATGAAATCAGTTTGCAATGCAATGTTATCCTGTCCAAGAAACAAATTTCAGTTTTGGAAAAAAAACGCTGCCGCACTGACCCAGTAAATGGGAAGCCAACCCACTGGATACAATGGTATGACAGAAAGATTCATCTTCACCCTCTGAGGGTGAAGATGAGGGTGAAGGTGTTTCAAGTTAAATGTAACTGCAACTTTACAAATGATTAGAAATAGTTTTGGGGTACTAAATCAGATTATCTATCATCTTAAGACTGATCTGGTTTGGCTATGGTTCAATTATCATAAGGTATCTATATTGCGTACATATCCACCTTGTTAGGTGCACAAGACGCTCCTATATTACCCGGCTAAGCTAGGCGTTCATAGCCCACACAGCTTTTTAGGGAATTACTTCCTACCGGTACCCATTTACCTCACTTGGGTTGAGTGCAGCACATTGTGGATCAGTTTCTTGCTGAAGGAAATTACGCCATGGCTGGGATTTGAACCCACGACCCTCTGTTTCAAAGTCCAAAGACTAATCCACTGGGCCACAACGCTCCACAGAGAAGGGAGAACTCCTTGTATAAGAAAGTTGCTCCTGCCTTGACTTTTTAGAAGTGTGAGGGTTGTGATAGGACTTTTCAATACAAATATGAGATTTATGATTCAGGTCAAGATTAGGTTTGAGTTTGAGTTGTGATACATTCAAAATGTGATTGATCTTAACTTGTATGGCTTGAACAAGAGGAAATTCTAAAGATCAATCTCAATTTGGGCATTATCTGAATCTATAAGAATCTGGAAGACAGGATCACAGAGTTGTAAACAATTCAATCAAACTCAAAACGAAAATGCCTCATTTTGTTTAGTTGAGAGAGGAATTTTGATCAAATTCAAACTTCGCTTTTGACTTAATACCCAAATTTCCTATCAGAGCCTTTGACCAGTATCCTCAAAAGGGGTTTGAGTCGTACCATGGTACAAAACCATGGACTATGTAAATTTGTTGAATCATAATGTTTTTATTCAAGAAAAAATTTAATGCCCTTAGTCAACAGCACGCATTTATAATTTGACTTTTCTTTAGTATGTGCAATAATTATACACACAAACTATGAATAGTCCATAGTTTTGTACAATAGAACAACTGAAACCTTGTTGAGAAGACAGGCTTATGATTCCAAACCAAATGTCATGAAAATCAAACTTACATTTTGGCACAGATTCTGGAGAGATGAAGCAAGCGAGCTCCAGGAAGACCAGAGCATCCCTGAGTGAGATTGGCATATCATCTTTGATATCATTGTTAGGTTGTTGATGGAGGTCTACATATAGCACATTACCAACCTGGCCTCTTTGCTGTATGATAAATATTGGGGAAAATGGTAAAATTAGACCAATATGTTATAAAACACTTAAGAATAAAATCTAAGATGGGAATACAATTTTATGTTTGAATTCACGAGTTGATTTTTGAAGAAGATTACCACATAGTACAATGCTGTGATTATAAATATTGGGAAAATGGGAAAATTCGAACAACTTTGATAAGCTGACACATCACTATAAAAAAAATTAGTAATGGTCTAATATATTTGATATCACTCTTTGATACTTGGGGAAGCAAGAAAAGTAGTCCTATTGGAGTAATAATAAACGTAGAAAAAACAGATAAATAACATGTTGACACAAATTGTATTGGAGCAATTAAAACTAAAATTGTTATCACTTAGTTCCATTTTATCCCTGATTTGTTTTCTATTGCATGTTCAACAGTTAGACAATCGATAGGCAGTGTTAGAATAGTGAATAGAAATACATGAGAAAAGTGACAGCTGTCTCACAAAATTCACAACTGTAAACCTGTCATTTCATATTGACATTATTAGCTGCATAGTACTAATGGACAGACGTACAGTACATATATTGCGATTTTTATGCAGTTCAAAGTGAAGTTTTGAATCAACTTGACTTGCTAGTATGGTATTCTATACTTGATGGGATCTTTCTTGGGTTTGATAGTAAAAAAAAATCAGACTTTTTCAGTAAACGTAAGTATATCAGTTAGTTTAATTTCTAATTATGTAGAGATGTTTCTTAACTACATGCACACATATTTTCAAATGACCCAACTCTTGCCACCCCCCCCCCTTCTTTCTCTCTTTCTCTCTCTCTCTTCGCTCCTTTCTCCCTCCATCCTATCTCTCTTTTTCAATTGTTGTTTAACATTTTTACATGATGAATGGAATTGATTATCAAATTTGTTGTAAGTAAAGGTAACAATGTAAGAATAAATTAAAAAGTCAAACTGAATTTGAATAGTTATATATCTATTTGCATGTTGTTGTTCATGTTCCAACATGACCTGACACATCATACACAGTATTTTGCTGTTTCTATTTTGCAGATCTATCCAAACTCTACTTGAAGGCCAATTGTGCAGGGATATTCAAGCATGGTAGATAGTTGGAAGAATTCATGGATAAACCTTAACGCTTTCAGTCAACCTCCCATAAATGTGTTAAAGGGGAAAGACTAAGAAACTTTGGTGCTAATATCACATTGCTGGTGCCAAACATCTAATATCGCACACATATTTTCTAGAAGATCTGAATCAAAGTTTGGTACAATATTTGGTAAACAAGGACTAGCTGAAAACATCAAGTTCCTTTATACCCTTATAGAAACCTGTACATAATGTCAAAGGAATTACCATTAATTTCTTTCAAAGATTTCTCGGAAGAGTGACTGACAAATATGGAAATATTATTTATAACTCTGAAATTATTTCTCCAGCATGCATTTTCCAGCTAAATATCCAGCAGATGACTGGACATTTATCTATTGTCTGGTAAATTAATTTGCAGTGACTGATTTTGCTAAAGGGAGAGCTGAGAGCAGTTCCTGTTCAGAAATTATTGAAGAATGCCAAGCAGCTTTTGTCTTGTATCTCACATCTAATCTACTAACATAGAGGATGGCATTGCTACAAGTTCCAGTGGATTTCCTTTTGAAAATCAACACTCTTATCTTGGTTATGACTGCTATATCACTTGCACAAGGTGACTCTAAGACAATGAAATTATTAGAAGGGGACAAGGCAGAGATGGATTTCCCCTATCCATGTTCCAACTCGAAGGTGACTTTTAGGATGGGGAACCAGACGCCGTATTACAACTCAAATCTTGGAACGGCATCACTTCCCAAGAGATACAGTGTCCAGGAACAGAATGCCACAGGAAACAGAAGCTGTTCCCTCCATGTCCTGATAAATCCTGTTAGCAGGAATGATGAGGGCACCTGCATCCTTAATGTCTATCAAGGAGATGATATTGTAAAGGAATACACCAAGAGTATTGACCTGCAGGTAGACTTTCCACCAGGAAAGGCATCCTGCAAGTTGAGCCAGGAGTACAAGGTAGGAGACTGGGTGTCGCTGCACTGCACAGCTCCCGTTGGGACACTGCCTGGTGAGATCAAATGCTTCCAACGCGGGATGAGGATCCCGCCTGTTGGTACCCCTTTTCAAACTAACCAGGTTCTGGAACAGACATTCTGGGTGGTCAAGAGATCACATCTGACATTCTGCTGCACTTCCACGCAAGAAGAGCCAGTGGATATGTGTGAGTGTAAGGACTCGGTGTGGGAGCCATCAAATGCAGAGCAGTCAAACACTACCAAAGACCCATGCCCAAAGCCATCCCCAGATTCATCAAGTTCTCCAATTTCAGATAACTCTACAACAATTGAAGCACTCACAAAAACACAAGTTACACATTCTTCAAAGAAAAGCTATCTCCTGACTATCTTATGCATGTTTCTACCAGTAATTGCTATAATGCTGATATTTGCAGTGATCAGTGGAGTCATTATTTACAAGAGCAAACGTCAAAACTGGAAAATTAATCAACTCAAGAAGAAGAAAAGTTCTGTTAGCCAAGAAAAGGTGGTTTACATGAAAGTTCCGACTGCATAAAGACAAACACTTTATAGAACTGGCATCATTTTAAATAAACTTAGCCATTTGAAGATATATCAAGTGATTCTAAAGTGGGTCTCAGAAAGAACCACATGCACAGAGTTTGAACTTGAGTTATGTCATATATATATTTCCCAGATTCTAATACGGATGTACTAATTAGAATCCACACTAAATTATTTTCAAGATTGTATCCAAAGGTGACATACTATGCTGGAAGAAAAACAATGATTGCAGCTTCTATAGAATCAACATGTAAAAGTAGATGTCATATTTAAGAGAACAAGTGGAATGCCTCTGGCCGTCTCACCTGCATCACGCGGTTCAATATACATGTAGCAGCAGTGCTGACTTTGAATACTACTCTAACTCGCACAAGATGTTCAGTGATACATGGTTACTCTTATGTCCACTTTTTATGAACTAGACCAATAATCTTAGAGATATGATGGTTATTCAACAAAAAACCCCAACATGGCCAAAGTTCATTGACCTTACATGACCTTTGACCTTGATTATGTGACCTGAAACTCAAACAGGATGTTCAGTGATACTTGATTACTCTTATGTACAAGTTTCATGAATCAGATCCATAAACTTTCAAAGTTATGATGGTAATTCAACAGATACACCCAATTCGGCCAAAGTTCATTGACCTTTGACCTTGGTCATGTGACATGAAACGCGCACAGGATGTTCAGTGATACTTGATTACTCTAATGTCCAAGTTTAATGAACTAGACCAATAAACTTTCAAAGTTATGATGGTAATTCAACTGATACCCCCGATTCGGCCAAAGTTCATTGACCCTAAATGACCTTTGACCTTAATCATGAGACCTAAAACTTGCACAAAATTTTCAGTGATGCTTGATTACTATTATGTCCAAGTTTCATGAATCAGATCCATAAACTTTCAAAGTTATGATGGGAATTCAACAGATATCCCCAATTCGGCCAAAGTTCATTGACCCTAAATGACCTTTGACCTTGGTCATGTGACATGAAACTCTAACAGGATGTTCAGTGATACTTGATTAACCTTATGTCCAAGTTTCATGAACTAGGTCCATATATTTTCTAAGTTATGATGACATTTCAAAAACTTAACCTCAGGTTAAGATTTCGATGTTGATTCCTCCAACATGGTCTAAGTTCATTGACCCTAAATGACCTTTGACCTTGGTCATGTGACATGAAACTCTAACAGGATGTTCAGTAATACTTGATTAACCTTATGGCCAAGTTTTATTAACTAGGTCCATATACTTTCTAAGTTATGACGTCATTTCAAAAACTTAACCTCAGGTTAAGATTTGATGTTGACGCCGCCGCCGTCGGAAAAGCGGTGCCTATAGTCTCACTTTGCTTCGCAGGTGAGACAAAAATGTAGCATTTGCTTTTAATATATGTAGCTGACAATTGCAATCAGATTGATGCACTAAATATTGGCCATATGTTTTGAATAGGGCCAGTAAATAGGTGGAGTTGTGACATCTGCACGACAATTTGGGGGTAAATTCCTTTAATTTTCTCTGCTGATACACAAGATATGATGTGGTATTTTGTTTAGAAAAAGTTTATGAGAGCAATACAGTCATGCCAAAAAGATTTTTAAAGTACATGTAATGTTGTTTCCATTCTTAATTAGGGGTTGATTAGCAATATGTGCATGGTGGCGGATGATCAGGAGCAAATTCTCCTAGTAGCACGATGATTAGTAGCACGATGACTACACACAACATCTATCATGCTATTGTTGACTTTTATTGATAATTCATAATGACAATAGCTAGTTTGGATTAATTCTAACTAACTAATACTTCTAAAATGGCATTTAGCTTTATTACTGATTGATTTTACTATTAAATCAATATTAGAGATCAATATACTCAGCTGTATGATGGTGCAAGCAAAGTGTCCTTTCCTATTAAAACAATCTGCAAAACAGTAACAGGAAGATGTTTTATACTTGGTATTCAGAAAGGATTCATTAATCATCATTCTTTAGTAAAACAGTATAATCAATTCCCAAACAATATATACAATAACAAAATTTGTGTTTTCAGCATTGAGGCAATGGTTGAGAGTTATGGCAAGTGTGAAGAGAAATGACAAATCAAATCTTAGGTCTTTATGAATTTGAAATAAAAAATCCATAACATTTAATTGTGCTTGAAATTATAGGGTTGCTACTAATTTATTTGTTAGAGACTTCATTCAGCAATGGGATGCTCATAAAATGGAATTCCAGAACAGATCCCTTAATATCCTTGTCCAAGGTTTGGAATTACCAAGAAATATGTTGGTGTGACTATTCTTTATGGAAGTACAATACAGTATTTGAACTACCACAGGAAGTACAATATAGTATTTGAACTACCATAGAGATTCAAGAGTGCGGCTTGCTAAAATAAAGCATTATAGAGGATACTGTACCACAAACAAACTTATGGAATAGATCTTTCACAGGAAAGTTGCTTTGTGACTTTCATCTAAACCGACTACACTATTTATTCACTTTGCACAGCATAGAGATCACATCCTTACTAACCATGATGAAAAGTTAGTCTACTTGATTGTAAGACCAGAGTCCTGATATCATTTTGATCCCAGCTTGATCCAGATGGGTCACATGAAATTCTATTTTATTGCCAGATGATGCAAATTTTATGTTTTAAATTCATCTTTTTTGAATTCATACATAATTGGTTTTGGAACTCAATACCCTACACTGGATAATGCAGACTTCTTAACCATGATTAATGTATATATTATAAATTCTATTTTGGCTGGATTGAATTATGAAATAGTTAAGAATAATTTTAGTCGTTAAATGTAAGATTTAAAAAATGATTCCAGTGTATAAAGGGTTATATTTTTTGTGTATATTTCTAAGAATTTTTGTTCAAAATATTATCAAAAAATTTCAAAATTGGATTTTAATCTAAAAATCTGATGTTTTTATTTATTTTTCAATAAAAAAATGCTGACCCTGTCACTACTTCGGACTCTGCATTATGCACTTTGCAAAATCAAAGCATCTGTGCCTGACAACTAAGCACATGCTCGGTCTTCCGCGCAGATGATGACCAATCAAAGCTGCTCGTTAAGGTCACTGAGTATTTGTTTCTTTAACCCTATCTAGGCCGAGGGGGGGCTTGGAGACCCCCCCCCTCAACGATTCACGCAATATTTTCGCCGTGTGAAATTTTTTTACCGCGCCGCTCGCTGACTTTTTACTTCAAGTCTTGCGCAACTTTTGAGACCAACTTTGCGTCAGCCGGGTATGTGGTTCCGAAATTACGCAACATTATGTAAGTGCGTGTCAGACCGAAATTTGCTCAAAAACATGATTTTGTGTACAAAGTCAATGCAAATTCTGTTTTCAACCAAAATTCATACATGTATGATTATTTTTAGTTTTGCTGGTCTAAATGTATTTATTTTATGCTTTTTATGATCACAGAAGAGTCCCCAACAAATTTCATTGAAAAAACAATGAAAAACAAAAGGTCAAAAAACAAAGAAATACATAAGAAATTGCAAAAAACAATACAATACATAAGAAAATGATTTGATATCGTAATTTATTTCATGTACACTTACTAAGAACACCACAAAGAGTTTCTATACCAAAAATTAGTACATTTGGAGCTTTATTTAGAGAGTTAGAGGAAAAGGTATGATTTCGCATACTAATAACGCATAAATTAGCATAATCACTTAATAGCGATTCAAATGAAAAAAATTACTAAACAATCTTGTAGATTATGTCCCTGGCATCCTGCGTACCAATTTTCGGCGCGATCACGTGGTCAACGGCCAAGAACTCCAAAAATATCCCGGCCTAGATAGGGTTAACACTGTCTAAGCTTCTATCAATGGGAACAAGTCCTCAGGAATATCAAGCATCATGAACAAAAAACACCTGCTGGAAAGTAAGTAAATATTATTTTTAATTGCTTTAAATTGAATATTGTATCACGAGACTGACAGATTAAGCCGTTTACATTCACTGCAATGTAAAAGTGATGAATTATCTGGAGCAGCACATTGTATTGACATCAATGAGTACACAAACAAATGATCATATGTCCTCCCTATAAATGAAAAACAGTATCAAGACAAAAGCTTACTATTAAATCAGATGTAGGGTAGTTTTTGAGAGCATTGTGGCTTTGTTCAGAGAATATTTGTTAAATTTCAATGTCAATGACATTATGCGCTGACTGTGACATCATACATGTATGTAGCTGCGACATTACCAGTTGTAGCAGGGCTTACTGTATGCCAATAATATACAAAATAAAATCAATTTCCAATTTAAACTAGATATCCAGAGGAATATCTTTGCTTCAAATTGGTTGAAATTACCTAGCTTTATCTTTCATAATTATTTTTTCTTCAAATAATCCAGCGACCAATTTAATAAGGCCCAGTCTCACTAGCCGATGGACACAAAACGTATGCATAAGGGACATGCAGACGATCAAATTTTGGAGGTGGCTCCATCTGTTTTCATCTGCTCCAGACATGGACAAAATTGGCAAAAACTTGTGAAAACAGAATGGAAAAGAACTGAAGTATTTTTACATTTTGCATCCAGAAGTGCAGTGGGACTGAGCCTTTAAAAAAATATTTGTGATGTGAAGCTTAGAACTGCAGATTCTATAAAAATATCAAACTACAATTTTCACGAATGTGTAACTATCCTTTTCTCTCTTCATTTTGTTTTGTCTTGAATCCAGAAACATCGATGCCTATGTACAAGATTCTGTTTGCAGTCATTTCCACAAAGTACTTCCAGATACACGTGCACCTCTAACTGTTCACTATAACATTGGAAACTAAACATAATTGGAAAAAAAAAAACTTAATATCTCATGTCTGCTTATACTGTATGTACTGATGATAACAGTGTTTTATACAAAAGAAGTGGTAAACATATCTTCATCTGCAAATATTTCAGCTTTCACCTCATAATCTTTGGGATACAAAATATCAAGAAAGTAACACCCCATCCAGAATCAAGAATGAATACATACATTCAAACTTCTTGCAGCAATTATCATGGTTATCACATTGACCGAATGTGAAGCCAAGATATTGAGATTGATCGAAGGTGAGGAAGCTCGTCTGGATTTCAACTATCCGTGTTCCAGCACAAAAATAACCCTACAGATGGGAAACCAAATCCCATTTTACAACTCAAATGCAGAGACAGGTTCCATGCCCAAGCGGTACAGTATTGAGAATCTGAATGCCAATGAAAGCGAAACGTGCGAACTACGGCTGGTGATAAATCCTATTACGGGGGAAGAAGAAGGTACTTGCATCCTACTGGTGTACGAGGGGGACAAGATACTTGGTGAATACACCCAAAGAATTGGTTTACGTATAAGCTTTCCCCCAGGCAGAGCATCATGCATATTGAATGAAGAATACAAGGTGGGCGACTGGAGACATCTGTATTGTTCTGCTTCCTCCGGGACTCTGACAGGTAAGATTGAATGCTACCAACGAGGAACAAGATCGCCACCTGTGGCCGAAGGCATCGAAAATTACAAGACTTTGGAGCAAGAGTTTTTGGTAATTGGACACTCTTATCCCATATCTTGTTGCTCTATTGTAGTTGATCATCAAACAGATATGTGTGATTGTAACGATTTTGAACTAGATCTGTCAACAACACTGCCTAATATTACTACAAAAACTTGTCAACAGACATGGTCAGAACCTGCTGGGATTCAAAATAATACCACTAGCCACTTTTTAAACCAGTCTACTGTTCCTGATTTGACTACTGCAATGACTCCTAAAGATAATTGCAATTCGATGAGTCAGGTATACCTTATCATTACAATTTGTGTTGAAAGTGTAATACTTCTGGTTATCATACTTGGATTTGTAACTTATTTCATATATAAAAGGGTTATTCAGCAGACCCAAAAAGAACATAATCCACCAGAGCAAGAAGAATCAAATCAAATACCACTGACAGGGTGTGATATCCCATAGAAATTCTGCAAAATTTGTTCTGCCATTGGTGAAGGCTTTTGAATATTCAACTTATTACCCTTTAAAATGAGTCTGTGACATTGAAAATACCCATTTTCCCACTTTGATGCGTGCTCACTCATCCATAAATAAACAAATCGATTTCATTTTTGCACAGAATTCTGCCCATAGGTTGATAAATATTACTGCCAAATGACATTGCTAAAGACAGCCTTGAGAAAAAGTTCCACCATATTTAATAAGGGGTTACTTATTCTTAAACATATGCACCCATAATGTACACAAGTCTATGAGAGAGGAAGTCAAAAATTTAACAAATATGAAATGAAGGGTTTGTTTCATGGACGGTTTTTGTTACTTCTGCCAACAGTTATTTCATGAAACTTCGCACATGGCTTCAGAGTAACACTATCCAAAAGGCGCGCACACCAAAATAACAATTCAATATGGCACAGAAGTTTCATGAAATGACTGTTGGCAGAAGTAACAAAAACCGTCCATGAAACAAACCCTTCATTTCATATTTGTTAAATTTTTGAGCTTTCTTCCCATTTGCATAATTTTCGAATATTGTGTGCTCACTGATGCATTAAACATCGGGATTTTCATAAAAATCAAATCAAATGAACCATGCAAGGAGGTTTGTGACAGATATCCATAGTTACAAATTGCATTTTTTCCAATAACGTAAAAAAGAGCTAATCACATTTCACATGTTCATTCAAGCGTGAATGTTTAATTAAACGCCTTTGAATCATTGAAGCATTTTAATTGCTCATGAACATAAAGAAAAAAATTGATAAAATATCAGTTTCAATTACCAAAATGACACAATACTTGCCTATGATATTTGGAAATCATATATTTTGTTTTAAATAAATGTTCATCGAACCGTGAAACGATGCATATTGTTGTAAATACTCTTCCCCAAAACAATTGTCATCATATTCGATCATTTTTATTGATAAAATGTGGAAAAAATCCAATTATAGCAAATTTGGACTTGTGTTTATTCAACCGTGAAATTTAGCCAAAAAAGATGTATCCTCTTTTAGAAAGTACCTTTTTACAAGCCTTCTGACTATTTTTCATGATGGAAATGATGGAATCAATTCCTATGAAATGGAATCGAAGTCATGATATTTGGCTTGTGACTTTTGAAAAGTTACATTTTTGCCTTCTGATGGCCCTCACTGAAGCATGACATGTAAAATATGTCCATAACATTTACTGAGAGGGTAGCTTATAAAATTACCTACATGCTCATGTAAAAATACATCAAAAACTCGCATTGGTTTGGAAATTATTGATGTTTGTTCAAGGGGGAACTTACTTTTTTTGTTGTGTATAGATTGCAAACTCATAGTTACTCAATGAATTTTCCTAAGTCTTTCATATTTCATATCAAAACAAGTAAAAAAAAAATTTTTACAATCTACATTTTGAATAACTTTTGGTTTCATCTGGACTTTTTTATGCGACTCATTGTACATACATGTAGCACTCAATTTCTGCCAATTTCCAATTGTTTCTCAAGGCAATTAGTCCAGGATAGGCCCCATATAGAAACTTGACCAAACCTTGTTTTTTTATAAATACAATATTTTTTTATGGTTTCTTGTAAATTCGAGGGTGCTGATTACGAATCTGGATGATGCCACTCATGTAAACTTGGGCATTTACCGCAAATTGGCAAAATCCAATATGGCCGCCAAAATATGCAAATTAGACATGAAAATCCTAAAATTGTCCGGAAAATCCTAAAATTGTCCGCACATTGGCTATGGAATGCATGAAAGCGTGTGGCAGGAGTAAAATACACTCTAAAAAAATAATCTTTGACAAAATATTTATTTTCCTCATATTCAAAATGGCCGCCATAGTCCATTGTATACTCTATTATGTACAATATGAATAGGGAAAACTAATTTTCACAAAAATTAGCACTAAACCGCAAAAAAATCACGATGTATGAATGAAGTAATATATGCAAATCATCATTACTAACGAGATATATCATTTATCATGTCATAAATGGGAACATTTCTGTATTTTGATATCTAAAATGGCCGCCACTGGCCCAAACAGTATTGCGTACAATAGCAATGGGGGCCAAAAAAATTCACAAGAGTGATCACTGAAATGCATATTATTAAGATTAAATGAGTGGAACACTGACTAAAAACATAATTGTTAACGAAATATATTATCAATATGCCATGTATGTGATGAATGTTGTATTTTAATATTCAAAATGGCTGCCAAAGGCCCTAAAAATATCATCCACAATAAGAAAGTGGGGCAAAGAAATCACAAGAGTGATCACTAAAATGCATATATATGTGATAAATTAATGGGATACTGTTTAAAAACATATTTTCTAACGAAATATATCATTCAGGTTTAAAGTTTGTGTTAAATACTGTATTTTACTTTCAAAATGGCCGCCAGAGACATTAACAATATTATGCTCAATGGAAAGTGGGAAACCAATATTCACAGGAGTGAGCACCATAAATGCAGGTATTCGTGATCTATGAGTAAAATATTGTCTGAAAGCATAATTTCTATTAAGAGAAATCATTTAATCTGCCAGTTAGGTGATAAATACTGTTACTGGAAAGTCAAAATGGCCGCTACAGGCCCTTATGATATTATGCAAAATGTGAATGGGAACAAATTATTTTAGCAGAATTTGGCTTTGCTTAGCCAAATGGTGATGTATGAGTGTAATATCGTCTGAAAACATGATTTATAACAAAATATATCATATCATATGCAATTTAGGTGATAAATACTGTATTTCAACATTCAAAAAGGCCACCAGTGGCATAAAGAGTATTAATATGTATATGGCAATGGCTGGGGCAAAAAAAGTGACCAGAGTGAGCACTAAAAATGCATATTATTAAGATAAACGAGTGGAATACTGATTAATAAAAGAAATCATTGTTAATATGCCATTTATGTGATAAATGCTGTATTTTGACATTCAAAATGGCCGCCATAATCCCTGTATTTATCATGTACAATGTGCAATGGAGAAACTAATTTTCACAAGAGTGAGAATCATTAAATGCATATGACTGTGATATACGAGTAAAAATATTGTCTTAAACATGATTTCTAGCTAAATACATCACATATTGGTTGTGGAGGTAATAAATGCTGTACTTTGAAATCCAAAATGGCTGCCATAGGTCCTAAAAGTATTATGTACATTGCAACATTGGACATATAATTTTGACATAATTTGGCTTTGTTTGACTCTAAATATTGCCTATAATTGTGAATTCTGATGCAAGGGTGAAATATTGTCTAAAACCATGGTTTCTAACGTATTTAAGGTGATAAACGCTGCACTTTTAATTGAAAATAACCACCATAAGCCCTTATCGTATAATATACAATTTGAGCGTAGACAAATAATGTTCACAAAAAGGGCATATGGCAGCCATTTTGAATGTTGAAATACAGTATTTATCACCTAAATTACATAAGAGATGATATATTTTGGTATAAATCATGTTTTCAGACGATATTACACTCATACATCACCATTTGGCCAAGCCAAATTCTGTTGAAATATCCACATAGAAAATTTTTTTGAAAACAGTATCCCATTAATTTATCACATATATATGCATTTTAGTGATCACTCTTGTGATTTCTTTGCCCCTCTTTCCCATTGTGCATAATACTTTAAGGGCCTTTGGCAGCCATTTTTAATATCAAAATACAACAATCATTACATACATGGCATATTAATAATATATTTCGTTAACAATTATGTTTTTAGTCAGTATTCCACTCGTTTAATCTTAATAATATGCATTTAAGTGATCACTCTTGTGAATTTTTTTGGCCCCCATTGCCATTGTACGCAATACTGTTTGGGCCAGTCGCGGCCATTTTAGATATCAAAATACAGTAATCTTCCCATTTATGATATATCTCGTTAGTAATAATGATTTCCATATATCACTTCATTCATACATCGCGATTTTTTGCATTTTAGTGCTCACTTTTGTAAAAGCTAGTTTTCCCTATGGCGGCCATTTGTAATATGAAGAAAATAAATATTTTGTCAATTTGGCCATATTGGATTTTGCCAATTTGCGGAAAATGCTCAAGGTTACACGAGTGGCATCATTCAGATTCGTAATCAGCACCCTCGAATTGACAAGAAACCATAAAAAAATATTGTATATATAAAAAAACAAGGTTACGCCTCTTCTATCCTGGACTAAATGAAATACCTAATAGATCACATTGTTTACTTTCTCATGTCAATGCAAAAGAAAATATGCTGTTAGGTCTCTATCTATAATTCCATTTTTTGTAGCTCAAATTATAACCCTCCCCCTTAACTTTATTTTTAAGAGTGAATTTTTATGTAAAAGTTCAAGTACATGAACTTGAAGTGCAATATGTCAATGTAATGACAAGTTATTTATTTATAACTAATTGCCAGCTGTTTATCTTTTATGCAAATACAGTCTTTGTGTATAAAGTAAACACAGGGGCTGCGGAACGGTTTTCAAAGTGGGGGGGCTGAGCCAAAAGTGGGGGGGCTGACCATGCTAAAAATCACAATCATATGGTCAATTTTATGTTTTTGTACACGATTTTGGAAAAAAGTGGGGGGCTGAAGCCCCCCAGCCCCCCGGTTCCGCGGCCCCTGAAACATAATGTTGCACCTGCTTGTAATCACTTAAAATCATAATAGATTGTTGGCTCATAATTTGTTCAAGATTGATCTTGAGTTTACAAAATGTTACACTACATGTATGTTGATAGTGTTAGGAATTATAAACATGGGAAAAGTATAATTATCATCTGACAAGAACAAGGCAAACACCAAGCGTTGTCTCGCCTGCATATTGCACTCATGAAGAGACTGCATGCCAAAACTATGCTATATGACTTCTGAGGCTGTCAGCAGTATAGGGGGTGAATTGTGGTTCTGACAGTTTATGCATTAATGGTATAGGCCTACTTTATCCCTAGAAAATCAGATAACACTAAGAATGCCGTTAATACTAATGTTGTAAATCGGATCAAAAATAAGATCGAAAATCGGATCGGCAGTTAAGCTTCTAAAATCGAAATCGAATCGAAAATCGAATCGGCGATGTTTAAAAACAAAGGAATACATCAAAATTTTGTTCGCGGTCGCGCGCATCTTCCTGACAAAGTCAAAGACAAATGCATTGGAATGGAAGTCGCCAACATGCGCGATCATTTGGAACATGTTTTAAAGGGTTTTTGAGGTGTTATTAAAATAAACAGAGTGATTGTTATTAGAAAGATAAACGAAAGACGCATCTTCCGAGCAAAGGCGCAAAGGAAAATAAATGAAAATATTTCTCATAGATCACAGGTTAATGAACGATCGGCGGGACATCTTTTTTAAGTATTTTTAGGTGATAGCGATTTAGAATTATTTGAATGATCTCTTGATCTCGTACGACGCATCATCTTAAAGTCGCAAGTGCAATTAAAATGTAGTAGAAGACGCAAGCACGCACGATGATTTGAAATATGTTATTAAAATGTTTTGATATCTAAGAAGAAATATAAAAGAAAAGTTGCAAAGACAAATATATCATTGAGGTTGAGAAGATGCATATCGTCATAAACAATGAATGAATAAAATAGAATTTATATCATCCTAAACGATGTATGAGAGTAACGCAATGAGCTCCGTCGATAGTACGACTTTTAAAAGTTCACAGCGGCGTCCACTATCACCACGAGGTTGAAAATAGAATGTATATCATCCTAAACGATGTAAGAGAGTAACGCAATGAGCTCCGTCGATAGTACGACTTTTAAAAGTTCACGGCGGGGTCCGCTATCACCACGAGGTTAAAGAGAAGATTTATATGATCATAAACAATGTAAGAGAGTAGCGCAATGAGCTCCGTCATTATCATGATCTTTAAAAGTTCACGGCGGGGTCCGCTATCACCACGAGGTTGAAGAGAAGATGTCTAGCATCATAAAGAGGGTAAGAGAGTAGCGCAGTGAGCTCCGTCGGTAATACGACCTTTCAAAGTTCACGGCGGCGTCCGCTATTACCACGAGGTTGAAGAGAAGATGTCTAGCGTCATAAAGAGGGTAAGAGAGTAGCGCAGTGAGCTCCGTCGGTAATACGACCTTTCAAAGTTCACGGCGGCTTCCGCTATTACCACGAGGTTGAAAATAGAATGTATATCATCCTAAACGATGTAAGAGAGTAACGCAATGAGCTCCGTCGATAGTACGACTTTTAAAAGTTCACGGCGGGGTCCGCTATCACCACGAGGTTGAAGAGAAGATTTATATCATCCTAAACGATGTAAGAGAGTAACGCAATGAGCTCCGTAAATAGTACGACTTTTAAAAGTTCACGGCGGGGTCCGCTATCACCATGAGTTGGAATAGAAGATATCTATCCTCTTAAACATCGTCAGAGATAATACCGCGTCTTCCTCCCTGAATGAAGCGACCTCTAAAGAGCTAGCCCTCAAAACAATTTTGAAATATGTTCTGAACGATCGCGCACTGTAACTAGATCTACGCCGATTTTTTATTTTCGATTTTTTCCTTCAAGGGGCATGATCGAAGATCGGCAAGTGATCGCCGATTGTGGTGAAATCGAATGGAATCGGTTGCCGATTGCAAAATTGGTTACAAGTGTAGTTAATACTATGAATTATTTCCATGCAAGTAAGGAAATGAATGTTAGTGAAAAAGAATGAAATTAATAATAATGTGAGTAAAATTGTAGAATTAAATTAATTATTAAGGTGTTATAGCTTTTTCGGTATTGATATTTTCAATACCGGTATTACTAATTGCTTCAATACCGGTATATCTACTAATAAAGAGTAAATTCCCAATTTATTGCGCAAACAGTGTCCAATGTTTGTTTAGCCCTGATATGGCCTCAGATAAAGAGGGGATGCTTGTGGTCAGCTGAGGAATGCTCAGCACGGTCCATTCTCATTGACAAAAAACTTTCTCTTTAGGCGGTGCTGCACCATCCCGAGTTTGCTCAATCTCGAGATTCAAGAAACCCCGTCTCCACCATCGCAAGAAGAGCGATTCTTGCTCGAGCGAGGCAACAAGCCTGATATTCCGAGCATGCGCACTTTCGATCTTCGAGTTTCAACGGACCGCGCTTTTGAATAACTTCCCGCGATATGCAATCAAGTACAATACATGTACTCCTTTCACTAGCACTTTCGCCGAATTCGACCGTTGTCATGGTTGTTACGCAACAATCCTCTCAGCTCAGCCGCGCTATAATTAAGCGAGTGAAGTATTCTTTGTTTAATATGATGGGGGAGGAGGCAATGCCAAAGATAGAGGGGGGGGGAGAGAGAGAGAGAGGAGGAAAGAAATGCTATTTGCTCACATTTTGCGAAGGAATAAGAAGGCTGTC
Organism: Lytechinus variegatus; assembly: GCF_018143015.1. Classification (NCBI taxonomy): domain Eukaryota; kingdom Metazoa; phylum Echinodermata; class Echinoidea; order Temnopleuroida; family Toxopneustidae; genus Lytechinus; species Lytechinus variegatus. The sequence continues at coordinate 22,764,376 of NC_054743.1, read as the reverse complement.
AGTATTGTTATTGACTATGACCATCGTCGATAATGAGCGCCTCCCCCATCGGTCTGGTCTCTCCCAAAATCCATTCACTGGGGGGCTGGACACCATCGTTGCTGATAGGGTGATTTATGAACGCTATTCGCGATAAAGTTGACTTTCGCATGCGTTCGGTACAATCGGGATGCGGAAATGGAACGCGAATTGCATTATGGACTGAAGGTCATGAATAAATTAACCCGAGTCCAAACCCGAGTGCGTCTGCACCTACGAATTAGCGCGATAATTCGTAAATAGCACGCTATTTTGCAAATAAACCTGAGTTGACTTGGGATTGCAATCTCGGCATTAATCCTACAAACTAGCGCGATAATTGCGTCTGCATTACAAACAATCTTGAGATTGTTCAGATCAGGATAATTTGCCGGATCAGAAATAGCACGCTAATTTGAAAACTCGGGATGGCCGGTGCAGACGGCCCTTTTCTTTACCAAAAGTTATACGATCATGCTCTTTCCCCAACGAGAGCTGTGAATTACCTGTGCATGTGTGCAAAATTATCTCGGCAAGCACATGGTACGAAATCAATAAAAGTCAAGTTGCCAAATGCTACACCGCACCAACTCACTGCTACTTACTTTGCTAAACTTGTGAACATGCCCCAAGTTCCAAGCACCAAATTTCCCTGCTAAAACAGTCAAGGAGATATGCGTGATTTTCCCTTCACCGATTTGGCCCCACTCATTCACATTCAGATTCGCCCCTTACCACTCACATCAACACGTGTTTGTCGAAGGTTCAAAGTTTGTTGACCTCAAATTTTGACGTCTATAACTTTTCTTGTAAATGTCCATTGTGTTCATCCGGGGGGGGGGGGGGGGGGCACTCAGTATGTAATGCATAGTGGGTATGTGCAGCGGAGGGGATCCCTATTTTTACACCCAAATTTCCATTCCAAGGCATAGCATTTTTGTCTTATTGAGAAAAAAACAAAGAAAGCCGCTCCAAGGCATAGCATTTTGTTCTTATCAAGAAAAAAGAAGATATCTGAGGACCCTCCTTTTTACAATAAGCCCGCTCCAAGGCCCCCGTTTTTTGTCTCGCCCGCGGCACACCCCTACCACTTTTTGGGTCGAGTGCCCCCCGGGGTTGATCCCCCCCCTCTTGTGAATCTCCACGTTGTCTAAAAGCAAAACCCTCCCCCTAAACTTCTTATCCCGGCTGCCTCTTTCTCACTCCTTTTTTCTTGCTTTTGTTTTTCTTTATCTCCCCAGCCCCTTAATTCTTCACTCTCTCTTTCCCATCGGCCCATTCTTTCCCCGTCACCACCCCTCTCTTACCACGAACAATCATTATCCTCGATCTTCCCCTCTTTTTTTGTCGATTTCATCTTTCACACATGCCAAAATTTAGTTGATCATCATCTTATCACGCCACGAGATTTTATTTTATTTATTATTTTATTGTATTTATGACCGCACATGCACAAAACGGATACAACACCCATCACATCACACAAATATTCTCCGCCACTTTCTTCCTTCCATTTATGATCACTTCACAGATCATTTTCAAAATGAACCAAGAGGGATGGCGTAACATTTTTCCTGTTAATGTTATCAACATTTTCTGTCTTTTTTATTTTCATATTTACTTTATTTATAAATGTATTATTTTTTTATGTATTTATTTTTTATTATTTTTTTTTGGGGGGTCAGATGGTTTTGTAGCAGGCTTATAGTATAAAAGTTAACTTGTCATAATTGAAACAAGTCAAGAGCAGTCCAGAAAAAAAACATTGTATAAAGAAAAAAGGTGTTAATCCCTGTGGTTTGTCTGTCAATGCACAGTGCCCCCCCCCAAAAAAAAAAAAAACTCAGTGGACATTCCCTTGATACAAGTTAAGAGCAGTCCAGAGAAAAAAAAATTTGCATAAAGAAAAAACAAGTGTTAATCCCTGTAGTTTGTCTGTCAACGCCCCAAGCCAAGGTTGGATACTTTGTAGAAGCCCGCAATACACCACGTGGTCAAAAGGCAGGCTAGGGAGTGTTTCAAAAAGAGTTTTGTCAGTGATTTTGTTTGTGTAGAGGGATGTTACAAGATAGGAAACCCTCGCATGTGATTGGCGGAAAGCAGATTGTTGTTGAATCCACTGAAAAAAACTCTTCATGAAATGCTCTCCATCTCGATCGGCTTCGTTTGTTTACTGTAGCTGTGTGCACAAGTGCATGGAGCCGACATGCACCCCATGTATGTAGCGGTGGGGCCGAGGCCTTATGCAGCGGCTCAGACAGTAGTTAAGGGGCAATGTATTCATTTCGAGGTTAGATTATTGGATTCTGAGTTCATAAAATACGTTGAGAGAGCCACAGAACTTATTGTTTTGGCTTAATTTTACTGTAAAAATACCCATAAACGACAATACAGAATAAAATACCGGTATGATATTTTCAACTTTTGGTATGACGGTATTTCGGTATTGAAATTTCAACGGTGGTATCCATACCGGTATGACGTTCATACCGAACGGTATTACTAATACCGGTATATATCGAAAAAGCTTAGTTATGGCAAAGTTATTGTTTGAAAAAATGGAGGAAAGGTTGTGCATGAAAGATAAATATAAAAACTTATTGTGTGTGATTTTTAGCCATCTTGCCTTCACTTTAGCAGTAGGGTTTTCTAAATTGATCTGTGTGCATATGATAAGTAAATGATGCAAGAGTGAAGTACTACAAGATAAAATAAGTAATAGGGTATGAGTAGGAAGTTTGAAAGATTGCAGTTTTTTAAAGGAAAATTTTGATTAAAGGCTATGATAGATGTGAGGGCAAAATGTCCTGCACCTTCAAGAGATGGACCTCTGTTACGAGTTTGGCGATCCCACCTCAAAGCTATAGAAAGTTATTGTGTGTACAGCACAGTGCCAGTCATGGAAAGTTCATTGACCTTTGACCTTAATCAAATTCAACTCACATTCGAACTTGACCTGCACCTTCAAGAGATGGACCTCTTGTATGAATTTGGCAATCCTACCTCAAAGATATAAAAAAGTTATTATGTGTACAACACAATTGTGCCAGTCATGGAAAGTTCATTGACCTTTGACCTTATTCAAATTAGATCATATTCAAACTTGACCTGTGCCTTCAGGAGATGGACCTCTGGTATAAATTTGGTGCAGTCAGACCGCAGGTCCCTGTGCTAATGAGCAAAAAGGCCAGATTCATCCAAATCATCTCGTGGCAGAATCCTCCTCCTTGCAAAATCTCGTGATTCGTGAGATTTTCTTTCTCTTAGAATTTACCTGATTTAACCTCAAGTAAAATGAAATATCATTGCACCATCAGATAGAGTAAATGTTACTCTTTCATGTTGGTCATTTACTTTGCATACAATATTTTGATAAATAAGTGAATTCCTGCCCTGAAAACGTGCCTCAAAACTGAATTTTCTTCCTCTGTTTTCTTTTGCAAATTGTGCAAAACTTTTTATTTTGAGCCTCAATGATATATATATCACCGTAAAGCTGAACTTCTCTACTTTCTCACTATGCCACTCTTGATATGCGGCACCTTTTAATCGGGTCAAGATCACACTTTTCCCACCAAGGTACAAGACGAGATTTATGAAATTTGTAGTTGCATGAAATCCAGAGTTCTGATTGGCTGGATAAGGTTTGCACAACAACAGGCGCGGGTAATTTGAGGAGATTACCACATGGGGAGTGTGACCTTCTCATGAATCCATGCACTGGAACCGTTGGAATTTGCCAGTGTGTGGTCTCTTTGACCAATCAGAGTGCAGTATTCTTGTTTTCAAGCTGCTTTTTGTACTTGGCCAATGAAAAGTGTGATCTTGACCCGATTAAACCAATTGTTATTTTGAAACCTATACCATTTTAAAGCATACATATTCAGCTTTATCATGATCTAAAAATATTTTGGGCTCAAACAAAAATAAAGAGTAAAAATTGCAGATTTTGTCAGGTGAAAATAATTATTTTGTAGCATGTTTTAGATCAAATGTTTAACCTATATTACAAAGTCTTTGAATAAATGCAAACACATGACCTAAAAGAATGATTCTTCTTCTTTACAATGATACCAAAATCATAAAATTTGATGCCCAATTAAAGCAGCAATGACTAAATGAAAAGAGGTGTGTTGGTCCGCATCAAGCTCATTAAATATGCAAAACCCCTATAGTCATGAATATCACTTGGATGAAAGAAGCCTTTTTCTTGGGACCTGCCGACTGACTGGGTGATCCCACCTCGAAGATATAGAAAGTTATTGTGTGTACAACACAGCAGTGCCAGTCATGGAAAGTTCATTGACCTTTGACCTTATTCAAATTCGACTCATATTCGAACTTGACCTGTGCCTTCAGGAGATGGACCTCTGGTTCTGCATTTGGTGATCCCACCTCGAAGATATAGAAAGTTATCATGTGTACAACATAACACAGTGCAAGTCATGGAAAGTTCATTGACGTTTGACCTTATTCAAATTCGACTCATATTTGAACTTGACCTGTGCCTTCAGGAGATGGACCTCTGGTATGAATTTGGCGATCTCACCTCGAAGCTTTAGAAAGTTATTGTGTGTACAACACAGCAGTGCCAGTCATGGAAAGTTCATTGATCTTTGACCTTATTCAAATTCGACTCATATCCGAACTTTTAAACAATTCAATTCAATTTATTAATAATTCATAGAATGCAAAGCAGATATATACAATAAAATGTGTATGGGTATCACAACAAAAGCGTATGGCTTGCTAAACAGTGATCCCTTTACATACAAAATATACGGGTCAATCCTCGTCAAATCAACCAATTTTCAGACAATTTGTCACCCGACCCCCTTCGATTTTCTTTAAACTCGCACCAAATGTTCCCCCAAGTGTCTGACGGAAAAATCTGAAATATTTTGCCCCAAGGTCAAATGGTTGCTAAGATACGGCCTCCCTTAGCAACCAATGCGTGGCCAAACAACCAAGTTTTAAAAAAATTTACTATTTTTGATTGACTGCTGCAACCAAGTTTGATGAGGTAGAGTGCTTATTTTCTGTAAATTGGAAGAACTTTCTAGTCTTAAAGCTTGTGTATAATTTTGGTAAATCCACCAAAATGCACCTATCACTATTCCAATTAATTGCTAGCTAATATGAATGGATTTGCCCTATAACAGTTATGATGTGGAGGATATGAAATGAAAATGTGTTTTACATTACAGGATAAATTTTGCGATTTTACATGGAAATTTAACTTGATCGGGTCACCCGATCAAATCTAAATATCTGCGTGTTTTTGTCTTTCAATTAAATCCTATTCCAAATCATAGAATGGGCTGAAACTTTCAAGATATGTTCTTTGTAACTTTTGGATATCTAATCACTAAGTTTATAAGATAAGTGCTTGAATGCCCTTTTTTTAAATTTAAAACAAGCATCGCCGAGAGAGGGCGCTATATATCCAAGATTTGAATATTTGAAATATTCTCAGAGAAGTGCAGTTGGAAAAATATCTAACGGTCTCTACGCTTCAGTAAGACTGTCATATTAGATGATATTCGATTATCAATCACATTATTGACCCTTTACCAAAGCTATACACAGGCTTTAACATGCACAGTATATTACGGCGCGGATCTGACCAGCCGTTATTGCGCACGAGGTCGCCGAAAATGGTGTTAAGCATCCAAGTCAGTGATTTTGGGTGCATGTTTGGAAGCTCATAACTTCCAAATTCAATTAGTTTAGAGCCCAATATTATGCATATTTGAAGACTATCACTTGCTCAACAGACCTACAAAAAAATGGCCTAAGCGTGCACATCGTTTTCTTGTAGGGAGCCCTCAAAGTTGGATTTTTCTAAAAGTTGCTAAGTTCAAGGTCACGGATCCCCCCTCGTCCCATCGAGGAGCAACACCAATTTCTGTATACTGATGAACATTAACTATATTTTCATGGGATACTTAAAGGAGAATGAAACCATTGGAACAAGATAGCTTGTGTGAAAACAGAAAAATCAAAGAAACAGATCAACAAAAGTTTGAGAAAAATCGGACAAATAATGAGAAAGTTATGAGCATTTGAATATTGCGATCACTAATGCTATGGAGATAGCAAATTGGCAATGCGGCAAAGATGTGTGATGTCACTTGTGAACAACTCTCCCCATTACTTTAGTATATATTTCACTTGAATTGCCTCTTTTATCACATCTATCCATAGATCATGTGTTCTTTCTACATGAGGGCATGTAATACATATTTTTTGAGAATACATCTTGGATAAAGAGTTTGTATCATCATAAGAAAAAGTAAAAAGAGACATTTTGAGGGTATTTTATAGTCCACCAAAGGGAAAGTTGTTCATCAGTGACATCACACATCCTTGTTGCATTGCCACAGGGACGATCTCTATAGCATTAGTGATTGCAATATTCAAATGCTCATAACTTTCTCATTATTTGTCCGATTTTTCTCAAACCTGTCCCATTGTTTTTTTAACAATTGACATACCTTACATGTGTACCGATTGATGGATTATCGCAGTTTACAAATTACAGAATGGTTGCGTTTTCCCTAAAAATCAATACATCCTGATCACAGCCAGGAAGTTCATTGAAAAAGGAGAGGATAAAATCAATAAAACCCTCCTCACAAACAATAATATGGCCAGGTTTTATTGTTAGGAGTCTGTGACTCATGGCACGAATGTGAATGAGACCCTAAAATAATGCAACACATATGGGGTTTACAAGTGAACGCATGAAGAGTTAACAGTCATCTCCTCATTCGTGAATATATAATTCTTAAATTGTTCCCGAAAATGAATGTTTAAGTTTATCATGGAATTTATATGAAGAAGCTTTAGGAGCACTAATGTTTTTATTATAATAATTGCATTGAAATACTACATTTGAAGAGAAAGAGTGCAAGAGAGAGAGGGAGAGCACACAAAGGAAAGAGAAAGGAGAGAGAGGGAGAGAGAGATGAAAGACAAAGAAGCTGCAATTTTTTTGTCATTCATGCAAAGCTACTAACATGTGCAGTATATTTTCCACTCCAGTAGTTGATCAAATGAATATCTCCATATACTCATACTTTGTGAAAAAATAATATAAAATGAAAGAAAATAGAAGTATTATTACTTTAATAGGTATTCAAGGAAATGATATGAAATTTGAACACAAATTAACAGAAAAAATGTTAAGCAGATGCTAGTCTGCAAGCACAAACTCATATTTGACACTTTAACCAATTAGAATGAAGATTGGATGCCAGCCACAGTACATAGTGAATCTAGTCTCACTAATCAGAGTTGGCCGATTTAAATCACATTGATTTAAATCAATGATTTTTTTCTAATCACTGATATAAATAACTTCCATTGAAACATATACATGTACAAATGATTGACCCTTTTTTTGTTACGGGCAGTTTTATTTTTTTTTAGCTCAAAATAGAAAGATTTTATCAACTTTATATCATCAAAACATAAATAAACCTTTCATCTACTCAAAACAATTGAAATTGGTTCAATAAAATCAGGTTAATCCTGCAAAACCAAAGATGTACATGTACATGTTGTCTATAAGCGATTATGGTCTATGCTAATTCTTAAATATGTATTACACATTGGAAATAAACTATTGTTTCATTGAGAAAAAAAAAATCACAATAACTATACATCCTAAATTATGCCTCAAGATTGTACATTGATATTCTACACAAACAATCTGTTCATATCTATCGACAAAGCAATGGCACTTCAAAAGAAAAAAAAATATTTAGAAATAAAACAAGAGAGTCGCTAGGGCAAGCACATAATACGCCCAACTGTAATGCTAACAATTAAAGTGGAATGCCTCTGGCGGTCTCACCTGCATCACGCGATTCAATATAGCAGCAGTGCTGACTTTGAAAACTACTATAACTGGCACAAGATGTTCAGTGATACTTGGTTACTCTTACTTCCACGTTTTATGAACTAGACCAATATATTTAGATAGAGGTATGGTGGTAATTCAACTAACACCCCTGATGTGGCCAAAATTCATTGACCTTACATGACATTTAACCTTGATCATGTGTTCTAAAAATTTCATTTGAACTTACCTCGGTAAACATATTGTAGTCCCACATGTAAACTTCCATGGTGTTGCCATGACATGACGAAAATCTCGCGTTGAGAGCTGTATACCCCATTTTTCCTTATCAAATCTCTTCTCCCAGTAATACAAATCCTATTGCCCTCAAGCATGAAATTTAAGTATAGAAACACCTGTTTCTTGACCTCGGTCCGAAGATAATTCACCCCAGCATCTACGGTCACAGCAGGGGGCCACACACGATGGATTGCAATGTGTGTAGTTCCGGCGAGCGCATGGAGTTCCATGTATACACGCGTTGATTTCTTCTTTTGATTTTTTCTTTCCTTCCTTCCTTCTTTCTTTCTCTCTCTCTCTCTCTCTTCCTTCCTTCCTTTCTTTCTTTCTTTCTTTCTCTCTCTCTTCCTTTCTTTCTTCCTTCTTTCCTTTCTTTCTTTCCTTCTTTCTCTCTGTCTGGCTGTCTAATTTTTTTCTTTCTAGACTTATTTTTCTTCATCCACCCCCTTTCTACACCTCTAAAGAACGTGCATTTGCCAATCATATCTGTAGTGAGGCCTATAAACATGATAAATGTCCTTTTCTCAAAGTTGAGGTGTAGGCCTATCTATACATAGAACATTAAAATACAAAGACCAACATTATGAATCATAATGTTTGGATAGCATTTCAATGTTCTATTCATATCTATTCAGAACGTTTTCTAATTCACATGCGTTATAAGCAGGTGATCTTCTTTATCTTTATCTCCCATTATTGTTCTTATTTTGTAGGCCTATAGCCTGTGTATACGGTAAACCTCCCTCTGAAATACCTTTCTTGGTTTCATGTTTTCTTTCAGATTTGTTTCCACCCAGGCGCGCCGGAACACTTTCATTTTTTTTTTTGGGGGGGGGGGGAAATCCCGAAGGGGGCACAATATTTTTGAAAGCGTGAGATACGGAAGCGATCGAGCGGGAGAGGGTGTGGTTGAGAGTGTAAAAGTTGCGTTTCTAAGAGCATTCAAAAATAAATTTCTTGAGAATTAAACAGTCTTGGAGTTCTTTTTGCTCCTGTTTCCTCCCTTCTGACCCAGACTGGTGTTTCTTCATGATCAGGGTCGCAGTTCCAGCAAATTACGAGCCTTATTGCAAACTCTATTGCTTCAAACCAATGTAATATAGGCCTTTTAAAGACTTTAAGATGACAAACATGACCGTATGCATCCGGGGGCCGCCGATCGAGAGGGCAAAATTCACAAAATTCACCCAAAGTGTGCACGAAATCTTTCAATTTTATTCTAGAAAATGCAAAAGCTCCCCCATCACCATGGGCGGAAATCCCAGGGGGACAGGGGGGACGCGTCCCCCTACCATTTTGGAAAGGGGGTACATAATATCAAATGTCCCCCTACTATTTGTGCTCTTTTATTATGGAAAAAATACATAATTTAAAATCGAAATTATACACATGTATCCTCGAATTTCGAAATATATATAAACAGATAGTTTTTGTTAAGAACTTGATTAGGAAAAGAAAAGGCATACCGGCCCAACTATTCTCCAACTCTCATCTAGCCCTATATACCAGCCAAAGAGTGATGACATTGATGACATCGATGGCCATTGTCAATTTCATAACTAATAAAAATGATGAAAAAAGAAAATCGCCTCTGAATTTAGTGCATAGACGGTTAGACGAGAATGTTCCATACCCAGTAAAATCATACCTTTGTTAATCCAATTCACTTTCCCTTTATTCCAAATTTACTTGGAATATACTGAGAATATTTTCATTGTTTGCGTACTCAGTATAAAGAATAGTTTTCATGAGTTATGATTAATCCTTCACAATGAACTTTAACTATGCTTTATCCCCAAAATTTGTTTTTAAACACTCTATTAACGAGACTTATACTCCATTTTTACACAAAATTCCTGCCGTGGGAGGGGTCATCATAGGTAGATCAAGGGGCGAAGCGGCGGAAGGTGAGGCGAAAAATAAGAAAGATAGGACCGGGAAGAAAGTTGCACACCTTATTCAAATCGTCTCCAGGGCCCTGTGTATAGGAATCCCATTCTTTTATTAGAGACTGATATTCGCTTCCAAGAAAAAAATGGACCCGGCTTCGGATCATCCATGGGCCACACACAACTGAACGGCTGCCATAACTGTATCAAGGGCCGGCAGAGTCTGCTGACGAGCGAGCCTACACCAACATGACCAAAGGCTCTCATGATCAGTGCAGAATAATGAGATCTGTCCTCAGGCTGGTCAAGCGAGGTCGCACGCGACAGAGATCAACTGACTTCACTAGCCGAGACCCCTATAACGACTACGAGAGACTGTTCTCGTCCTTATGTAAGGACAAGGTCAGTACGTGTTTCCTAAGTTGACCTCGGCGGCTGACTGGCACAAGAACATCACAAGTGAAAAGAGGCTCGTTATATACATGTAGGGCAGTTGACAACAGCCGTTTTGATACCAATGTAATGATTTGTATAGTTGTAACGACTGTTTTCGACTTTGCACCGTGGGGGAATGTAACTGTGACATTACCATCAGCCTAACTATCCTTCCCCTCTTTACTTTTAGCTCTCCATTGGCGTTTACCCCCCCCCCCCTTCTAGCTCTTTTTCTCTTTTCTCCCCCTTTCTCTCCTCGGGGCTGCCGTCGTTTTGACCACCTTGATCTGCCTATTATTATCTTTGCCTTCCCGACCTTATCTATAGTTTGGTACATGACGGAAGCATTGATTTTACGCTCCTTGGATTCACAATTTAGTTGAAAAAACCTCACATTTTTAATCACACGGTATTTCCCTTTCCTCTCTCTGTTCTGTTTTCTTTCCTTTCAATATTTCCGTATTTCTCTTTGAATTTTCCCTTCTCCCTATCCTTCGTACACATGCTCTGCTGGGGCCGGCTCGGAGACCTGCCTCTCCAGTCTGACTCTGAAGAAACTCTTGAAGTTGAACTTCGTCTTCGATTACTGAAACGATCTTTCCAACACTCCATCTTCCCAACTCATCAATCGCCTGAACTCGCTCTCCAACGATGAACATTTTGACTTACAAAAAAATTAGCACAACATATCTAAGTTAGACATTTAATGGTGGAAACTAAAAGTATAAACGACCCAAAACAAATGGTGGAATGGATGCAGCGCACATGGGCAGTTTACCGGAGAACCACGTATGGTGCAATAATACGTTTGCGATTAAAAAAATAGTTACAGGCATAGTTTGTATTTAAATTATGAATAAGACTTTGGGGTAAAAAAAATAATGATTTCATATTTTTGTGCATATCAGCAGCATGATTATTATACTTTGTATGTTGGTATGCCATTACTTCTATTTTTCGAACGTTAAGACTGTATCATTGCGCGAGTGAACCCATTTTCTTGCTGGACGGACAGAAACTATGCATGCATCGCGGTCCTTGCATGCGAAGCATACCGTAATTTTTATTCGCTTACTTTCCTTATTTCAAGGTCGATTTTCTTCGTTCGAAATTGAAAATGGACTAGTATTGGATGTCTGAATGTAATATGCCTTTGAAAACGTGATTAATATCGAATACAATAATTTCATTCCGAAGATCCTTCTACAGGCAGACAAGTCTTACGTAATAGCACAGCTGTTGTTTATCATTTCGTCCTTGGCTCATCGCTCATTTAGCTGGCCCGTGGTGGTGAAATCGAGACAAGGGGATTACCTGGCCAAGATGGGTTTATCGGGGTTGGAAAAGTTGTTTGAGATATCACAAACGCAAATCGGGGTATAAAACCGCAGTTTGCAGTCCGAAGTGAGGTCGAGAATCAAACGGGAAATTTTCGTAATGAAAATCTACATATGGGACTACATGGGACTGCAATATTTACCAAGTTTTAATTAAAATCAGAGTCAGGAAAGAGATGAATATTCTTCATTTTTCTGATAGTTTTCAACTAAATCAAAGTAATTTCAAGGAATTATGGAAAAAAGAAATCCATTTCATGGATTAAAAGATGAAAAATGTGAAATTTAGCATTTTTTTTTTCAATTTTTGTTGGTTTTGGGTTTTTTTTTTAGGAGCGCGGTAGGAGCGCCGGCATGATTGCGCTCCTCAAAAATGAAGGTCTGCATTATGCACTTTGTGAAAACAAAGGGTCTGTGCCTGACGACTAATAGCAGATGCTCTTATCCACTGAAAACCAACAACTGCGCAGATTCCTCGGGAAGAAATATCAAGCATCTGCAACAAAAAACATCTGCTTGAAAGTAAGTAAATATTATTTTTAATTGCTTTAAATTGAATATTGTATCATGCGACTGACATCTTAGGTCGTTCACATTCACTGAATAGTTCAACTGATATATTATCAGGAGCAGCCGTTTGTATTGACATTGATAAAGATAATGTAGGCAAACAATGATCATTTGTCCTCCATTAGTATTAAACAAAAGCATTGAGTTAAAAGCTTACTATTAGGAGTAGGCTATAAATGGGTGATTTTTTGGTTTTACTGTGGTAATAGTTTTTTGTGTTCCTTTTACCTTATCATGAAATGACAATATTTTTTGTCTCAGGTCCGAAAAAAAAGTGTGCCGGGCCAAAATCCAAAATGGCCGCCAAACCCCCCAAAATCACAGTTTTGGCCACAACTTCTTTATTTGGTGGTCTTTTTCTCTGGTTTTGGTGTCTATTCATATGTTTTTTTGGGGCAGGCAATTTGTTTTCTTATAATTAGCACTTTTTAACCATTATTTGTAGAGTTAAAAGGTAATTATACCTAAATTTTCAAATTTTTATAGCCTTTTTTCAGCCAAATGTAGGTTTTATCGTCCTGGAATTCTTGGATATTAGATAGTACAAGGTCAACAATAGCAATCAGCTTCATAGAGCTATATTGCTTTTATTCCTCTACTATTCGTTTTACGAATATTTGTGAAATATATCTTATTAAATAAAAAAAAGTCAATTATCCATAGGGCTATATACAGTATACAATGTACTGTTACTGTATATACTACACTGTATATATTAGACTGTGGGATGGACAAGGAAAATGTCTCTAGTTTTTCATTTCCGTGGGGCGGCAAATACAACCACGGTTCTTGGACATGATAATATGTAAAATATTATGAGTGAATACATGCACAATGTTGCCATCGGTAAATTCTGCTCCTGACCTAAAAATTAAAATAATAATATGCAAAATCGTACCATTGACTCGACTGGAAATTCCGCCATTCACCCCGTGTGTTAAGGACTTCCGCGAACGCGCGCAAGCGTGCACAATGCATGTAACCTCGTTCGCGTTTATTTTTTTTATTCGCTGTACATGATATACGTTATATACAGAATATACGATGGCGGATAAGATGTCGTCGTCTTCGTCGTGTTTTGACAGCGAAAATGACGATTTATCACTAGCAAATATATGCTACATGCACGTCTAACCCAAGGAAAGAGGGCCAGTAAATTCCTTTCAAGTAAAGAGCTAGAACAAATTTAAGCCTTTGCTGCATTCATTGATGTAGACTACCTGGGACTTCAGAATAAAAATAGCTATTCGTGCAGCAGAGAAGTTTGCGATTGACTTGCATGCAGCCCGGCCCAGGGAGCAGTGGCTTAACAGTGCAGGGGGGGGGGCAAGCTATCCCCCCTGGCGGAGTTCACCGGGAACTTAAAGGGGAAAAAGGAAAGGGGGAGAATGAAAGGGAAAGGGAAAAAAAGAAAAGGGGGAGAAAGCTAGGGGAAAAAAAGAGGAACTGGAAAAGGAAAGAAAGAACAGATAGATTGTCATGAAAAGGTGATTTTATTTTTAAAAAATAAGCATGCAAAATCATAAACAAAATCTTGTTTACCGTGGCGTACAGACCAAGAAAAAAAAGGAAAAGGAAAGAGAGAAGGGTGAAAAATATGTTATCTTCTTTAACATTATGTCAAAATCTAAAATTGGATTTTTGTAATAAAAATGTAAAAATTTTTGCTCACTCGCATTGTTTTTTTTACCCGATACACCATATCGCCCCTCAAAATGTTGCCTCATGACGCCATTGCCTGCCCCCCCCCTTTGAGAAGCAAAATACTAAAATTTGTAATGTAAATATGCCATTAAAACAAAGGTGAGCCCCCTCTTTTGAAATTGAAAAAAAAAAAATTTACTCTGAAAAATTTGCCCCCTTTTGGAAAATCCTGGATCTGCCCCTGATAAGACCGGAGATTTTTTTGCTCTTGCCCCTCCTGGCCACCGACCCCTGTTACGCTCCTGCCCAGCCCGACCAGCATTGCAGCAAGATCCGAATGGATCAAACCAGGTCCATGATCAAACTAACGTTATAGAGTAACGTGTTACATCTTAGGTCCATGCTCAGAGCCAGGTCAAACATCGTTCGTATCACCAGCATTCCAGCAATCAAGCTATCGAAGGTGAAAGATACAGAGGATGATTTTGAGATGGTGATCCTTGTTATAGCGATCTTTGTCCATGCCAAAATTGTTTCACTTTGTGCTTTTGCATTTCATTCTCTGCAAAAGTGAAGCAGTACAAGCTTTGATGATTTTCGTATAGGTCTAGATTTCTTAATTGAATCGATACATAATGTGACTCATGTCATGACTTACTTCACCGCCACATTTACAAGCGTATGAATAGAAGACGAAGTAAGTCATGAGTCACATTATTCATCGACTCAATTAAGAAATCTAGATGTAGACCTATACAAAAATCATCAAAGTTTGCACCGCTTCACTTTTGCAGAGAGTGAAATGCAAGAGCACAAAGTGAAAAAAAATTACCTTCGATCGCTTGATTGCTGGTGATACGAGATTTAAGATTTAAACGCGGTACATCTATATTTATTTTGATTCATTCAGATCTTGTTGGTCGGGCTGGTCTCCTGGCCGGGCTGCATGCAAGTCAATCGCAAACTTCTCTGCTGCACGAATAGCTATTTTTATTCTGAAGTCCCAGGTAGTCTACATCAACGAATGCAGCAAAGGCTTAAATTTGTTCTAGCTCTTTACTTGAAAGGAATTTACTGGCCCTCTTTCCTTGGGTAAGACGTGCATGTAGCATATATTTGCTAGTGATAAATTGTCATTTTCGCTGTCAAAACACGACGAAGACGACGACATCTTAACCGCCATCGTACATTCTGTATTATAGCGTATATCATGTACAACGAATAAAAAATATAAACGCGAACGAGGTTACATGCATTGTACACGCTCGCGCGCGTTCACGGAAGTCCTTAACACATGGGGTGAATGGCGGAATTTCCAGTCGAATCAATGGTACGATTTTGCATATTATTATTTCAATTTTGAGGTCAGGAGCAGAATTTACCGATGGGTCAATTCCATTGTGACTTATGGGACATTTGATACTTTTTTCCACATAACTGAAGTGCATATCTGAAATAGTAGCTGCACAAACATGGATTTACTTTATTAAACTGTAAGAAGAATACTGAAACTTACTACATACAAAAATGTATGCTTTCAGCTTGGTTGCATAGGGTGCTACATCTTCAGAAATGTCATTGTGACTTATGGGACGTCGATGGACCACACAAATTGAGCTCTTTTGTTCAAAGTGCCATATCTATCTCAGTTTTATGACAATGTTTTTAGATTTGGGCTTGGAGATTAACCAGTGATAGTGCTCACTAACAGTACTTGAATTGGACTTGATTCATTTCATTTGTTTCAGTAGTTGTGTGCAATCGTGTGTGACTTATGGGACAAGTGAATGTGACTGATGGGACCCTATCTCATTTCATGGAATTTACATTTCCTCTCGATGACTTTTTAAGTCAAACTTAATTTCTGCATGAATAAATATTCCCTAATAAGATGACATCTTTAATAATTCATGCCATTGTGTCAGAAATAAATTCAACAAAGGACAGAACAGAATGCTCAGTAGTGAGCATATTATTTACTAACAAGCTATACTTACCTATACCATCTCATCAAATTGCTATTCGTTACCCTGACTCGAATAGCCACCGGTAAAAAACTCCCCGAAAGAGGCTAACTGCAATCAGATAGCCTGGGAAACCCGTCACGGGACGAGACCCATAAAACCCCCTCGCCACATATAAGCCTCCTCTTTCGTTGCCAAGGAGGGGCGAGGTCTGCTGGGGAGGACGGGAGGGGAGCTATAGGTAAGTATAGCTTGTTAGTAAATAATATGCTCACTACTGAGCATTCTGATTTACTACACTGTGCTATACTTACCTATACCATCTCATCAAATTGCTAGAATAGCACAGAAAAACTGGAGGAGGGGCAGAAACGAGACCCTTTCCAGACAAGTAGGCAAAACAATGATAAAGAAACTGATTTACTATAAAATGGAGTAGTCTCCCAACTGGAGAAGCTACTCTTGTAATAAAGGGAAAAGAATCATCAACCACGTTAATGAAATATATCAACTGGAAATAGCCTAGGAAAAATTAGGACAAGACAAGAACCGCCAAGGCAAAACCTGTGTCTTGGCTATTACATCAAATAAGTAATAAGATACAAGATATTGAATAGGTCCAATAGGATGCCTGGAGGATCTCCTCCAAAGAGGTACCCTGAAAAGTGCCCAAGATGCTGCTATGCCCCATGAATCGTGGGCTCTAAAGGATCCTGATAAAATGGCAATTTTCTCCATCTGACCTGATCCCCTGCACTAACCTTCGAGAAATTGTAATTGGATTAACAGGGCTGTGAGGTTCTATTGAACTAATGAACAGTTGGTGGGAAGTGCGAATGTACTTTAATCAATGTACCACTTTAAGGCACGTACGGGACAACATAACCTATCTTCGGAAACTGACGAGAGACTGTAAAATCACATTGTTCACCCCAGGACTTGAACCTGGGACTCCAAGGACGCTAGTCAAGTGCGTTATCCATTCAGCCATGATATCCCCCTAATGGTTGGAAGAACATCACAGGATTTAGGGGTTTCTATTTCTTAGCTAGGAAATCAGGACTAGGGATCAAGCGGACTCTGTCCTTCTCCCAACGAATATGACCCGGTCTCACCGTGGTGTATGAAGCAAACTACGTCTTAGACTTGAAGTATCTGACTTAAAGAGGCAGAAATTGGATCAATTTGTAAACTGCCACACCATCTGAAGTATCTCTGGAGTCTAGAATCATGAGTGTTCTAATTATGATGTATATTCATGCATTCATTGTTTTCTTAAAATTTCAATGAGCTTCTCTTGTTTACAAATGACATTATGCAAATTTCCTGTAGAAAAAATTTTACGACACTGATGGATTTCAATATAGTTACAATGAATTGGACGATTGATTGGATCAATCGTAACTCTTTGTAAGACAGGGCCCTGGTTTGAGAACAAACCTGTCATATCATAAGATATAACCTTTCTGGTGGAATCCCTAACAAATCTAGAATTGTCTTTTCTATCCTTTTCAAATAGTTATTTTGGATGGAGACCTCTTTACACAGCACTTGCTCAACCCTTTTGATAGTTGTTGGATTGCTGCAAGGTCCATAGGGACTATTTGATATCATACGAGGGCTTCATGATCAAACCAATGACATTTGCATAATAATGAATATCGTACAGATGATGTGGAGCGTTGTGGCCCTGTGGATTAGTCTTCCAACTTAGTAACTGAGGGTCGTGGGCTCATATCCCAGTCAAGGCATAATTACCTTCAGCAAATTTTTTTTTTTTTTTTTTTTATCCACATTGCGCAGCACTCAATCCAAGAGAGATGAATGGGTACCTGGCAGGACTTTATTCCTCGAAACCCCAGGGTAATAACATCCAGGTCTTTGGACATAATGTGATATGTGCTAAACAAGAACTGATTTATTATCATTAACCAATTCCTGATGAAAGTTGCAGGCAAAATATATGAGATACCATATTGGCCTTCAATTTGATGTAGGCAAAAAATTGACCACCCCTTGTACACTTTCAGAACCAGTTAGTTGGATCAGTTGGTAGAAAGTACTTCTCACAAACAGGTGTGGGGGGGTATTTGCTACCACCCTGTTCGGCGTTCAACATTTAGAGTATAGAGCCTCATCGGTCTGGAGCTGCACAGTGGCTGCCGGGCTCACAATAAATTGGGTAAAAAGAATTATGGAATATTTCTAAACTCAGATTTCTATTACGAACATTAAAATATTATCTTAATCACAATCCCTGATTGAGAACTCTGGGATTGTATGGGAATCTTTATCATTGGAACACACAGTAGATTTATGTCATAAATATTTCCAAGGAGAAGCTGATATCATTGTGGCAAGTGTGGTAGAAACTGATGGACAATAGCAGCAATTCTTAAGGGTTCACCACCCTCAGGCCTTGGTTTGAGATCTCAAGACTGTCTGAGCATCCAAAGACCACTCCATAAACCACATCTACAAGTTACTTCTGTCATTGCTTTACAAGCCAAAAATAGTGTAGATATATACCTCAGATGCCACAAAATTATCAGGAATATTACTAGGTCTACATTCTATACAAGTGAACGCAACTTTGTAAGTAACCCAAGTTTGGCAAGTTTTACCTTTATGCCTGTATGATTTGCCTGGTATGATTTTGACAACCTCATCCATCACCACTATTTCCTCCTTTCTATGTTCTTCTGATATGAAAGGGTAGTTTTTTTTTTTTTTTTTGGCACAAGAACACCTCAATATTACATATTGCTTGGAACAGATTTCAAATAATGAAAAGTAAAGGCAAAGAAATAGTCTTCTCCCTACTGCTTGTGGGGAAGGGTTAGTGTTAGATTGTCATAAGTCCCGGTTATGAGTGGGGGCCCTGAATTTGGTGCATTGAAAGAACGCCTGGCGGCCCCGTCCCCCACCATGAGGATTCCTATGACTTTCCCAGCGGCCCCTTTCATTCCTGGCGTCGCTACCAGAGTGAGGGAAGAGGGGGATGACCCTTTAAGTTCATTATAGGTCTAGGGTATGGAGCTAGAGCTAGCGTATGGAGGTCTCTGGTCTGGGCCTGGCCCTGGACTAGGGCCTGGCGGACTAGGTCTACTCGAGGAGAGCTAATAAAATGTCTTGTCAGCTGTGGTGTTGGCTGAAAAAGACTTGTGCAATACTTCTTGAAAGTGTCCATAAACAAGTCCTTACCTTCGCAAGGAAGCTTATTGAGAATGAGAAGTCCAGCTCAGTAGCTGCCCCTTTCTCAATCATCTTGAGAGCATCTAGTCTTTAGCCCTCCTTGCCCTTGTGCATAGCAGTGTTGATTGCTGCTTGCTCATACTGGAAATCAGCGATTTTGTGACTCTAGCAATAAGTTCTTGTCATTGGTAGAGACTCAGTCCAAGCCGCTCAGCTTCACTACGAGCGGATATCAGATACCCCTAGTAGTACATCGCGAAAACCATACCGCTCCGGGCGGCCACGTCCAGCGCTGCAACTGTAAGCTGATAGTCGGCTGAGTGGTAACCAGTGCCGCGGCGAGGGTTACGGCCCGATCTAGTCTTCCTCGCTCCCGCATCCCCGACACGGAAAGCAACGTCCGGGGCCGAAGGGATGCACAAAAAATCCTCAAAGTCTTGAGCGGCAAACCGATAAAGTTCGAGACTTCTTTACTGATGGGTATAAGCCGAGAGTGTTGCTTATCTGGGAGCGGACGTCCCGAAAGCAGGATCTATATACGGAACGAACGTCCATCTTGATCGCAGACGGACGAGTTCAGGCGGAAGATTGACTTCTCTCTCGCTCATTATTCGCTACGTATACGCTACTGGTATACTGTTTTCGGCCCGAAGATGAGGGCAGTATTTAAAAAGCATGTTCCCACTAGTCGGAGTATCGCGTTTGAGTAAGCCAGAACTCTCTCGTACCCCTAATGGTGAATCTCTTCGATCGAATCCCATTTGCTGGGCAGCTTTCAGGGAATGCAAGGAGCTGCTACACTGTTAGAAAATTTATCCTTAAAATAAAAGAAGTTCCTGCAGCAGAGTCTGTTCTATTGAATTGCAGAAAAGTTCCTGTTTAATGAATTTACAGAATGATTCTGTTATTGCTTTCTGCATAATCTTCTGTTTATTTTCTGTAAAATCACGTTTTTTTTTTGTTTTTTTTACAGTGTATAAGAATTTGATGGGGGGAAAACGCCCCCAATCTCTTCTAATGAATTGGGTCGGTGGTAATCGAATTCCGAATCAGATTCTCCCACGATGGAAAACTCCTATTATCTACGGCTAGTACGAGGCGAGTTATCATTAGCCCCAACTCCGCGATCTGTATGAGGCGATCTAGGCCTCTCTCTCTACGTCTAGAGCATTGAATTATGGTCTAGAATGAGTCGAGTTTTCATTAGCTCATTGTCTCGGGCGGCTAGGGGTCGGGATGGGTCGATTGCAGCACCCGATGGGGGAGGATCGCCTGCAAGGCTTCCAAGATCCAACTACTACAATTGTTAATAATTTCTCTTAATTATTATTATTTTAGACCGCATGTACGTAGAATAGATCTTAATTCCACAGCACTGTATGAACTCCTGCACAATTCTACAAGTACGATGATACACCAACCTGGTGGACTGTACTATAGATAACTGATGATGACCCGTCTTGGCGGGGTCGGCAATCAATGGACTGACCGGTCACAATCCCGGGCCAGTCGAAGCTTCTTACAAAATATAGGGGTTGTAGTGGGTCGTTAACTCGAGCCTGATTGTCATTAGAACACGAGTGGTCATCGCGAGGCTTCTTCTTGCCCGCCCTATACTCTTTGATGAGGAGTTACCCCGATCGGAAGGAGTGTAAACAGCCTCTTCCGATTTATCCGTACCCTTGTCTACCTCCCGCCTAAGGGGCTGGGTGTCTGATTGTGTAGTGTCATTAGCCGGCGTTGTCTTGGCCGGGTTATAAGTGTTAGACTTCTTATTCTTCGGCTTTATCTTGGCCGCCTTATCATCGTGCTGTTATTATTTCTCGGCTTTGTCTTGACCGAGATAATGGCCCTCGGCTTTATCTTGACCGAGTTGATCTCCCCTTTTTATTGAGATCTTTAGGGTTGGAAAATAATAATGTTTATTTCAGTTATTTCTTCAGACATCGTGATTCATAAAAAAAAAAAAAAAAAAAAAAAAAAAAATTGCGCGGTGGCTAAACGTTTCGAGTGTACTCAACGACGTCGCGGTAACGAAAGAGGGGGCTTATATGTGGCGAGGGGGTTTTATGGGTCTCGTCCCGTGACGGGTTTCCCAGGCTATCTGATTGCAGTTAGCCTCTTTCGGGGAGTTTTTTACCGGTGGCTATTCGAGTCAGGGTAACGAATAGCAATTTGATGAGATGGTATAGGTAAGTATAGCGCAGTGTAGTAAATACATCTTTTCATGCACTTCATATATATAAAGGGAACATTAACCCCCCAAAAAGCTTCCTTACTTGTCATCAAGCTTTAAGAACTGTAATCAAATACATGTAAGTAAAAAATAATCAATAAACAATTACAATCATAACTTTTAGCAAACAAATGAACAATTAGAATAAGAATGTACACACTTTCCATTGTGACTGATGGGACATAATGATAGGACATATTGGTTACTGATGGGACAAATAAATGTTGCTTTTCTCTATGTCTCATACAGTATGGTAAGAAAATGACTTTTTCAGTGTATTACATGTACATGTAAGAAAATTATTACATTAATGCTGCCATGAAGTATATTAATATTCTTGTTAATATATTCTCTTTCGTCTCAAATGCTGATATTTTTCATTAGTCGTTGATGTTTATGATAAAACAGATGGATATCAGTGCACATGCAAATTTTTGAAAAAAATATTAAAATTTTGGCATAAATTCTTTAAAAAAAATTATTAACTGGACTGTCTAGAAAATGGTTGCAATCAATTTCTACTATCTAAACTGCATGTACATGTACATGTATACTTGTATAGCAAAAAGTGTTTTCATTTACATGGAAGATTTTACCATTGTCTGTGCAAAAAATATGAAAATAATTCATTTTCATGAAAAATATAAGATGGCCACCAAAAATTGCCAATTTGGAACCCCATGGGACACGATTTGGAAAAGGGAACATCAAGATTCATTAACTATACACTTCAGGCAATACAAAAAAGTTGGTTAAAAATATATCATGGGGGTGCACCCTATCCCAACTTCTTTTTTTGCCAGTTGCTTGTGTCATCTCTTTCATAGAAATTCTGAATGCCTGTAAGGACATCATCATTTAAGGAGTACCAAAGTGATGATGTCAGTTGTCATGGTGTAATGCTGTAATGGAGGCCTGGTTCTAAACAAAATAACCCGGGACCGTTCCATAGAGCTGTTTGTAAGTTAGGAGCAACTTTAAGAATGACTGGTGATCCTTTCTTTCATGCTAAAACATTGCCAATTTATGATGACATTTACCACAAGGATCATTGGTCGTTCTTTAAGTCGCTCTTAAGTTACGAAAAGCTTTATGAACCAGTGCCCTTTTACGACTCTCAGAATGATGGTAACAACCAGGGACAACACACATCACCATTTTTGCAAATACATTTACATGTATGCGTATAGACGATCGTGCAGCTGCGACTCGGTTTAGAACCGGCCGATTCGATGTTCATGACATTGTGACGTCACACTTCGGTACTCTTTAAATGCGCATGTTCCTTTCTATTGGCAGGCGGCAGGAATGATTCTGAGAAAACTTGATTGCAAGCTTCTGAACAATTATTTGGCATTTACAGGGGCTTTAATAGCTCTGCTCATGGTAGCCTTAAATGCATCCGAGGACTGGTGCTCTTATTTTGACAGGATCCAGAGGGTCGCTCAACTACAAAATTTGTGACTGATGGGACATTGCAATAGGTTTTAATAGTTTCCATGGAACTACATGTATATACCAAGTTCACATCATATGTAAAACAGTGGATGCATACTCCAAGGGGACAAGAAAACCAAGAGAGTGATCTGGACCTAAAAAATGAATAAAAGCTGGGGTGAAACAAACCCAATTTACCTGTACTCAGCTCTGCATTTTAGCGATCATATTCAGTTTTCTCCTTTCTGGGCTGGGCACACAATGCAAACTTTTTTGTTGTTTTTGTTCCATGCACTGCCTACATATTCAGACTGTTTTTTCTGACAGTCAGCATACTGTTCTCCAGCTTTTAAGCATTTTTGTCTCTCTCTTTGCTGTCATGGACAGCTTTAAGGTGGCATAGTTTACAAACTGTATACGTGACTTATGGGACATGTGACTTATGGGACTAAAATGTATGTCCCCCTAGTATAGCTATGTCAAGTCCAATACAGATACAGCTTGATTTGTTGAAGCAAGCATGTACTGAGGTAGATAAAAAAGTCCAATACTTGTCTCCAAGAGTGTATGGCAGATACATGTAAGGGAAACTTAAAGTATACACACAAAGAAAATTCACGAAAGTGATGATTATAGACAAATTATATATGAATGGAAAGGTCTTGTCTTTTTATACACAAATATGTCACTAAAAAGTCTTACAGATGTCGTGGAAATGCAAGAAATGAAATTAATAGAGACCCTTCTCAGCCCCCCAGCCGCCCCCAGGCAGACATTCACGCGATCGAAAACAGTCGCGAATAATGACGTCACATGATCGACTTCACACTATCTCTCTGTGCATAATACACTGATACACCTTCCTGGTCTCTATTTTTCTTCGAATTTACCGTTTTCTTCATGTGTTGTGATATCCGATTTCGACATCTTCAGACTATAAGAGAACCAGAACTGTGTTACTTTGTCCATTTTTCATTGAATTGTGAACTGGAAAGACCGATTTTGTCCACTCGACAGTCTTCGTTGTGTTGCTCTGAATATTGAAAAACTCCAAGCTGTACGGTCCCATTCACTTGCTGCCGATGCAGGTTACGCTGTTTGATCCAGTCAAAAGTCAAGGTAAGCATGTTTGAAAACTGTAGTCTGTACTTGTTCTGACGATGCATTCAGGTCAGATGACAGATACAGATCTGATATAATTTTAGAATCATGCATTTTGGCATGACTACTACTAAAATTAAAAAGCCTTTATTTTAGAAATAATGTTTTTGCACAATTCCAGCAGATTTTTCTTCACAAAGACTTCACTGTCTTCAGTCAGATTTCTATTCACTGGTCAGGACTCAGGCGATTAAATTTATTTAGGAGCACTGGCATGGACCATGGCTGAAAATATGTTTCAGAGGAATGTTTGGCATTATCGTAGTTTTTGTCACCAGTCCATTCACTGCCGTTTATTTCGTCAACGGCGGTGATCCACTCCCATTGACTTTGTACACAACGAACGCACAAACACCAAATTTCACGATAAGGCCAAAGGCAAATGTTTAAGTTTTTATTATACACAGGTCTAGTACCCAATGCGTTTATGCTCAGGAGGGCCCTGTATCGTATACATCCAGAAACACAGAATTATATCACCATAATGCCGATGTCATGAAGCAAGACAAATTTTCAGCAGTGGTTACCCTGATCATGCTGATTCCTGGCCAAAACTAGAGTCTGGTGTTTCTTTGTGATTAGAGTGCTTCTACATATGAATGCGTAGTGCCTTCAACATAAAACAATGAAGATAAATGCACTCTTTGTAATGACACAGAGTACCGTACCTCAAGTGATTCACTACCGCTAAGCGGTAAGTAGAGTGGGGCCTATACACAAACATCACTGAGCGTTGAGGTAGAGCACCAGTGTTCTGAGTGGAATTTTTCAGATGTCTAAACCTACTATTATTTGTTGTTGACCGGGAATTACATGCCACCGCACGTCATCAATCATCAAGATAATGAAATTCATACTTTGATTTGATTATTTAAATTATTTCTTTATTTTTTCTCTCTTCTACACACAGATCTGCACACTTGCTGACTCTGGTGACTTCTGGTCTCTGCTCGCTACTTCAATCTGGGAGATTCCATCATGTCCTCTTACTGATTTGGATATAGCCATTTTTTTCATCACTCTTTCCAGGAGCTACGGTGCAAGTTTTGGACTGATAATGATGCAACAGAAAATTTATCTTTATCGATCTTGGAAACAATTTTGAGCACAGTTTTGGAGAGAACTAAAAAAATTGACTTGGACAGGAATACAGCTTGTCGAAAATAAGAACACACAACTTAAAACGAAAAAACAATTTTAATGTTATTAGGGCATTTTGCAAGAAATTTTCTAATCAATCACACGTCCCAAATCAAGGGTAAGTCCTTTGATTAAAGACAAACATGTGTAGTTGAACTGCTATTGCAACTCGACCTTATTACGCTTGAATTTGAATTTAAGACTTACGCTTGATTTGCAATGGAACATAAGTTTCTTGCAGTGCCCCATAATTGTGTTTTGTTATCAGATATCTAACGTGCTGATTTTTCTCGAAAGGTATAATATATTTGTCCTTTTAAACGGTATTTGAATATGGGTACGCCTTTTATTTGTTTTCCACAATATTTATTGCATGTACATGTATGAACAGAAGTGAAATATTTATTGTGAAGCACTGAATGTTGTGTGCTGTTGTGTGATGGTTCATCATTTTTTTTTGTTCTAAGACTGTAAGCCTGGTGGGTGTGAGGAAGTGGCCTGGATGAAAGAAAAGTGAACATGTGCCCAATTACAGATTTGCATATTCTAAGACAATTTTGTTTCTGGATAAATATTGCTATGCATTCCCTACATTAAGAGTAAAGGAGAAGTCCACACAATCAAAAATCCATTTGAATTTAAAGAAAAATAAGATATTGCAGGAAATTTCATAAAAACTTTGATTCAAATTTATATAATTACTATTCTAACATTGAGAAATTTTGCCTAATTTATAAAACGATGATATGCTCATCTGTGTCGATGTGCAAATTACACTAACCGATTATGTCACACGCACTAAGTTCTTTTGTATTTTGTTGTTTGATATATTTACATGACATGTAGATTAGATATTTAATTTTCTAATTATTTTCTGAAAAATTTTCGGAGGGATTTTAATTCCTCCAAACAACATTTAGAGTTACAGTTCCGTAAATGTAACCTATTGTGTTCGGATGAAGAAATTCCTATACTCAAATCTGCAAAGAATTAAAAAACAAAATGCCACAAAAAAATTAGAAACGAATGTGATGTGAGTGACAACACTAATTTGCATATCATTGTTTTGTGACTGTTTTGAGTAAAAACAGCAAGGGAAATTACTCTATTCAAATAATTTTTAGTTGATGTGGACTTGACTTTTAGTTTTAACTCATCCTGTACCCCTCCCATCCCAAATAAGAGTAGAATCTAATCAAGAACTTGAAAATCAAAAGCAGCAATTAAGTAAGATTTAATAAATACAGGTCTGAATAGGATTTCACAAGAAAAAAAGAGAAAAAAAGCTGGGTAGGGACGAGAAGGAATAAAAAAAAATACTCAAATTAATCCGAGTTTTGAACCAGGGTCCTCGCACACGACAAAACGATGGCCAACACGTTTGGCCACAGACCATTTCCTTCCATACGGTGGGCTTTTAAGATATATAAAACAAAGTCCGCTCGCCGCTGTGGGCTAATCATGTTTCGGCAATTCAACTGCAATTTCAATCATTTCGCGATGGATATTGCCGTGTTATTTTGTGGTTCCTGACTTTGTTACGTAATGAAATTTCATATTTTTTTTCAGTCGTGACGAAGAATGTCTATGCTTTATATTGATTATAATATTAATTTGTCGCAAGTGTGATTTCTAAGTGAAAATATGCTTTGTTTATTCAAATATATTTCTTGAAAAAAAAATAATTTTTTCTAAGCTAAATATCGGTTACCAAAATACGTTAAATGTGCACTTTATTTCACTGTTCAGTAAATTCAAACTTTTATCTAGATATAACAAGACCAATCTTGTGAGGAATAAACAATTCTAAGAGCAAAAAACGCTGATTGGAAAGATCGTCTTCAATGGGCTGCTGTCAGCTCAGCTGCTCACGCTCATTGTGTGACGTCACTCAGCTGGAGCTCGCAAGACGACCGATGGAAGGCAGAAATATGGCATGAAAATAAATCATTTTTGAGAGCTGATTTCTGCAAACTCTAATCACTATTTTGAAAAGTGAAGTTATATATCTGATTAGTAATACTTCCCCTTTACAATGATGACCACAAAAAGGCATTATAAAATACTTTGGATTCTTCGGGTGTCTACTTTAATGCTTAAAACTGTGACTTATGGGACATCAAACATACATACATTGAAATGTATTTTGTGATTCACTGTTTCACTGCAGCATGTAAAACAATACAGCTAATGGTAAATTATTGCTTGGAGGTCACATGGACAGTGGAATTTTTCATCAGCACCCTTTGCTTGCCAGGAGCCAGGGATGGGTGAAAGTTGTACACTTACTATGAAATCTTAGTACCAAAATGCAACAGAGTGCGCATTGTTTATTTTATGAATGAATGAGGGTATAGTACATATAAGTGTGCTTTTGTAAACCTTGAACTGTATACTTATAAACAGTATAAACAAAATTGCTTAGAGAAGAATTTTTTTAAAATGGAAAAATGCAACATTTGGCTGGAATTGACCATCTGGCAACATTGTGCATGTATTCACTCATAATATTTTACATATTATCATGTCCAAGAACCGTGGTTGTATTTGCTGCCCCACGGAAAGTCACAATTTTAGCGACCATCCCACAGTCTATATCCATGCATTGACCAACATGACATATGACAAGGCCTGTATATAAACTATAGTGTCATAGAAATAAGCTCCTTATTTTTAAGGTTTAAAATTAGATTGTGAGTTGTGAATTTGATTGCTTGTCAGCTGATGTACATGATGACACCAGCAACGTAAATTGCACATATGAAAATATCACATATACATCATATACGTATACGTATATATATTACATATATAGCCATATTTTCTTCATTTGGAGACTTTTTTACCTGGTTGTGGTGTTTAACTGGCCTATGTTTATGGGGTCAGGTAACTATCATGGTAATGTTGATCAACAGCCAAACAGAACCATGACGAAAACCTCCATTTGAGAACACTTTACCCCAATTTCCCTCAATCAGTTCTCTTCTCCAAGTACGACAAACCCACTGCCCAAAGCAAGCAATAATATTTAAGTATCAAAACACCTGTTTCTTGACCTCGGTCCGAAGATAACACAACACCCCGAGCCCGGTCCCTGCAAAGCATGCTGTCATTTTTTTACTTACTTTCCTTATTTTGAGGTTGATTTTCTTCATTCGAAATTGAAAATGGACTAACATAGGATTTCTGAATACAATATGCCTTTGAAAACGTGATTAAATATCGAATACAATAATTTGATTCCGAAGGTTGTACTACAGGCAGAGCAGTCTTACTTAATACTGTAAACGCTGTTATTTTCGCGGGATTAATTTTTCGCGCTTGGCGGCTTCAAACATATTCGCGAGTTTTTAAATTCGCGCTGCACACTCCATGATCACAAAGTCACTTCCTTCTTGCCATCCGTGAATGGTTTTAATTAAAATTTCAGCAACAAAATTGTATTTTCTGATCATAACTTTAGCTGTAGCAGGGATTCGATTTTAAGGCGCGCGAGAGCGATCGCGCGCTACATGCGCGCCTTAATCCATTTTTGGTAGCGCGATTAATAG
This sequence comes from Lytechinus variegatus, assembly GCF_018143015.1. Lineage (NCBI taxonomy): Eukaryota > Metazoa > Echinodermata > Echinoidea > Temnopleuroida > Toxopneustidae > Lytechinus > Lytechinus variegatus. The sequence goes on along the minus strand of NC_054743.1, from coordinate 22,735,653 downwards.
CGCGCCTCGCGATCGTTGACCTGCGCGGAAATGCCTAAAGTCGCCCTCGAAATCACCCAAAATCATGCTTATTGCCGAGTGAATAACAACTCAATATGCTCGAGCTCCGCTAACCATTTAAAAATAATCCAAAAACCAACACTCAAAGTCATGAATAATCCTTAAAAATAGCGCGAGTAGCGCAGTTTCAAATGCCGACGTTGCGTTATTTTTTCTGTACCACGTATTTCCACACACATGGTACCAACTACGGAAAAAAAAAATCAATGCAATGGTCGGGAAACAGTTGCATGTATAGGGGTCCATTATGACTACCACCATGTGCAATTTCGAATGCACATGTTTCCCCTACAGATATCACGATTCTGTGATTAAATAATTCGAATTACACAGGAAATAAATCCCTGAGACTTGTAACCTAGCATTGGTGAGTTGTCATTCAGCTTTGCATTTCAAAACGGCTTAGGCCTATTAACTTCCAAAATAAGTTACCTTATTTATTAATTATGACTAAAATATCATTTATTTTCTTTTCTAGGGGATGAGGTATTATATCAGACAATAAATCATCAAACAAAGCTCCATCTATTTTTTTACAAGGCTGGCGGCAGGCTCACGCATTGGCGCTTTTACTAGCTAGCCAATTAGAGCTCTGTCTCTGCCAGAGCTCTGGGGGACAATTCACTCAGTAAAGGCCTCAATGATGGTGATTTTCTGTTTCAGACAGAGTTTACATTTCATGAATATTATTCAAAACTGCCAATAAAGTTTGATGATTTCTTCATTGTCATGTATATTTAAGTTCTTAATGAATACATTCTCACCGAATTTAGACTCCCCAATAGAGAAATGAAATTTTCATGGAGATCTGCGTTTTCAAAGAACTTCAGGAAAAGTTAGGGGATGTGGGCCTTTATTACATGTACATGGCTGAGTACAAGGTATTGTACTGGAATAGATGGAGTAGAAATTAGATATTGAATTCATTTATATCCAAGTCCAACTCACAGTCACACACACACGCACTCACCCACACACACACACACCCACATCCAAGATTCTAAGCATGAAAAATAACTTTAAAAATCATACAATATTGAACAAAAAGTAATAATTCATTAACAAGTGAACAGGTATATCCAAGTCACACACACACGCACTCAACCACACACATCCACCCACACACACCCACATCCAAGATTCTAAGCATGAAAAATAACTCTAAAAATCATACAATATTGAACAAAAAGTAATAATTCATTAATAAGTGAACAGGTATATCCAAGTCCAACTCACAGTCACACACACACGCACTCACCCACACACACCCACATCCAAGATTCTAAGCATGAAAAATAACTTTAAAAATCATACAATATTGAACAAAAAGTAATAATTCATTAATAAGTGAACAGGTATATCCAAGTCCAACTCACAGTCACACACACACGCACTCACCCACACACACCCACATCCAAGATTCTAAGCATGAAAAATAACTTTAAAAATCATACAATATTGAACAAAAAGTAATAATTCATTAATAAGTGAACAGGTATTCCTCAAAATACAAAAAAGTAGCATTTAAAAAGAGCCCCCCAAATGCAAAAGGAGCCCCCGAAATTTATCCAAAAAAATTAAAATGGAGCCCCTGAAAAAAAAATTGTTAGTTACTTAATTTTAAGCCAAAGTCAAACCTAACTCAAACTGGTTTTGATAACACACAATCTAATTACAAAACATTGTTAAACGATTACAAATACTTCCTTTGGTTGTTGATTGTAACTTTATAGTACATACATTTCCTCCATCTGTTAATTGATTGGACAAAAAGCTCCCCTTGTATGTTGAAGAAGAGCTTTTTGCAGTGCTCCTCTACCGCTCTCCTTAAAAGATCTAGGAGAGCTATTTATTGCTCCCCTCATAATTATAAAACTGAGTCCCTGCTGTAGGGTGGCATAATTCAGCATTGTTTTTATCTAATCATGAGCTTTTGTGACATTTAGTGCAACTTTTCTTTGCGGGGCGGACATCGGGAAAGACAAAACGGAGTTGCTGTTGGGCTGCTCGCCTGGTATGGACGGCCGAGCACCGGGTAAGGATCGGGGGATTACGGTTATTCAAAGTGCATGGGATCAATCAACAAACACGGGCGATCGACCCAACGTCTTCTCAAAAACTAAATAGATCTAAAAACTCACCAATCAAACAGCAAAAGCAATTTATACTTCAACCAAAATCATAATTTAAATACCGATCTGCGACTGTTAAAAAAAATGATCGCATTGCTTTTAGGCAGCTTGTCAAAGGTGTGCGTGCGTCTTTACCTTTATATTCCACGGCGAACCCGCTCAGCGTTCCATTTTTCTTTCCTACGGGTCAGTGCTCTTGCCATTCAAGACCCATCGTGCCCTTTTGCAGCGAAAACGGAAGCGTGCGCTTTTATCTTTTCTTTTGACAACCACCGGTTGGCTCTCCGATAAGATGTTTCTGCATGAGCGCCCTCTATGTCCACGATATCGACGTTTTAGGCAAACTATTAAACGCCCGATCTCTAGTCACTGATCTGAATATCGTTGTGTCCTTGCATGTGCGTAGTCCAGTGGGGTATATATTTTCAAAAGTTACGCTTTCACATTTTTTGGATAATTTTTCGTTTCGGGTTTCAGTATATGACTAAATTCAATTAGATTTAGATTTCATTTCATTAATAGAACAATGAAGCTTTAGCCCTTCAGCACGAGCATGTTGTTTTATTGTGAAGAACATACCGTTAAGATATTGAATTTCTGAAAGTATGTGTTCAGGCGAGGGTAAGATTCTTTTTTCATCACAATGAGTCGACACAGTCAGCATTGTCGGGTGAAAAGGAAAAATATGGAAATGTCCTTAACATCTTTGCAAACGAAATGCAAAAACCCACGCAAAAGATGCAATATAAATCATACCTGGGTCGAAAAATGATGGCATTTAAAGTAATACATTGAAACGCTACTGTGACAAAAAATAACAATAAATACATAAAATGCAAACTTTTTTGTGGAAAAAAGGCTGAAAACTAAGGGCAGCGTTGAAATTCAAATTTGAGCTTAACATAGGCCTATGTTTAATTTAGCCCTCTTACTATACGTATATGTTCACTAGCGTAACTACGGGGGGGGGGGGCAGACTCCCCCCTGATGAGTCACAACCCATGCAAGGGACCTATCCCTGCCCCCCCCCTTGACAAGAAGTTGAAGACCTTTTTGCTTGTCAATCTGTTTTTGCTGTGAAATGTCTTTTATATCCTGTTGAGGAATCTTTTTAGGCGATTTCCCCCCCCCCCCCTTGTCATGCTTGTGGAAAATCCTAGGTACACCACTGCATTTGTTTGAACATTTAAAATCTAGTAACTTATATATTCACACATAATACAGATGCCGTGTAAAACAAGTACAATGATTTTATGCATGATGACCCCACCCCTTCAAACCAGTCCGCGGGGGGGGCGTAATTATTTCTTTCAATTTTCCTGTTCTACTTACAATTTTTAATTTTGTCAACTTCATTCTGATGGTTCCTTTTTTCATCTAACTTCATTTCTTCCTTTGAATTTTTCTAAAACTTTTCTATACCTATTCTTTTTTTAACCTTCGAGTTTGACTTGAATAATACGTGCATATTGCCGTTGATTTCTTCTTCCTATCAAATATCTGAATTAATCTGCAATGTTTGTGTGTGTCAAATTCTTGCAAATTAGATTCCCAGTGTCTAAGGTAAACATAATTTACCGAGTAATAATAATTTGGCCTAGTTTCCCTTCCAACTTTGTTCTTCGCCTCTTAATCGTATAGCTGCATTCTGTATAGCTTGCATATTTAAATAAATTAACGTACAGAAAATGGTAATGCCTCGGTCACATTTGCTCTACGGCGGCCATACAGCGAGTCGAAAACAGCCGTTTTATTCATTTAATTCAAACCTCTTATATTTAGCTGGTACAAAAACTGTTAAAATGACTGTTTTCAACTCGCCTTAGAACAAATGTGACCGAGGTATTTAGCATACGAGATCAACAAGGATGGAGTGCATGCTGGTGCGGATCCAATAAGCGCTGTATTTATTTTGAACAATAGTTGAGCTCTCAAAAGTATTGTGGTCTATTTTGTGACCTCTAATAAAAGAAGTCAGTCTGTGGGTCTATACGGGGGTCTATATTCTGCACATGGAGGGTACAGTTATGTAGTGAATCCCCGGGGGGGTGGGAGCATTCTGCCCGTGTGCCCCCGCCCCCCCTTGAGCGCCATTATCAATTTTGTTAATGTAAATATGCCATTTTTACACAAGTGTGCCCCCAAATGAAACTCACAACATGTTTTTAATGAGAATATGTCGTTCATACACACATGAGGACATTCGCTTAAGCCTGGTAAACACCCCTTTTCAAAATATATTTGGTTATTAAAATGCACAGAGAGATGGTAGGCAATAAATTTAACTCGAATGTTCACATTAAGAGTAGACCTATAAAGAGGGAAGTTACATGGTTAATTGAAAATGTGTTGTTAAAATATCAGTCGAACGTAATGTTATAATCTGCTTCGCCAAACAGGTTTTATGTAATATTGCTCTTTATAAAGGCAAGCATAAAACTACATTAAATGTCGAAATGTTGAGAAATATAATGGAAACCATATCAAAATGCACATTACGAAAAGAAACAAAATCAAGGTTATAGTATGGGGACAAAACGAGAACAAGAAAAGTACTCATTTGATGCTCATTTTAATTCCCCGAAAGCCGGACGTTGAAAATGACATGGGCCAGCGCATTGCAAGCTGTATTTAACGGCTTACCCCATTGTCAAGGTAGATTTAAATTACCCCATTCTTGATTGGGGAGATTACCCTATATTCTTGAACATAGAGGTAGTCTGACTGGTGGCGGATTTCAATAGAAAGATACCTCTTGATTGGTAGGGGTATGTCAAGGGGAGATTATCACTTTATCAGTGCGGGTGACTCCCCGATGTGCCTTCTATTCGAAAACCTATTTGTACCTAATCCCAATTATCAGCCTATTTGTCATCAAAATGAAAGCCTAACTGCACCCTTTTCATAGATTTCGTTTGAAAATAAAATACTTACGTTTAAGGTAAAATTGGAATATGAGAAGGCGCTTTATAATATGTAAACCAAATATTGTCACTTTTAAGCTTTATTCTTTTAAATCAAATGTAAAAATAAATGTAAAATAATCTCACAAGCCTAATCTAAATGGCGCGAGCGCTAAGCGCGCGCTAATTTTAAATTTTCATTTCATGTATTTTGTCCTAAAATAGCATTCTGGCCATGCTTGTGATCCTAAACGAGATGAATGAATTTAGTACGCATTGATCGTTCTGGTAAAAAAGAATCAGTTAACGACTGCTTATAATTATCTGTAAATGAAAACGTTACATATTTCAACAATTAAATAATGCGAGCGCGATGCATGAGCTGAAAATATTTACTTTTCTACCTGAAGAATGGAAGTTCTAAGCAATTTTTGTAATCATGAAAAAGGTAAATACATAATTAAGCAATCGATGCGAGTGCGAAGCGCAAGCGGAAAATTTGAGATTTGTGAGTTGATATGGATCGCAGTTAAAAAGGAACATATATGATTCATTATTATTACTTGGGGTTTGGCATAGTTTTGGCATAGGGCCGGGAAATTCTAAGAACAATATTCCATCATATGAAAATTATGACCGTCTTCCTATTTCTCTTATCAAATTGCGAGATGAAACTTTTCGATATTCCATTCTGAAAAGGGACAATTTATCATTAAATTAATTATTAATCTAATAAGCCTAATCAGAGCGCGAAATCTGTCAATATTATATATTTAAAGCACTTTTGTAATCATGAATAAGATGCATGAGTTGATATATTTTCAACAATCAATGTGTGCCCAAATCGCCAGCCGAAAATTGTTGATAAACTGTCATAAAATGGAGATTTTAGTTTGTAATATAATTAATATTGAAATTTTCATAACTCACCAATCAAAATGCGAGCGTGCAATGCTAGCTAATATGTTTTTACAATCTGACATGAATAGGGATATTTTGATAACTAAAATGAAATACAGGAAAATAATAGGTACCTGACAAATCAAATTTTGTGAGTGAGCAGAAAATGTTAATATTCAGACAATAAAAAAGAAATTTTTACAGGACACTTTTTTAAAATGAAAGTTCGATTTCCGAGTTGAAATATGTTATGTATATTGACTTCAAAATTTGATATTTTAAGTTCCATATGTGTAAATCACCTAAAAGGCAATGCGAGCGCGAAGTATGAGCGAAAATTTTATATAATGACATGAAAGAATTTTTTAATTTTTTTCCCTCATCTTATTTATTCAATCGTTTTCCTCCTCTCTTTTCCTTTTTTTGGTCTTTCTTTCCCCCTTTTTTGCTCCGTCAATAGAGGGAGGAGGGAGGGGCAGGTCCCTTGCCCCCCCCCCCCAGATCCACCTCTGGAACAATCTAACAGAAAGTATTAAAGAAGCAGATTCAAGAGAGAAATTCAAATCCATGTTAAATCCATGTTTTTTTTTTTTTTTGGGGGGGGTTAACTAGCCTTTCCCGCCGCATGTGAATTCCCCCTATCATTTACAGCCTACTGTGAACTGTGCAACTACTTTAATTTTTGGTGAAATTCATTCTTTCTTTCTATTTGTTCCGTAGCATTTAGATACATATTTTGTGCTTCACTTGTAAGTGGTATACAAATAATGTAAATTACTATCAATGGCGTGCGTTTCCCGATCTCCTTATCGAAATCAATATTAATGAGAGAGCACAATATTGTTCTCGCTCTAATGGAGGGGGAGGGGGGGGTCAGTGTTCTATCAAGCAAAAGACGTAGGCCTATATGTGCACAAGTTCATATCATTGGTGTAATGATAAAGAACCTGAAGAATTCTGTTTTTGTATATCGACGTTATTATAAAGTTAATACAAATGACAATCAATATGATTCAGGCGTACACCGCTTTAACTGATATAACATGCATCCAGAAATCGAAATATCCGATGAATTCAAAACGTACGTAGCAGGAATGGCATGACGTTCGGATGTTACAGCACTCTAAAATTAAAATAATCTCGTATTACAAATGTCAATTTTGCTAAAAATGCACACAAACTCATAACTTGATAGACTCTGGGGATGATATCGTTGACATAAAAATCGCATCGACCTCGATATGCAATCATTTTTTATACTGCATCGGACTTGACATCCTGCAAAATCTTTTCCATAATTAGATGGCCATCCATTCTCTTTCTTTTTTAATCTAAATATAATCTATGTCTTTCAGGATCATGATATGAAAACCTTTTTATAACAAACAAGATAAAGGAAAAACGCGTCTGAAGTTATACATGGTTCGTTGCCGCAAATATACCAATCATCTTCGTTTGTTAATGTTAAATCATCAACATTATCACTGATAGTATTATTCGTATTATCATGTCCATTAATATCACTTCAAAGTTCTAATTATCACCATCATCAGCACTGTTATCATCATCATTCATTCATTATCTATTTCCAATCGTTCTCCAGTATCAATTTTATAGTTTATATAATCAAAAATATGAAAGATAATGGTAATGATTATGGTGATGTTGGTAATCATGAACATTAGATCCGTTATGTGAGATAATTTATGCGATTTTACACGCTAATCGCTACTCGATGATGGTGAAAGAAATCTTTTAAATAGCACAACAGAAGTCGGGACGGTAGTTACTGCATACACGTACTTTAATACACTATATTATTACAAAAGATTCCCCATCGGGCGGGCCAACGGTCTTTTGAAGTATGTTTATCTATTGAAATTACGACAATAATCACGACAGCGGATATGTGAAGCGTCTAGCTCTCCCATTGTTTTCTGTGGCGAACCCTCTGAGCATGCTCTTGTCAATGATTCTCTACTATACGGGTGGGTGATCTTGCTTTTCATGATCATAGGCCTGGGCAATGACTAAGAACAGTTCGATGAGTATCAATGCCAAGCAATCCTGAAAGGTCAATAATGTTCAATTCTCTTGATGGAGAAGCTTATATCATGGCCCTATTTGCTTTTGCTTTTTGGCCAGCAAATGTACGAACTAATATTAATAATAAATAATCACATTCCATCTATTTTAGAGTAATGATTTAATGCTAATATCACTCTACATATCTCCCTGCAGCTTACGGCCCCATATCTTCACCCGTGAAGTACTGAATTTTGAAGGTTAAATTATTGAACATAATGCCATCCTAGTATTGTAATGATGTAATCACTGCAATATACATATAGATAAAAACATTAATTTAATTCTACTCACATTGATTTTACTTTAGAACAAACTCACCCCCTCTTCTATTTCTTCTGTTTCTCCGTCGTTATTGTTCTTTTCCACCTTATTATTCTTCTTGTTCTCATCATTCGCCCCTTTCTTCATCTACTCTTCTTACTCCTCCTTTTCTTTATCTTTTTTTTTCCTTCTTTATATCCTTTGTCGTTTTTCATTATTCTTTTTTTCTCCACCTCATCCTTTTCTGCTGCTTCTTTCTTTTCCTTCCTCCCCCTTTTCTACGTCTCCTCTCTTCTTGTTCTTCTGCCCACCTGCCCTTCTTATACGTCTCCTACTGCTTTTCCTTCGTTCTTCTTCTTTTTCTTCTTGCATCTCTTTTTTTTCTCTATCTTCCTTTTTCCTCTCCGTATCCTTCCTCATCTCTCATATTCTCATCCCTTTTTACTGCTCCCCCATTCTACATGAACATCTGCTTCTCCTTGGTAATTCTTCTCCTCCTTCTCCCACCCCATCGACTTATGAAGATAAAATTATAATGAAATAATAATAGAAATGTTAACGAAGATAATACTTATAATAGAGAAATGAAGATGATTGCGATAGTAACAGCGGTGATGACGATATCGATAACTATGGGAGGTTATAGACCATGTACAGCACAACGTATCAGGCGCAATTTCAAATATGATTACATGACGATTTCGATACAAAATTTTCATCGTAAATCTAGATCTAGTACATTAATATACACTTATCTTTGTACAATAATGAAATCGCCGCTTAATATCGATAATTCTGATGATCACTAAAACAGAAAAGCATACATGGGACAGTGTATTATAATTTTGCCTCGAAAAATACCTGACATTTTATGGAATTCTGCGCTTATATCGCTAATTTCTCAGCACATTTACGATTTTCTTTCACAGGGCTATTTGGCAAATATTTTTCATTTATACAAACAAGCACTTCGTTGGTAAATTTCATTGGATTGTGATCGAACTAATTTTTAGATCGTTACCACAATTGGTATTTATCTTCAATTCCGAACATTACGTTTAATGCGTTCAACCAATTAAATGAAGTTATACTTTAGTCTGTTATATGTTGTTTTTTATGTTGTACTCTCATACCCCGAGAGGGGATCGATAGGGTGGATAAAATGTAAATCTAAATCAGGGGTGGATCCAGCCTCCACCAATAGGGGGGGGTGATTTTTTTTCACCCATATTTTCCCCGATCGGCCGCCCAAGGTTGATACATGTATTTGTTTATTTCTTTGAATTGGTTGTCCCAGTGGCGTAATGATTATTCAAGTTGTTTTCTAAGTCTTCGCCTCATCTTATTCCCTCGCCTTCCTCCTCTTATGTTTCCCGCTTCTTTTTTCTCCTCTCTTTCTTTCGTTTTTTTGCTCCGCCAATGGGGGGGGCCCTTTGTAAATGTAAATCCAACCAAGAATTGAGTCTATACAACATAATGTCTAAGAGTCAGGGGCGGATCCATGACAGGGGTAAAAGAGTTTCGCTTTCAAGGGGGGGGCACTCTTCTGTTTTGGCTGCATTTTGCATTACAAATTTTAATTGTGCCTCTCATAATGGGGGGGGGGGGCAAGGGGCGGCTGCCCCTGAATCCCCCAGTGATAGAAGGGTACCGGAAATTTGAGGATGCTGATTCATTCATGGCATACAATTTTCAAAATAGACGACCACAATTTCATAAATATCCAGTCCACGCGCATGCGTACTCTCATTCCGAAGACACAAGTCATGAATTTTGGAGAAAAAAAATAATTTCACCCCCTCCCCCACCTAATCACGGCCTCTGCGAGAACACAACTCTGCTTTCTCATGAATATTGATTTCGATGCAGAGGCAGAAATCGGGATGCGCACGCATTTGGTCAAACAACAAAAAAAAAGATTAATATTAATCGATGACAGTCGTTTTTAACACAATCGGACATTGACGTCGAGGGACATGGAATCGCTCATCTGGAGAACCCCTCTCAAATTTCCGAGTTTTTCCACTCTTTCAACTGTATTTCCTCCATTTTTTTCACCCTTCCTCTTATTCCATCCCAATACTATTTTTTCATTTCTCTCTGTTTCCCCTTCTTTTTTTCTCCCTTTGACTTCTTAGTTTTCTTTTTTCCTCTTTTCACAATCCCTTTTGGTCCCGCTTCTTTTAAACATGGAGATAAAGAAAATTAAGAGACAATATGTTATCCTGGGGAAATGGTTGCCCGTCAAAAATTTGAACAAACTATTTAAAACAGTTTCTAATAAATCTTTGTAAATCTTTGATCTATCTATGCCTAATAGTGTCAAGCTGTTCCGGTCATATTTATTTTATCATTCTATTTCCTTCTGTTTTTTTTTGGGGGGGGGCTGTCGACACTTGTTTGAGATGCGAGTAATAATTAATATTCCAAGTCGACATGAATTCTACGAATGGCTTGGGCTTACGAAACGAAAATATGTGGAATCTTATTTTCCCACCTAAAACATCATGAATTGACTCTCTTCCAATTGCAAAAAAGAGGTTTTCATGGTTATTGCAGCAAATTCGAAAGATCAGTAACGATTTATGATGCGTGCATGATTTTTTATTAAGCTACTGTGGCTTTATGAATGCACCCGATAGATGCGAACCACAGTTCAGAACATTAACCCGAACTCTCGATCCGAAAGTCAATATGAACATGATGAAGACACACATTTGTTTTGATCGTAGAGGGAGCTATTTAGAAAAGATTCTTCGGCCTTTCGACAGAAATTAAGACTTGCAGGAAAGATGAACAAAAGAACGGTGGCGTTAAAGGGCCTTTGATGGCGGCCTTTCCTTTGAAGACAAGGGAACGTTGGGCGGGAAAGCCGAAGCGAAAACCCGGATGTGGGAAGAACGATGAAGAACGGTGCATGGACTTTTGACAAGCTCCCTTAGAACAAATTCTCGCGGTGCACATGATCAATATTGGAGCTGAAGCTTGCTTGCGTAAATGCCGCCCTCTTTAGGTCAAATTATGCAATCTCTTTCCCAAAACGACACATGCAATCGAACGCGGTTCAAAACTTGCATTAAAATAGATGCTCATAAATTCGCGCTCGCCGATCTTGCCGCGAAATGCGCGAAAATTTCCACACTGCGAATATTTCCACTTACAGTAGCCAAGGCTCGACATTAGCGGTGGCCCTGGGCCACCAGAAATTCACCTCGTGCAACCATTATTGAAAAAATGTTAAGTTTTGGTTGCCCGATTCGGGCAACCAAAACTTAACTTATAATAATTTTCAAAGTAGCGCATTTTTTCTCCCGATTTTGCACGCATTTATCAACTTTCTACAGTTCAAGTTGCAAGCCAATTCGTCATGCGCCCTTTTTGGTATTCTACACACAAATATTACATATATATATAGTCATGAAAGCATGTAGGCCTACCGCTATAGCATACAGTAACTATTATCTAGCTGGCCAAACCGGCCGTTTAAGCTTTGCATGCATGAAACCACTGCAGCTAGCTAGCTGTGCGCTAGCAGATTATTCAGACTCGGGGAGCTGCGATACGAAATGTTGCTGCTAAGAAATCTTCCACAGAACTTAGAATTTCTACGTCAAAGTCACATTTTACATCAATGAAATGCCCTTCTACAGTCCATATTACTAGTATCTGGTGTAACCTAATTATTTACAAGCATTACAAAGAAGAATTATGACCTCTCTTTTGACTCAAAAAAGACCGATTTCCAAATGCATTAATGCACATAAAACACATAGGCGAGTGCATCACAGTCCCACGTGTGCATTTGTATGTATGTTGATTCTTTCTTTCGAAGCTGTGTCTTTTCTAGCCAAAAATAAACGGACAGTTTCTTTCTTTCTTGTTTATAAATGACTTCTTAAACCACTCTTGAAGTAAATACTTTGTGAAGGCATTTCATGATATGAAATGAGAATTTTTCCAGCATTTTGGCAAATACAGGGAAGAACTTTTCTCAAACTGTTTTTTCCAGATATAACTTTTGCCGTTTTCTTATATTTTTCTTTCATTTTTTTTAATAGTGGTTAAACCATTTACATGTATACCCCTTCCCATGGAATATGCCTGATTGAAGAATATGTTTCTCCTGAAAAATAATATTTTCCCCATTTTTATTACTTTTGTTTTATTCATTATTCTTTCATTTTTTTCTCTAATTTTTTTTCTTTTTTTCCTGTTGTTTTTTCTTTCATTTTCTTTCTTCTGTTTTATTTCACTTATTTATTTTATTATTTTTGTTTTCTTTTTTAAATAAACTATTCTAAAAATCATTTTTTCCCCCTTTTATGCATTGTTCTAATTTTGCAGCATATTTTTCTGTGATTTTCTCCTGCTATAATATGCTGGAAAAGAGAAAATGAACTGGATTTGGAGCCTGCATGGTTTTAGGATTCAAAAAGCAAGAAAGGAAAAATTGTTGTTTTGTATATCTATCTGAGTTGCTATGCACTACCGGTATTTATTTACTTTACCATCATGGGTGTGTGTCTACACAGAGATTTTTAAAAAAAGTCCACACAACATGGGAACAAGACAATTCTTTTATTCTCTTTCAATCATATTTACAATGGTAGAACAATTTATATATTACTACAAATCAATTAGCAAAGTAAAATAACAACAAGATTTACATACAAGATATACAAAGTGAAAGTAACTTAGTGGTAGTGGATGCAGAATTAATATTTCAGAAGTTTGTCTTATTCACTTTTAATTAATGTTTTTCTTATATATTTCTCGGGCCACCACCAAAAAAGTTAATGTGGAGACTTGTAATAGCACAGCTGTTGTTTATCATTTCGTCCTTGGCTCAACGCTCATTTACTGGCCTGTGGAGGTGAAATTGAGACAATGGAGATTACAGAATCGTGCCGCTCGTTTAATTTTTGGCTTTGGATTCCGAACTCATACTACACCCCTACTTAAGGAACTCCACTGGTTACCTCTATCCCAACGCATTCAGTTTAAAGTCTGTTTATATGTATACAAAACTCTAAATCAATTAGCACCTGAATATCTTAATAATACCATCAAATTATACACACCCTCTCGTAATCTTCGTTCAATCACTGACACATGTAGACTTTGCATTCCCTTGTCAAAACTCTCCTCTGCCGAAAAACGGTTTGCCTAGCAGCTGCCAAGACTTGGAAATGCTATCACTCTTTCAATAAGAAATGTTTCCAGTGTTCTTGGCTTCAAATCATCCCTTAAGACATACCTTTTTCCTCAATAATTAATATTTTCCTTTTTATCTTGAATATTGTATAGTAATCATTGCAAATATTAAATGTTTCCTGCTTTTGTACGCGCTATGGTACTTTTTGTTTTTAGTGCCTCTAAATACCCATTATTATTATTTATCATTATTACCTGGCCAAGAAGGATTAATCGGGGTTTGGAAATGTTGAGATTTTCAAATGAAAATTGGGGTCTAGAACCGCAGTTTGCAATCTGAACTGCGGTCTTTCTCCAAACGGGGGTTTGACGTAATGTAAGGATTCCATGCAAGTTAACATAATGGTAAAATTTTATGCAACGGGGCACAGAATAGCTATGTACAGTGTAACTGCCATGATGTGGAGTTAATTCCCTTTCTCCACCACCCCCCCCCCCCCCCCCCGAATTAACATATTTGACAAAACATGTCCTCAGTTACTGAGACAAAACATATCTTCAATTTCTGAGGCATCTAATTCTAAACCTAAGAGCTCATTTCTACATGTATAACACTATAGTTTATACAGGCCTTGTCATGGTGGCCAATGCAGTGCAGTATGTACAGTACATTGTATACTGTATAGCCCCTATGGATAAATAATATTTTATTTAAGATATATTTCACAAATATCCGTAAAAGCCATAGTAGAGGAATAAAAGCAATATAGCTCTTTGAAGCTGCTTGCTATTGTTGACCTCGTACCATCTAATATCCAAGAACCCCAGGACGATAAAACTTACTTTTTGGGTGAAAATAGGCTATAAAAATTGGAAAAGTTAGGTATAATCGCCTTTTAACTCTACAAATAATGGTTTAAAAGTACTAATTATAGGAAGAACAAATTGCCTGCCCCTAAACACATATGAATAGACACCAAAACCAAAGAAAAAGACCCCCAAATAAAGAAGTTGTGGCCAAGACTGTGATTTGGGGGTTTTGGCGGCCATTTTGAATTTTGGCCCGGCACACTTTTTTCTCGGACCCGAGACAAAAAATAATGCCATTTTATTTTGAGTTACATTACAAGGAATAAAAAAATTGTTCCCATATTGAAATTACAAAAAAAGTATTTTTGACCCATGTATAGCCAACTCCTATTACTATTTAAGCTTACTAAGGTAATTGTTAAGAGCATTTTTGCTTTGTTCATAAAATATTTGGTAAATTTCAATGTTTCATGTTCGTAATAATGTTAATCCAGGGTGAATCTAATGACACAGACACTACTTTGGTCAAAATATTAATACAATTCAATCATATTGGTGGTTTAGAACTACATTATACTGTACCTTAGACCCTAATGTACAGAAAGAAGAACGTACACCCAAATGGTGAAGGGGTGTTTAAAGGGATATTCACTTCAGGACTCACGTTGAATATAAATATAAAATATGTTTTCATTCAGTAACTTGTTCAAACTTTAAAAATGTGTTTGGTGGGGCAGGCATGACAAAAAGTGCTCAGAATGTTCAATTTCTAGGTCTAAATATTACATCAAATATTACAACAAAAAACATCTGCTTGAAAGTAAATATTATTTTTAACTGTTTTAAATTGAATATTTTATCATGCGACTGACATCTTAGGTTGTTCACATTCACTGAATAGTTAATCTGATGTATTATCAGGAACAGCCACTTGTATTGACATTGATAAAGATAATGTAGGCAAACAACGATCATTTGTCCTCCTTTAGTAACAAAAGCTTTGAATTAAAAGCTTACTAAGGTAAGGTAGTTAAGAGCATTTTTGCTTTGTTCATAAAATATTTGGTAAATTTAAATGTTTCATGTTCGTAATAATGTTAATCCAGGGTATATCTAATGACACAGACACTACTTTGGTCAAAATATCAATTCAATCATATTGGTGGTTTAGAACTACATTATACTGTACCTTAGACCCTAATGTACACAAAGCAGAACGTAGACTCAAATAATGAAGGGGCGTTTAAAGGGATATTCACTTCACTCAAGTTAAATATAAATATACAATATGTTTTCACTCAGTAATTCGTGCATACTCTGTCATATTCAAAAATGTGTTTGGTGGGGCAGGCATGACAAAAAGGGCTCAGAATGTTCAATTTCTAGGTCTAAATAATACATCAAATATAAAAAAAACAAATTCCGCCCAAGGGCTTTAGCGAAATCCCGCTACATAAACTGTAATAGAAAAACGTCCAGGCGTACTTGAAACTAGAGATGCTCGGCGGGGAGCGCAGCCGAGCACATGTATCCCCCGAACCCACCGCGTCATCCTTCATTGCGATAAATAGAGCTTACACAGAAAATTTGAGAAAAAAAAATACAATTACCCTTACAATTATACAATACAATGACCCTTGCATGCAGGTCCCCCAAGTCCATCTACCATCTAAGTGTGGTTGAAAAGTGACTTATGGTTGTGGAGAAAGAGAGTCTCGCATGTTAACTTCAACGTTGACCTGAAAATGACCTTTGACTTACAATGTGACCTCTGACAGCAGCATAACATGCAGGTCCCCGAATACCATTCAAATTTGGTTGAAAAGTGACTCACAGTTGCAAAGTTAGGTGTCATAAGAGAGTCTTACATGTAAACTTTAACGTTGACCTGAAAATGACCTTTGACCTTACCATGTGACCTCCGACTGCAGCATAACATGCAGGTACCCCAAATCCATCTACCATCCAAGTTTGGTTGAAAAGTGACTTACAGTTGCAGAGTTAGGTGTCATAAGAGAGTCTTACATGTAAACTTAAACGTTGACCTGAAAATGACCTTTGACCTTTTACCATGTGACCTCCGACTGCAGCATAACATGTAGGTACCCCAAATCCATCTACCATCCAAGTTTGGTTGAAAAGTGACTTATGGTTGCAGAGTTAGATGTCATTAGAGTCTTGCATGTAAACTATAAAGTTGACCTGAAAATGACCTTTGACCGTACCATGTGACCTCTGACAGCAGCATAACATGCAGGTCCCCCAAGTCCATCTATCATTCAAGTTTGGTTGAAAAGTGACTTACGGTTGCGGAGTTAGGTGTCATAAGAGAGTCTTGCATGTAAACTTTAATGTTGACCTGAAAATGACCTTTGACTTTATCATGTGACCTCTGACTGCAATATAGCATGCAGGTCCCCCAAGTCAATCTATCATCCAAGTTTGGTTGAAAAGTGACTTACAGTTACGGAGTTAGGTGTCATAAGAGAGTTTTGCATGTAAACTTTAATGTTGACCTGAAAAAGACCTTTGACCTTACCATGTGACCTCCGCCCACACCAAAATCAAATAGGCTTCTTCGCTATACCATACTCAACCTTCATGCCAAATTTGAAGACGATTGGAGAAGAAATGCAGCTGATAGAGCGCTCACAAGGAAATCTCTGCAGCGGACGCGGCGCGACGAGGCCAAAACCATAGCATCCTCCGAACTCTGTTTGGGGATACAATTATTTCACTGACAGTACAATCCAAGTAACAAGACAAAATATAATTTCTTTGTTAAAATGTCATGAACAGCAAGGAAATATCGATAAATTTTTTTAAAGTCCATCCCTCTAATAATGAATTCAATACTGGACCCTCCCTGCATCCGTGCCTGCCCCACCAAACACACTTTTAAAAACTTTTAGAACATGTTACTGAGTGAAAACATAAACCTTATCTGTAACTCGAGTCCTGAAGAAAATACCGCTAAATGCGTTAAGGCTTGTGACGTTATGCATGAACAGAAAAGCTATGACATTATGCGTACATGTAGATGTGACATTTTGTGAAGCTGCGACATTGTCGAATGTATGCCAATAATTAGAAATAGAATAGCTAATTTACTATCCTTCCTAGCAATAGAAAGACCCAGTTTACATGTAGGTTATTTTACAACCACCTGACTTACAAAGCAGTGAGAAAATGATATGGCCAATGTCAATACAAAATAAAATCAATTTCCAATTCAAACTTGATATCAAGAGATTCTTTTTTAAATTGGTTGAAATTTACTTGCTTTATCTTTAATAATTTTTTTTTCAAATAACCCAGCAAACAATTTCATAAGACCCAGTCTCACTGGCCAATGGACACAAAACATACATGTATGCATAAAAGACATACAGACAAGCAAAATTTTTGAGGTGGCTCCTTTGCCCATGCTGCCCCTTCACTTTGGAATACCACCCCATCACATGTAAAGAACTTTTCTCCACCCAAGTTTAAATCCACTTTGAAGACATATTTATTCAAAAAGACTTTTAAATGAGTTAGTGCCACAATTTCCAGCAAATTCCTCATCTTTTCTTTGCCTTTTCTGTCTCCTTCAACAGCGCATAGGGAAGCATTTGGCAGTGATATGCGCTATATAAGCATGTTGGTATTATTATTGTTATAACATGTTTTCATCCGCTCCAGAAATGGACAAAACTGGCAAAAACTTGTGAAAACAGAATGGAAAAAAACTGACGTATTTTTAAATTTTGCATCTGGAAGTGCAGAGGGACTGAGTCTTTGACATAAATATTTGTGATGTGAAGCTTAGAACTGCAGATTCTATGAAAATGTCAAACTACAATTTTCAACAAGGCAAACGCCAAGCATTGTCTCACCTGCACATTGCAGTCATGAAGAGACTGCATGTCAAAACTATAGGTCATGTCATTAATGGAACAAACAGATAAGGTCATGCCATTAGTGGAACAAACAGATGCAAAAAGCATCCGAACATACAGTACCAGTCAGATATCTTTAATACCTGTTTCGAAGCTATAGAAAGTTATTGTGTGTACAACACAGCACAGTGCCAGTCATGGAAAGTTCACTGACCTTTGACCTTAATCAAATTCAACTCACATTCGAACTTGACCTGCACCTTCAAAAGATGGACCTCTTGTATGAATTTGGCACTCCTACCTCAAAGATATAGAAAGTTATTGGGTGTACAACACAGCACAGTGCCAGTCATGGAAAGTTCATTGACCTTTGACCTTATTCAAATTCGACTCATATTCAAACTTGAACTGTGCCTTCAGGAGATGGACCTCTGGTATGAATTTGGTGATCCCACCTCGAAGATATAGAAAGTTATTGGGTGTACAACATAGCACAGTGCCAGTCATGGAAAGTTCATTGACCTTTGACCTTATTCAAATTCGACTCATATTCGAACTTGACCTGTGCCTTCAGGAGATGGACCTCTGGTATGAATTTGGTGATCCCACCTCGAAGCTATAGAAAGTTATTGGGTGTACAACACAATTGTTGACGACGACAACGACGACGACGCCGCCAACGCTGGAAATAGTGATACCCAGGTCTCACTCCGCTACGCAGGCAGACAAAAATGTGTAATTATCCTTTTCTCTCTTCATTTTTTTTTGTCTTGAATCCAG
Source organism: Lytechinus variegatus (assembly GCF_018143015.1). Lineage (NCBI taxonomy): Eukaryota > Metazoa > Echinodermata > Echinoidea > Temnopleuroida > Toxopneustidae > Lytechinus > Lytechinus variegatus. The sequence goes on along the minus strand of NC_054743.1, from coordinate 22,716,684 downwards.
AAGCACCAGATGCCTATGTACAACATTTCCAATGAATTTCTGCTGACAGAGAAGTACCTACAGCTCAAATAGATTCTGTGTTGCGATCAAATCCACAGAGTACTTGCAGATATATATCTCATATCTGCTTATACTGTATGTACTGGAGAGAAAAAATATCAACTGAAAAATTCTTTCAATGATAAAAGTGCTTTATACAAAAGAAGTGGTAAACATATCTTCATCTGCAAATATTTCAGCTTTCACCACATAATTTTTGAGGTACAAAATATTAAGACAGTATTGTACCCCAACCAGAATCAAGAATGAGTATGAACAAACTCAAACTTCTTGCAGCAATTGCCATGGTAATCATATTGATCCAATGTGAAGCTGAGATATCGAGATTGATCGAAGGGGAGGAAGCTCGTCTGGATTTCCAGTATCCATGTTCCAGCACAAAAATAACCCTACAGATGGGAAACCGAGTCCCATTTTACAGCTTAAATGCAGAGACAAGTTCCATGCCCAAGCGGTACAGTGTTGAGATTCTTAATGCCAATGAAAGCGGAATGTGCGGGATACGACTATTGATAGATCCCATCACGCGTGAAGAAGAAGGTACTTGCATCCTTCTCGTATATAAAGGGGACAGGATCCTTGGTGAATACACCGAAAGAATCGGTTTACAAGTACGATATCCCCCAGGAAAAGCATCATGCATATTGAATGAAGAATACACAGTGGGCGACTGGCAATCATTGCACTGTTCTGCTTCCTCAGGAACTCTGATGGGTAAGATTGAATGCTACCAACGAGGAATAAAGTCACCACCTGTGGCCGAAGGCACCACAAATTACAAGACACTGGAGCAGGAGTTTTGGTTTATTGGACACTCTTTTCCCATATCTTGTTGCTCTGTTGCAGTTGATCATCCAAAAGGCATGTGTGACTGCAATGACTTTGTACTAGATTTGTCCAAAAAATATCCTAACATTACCAGAGAAAATTGTCCTCTGAAATGGTCTGGACCTGCTGGAATTCAAATAAATGCTACCAACAACTTTCTAAATGAGTCTATTTCTCCTAATTCCAATACTGTAACAACACCATCAGTGTTTCCTAAAGATAATTGCAATTTGATGGATAGGGTATGCAGTACGTATACCCACACGCTTGTTGTAAATGTGATACTGTTAGTTCTATCAATAGTAGTTCTAACAATATTAGTAGTTGACATTTATTTCAGGTATAAAAGGGTTAATCAGGAGACCCCACAAGGACATAATCCTCCAGACCAAGAAGAATCAAATCAAATGCCACTAACAGGGAGCGATAACCTATAGAAATCCTGCAAAATTTGTTCTGCCATTGAAGTAGGCTTAAAGTGAATGGGTGCAATGGAGTAAGGATAAAATAAGCAGGGATGTCACTAGGTGTCCTCCAAAAATGCTTATCGCGGTTAGGGACAGTGTCCAAAACAGTGAATTGGGGCATTGGCGGCAGAAGCCAAAAAAATTATGGGGGGGTCCACCTGAAATTTTGGAATGGACACAAGCAAAAAAAAGTTATCAACAGAAATTTTAGGGGGGTCCGTCCCCCCAACCTCAAATTTAGGGGGGACAGGACCAAGTGGCTTCTTACCTTGTTGTGATTAATGACTTTGAAGTCAAGGTTTGAAAACTGACGGTACTTGTTGTGTGTTGCTTCGAGAACGCTAGACCAAGAGCTTCAGTCTCTGTATTTTGGTTGTTCCGCTGAACCGCGTTGGCTCCACTCACCAATACATAGACTGAAAAGTTTTTGGTCCATACATAAAGACAACGTTTCAGCAGATATATTCGGCGGAAACCCGATTTTCTGATGATTTTTGTACATAAAATGTCATATAAAAAAATAATTACATCCAAATTTACGAGAAAATATATAAAATTCAGAAACATCGTAACTTAGACCACAGTTACCGCTAATTCCTTTCAAATGATGATAAAAACATAGTCATCCTCGATCCTTTTGTTGGTCATCGTAAGAAGTTGCCATCTTGGATGACATCATCATCCTTACAGATGTATTTACCAGTCGCTATATCGCGATTCGTGCCGCTGCTTTGCGCTTGTCTATGTGCGTGCTTTCGGAACTTGTCGCTCGCATTGATTGGCCAGGATATCGAGAATTCTTATCGGAAGCCTTGATAAAAGCATAACTCAATGAACGTAGTGGGTAGTGTGCGCATTTATAAATTATGTACTGTACAATAGCAAATATCTTGTGAAATATCTGTCAGGTACTCAGTCCATTTTTTTTTAATACATAGAAAATAGGAAAAGTCAGAAATACGGAAATAAGACAGAGAGCAGGGAAAAAGCCGGAATTCCGTATAAAGACAGAAAAGTGGCATCCCTGAATAAGGTGGTGCTAGATGAGACCAAAATCACTATCGTTGTGCATAATTTGAAGAAACCTAACCATTAATTGGTTGAATTTTGACCATCTTTGTGGGTTAGATGCATGCTTACCAGCACATGGGTTGTTATGACCAATCCTTTTGTAACATCCAGACATTTTGATACTTGCTTGTAATTTGTATGAAGCTCCAACTGCTTACAGTGAATTGTAATGATACATGTAAACTCCTTGTGCAATATCCAGAGCTGCCAACCTTGTGCATGCAAAAAAAGGAATCATTATGGCAAAAAAAGGAATGTGTTAAAACGATCCTCAAAACCACACGCGACAAACATCCGATGCAAAAAGTATGTACATGTATGCAGTGAACAATTTAAAAAAATCTCTAGGCCTAGTCTGGGATAAGTAACCGAGTAAAGCAAATTGGGCCTGTTTGAGATAATCTACCAACTTTAATTAAGTCAGAAGCAGGGCTCGAATTAAGAATTGAGAGGGGCAAGGCCATTTCTAAAAGTGACTTTCAGCTTGGGGCAACCGGCAAAGTGGCCTTGGATGCCCCAAAATTTCAAGGGGCATCAAGGCCATTCTAAAAGGAGCATGAAGGCCACCTTTATTCTATTCAAAAGGGCACCAAGGCAAATTTTTCTAAAAATGACAAGTAGGCCTTTGCAGTGCAACCTACTCCGGCACTTCCTTATCAGAGTGAAGATCTGTCGAGAAAAATTTCTTTCAGGGGCACCAAAATCAGTTCTGGTGAACACTTTTAGGGCTTTATTTTTCTGGGGCTTCCTTTTCACTTCTAAAATAATTCATTGTATTATGTTGAGTTTCCTGACAAAACTACCAAATTGTAGACTAAGAGGAAAAAAAAGTTCACATCAATTCAGACTTCTCTTCCCAAGACCCAAGTGACATTTTTTTTGCCAAACACTGAAAAACAGTACCCTTTAAAATTAAAGTTTCATAAAATTGAAGTACATGTAACATTCCACAAATATCAAAATTATTCACAAATCAATCTAATCTAAAATTCAAATAGATCTACAGATAATAGAGGTAAAATCATTCCACAAAAGTCCCATCGTAGATCACTTCCCGATGTGCACAGCTCAGCCTCAATCACACTGCATGCACACTCAGTCATCCACAGCAGTGACAGCACTATAGAGCAGATATCTAGGCTGCTGGAACCAGGGAAGAAATCTTCTTATTCCTGTTAAGCTGAATGCTACAGTGCCAAATTGTTTAATGAATTCCAAAAGCAAAAGGACATCTCTCTAGTATAAATCATGTGAAACTATCAATAAATGTTGAATATCCGCCAGAATTATTACCTAAGGGGACAATGAAGAGCTTTCTAGGTCTTTTTCAAAGCCGAATTTCATTGTATTTGTTTGATACCAGTTGATGAATATTAACCAGACAGTACCATTATCCGAAGGGAATTTATATAATTCAAGAAAATAGCCATAACCCTATCTACATGTAGGCCGGGGTATTTTGGGAGTTCATATGGCCGGTTAAGATCTCGGCCGTCGACCGCGCGATCGTGCGGAAAATTGGCACGCGGGTTCTGGGACATAATCTACAAGATTGTAAACTTGTAATTATTTCTTGCGAATTGCTAGTAAGTGATTATGCTAATTTATGCGTAATTCAGGGATGCCACTAGGTGTCCTCCAAAAATACTGAAACTTATCGCGGGCCGGGACAGTGGTCAAGAAAAAAAATTAAAGGGGGGTCCACCTTAAATTTTGGGATGGACACGGGTAAAATATTGGACAAGCAAAAAAAAAAAATTTTTTGGGGGGGGGGGTCCGCCCCCACCTCTAATTTAGGAGGGGAAGACCAAATGACTTCTTACCTGTTTGTGATCGATGACCTTCAAGTCGAGGTTTGAAAAACTGACGGTAGTTAGTTCTTGTGTGTTTCTCATAGAACGCTAGACCAAAAGCTTCAGTCTCTGTATTTTGGTTGTTCAGCTGAACTGCGTTGGCTCACGAATCAATACATGGACTGAAGAGTTGTTGGCCCGTACGTAAAGACAACGTATCAGCTAACCCAGGGAGCTCCGGCTCGCAAAGCGGGACGGAGCTCCCTGGGCCATGGCTAGCTGATACGGGTACGTAACCCAAGGAGCTCCAGCCCGCTTCCCGGGCCGGAGCTCCCTGGGTTCCGTATCAGCATGCAGCAGTAACGTTAACTAGATCTAACATTCAGCGGAAACCCGATTTTCAGATCGTTTTTTTGGTACATAAAATGTCACATTATAAAAAAATAATTACATCCAAACTTACGAGAAAATATATAAAATTCAGAAACATCGTACCTTAGACCGCAGTTACCGCTAATTCCTTTCAAATTATGATCAAAACTTAGTCATCCTCGATTTTTCTGTTGGTAATAGTAAGTTGCCATCATGGGTGACGTCATCATCTTTACAGACGTATTTACCAGTCGCTATTATATCAGGATTTGTGCCGCTGCTTTTGCTTGTCTATGTGCGTGTGCGTTTGGAAGGATATCGAGAATTCGAATAAAAAAGCCTTGATAAAAGCATAAGTCAATGAACGTAGTGGGCAGTGCGCGCGTTTATAAATTATGTATGTACTGCATAAAAAGCAATATCTCGGGGAAATATCTCTCACTCGGTCGATCGACATGCATCGCAATCGAGAGAGATAGGGGGAAAAAAGGAGGACTTTCCGATATTTTTTGAATATGTACACAAAAACAGGAAAAGTCGGAAATACGGAAATAAGACGGATAGCAGGAAAAAAGCCGGAATTCCGTATAAATACGGAAAAGTGGCATCCCTGGTAATTAGTATGCGAAATCATACTTTTTCCTCTAACTCCCTAAATAAAGCTCCAAATGTACTAATTTCTGGTATAGAAACTCTTTGTGGTGTTCTTAGCAAGTGTTCATGAAAAAAATTGCTATATCAAATCATTGTCTTATGTATTATATTGTTTTTGCAATTTCTTACATGTATGTATTTCTTTGTTTTTTGACCTTTTGTTTTTCATTGTTTTTTCAATGAAATTTAATGGGGGCTCTTCTGTGATCATAAAAAGCATGAAATAAATACATTTACATGTAGACCAGCAAAACTAAAAATAATCATGCATTTATAAATTTTGGTTGAAAACACAATTTGCATTGACTTTGTACACGAAATCACGTTTTTGAGCAATTTTTGGTCTGACATGCACTTACATAATGTTGCGTAATTTCGGAACCACGTACCCGGGTGACACAAAATTGGTCTCAAAAGTTGCGCAAGACTTGAAAGTAAAAAGTCAGCGAGCGGCGCAGTCAAGAAATTTTGCGCGGCAAAAGCCCCCCCCCCCCGGCCTAGATAGGGTTAAAAATTAATTTCTTTATCACCACAATTAATTTTAAAGTATGTAAATATCTTTTGATGATTCAATCTTTAATATATGTGGTATTTTTGTATAATTTTGCAAATGGAATAATGATTTCCTTCAAACCTCCAAATCCCCCTCCATTATAAATGGACTCTTCTCTTCACTACATTTGGGGAATTACCCTATCCAATTCATCGAACCACTCACTCTGCACTGCAGAACGTTGGCTCCACTCACCAATACATAGACTGAAGCATTTGGCCCGTGCGTAAAGACAACGTATTAGCAGTAACGTTAGACCTAACATTCGGCGGAAATCTGATATTTGGATTGCTTTTTTGTACATAAAATGTCACTTTATAGGAAAGAAAATACATGCAAATTTACGAGAAAATATATAAAATTCAGAAATATTGTACCTTAGACCGCAGCTTCTGCTAATTCTTTCTAAATAACGATCAAAACATAGCCATCCTCGATCCTTTTGTTGGTCATCGTAAGTTGCCATCTTGGATGACGTCTTCATCTTTACAGACATATTTACCAGTCGCTATGGATCGCAATTCGTGCCATGCATGCTGCTTGCATACTCAACTAACATGTATGTATGCGCGCAGTATCAAAGTGCGTTGGAAAGCTGGCCGGGTTGGTGACAAGTACGCGCGCAAGGACCAGGCTCATCTCGGGCTCAACACGCACTACACATTATCAAAATTGTCAAAAAACATAATTGGAAAAGAAAAACCATAATGCCGTAATTATGGTGTTGAAATCTGGTGTTAGTGTTAAGACAACACCAACACCAGCCACAACACCGTACTTGAAATGAGGCTGGTGTTGGGATTGACCTCAGAAAATATGACGTATTTCCGGCAGCTCGTGTTGAAGGCTGGTGTTGAATTGTCTGCTGCACCCAGCACTGGGGCTGGTGTTGACGATTTATGTGCAATTTCCCCATTCACCAACACCAACTCCCAGGGATTGGGAAAATCATGATTTCAAAGTTCGGTGTTGGTGTTGACAATCTCAAGCTCGCAGACATTTGTAGACAAATTTTCAGATTTTCCCCTTTATTTTACATATTTCGCAATATCTCCTCCTACCTTGACATATGTGGTGTGATTTACATATTCCCATGACATGTTGTGCTCAGAAGGAGGCAAGATGCAATTTGTTCCCGAAATAAGGAAACTTAAAAGAGAATGAAAATGACGCATGCACTGGCGAGCAGAGTTTGCAGGAATCACTAAGCTGCGTATGCAAGAAAGAAAAAAAAGGAAGGTAAATAGATAGGAAGCCGCAGGAAGAAAGAAAGAACGAATCAAAGAAAAAAAAGGAAGGTAAAGAAGGAAAAATAAAGAGGAATGGAAAGAATAGAAACATAGAATGAGAGAGCGCATGCGCGATAGAATCTTTAGGAAATGTAGAAAAGGGGGAAAGAGGCAGACAAAAGAAATAGGAAAGAAATAAAAAAAGAAAGACAAAAAGGAAAGAAAGCAGAAGGAAGGTAGATAGATACATGCATCAAGTTTGTATACAACAACGCATTGCGTGTGGCCTCCTGGGGGGCGTTTCATGAAAGGACTTGTCGGACGTTTTATCTGACAAGTCCCATTTTATCCGACAGTTACAATAGTAACAGTACCTCTCAGCCAATCAACGTCAGAGAAAGATGTCGGATCTGACAACTTGTCGGATGAAAATGTTGATGAAACACTCCCCTGCTGTGCACTGTGAGTTCTCTGACATTAAAGAGCAAGAAACATAAATTTAGAATCTCAAATAGCTGGTATGAGGGATTTCAGTTTATCACGTTTCAAAGAGAGAATTGAAAATTGGGTATATACCTGTACGTCCTCAAACACATATTTTTTTGTCATGACCTTTTTATATGACATTCATCATATTTAACATGCCACTGAATATTTGCCAATTTTCAATTGTTTCAACTGAAACCAATCAACCAAAACAGTACTATGTTGTTTGCTTTTCTCATGTTGTTACAAAAGATAATATGCCTTTTAGGAACCCTATTATCAATTTACATGTAACTAAAATTTCACCCCCTCCCTTATTTTCAAGTGTGAATTTTGTGTGTATATAATGTGTACTTACATGTATATATATTATGATGTATGTCTGATTTGTATTTATTTGTAATGTTATTGATGGAAATGAAAATAAAACTTGAACTTGAGAAAACGTGAAGTGCAATATAATATCTTGCCACTTATACTATTTCATCTGTAGATACATGTATATATGTATATTTATTTATTAATTCATACTATTCATACAATCTCCCCTATTATTTTGATAGCTGTTATTTGAATACTTGTTATTTCACAAGCAAAAATTCATTTCATCTTTTTCTTCAATACATTTTAAGCTTTGTATGTATGAGTCTCCAGACTCTTTTACAATGTCTTGTATACAACGAACCAGACTGAATTGAATGACAAATTTGATAGAAAATACCTGTGGTAATAACTCTGCAATTCCTCCAAAGTCAGGTCACCAAAAATTAAATCAAATGACATGCCAGATGAGTAAAAGAGACCAATTAATCCAGTAGGGCAATAATGTCAGATTCAAAGTCTTCACTGGGTTATCCATTACAAAGCTTGAGCAAAAAGCATATAGTATACAAGTTGAATGTGAATGAAAAGTCAAAGCTGGCTTCATTCCTCCTTTTAATGGGTGCTTCTGTCAGCTTTTCCAAACATCCATTTATTTTACCAGTTATCAGCTATATATCCTTTATATAAATGGAGTCTTTGTCTATCAAGCAAACATGTAATATCACAGCTGCTCATAATCACTTGTAAATATAGCCATAATCAGTAATAGGTTGATCTTTTGTTTACATATTTCACCAGCACATAATTTTGTTGGGCAAATAAAAGATCTTCTTGCAAAGCGAAGTTATCTCTCTGTAAAGTCAATATTGATTTACATGTACTGTAAATAGAAATAAATTTCAAAATAAAATAAAAATTAAACAAAATTTGAAGGTCTTACAAAGGTTGAATAAAAGAAAGGATTCAAGATTTTATTTGACATGATTTTGTTTTCCAGGCTGCTTGGAAGTTTTATTGAGATCGCACATCAAGCAATCTTATGATTGAGTGAACCCAAACTTCACACATTATTTTCTCCATACATGTATTTGGAAGCTCATGTTGAATTTCTTCTCTGCTTTCAATCAACTACTTGTGACGGTTATTGGTGATAAATTTTGACAGGTTCAGGGTGCTACATAACTTTTTTATAAGCCCTTGCCCAGCAGGGCAAGTATAGTTTTAAAAAGTTCGAATATACTTGCCCAAAAAAAATCATTGAAAAAAAAGTTTTACCTCTACAAAAAATAGTTTTGCGGTTTTATAAACCATTGACCCTTTCCTCTCTTTTGACATGAACTGATCTTTGTTATTGCATTTCTTTTTCCAAAGTGATTTTATGTTGTCTGCCATGACCAAAATTAGGGTTAATAACATATCATATCCACCCTTATTTTGATCTTTCTACTGTGAGAATCTTGCTTGCCCAATTTGGGCAAGTAGTTTTGGTCTTTACTTAAAAACACTTGCCTGACTCTTACTTTTACTTGCCCTGGGCAATCAGGCAAGTGCTTATGAAGTTACATTTCATTTAAAAGGTTAGGATGTACTTTTTCATGTTCGATGAAAGTCTCAAAATTCATTTGTGGCAACTTATTGTTGTTGGCACAACTGTCATTAAAAAGTAATTCGCAGATGTTTTAAATTTAGTAAATCTTATACTCAAATTATTCGAATTGTAGTCTACCTTTTCTTCATTCAAGCAATAGGCAAACAAAATTGGAGGACTTCTTAATATTGGTTTCAACAACGCATATTCCATCCATGGACGACTACCCACAAAAACATTGCAGTGTGTAAGTGATTGGTGGACTTCCATTTATAACTTTGACAATTACAATCAATTAAGTTACAGAATAACATTTAGAATGTTGGTGCATGCTAAAAATGAAAACTTACGCTCATGAGTACGGCTTCTTGGCCCTCTACCATGGCTTGGAAAGCTTCAGAGGCTTCTCTTGGCCATCTACCATCCTAGAACAATAAATTGAAGTACAGAATTAGTATTACGAAAGTAGATTGAAATCTTTGAATTATCATGATGAAATGATAAATTAAAATTCACATGATTGGTAAAAAGTTGTATCCAATGTTTATTTATTAGTCATACCTGTTAGTTACTATATTAAATTCATGTACATTTATATATCAACTGATTATTAAATATGTAATCATTATTATTTTTATCTGCAAGTAGTGTGATAAATGTTGGAAGCAGTTTGATAAGTGTTGGAAGCAAGTGTTTTTGTGCTAGCTGTATTCAGATTGTTGTCTTTATGAAATGTAACTGGCATAGAGAATATGAACCATGAGATGAACTTGATGTTTTTGCTGTATATGAAATCACGTTAAATCTAGATTTAACAGTCTGGCTTTGTTCATCCCACCACATTTGCACTGGCATCTGTACCTAATTTGGGCTGATTTGAAAATATAGTAGGACATTGTTCACATTTGACCTACAATGACCCTACAGAGCCTGTAAACTTATCATATTTTCTTTATCATACAATTTCACAAGGAAGATATGATTTCACAGTGTTCTTACTGGCATCGCAGCCTCTACAATTTGATAAGTGTACAATTTGTTAAGTGTACAATTAAAATGTAAATTTGTCGCATATTTCAAAACTGTAAGCTTCTAGCTTGATGTTTTAATATAGTCGTACTGTGTTGTAAATGTTGTGATTATTGGGTATACTTCACTGTCAATCTTAGTTATACATGCTTGCTTATGCTCAAATGCACTGTAATAAAATACAACTCCGCAGAAGGGTTGAAGCAAAAACTCAAACTTTAAGGCTTCAGATGTTTCTCTAGACCACTAGGCCTAAAAAAAATAAGTTGAAGAATTGGTATTAAGAGAGTACATTGAAATCTTTGAATAATCATGATGAAATGATAAAATCAGAATTCACACGTTTGGTAAGAATTTGTATCCAATGCTTATTCATTACTCATACCTGTTACTCTCTTCAATTCATGTACATTTTATATGTCAATTAATTAATATGTAATCATTTTTTTTCTGAAAGTACTTATAGATTGATAAATGTTGGATTGATGTTTTTGTGCCAACTGTATTCAGATTGTTGTCTTTATGAAATGTAACTAGCATACGGAATATGAACCATGAGATGAACTTGATGCTTTTGTTGAATATGAAATCACTTTAACTAGATTTAACAGTCTGGCTTTGTTTATCCCACCACATTGGCCCAATTTACTAAGGCGGTTATGAAAACCTACGCTTGAATCCATGGTTGTATAAATTGCACCAAGCCTTGAAATAAGCACCTGTGAGCCGGGGCAATTTTTTTTTTAAATTGCCCCCGGCTCACGGGCTTTTTACAGGAACCGGGGGTAATTTTCTGGAACCAGGGGCAATTAAAAAATATATATATATAACGGTGAACCACACCGCAAATTTGTTTATAGTAAGCGCAGCTCCTGCAATTTTTTAATTAGTAAATGAATAGCATATGCTAAGTATTAGGCTTATTCAAACATTTAAGAAATCAGATTTAAATGTTTAAGTGTTTTGACACCCTCACTCCACATCCCCTTTACAACCACACACACATGGGCTTATTTATTTTTCGTCTTTAATGAACCATGATCAATGAACCCCCCCCAAAAAAAAAAATCTAAATAAATGAATAAAATAAAAATTTAAAAAAAGAGAGAGATGGAGAAAGAGAGAATTCAGATCAAATAATAAATTTAGAAAAAAAAAATAATTTTTAAGGTTTTTTTATGGTTTGAATCATGGGAGTGGGTGAGTGTTTGTGTGTGATTGTGGCTGTGAGGTGCACTTGGATTGCATATAAATTATGTTAAAGAAATTAAGAAACGAAATCAATAAATAACTCAGTCTATTCAAATTCCAGCACATAGCCACAGGCTATGTACATGTATTGTAGGTTCACGTACCTTAAGTTTTTCACAAGTTATTTGAAAACGCAGATCTCCACAGAAAATGCCTTTCATTCTGGGAGAGTCTGAATTCGGTGAAAATGTATTCATTAATAACTTAAATATTCATCACAATGAAGAAATCATAAAGTTTTTTGACAGTTTTCAAAAATTAACATGAAATCTAAACTCTATCTCAAATGGAAAATCACCATCACTTAGGCCATTACTGATAGAATTCTCACCCAGAGCTCTGGCAGACATGAGCTCAAAACTGGCTTGCTAACACCACACTCAAGTGCACGCGGCGTCCTCCTATTTTTCTTTTTAGATGGAGCCTTGTTAGATTATTTATTGTCTGATATTTACCCCTCTCCAGGAAAGAAATTAAAAAGCTACAATTCACAACTATAAGCTAAGTTATTTTGGATTATTAAGGCTCCGTTTTGACAAGCAAGGTCGGCGACTGTGAGGATAAAAGACTTGCACATCTTATGTGCTGTGAACAGGGATTTATCTCCTGTGCAATTCGAATTACTATATCACAGAATTGTGATATCCCGACTGGAAATGTGTGCATTAGAAATTGCACATGGTGAAGTATGGAAAAACCGCTACCGGAAGAACGCGCGCACATGTATTACAGGAAAAAAAAGACAGACGTAGCTCACTTTTTATGGTACAGAAAAAAAGACGCACTTGGCAATTTTAAACTGTGTTTATCGTAAATTGAAAGTTATTTGATTTTGGCTTTACAGATATTTAAATTACATGTATGATATGGCTTCACTGCTCACTCACGGCGGGCGCAATTACCTGGAAAATATTTGCGCCCGGTCGTCAAAATTTTGATGATTTTGGGGCTTCATGGGCGCAATTGATGGCGTTATGAGCGCGAATTTGCGCTCAGCGCCCACTTATTTCAAGGCTTGAATTGCATTTAATTTAGCGTGTATTGGGCGCATGTATAAACAATGTCCAATGCTGATGCACGCTTTTGTCACAGTTTGCCAAATTGATGCCTGTTACCATGGTTAGATGCGCTTTTTTATTCATGAGTCCACTGTTTGAAGAGTGGAATCATTAATTCAAAACAGTGGACTCATGAATAAATTAGCGTGGATAACCAAGGCAACAGGTGTCAATTTGGCGCACTGTGACAAAAGCGTGCAACAGCATTAGACATTTTCCAATATACGCGGTAAAATAAGCAGAATTTATACAGGAAATCTGCATAAACCATGGACTCAACCGTGGGTTTTCAAAACCACCTTTGTGAATTTGGGCCATTGGGACTGGTGTCTGTACATAATACATGTATGGCCTGGTTTGAAAATAAAGCAGCGGGAACATTATTCATTTTTTACCTACAATGACCCATAAGAGCTTGTAAGCTCTTCATACCTTCTTTATCCTACAATTTCACAAGGGAGATCATACTGTACAATTATCAGACAATTTCACAGTCTCCTTAAATCCAGCGCACACTATGCGATTCATTGTGATCCAAATTTCAAAGATATTGTAATAACATCTGATATGAACATTCCAACCAATAGAATCTTAGCGTTCAGAGATCAGAATAGGGGTGGGACTAACTGAAATTGAAATTCAGTCAAATTAGAGCCCACTTCTAGGAATAAAAGCAAATTCAATTTAAAATTGTAATGACATGATCATCGACTGCGACTTGAAGCCGATTATGACATTTCTCCGACCACAAGGGATGCCGCAAAGTAAAATCGTGATTCTATTATTCTTAACATAAGGCCAAACTTCCAATAAAATAATTTGAATTCTTGGAATTTTCATATCTAATGCAAAATGTAAAAGATTGTGTCCTATCGAACTGCATAGTGTGTGAAGGGCTTTACAGGCATCAGGGCCTCTACAATATTGTTAAAGTGCTAAATTTGTGAAGTGCACATTGTTTTGAACTGTAAATTTGACAAATTTACAAAACTGTAAGCTTGCAGCATGATGATTCTTCAATATAGCTGTTAGTATTACCAATGATGTGATGACTGAGTGAATATACATGTATGTACTTCTTTATATTTAAAATGTATTGCATGCTTGCTTTGCTCCATTGTAGTGAAATAAATTACACTCCCAATTAGAGGGTGAAACCAAAACTAATGTTAAATGTGTAGATCATTGATCCATATTTAAATTTATTGAGTAAAAAGTGAATGATTACCTTCTGTGTTGAAACAATGTCCACTAACGAACAACATAAAGCCATGTCTGGTTCCCGCTCATACTTGGCACGGATCTTACATAAGCTGCAATGAGAGTGAAAAGAAATGGTATGATGAATAAGAGAATTGTGAAATTCAGAGTTGCTATTCCTGAACAAGAACATTTCAGTATTTTAAAAGCTGAAAATCAGTATTTTGGTATGCAAAATAAACAAAACATCATAGAACACATGAAATTGGAAATTTAGAAATCTGTATATTGCATGAAACTATCAGCATTCTTCTCATTTTTTTCAGTACCAATTTATACTGAAAATCATTACTAGTTGGCAGCTGTGAGTATCCCATTCCTTACAACTCTGTTTCAATGGTACTATTTTAAATGTTACATAAGGCACCAAATGAGGATGAGAGTGGAAATAAGGTACATGTACATTGCCGAAAAGTCTACACCCACCTTTGGTCTTTCATTTCCTTTTTGGTTTCGCCTCACATGGCCTAATCCTAGTTTGTCTACAACCATTTCTTCTCTGCACCATTTGATCAATTTGCCATTAAGCCCATTTACCATTTCATGCAATTTCCAGTCAGGCTATGCCTATTTCATCTAATATCAACTTGATCCAACACCACTTGGTCTATATGATTAGATGAATTGTTTTTTAACCATATTTTCATTGATAGAATGCACAATAATAAGAAGAGGAAGTGGAATCAGACTAAAGATGACAGGTTCAGACCACGATAATGAAAGTTCATCTGTGTTGGTAAAAGATAACGATTTTGTTGAACTTTGGTTCACAACACAAAAAACAGAAAATAACAGAGAGTTACCTCGAAATTTTCGGCTGCTATGCTATGCTCCGAAAATTTTGAGGTAACTCTTCTTTATTTTCTGTTTTTTGTGTTGTGAACCAAAGTTCAACAAAATCGTTAGGTTCAGACCAAGTGAGTCCAAGTGAAGGTCAGACCAAATTTATAGTAAGACCAAGTAAATTTAGTCACTGTGTAAGATAATGTGAGATGGCCCTCTGCTAGTTGACCAAGTGGACTCAAATCAGAATAATGAAAAAAGGGGTGTGAGTGGTCTGAAAAAAGCTGAAGAGTATTGAATAAGTCTGAAATAGAAAGAGCTCCCATACTTTTTGTACAGAGGAAAGCCAAATATAAGCTGAAATTCAGCTGAAAAAAAACAATGAAGCTATATACTCAGTTACCTTTGAAGGTTTCCATGGTGAAGAATTAGAGTAAAGGCTTCATGGTACACCAAGTTTTCTTCTTATTTTCCTGTCTTCTGAAGACAGCAAGACCACATCTGTTGAAACGTTGAGTTTGGGTCGTCCTTTTTTAGAACCAACACATGCTCCCCCACAAAAAAGAGAAGACGTATTGTATCGTGAAGCCTCTATACTGATACTAAATACACAGTCAACATAATTTCTAGTCGGAGAATCCTGTCTGAGTGTGAATGGACCTCTTACCTTGAAACAGGCACCCATTCTGTATTGCCATAATCAATGTAGGTGACCTCGACCTTGGGCTCTTTCTCCTCGTCACCCATATCATCAGGGTCAAGGGTGCTCTGTCCCCCACACTGTAGATGGTCGGGGAGGGTCTTGATGATTGCACGGTACCATTGCTTGTCAACGGAGAACTTACAGCAGCAACGAAGACCTGGAAGTGACAAAGTAATCAATTTAGTATAGCTGTTGACTATTGGAACTTGGTGGTCATTCTACAAAGCATATAGCGGAGTTTAGTATTTAACCAGTAAAAACACTAATCAAATTTTGTCAATTAGATTTGCAATTCCAAAGGGAATCGGGGAGGGTCTTCATGGATGCACTGTGCCATTGCTTGTCAACGGAGACATTACAGCACCAGCAAAGCCAGAGGGGAAGAAGCAAGTATTGGTGTCTGTTTTTATTCATCCATATAGGGAGTGGAGAATGTGCACACATCGTGTGTGGGAATGACTGATTGAATCCTATGACAATGGTAATAATATATCTGTAAAGCGCTTGGACACATCGTTCCAATGTTTTATGAAAGTGGATTATTATTATTAATATAATTTGATAGTCGTTGGAAAGAGGAATAAATACATGTAAGGTGTACCTACCAATCGGGGTCAACAGGAATGGGAGAATGGTGTAGAGAACCTGTTAAACTCAAAATTAAATTTCATCAACTTTGATCAACAATATTATTTGATAATGGTGACAGATTCAGATCAATGTGGCAGATCAATGGCAATGGAAAAATTATGTATAAAAACCTGTTAAGAAAAAATTTCATTTGATCATCTACACATTCTGAAAATGGTTGGAGGGTGGGATGTTTGTGGCCATCTAAAGTCAATATTAAGAATCACTCTCAATGGAGTGTGGTGGAAGCCACACAACCTCTTTCAGATGTACAATTCCACAGACATCATGATAACATTTTCTGCCACCATTCATTACAAAGTCACATTAACCAAGGCGCCTTAACAAAATTCTGAGCTATTTTTGGCTACTACCTTCCACTATCCATTTCCAAGCTTATTCAAATGACTTACCAACTACAAGTGGGTCTGGGATCCTCTTCTTCTTGTCCTCACTCTCACACACCTTGTACAAGGTCTTCATCATCCTCGCCAAGCGAGGGCGGTCTGATTTCCGCTGGATGTAGAAGCGGGCCGGTGATCGGATGTGGACCACATAAACTAGGTTTTGAGCAGCTGATGGGAAGGGTGCAAAAATATTTTATATATAAATACTTTGAGCATTAGTCATCGCTAAATTATGGCATTAAGCCGCCCCCCCCCACCCTCCTAGAAGTAAAGGGAGAGAAAACTTGTTGGAATTTCAACCATTAACCCCTAACCAACCTGGAAAACATTTAGATGCATATTGAGAGTGAATTATTGAGGTTGTATGCTTTCAATCAAAAGACCATGCTTGCACTGTACGAGTATATTTTCCATCAAAATTCATAAATTTCAATTGACAAGGATCCATATTTTATAGGTAATTAGGTATCATATAATCCAAATAATGAATGTTTTTGTTCGTGCAATGGACATAATACTTCATTCATTTCATCTTTCACCTCATGAAGTATTCTGTCCATTGCACTCATAAACATTCATAATCAGGCCTACCAACCAGTAACATACAAAACAGGAGTTGTTCATTTAAAAAATAGGAGTCACAGCATATTTCCCATAGATGACTGTACAAAATATCTGGACAAAAAAGGACTTTTCTTTCCCTAGATGATATACACTGTAATGTATGTTAAAATTTATATAAAATTAAATACAATTAAATTGGAAGGAGAGACATCAGTGCGGGTCACAGTTCTGTGTGCACGCCCTTCTTGGCGACCCAGGTTGGCTGACTCCTCCAAAAATGCACCTTTGAATGTCTTTGACAGATATATGGTGCTATACAAATGCTGTGCATCATCATCAGCAAAATTTCCCCCAAAAGAGTAACTCCTTTTAAGCAGTAGTTGGCAGGCCTGAATTATTTGTATAACGTAAAATCAAAACATGATCATGCAACTTGGATAACACTGGCTATTGGCTGCGTCATTCAACCCATTTTAGAACTTTAACAATTATTTAGAGACATAATGACCCATCCCCATGCAACCAACCTGCTGAACAAGAAGCCATGATCTTGGATGCAGCCTGTGATGGTGTCCTCCTGGTTGCTGTTGTACTGGTCTGAAGCTGTGATGGAGATGTGGTCCCATTCTGAGATGCTATATGGTTCTTGGTTTTGGGTGCTTTCTTCTGCTCTCCCTTACCCTTGGCACTGGTAGCTTCAAAATCAAATAGAGATAAAGAGAGAGAGGGGGGTAGAAAGAGTTTAACTGTTGATCCCCTATTACAATATACATGTACATGTATCTGTGTGTATAAAAATTGAGGGATATTTCCCCATTTAAACATTCAACATGCTTCTTTCATTGCCCTATTAAAAAATACTTGTGTAAAAAATCAGATTTTTTTTCTCAATAAACCTTTAATACAGTTCTCACAATATCTTATTTTTTGTTGAAACTGACGTTACATCAGGGTGGAACAACTGTTTGCAAAGGTTCCTTGAACCATGGTCTAGAGAATCAAGTTAGTAATTAAAGATTGAGCTAAGGAACAGTATCTTCAAAATCAAAATTACATCAGGGTGGAACAACCGTTTGCATAGGCTCCTTGAACCATGGTCTAAGTCTAGAATAAACTTGTGGAAAACTACAACCAAATATTGGTTTTTACAATATTATGATTGTGCTTACTGAGCTATATTCCCATGATTCAATGAAAATGTTGAATTTATCATTTCTACAGAGTTTGTAATTGATCATAAAATTTGGCTACCAATACTTGAACTGCACCTAAGTGGAAGCGTCGTGGTGTAGTGGTTCTGACTCTTGCCTTGTAAACAGAGGGTTGTGTGTTCCAATCCCACCACGGTCTAGTGTCCTTCGGCAAGGTGTTAATCCACACTTTGCCACTCTTGACCCAGGTGCTAAATGGACACCCAGTAAGATGCGAAAAGTTATTGTGATGAATTTGCCAGCGCCATTATAAGGCTGCGATGAATGCAAGGAATGGCCCCCAGGAATTAAAAAATTTGTGCCGGATTGAAATGAATCCGATGACCGGGTAATAATATGCTGTTAAGCATAGGAAAAGCGCTACAAAGGAACTAGCTATTATTATTATTATTATGTTTAAGTAGAGCTACAGGTAAGCCAGAGTTCAAAATGAATTTAAAGAACATTATCAATTGCTAACTTGAACAATGAAAGGTGTACATCACTAAAATAAATCAAATACTTACTTTTTAATTCACTTTTTCCAGCAGAGGAGATGGAGAAAAGCTTTGAGTTGTTAAGGATTGCATCTGCAATCTTTGGTTGCACGTAATCAGCAGGTAGCTCATCTTGTGTCTTCAGATCCCAGCTAAGGATTATACATCAGAAAAGAAAATGAAGTTAGTATTAAAGATCTAGCTATGGAACAGTATCTTCAAAATCAAAATAGATTTTTTTTAAAGAAAATCAAGGTATTTCAGAAATGGTAAACGAGAGCCAGGTGTCAATGCTGCAGGCTGTAACCTAATAATTGAGAGTTCATAGAGAAATCATTTGTAAAGCCATGTATGCATTCCTTAACAGGTTTATCATGCGGTTAAATGACATTTGTTCCGACGACAATGATTGCTCAGGGCTTTATTTGGTCCAAGATATAGGGTTTTATGTTAGGTTTACGAGTATCTTTAGGCTACATACAAGATATAGTGTTAAATCCGGGTGGGTGTTTCATAAAGCTGTTCGTAAGTTAAGAGCGACATTAAGAACGACTGGTGATCCTTTCTTGTGGTAAATATGCACCATTCAATGTTCACTGGTGATAGCTTAGCGCATAAGAAAGGTTCACCAGTCGTTCTTAAAGTCGCTCTTAACTTACGAACAGCTTTATGAAACACCCTCCAGGGTTGAAGTTATTCAATTAGTGTGCGGAATTTACAGCAGAGCAACTCTCGCTGGAGAAAATGTCACAGAAACCTTTTCATTGCAGCTTTCCCTCACTACCCACTACTGCCTCTATGAGAAACATGTTGATTGGTAATGAAAAGCTGCTTGTAGGTTTCCTGCATGAAAGATGTGGCTCTGACAATATACCTTAACGGGTAACGTCTTAAAAAAGATATTGTAAGAGATACCAACTAACATACCTTGTTCTGCCTGTAGTATCAATTGAACCATGTGTCATGACGTGCTGGACAATCTCATTACCGGACTTGAATCCGATCGGTTCGTCCTGGCCGCCATCTTGAATCACATGACAAGGCAGCTCCGAGGCCGAGTTGAGGATACTGATCATCTCTGTCAGGTTTGGGGATGTATCCGATGAATCTTGCAGTGAATTGGCTACATCTAATCACAAAGAAAAATTAATTATCATTTCAAATTCATAATTATGACAGTGATGGCGTTTGACAATAGAGTCCATCAAATAATAAGCTTATTCAAATCACATACAATATTGAATTTGAACAAAATTTTAGATCAAAAGAATGATATTTATGATGAGGATGATGTTTAGCCCCCCACTCCCTGACCAACAGCCCCAAAAAGTCCAGCCTGGTTAGGGTTAGTGTGATGTATGGAATTGAAGACTAACCACGCAAGCTTGATGTGCAGCGTTGTAAGCATGCGCGAGAGAGAGCAAGATGGCGTAACATTAAATGACAGACACTACTCTACCTCGCTGTGCTATTATCTCATTATTATGTATCCCTTTAAGAACCACAACACAGAACATAACAATTTGGCGACGAGGATGCAGGGATAAAGATGAGATTGTACATTGGACTTGTTTTCAAGTAAGTGACATGCATTCCGAATTTCCGTATAAGTTTTGGAAATTGGCCGCGGACATTGTCATTGATGATACACTGCAGTGCAAGCCAGCATAGTGTGATCGCCGATCGGACAATCGCAGCCGAGCCGTAATTTTGATGACGGATGTAAGTGGCTTAATTGTTGAAATGGACGTTTTGCAGAAGCCTCACACCGCTCATGCCAGCCTATGTTGAGACCGAGTTATGTAGTGTCTGCAGCCCTTAGCCATACCATATAGGCATAACTGTTGTAAATCATGCCTAGCCCAGACTAGATTACATTTTGACTGTTGTCTTGTTGACATAGCAAATTGGAGCCAACTTCAAGCCCGAAGTCTAAAGCAGCCCAGCCCATGCAGCAGCAAGCAACAGAGCCCAAGCCAAGGACCAAGCCGAGACCTCTTTTGTCAGGTTCAGCCCAGACGGTGTTGCAGTCAAGTCCAGCCAAGCAAGTTTTGAGTCTGCAAGCAAGGACAAAGTTGTCGTGCCAAGAACTGTCTTAAGACTTGATAAAATATTTCAAGCCAAGCTGCATATGTATTTGAATCAAACAGAAACAAAACATCAAAGACTTTAAGACTTTTTGATGGACTTATTATGAATAATAAACACAGCATTTATTTATTGTTAACTGAAGCTTAATCTAAGACTAAAGGTAAGACTAAGTCTAAGACAAATTGGTCCAGGTCCAAAAATACATTATGGTTGTAATTGCAACGTTGTGGACTAACGAAGTAAAGAATTAGTCGAAACATAGATCTGGTCTAATGTAACAAAGTACCGTACATGCCCTGGTGAGTTGTTACACTGGTTTTAGTATTTAGATTTAGGTCATTAAAATAGCAATTATAGATCTAGGTCTAGAATCAACAGGACCAAGCCCAAGACTGAATTGAGGTCTGATGTTAATACAGTAAATAACTATAAACTAAGCTAAGTTTATGCCGTAGTCGTATAGCAAGTCAGTCCAATCAGCTGGTCTAAGACTATGCAAGTAAGACCAGGCCTATGAAATTTAGGACCAACAACAAGGTCCAGGTATTTGTTATTCCATTGAATAACTGCAGCCCCACCACACAAGAGGGTAGTCCCACATATTCCAGTTGTGTGTAGTGATATAGTATGGTCAATTGTTGACTATAGCTCAATTGTTTCAGGTATACATTAATAATGCTTTGTTTGCATTAAGTACTAAGAAAATAAGCTTTGCTTACGTACACGCAATTGCAAGATCAAAATCGTATTTATGATCAATAAGTCTAGATACTTGGTAATACAGCTACCTATTGTCTAGTTACAATCAAGTTAACAGCTGGATTTTGTACAAGACAAAATTATGGCAAGCCAACATATAGGTAGTGTGCCCAAACTGAGTGATGGGTACAATTTTGACGAATGGCTTGAACTCCTAGAAGCATGGTTTGATGCTAACAATATACAGGAAGATGGGAAAAGAAGGGCAATATTTCTGACAAATCTTGGTAGCAAGAGCTATCACATTCTCAGAGCTCTCTTGCAGCCTAGTAAACCAATAGATCAAACATACACAGTATGCAAAAACACGCTTCAGTCACACTTCGTACCAAAGCCTACCGAAATTGTTCAGCGCTATAGGTTTTACACTTTTGTGCAAAAGCAAGATGAGTCCATACCGCAATTTGTGGCAAATTTGCGCCAATTAAGCGAAGGCTGTAATTTCAAAGAATTAGATAACATGATTAGGGACCGCTTAGTAGTGGGATGCCGGGATTTTGCAATTCAACGCAAGCTGTTAAGTGAGTCATCCCTACCCTTACAACATGCACTTCAGACCGCCACAACTATGGAGGTAGCCGACAGAGATGTCGAAAAGCTCAAGGTATTGAGTAAAGGTTCCGAGTCACCTACAGTTCAGAAGATGCAGGGCAGAAGCCAGCGTAAACCATTTGTGTCCTCATCGCATAAAAATACACTTCAAAGACAGAAGCAGGAAGTGCAGGAAAAGCCTCAAAAGCCAAGTCAAAAGAAACAGGAAAAACCTGCCTCAAAATGTTGGAGATGTGGTTCAGGTGATCATGTCCAGTCAGCATGTAGATTTAAGGATGAGAAATGCTATCAGTGTTCTCAAGTGGGTCACACCCGCAGCCAGTGTGAGAAGATCAAGCAATACAGATCTAGAAAGAAATCTTCAAACCACTTGGATGGTGAGGAAGGTGCAGAACTGACAGAAAACATGCCCGGTGTAGAACTCAGACACCTTAGGGTGGAATGGTAAATAAGATGGCAAAGTACAATGAACCGTTCCAGACTAGCCTAAGCCTAAATGGGATCGAAGTTAACTTAGAAATAGACACAGGAAGCCCCTGGACGATGATGTCGCAGCAGGATTTCCATAAACTGGGACATCTAGCTGATGTAAAGCAAACAAATGTTTCCCTAAAAACATACACAGAGTCATCAGTACCAATCATCGGTGAGGCAATGGTAGAAGTCAAGTTTGATGCCAGCCAACCACCAAAGAAGTTGACACTTCTGGTAGTTGAGAAAGGTGTTGCGTTACTGGGCCGAGACTGGATGCAAGCGGCACCAGGAGGAATCTACAGATTCCTACAGAATTGCCTCAACCTTCAAACAAATGTTTCTAACAATCCAGAAACCGTGCATAAGATACAAACTACCCTACAAGACATGTTAGTGAAGCACAAGCAAGTGTTTGACTGTTCAAAAGTTGGTAAACTTGAAGGCTACCAGGCAAAGGTGCATCCACAAGACGATGGAGATAAAGCCAGGTTCTACAAAGCTGCACCAGTCCCATATGCAATGCGCCAGAAAATTGACGAAGCCATTGATGAGCTACAGGACCAAGGTGTGATTGAGCCGGTGAAGTTTGCTGATTACGCATGTCCCATTGTAGTGGTGAAGAAACCAAATGGTAAAGTCCGCATCTGTGGCAACTATAAGTTGACAGCAAATAAAGTTCTAAGGGTGGAACGGTACCCAATTCCTTCGCTCCAGGATATGCTCCAGGACTTAGGTGGAGGTAAACAGTTCAGCAAGCTTGACCTTTCACATGCATACCACCAGATAGAACTTGATGAACAAGCAAGGAAGTACACCACAGTAAATACACACAGAGGACTGTTTCAGTACACTAGGTTACCCTTTGGTATAGCCACAGCCCCTGCGCTCTTCCAAAGAGCAATGGAGTCACTCTTAGCCGACACACCAATGTGTCGCCCATACCTAGATGATATTATAGTTAGCGGGAAGACAGATGAAGAGCACATCGCCAACTTGCAAGCTGTACTGCATTGCCTAGAGAGTAATGGACTTCGACTGAAAAGGGAAAAGTGTGAGTTCATGATGGACTCTGTGGAGTTCCTTGGCCACAAGCTGGATCAGCATGGAGTTAGCCCACTCCCAGACAAGATAGAAGCCATAAAGAAGACTCCAAGACCACAGAACCAGAGTCAGCTGCAGGCATATCTAGGACTTCTGGGATACTATCGGAAGTTTATACCGAATTTGACCAAAGAGATAGCCCCACTAATAACACTGTTGAAGGCAGAGTATGCTTCAGTGCCAAAGAAGCGAGGCGACCGGAACAAAGCAGATCCAAACCTGAAGTGGGGATGAGACCAAGAAAGAGCCTTCCAGAAATCAAAGGAACTGGTTCAGAGTGACACAGTGTTGACACACTACGACCCCAGTAAGCCTTTGTTGTTGCAATGTGATGCAAGCCCCTATGGTCTAGGTGTAGTCCTCAGCCATGTAGGAACAGACGGTCTAGAGCAGCCCATTTCATTTGCATCGCGCACGCTCACCAGAAGTGAAGCAAATTACGCCCAATGTGAAAAGGAAGGACTCTCTGTGATTTTTGGTGTAAAGAAATTTCACAAGTACCTGTACGGAAGACGATTTACAATCGTCACAGACCACAAGCCGCTGTTAGGAATATTCGGTGACACCAAACCTGCAAGCCCCATGGCCTCAGCACGGTTAGCCAGGTGGCACATGATCCTCTCAGCCTATGACATCATACACAAGGAAGGCAAACAGCACCAGAATGCATATGCCCTTTCACGCCTACCCTTGGCAGATGATCAAACAGTGTGGTCGCACCAGAGTCTTGCAGAGATGGATGAGGAGCCTCCAGTTCAAATCAACATGCTGGATATTGACACAAGGCCAGTAGAAGCCGATGAAGTCAGAAGAATCACCAAGGATCCTGTTCTCCCAAGAGTGACAGCCTATGTGATGAATGGATGGCCAAACCCCAAGAACGTTCCACCAGAGCTCAAAGTCTTTGCGCAGAAGAAGGAAGAACTCTCGATTGAGGACGACATCATATTATGGGGACATGGAGTGGTCATTCCAGACAACAAGCAGATGAGACAAAGGATCCTTGATGAACTCCATGGGACTCATCCAGGCATAGTCAAGATGAAAGCACTTGCACGATCCTTTGTATGGTGGCCAGGCATTGACAAAAGTTTGGAAGAGAAGGTGAAGACCTGTACAACTTGTCAGGAGCACCAGCGAAGCCCACCACCTGCCCCTCTCCACCCATGGGAGTTCCCAGAACGACCCTGGAGTAGGATCCACATCGATTACGCCTACATCGATAACCAGAACGTGCTGATTGTTGTTGACGCCTACACCAAGTGGATTGAAGCTATTAGAGTAGCACACGCCACTGCAGCAGCTACAGTCACTGCCATGCGACGCCTATTTGCAACGTATGGTATTCCAGAAACAGTCGTAAGTGACAACGGCATCCAGTTTGTCTCTGAAGACTTTTCGAACTTCCTGTTCAACAACAATGTAGAACATGTTCAGACAACCCCGAAACACCCTTCCAGCAATGGCCTTGCGGAAAGGGCTGTGCAAACCTTGAAAAGTGGAGTGAAGAAAACCAGTGGAACATCATTGGAGATGCGCATCCAAGTATTCCTGATGACCTATCGGATAACTCCGCAAGGAACTACCATGAAAACACCAAGTGAACTAATGTTCAAAAGCAGAATCAGAAGTAGAATGGATCAGGTTCGTCCAAACCTGCACAAGTCCGTTCAGAAGCAGCAATCTGCAATGAAACAGGCGGCAGACAAGCGCTCAAAGATGAGACAGTTCAAGTTGAATGATACTGTCCTGGTGAAGAACTTTGCAGCCGGACCAACTTGGCTCATATGAATAGTAATCGAAACACTCAATGAAGTCATGTACGTGATAGAGTTACAGGATGGTAGAGGTACGCCGCCATGTGGATCACATTAGACTTTACACTCTATCGCATGAAAATGATCATGACAAGGAAGAAATGCCTGATCAGTACACCAATCTGCAACCAGAGATTCTGATTCGACAGTCACAGTATCCAAGCCAGACGACAGAGAATCCCAATATGGCACCTAGTACTAGCGAATCCTTAATTTCAAACACTGAACAGAGTAACGCTGATGCTACAGCCATGCCACAGCAGGTCCAAACAGAGTCTCTAAGTGATTCTGATGGAGCTGTCATGCCAAACATGCCAAATTCTCAGGACATGTCAGAAAGACGAATGTCCACCCGGAAATCAAAGACACCCTCAAAGTTAAGAGATTTCATTGTATATCATTAAATCTATACACGTTAGCAGCTAAAAAATAATTAAAAAAAAAAGGAAGAATTGAAAAAAAAGTTATTAACTTGATTGTAAATAGTTGTTGGATATACAGTAAAGAGAAACAATTATAGCCAAGTTAGAAGGCTTCTAGTTGGTATTGATACTAATTTGTAAAGAAAAGAGGTATGTTTTAAATTGGTAATTCAATTTGACAGTTGAATGATTTTTGTTAAAAAAAAGAGGGTGAAGAGATAAGAATGAAGTTCTATAGGTAGATAGAAATAGTGTTACCTCTAAATTTGATATGGATGAAAATAATGACAATCACAAGTGTGGTATTTTTTAAAGTTGTTTATTGGAAAAATATGAACAGCACATAATTCGCATTGTAGGGGAAGGCGGGGTAAGTTGTGACAGTTTTTGCTTTTTGCATGTTAGAATTGATATGATTAATAATCTTGTCGAAATAAGTACCTTGCCTTGAAATTTAATTCTTCTGAAATATTTTCCACCTATATATAACTTTCTATCCCCACACTGAAAGTCATCGTGACCTTTGAAAAAAAACGATGTCAAATGGCTCAAATTGCCCCATATATGGGGTAAGTTTGAGCCACCTTCTGGGGTAAGTTGAGCCACAAAAACTATGTACAAAATGTATGAGGGGAGAACCAGCACGTCAATTTTTTGTTCAAAGTCTTTTCACTTGCTAATTCTCTATAAATACTAACATCCTTTAAAAGGAAAAGAGCAGTCATGTAAATTTGCTCCTTTCAGCCAGCATTTCAATCGATTTTTATGGTTTGTTTGTTTTTTAAGATACATTACCATAGGATTTACCATGGCTCAACTTGCCCCATGCTGTTTGGCTCAACTTACCCCAGTCCGAACTAAGTGCAATAATTTTGTATCCACACATTTATTATGCATCCATCATATAAAAGACTATGACAAGAATGAAGATCCATATCTGGACTAATAATGTTGTTATCATGTCTTTATTATATTTAAAGACGTGTGTGTTCATAAAAAAAAAATTCACACTCTTTTTTACTTTTTTGGCTGAAATTCATATTTTTCCCTCTAAAAAACTACTTTTTGTTTCAAAGTTGAAAACAATGTGGTGGGGTTAGGGGTTATGCTATGGGTCATCAATACATGACACCACCACAATGTTTGACTCATTCATTATTGGCCTGGGGCTGGTGGCTCAACTTGCCCCTATGCTCAACTTACCCCGCCTTCCCCTATATAACTAGTCAGACTTAAATAAAACAATATGTCATAGATTTTAGCCGTCATATGATTTGTGAACATTGTATTTGGAGTAATTCACGGGACATTATTCATTGATGCAAACACATTTATGCAAACTAATTGAAAAGGTTAGTATGATACAGTTTTAAGGATTACATTATTATATTCTGTTTCATGTGATAATAGTCACACAGTTTATGCTAGTGAGCAATTAACAGATAACAAAATGAAGTAATATGCCACATGTAGCTATTTCTTTACAAAGTGAGATTTGGGATGAAGTATATTTAAAGGGGTTAGTTTCAAATAGCCATGTGTGTTTAATTGATTATGGTTAATTGTTGAGTAAGCAAAGTATTATGGCGAAGTTTAGCCTAGCATGCCTAGTTTAATATTACTGTTATCTGGTTACAAGTTATACAGTGTTACTTGTTTTATCTAGTGTTATACATGGGTAGTGAATGTATTACATTAGCCGATTGAAATGAAGCAGGATATGCTCCCAATTAAAAGGGGAGGAATGTGATGTATGGAAATGAAGACTAACAGCGTGTAAGCATGCGCGACAGAGAGCAAGATGGCGTAACATTAAATGACAGACACTACTCTACTTCGCTGTGCTATTATCTCATTATTATGTTTCCCTTTAAGAACCACAACACAAGAACATAACAGTTAGGATCTTTTTATTTTTACATCTTTTGTGACTAAGAAAAATGTGATAACACAAGAGTTCATAATTAAAGGGAAATAAAGTAACTAAGGCAATGAACATACAAGATTACAGAAGGACAATAATAATATATCATGGAAGCCCACTGCAGGTACATGTATGTAAAACAGTTCCTTTAATGATGCGGCAATCCTGGGTAAATAAAAGAAAGCTATATCATTATGTCTTTTAAAGATGTAATGATCAAAGTTATCATCATCATAATCATCACAATCATCGTCACCATCACAATCATCATCATCACCATAATCGTCATCCATATAACCTTTATCATCAGTGCCATCATCACCATCACCATCATCATCATCACCAAAAATTATCTTCATCATCATTACAATCATCATCATAATCATCATCACCACCACCATCATCATCATCATCATCATCATCACCATCATCATCATCACCATCATCATCATCATCATCACCATCATCATCATCATCATCATCACCACCACCATCATCATCATCATCATCACCACCATCACCACCACCACCACAATCATCATCATCATCATCACCATCATATTACCTGACATGACTGTTTCCAGTCTGCTGATGTTGTTTTTCAGACTTCGTTCCATCTGACCAAGATGGTGAAGTCTATCAGCCTCGCTGTCACTCAGTTCTTGAAGAAGCATGGTTTCTCTGCAGATTGGTAAAGAAACACAACGTAAATTATGGACTGCTGTGAATGGTAAAGTTACCAGTTACTGTATGCTTGAACATACACAAATCAACTATGGACTAAGAGGAGCGAACTGGCCAATGCTGTGTATGGCCCCTCAATGATGGTGTGTTATTATTAGCGAGTCTTGAAGGACAAGTCCACCCAAACAAAAACTTGATTTGAATAAAAAGAGAAAAATTCAACACGCATAACACTAAAAATTTCATCAAAATCGGATGTAAAATAAGAAAGTTATGACATTTCAAAATTTCGCTTCATTTCACAAAAACAGTTGTATGAACGAGCCAGCTATAAATCCAAATGAGAGAGTCGATGATGTCATTCACTCACTATTTCTTTTTTTTTTTATTGTTTTACAGTTTTTCAGAAAACTTTTATTAGCCAACAATTTCATTTCCATGGAGAAACTAAAATGTTTTTGAGAGAAATTTGCTTATTTTGCTACTAACATAATTATTGCAGCATATGACTGTATTGCATAGTGAATTAGTATGTTATAATTAAAGTACGCCTATATTACAAGACTACACTGGTCTTAATGATGCATTTTGGGTCAGAAACCTGGCTATATTTGAGTAGTTGAAGACATGAGATGGTGCCATTAAGGCCAATTATACATACATGTATTTGCTTTAAAACATCAGCTTGCCAATGTTATCAAGCTTATTTTTTTCACTACACCAATCCCAGGTTTGTTACTGTCCAATAAGTCTGGATTTTAGTGACCGTCAAATAGGAAATTATTTACTTCTTTTTTTTCCAACAACATACGCTTTTTATGGACCCCAAAAAACAATTTGTCAATGATATCATTGTAAATGGTGATTAAAGTCTCCCAAAATACTGAGGCAATATTTTGGTCTTGTGAATGTATTAAGCAGCTTCTTATAAACATTAAGGCGCAGAGAAAGGAAGGGTGTTATTAAGGAGATGGATGTCTTTATTGTAATGACTTCCTGTTTCAACAATCAAGCACACAGGGCTATAAACTGTCCCATTGTCTTTGCTTCATGGAACTTTTCA
This sequence comes from Lytechinus variegatus, assembly GCF_018143015.1. NCBI lineage: Eukaryota > Metazoa > Echinodermata > Echinoidea > Temnopleuroida > Toxopneustidae > Lytechinus > Lytechinus variegatus. The sequence continues at coordinate 22,687,000 of NC_054743.1, read as the reverse complement.
TTGACTAGACCTTGATTAAAATTATGAAGTGGCAAGTTGTTTAGAATGTTAAACTACACCCAAATAGTAGCATGAAAACTATGTTAGGGGCAAAATTTGTATTAAAGTATTCTTTGTAGATCTAAATGTATGAAGATGGCTATTTCATTCCAAAGCCAACATGAATGGTTTCTTTCTCAAGAAAAGCTTTGTGAAACACCATCATTCAGCATGGAGCAAACCTTCATTAAGAAATTACACAACACAACTGCAGTGTACTTGTATATGCAAAATATGTTCCAAGACTCATGTGTATGGATGCTAACAAATTATTCTTCTTTTTTTTTTTTAGAGATATGGCTTTTTCTGATGGATGTCTCTCTGCTACCAACATTATAGCTGACAGGGACTTGGACATGACAGTATTTAAAATCGATCTTGACTATCAAAAGCAATCAATGCCAACATTTTTCCTCTCGAGTGTCTAAATCTAATTATCTGACTCATACATGCATGATATGTCCTTATCTATATGAGAAAGCACAATACACATGCCAAATAGATGATAAATTATGATATCTATGGCTTTCCATAGTCAAGACTCGCTTGAATTTATGAAACATTTGAAAGCATGGGCCTAAAAATCAAATGGAGTACTTGAGGCTCCTTCCAACTTCAAATGTGTTGGAAAGGTTTTGTCTATGCCTTGGAGTTTTTCAAGCCAGAGCCAATTCTAGTTACAGAAAAGCCTGTCAATACACCACAAAGTAAGCCGAAGCCGATTCAAACTCTGGTTTAAAATTGCAGTTTAACTTTGGATAGCCACAGGTTCAATTCATCAGCTCAACTGACACTCGAATAATTCAAAACAATCAGGAAGTAGTAACTAAAAAGCTTTCTTCATTATCAACATATGACGAATGACCACAGCATTGGAAATATACAATGTCAACCATTTTTTGATATTTTTGGTTTCCAATTATATTAGCACAGTGCTAGACCAGGTTCCCTAACACAAAGAAAAGCAATTAATCAAACGCTTGTTTTTCATGATTGATTGTGCATTGTAGTCAATGCAATCAATCGTAGCAAAATCTTCTACGATCATTGCTAAGCTTTGTGTTATGGGCCCTAGATCTTAGAACATGGCCTTAGTGATTAAGCCAACTGATCAATGCACTTAAAAACAGTATCACATTGCAATTTTACCTTCTTTGGAGCAGGGCGTGGAGGTTTAAGAACCTTGATCTTATTTCCTCGGATGCAGGACTGGATTCCCTCTTCACTTTGGTAATTGCCTTGTCAATGGACTGTTTAAAAAAAGGGGGAAATATCTCAATTACAAGTAAGTTACAAAATACATGAACATCCATAAAGCAGACTTCTATTTCAATTTTCTCAATCTTTGACATATCCAGGGGAGTTGTATTACAACTCAACCATATCAATACCATCATTGTTTTTAATTTCATTTTCTAATAAAGATGCACCAGCAGAAGTCAATCAACTTAGAGAGCTCAAAATGCACCAAACAATAAATACAAAAAGATAACAATCAGTTTATCTCATAGAGCTTTGAAATGAAGTCAAGAAGTGTCTTGCTAATGATTTAAAATGTAGAATGCTATTTAATCCTTACATCTGATTGGCTAAAACAAATTTTGCAGCTGAAAATCACAAACTGCTTCATGAAATGCTTCCTAGGAGTAAATTATCCAAGAATGTCTACTTACCACATTAGAGTAATACAATTTCTTGAGGACATCCTTTGCTATATCAAATGCCGGCTTCAAAAGGTCTTGTACGTTGGCATTCTGTAATAGGAAAAAAAATCGATACCACTCAAGTAACTTGAAGGATATGTCATCAATATAAAAAAAATCTGCAATAATCTATACACAATGGCAAATCCCATTTTTTCTGTACAAGAAGAAATTTCTTTCCAACAAGGCTTGCAGTACAATTGATTTCCAGAATGCAGGAAGTATGTAAAGTATCAGTTCTTAAGATCCGAGCTGTAAACGTAGTCTTGATGATAACCTCAATCTGCTTTAAGATGGATCAGTTGAAGAGGTTCAATTTATAGTCAGGATTCTTGAAAGAAAATATACTTACTAATGAATATTGAGTTCATTTGATTTGGAGAAATGAGCTGGTATTTCATTTACTTGAATCATAAGCATTATTCAACATCTTGTACGGCATTTCTAAAAGAATCAATTTCTGTTGCTGACTCAGGATCCTTCAAAGGAATGTTGCATCCTGGGTCCTGTGACACAACGGTTAGCAATTGATCGCACACTTGATTTTCAGGATTGATTGTACATTGTAGTCTATGCAATCAATCATAGAAAATGTTCCATGATCATTGCTAATCTTTGTGTTACAGGCCCCTGACGACACTAGTGTTTTGATTCACCGATTTTCTATAAAAGCCATAACCGTGAATATTTATATTTTACTCAAACCAGAGAATTCATCACACTCCACACAGAGTTAAAGTAGGAAAGTTGGTAAACGCAGGATTTGACAAAGCTCTGGTACCATTTTAATCCTACCTGGTCTCCTATTGATATGATTTGATGTCCTTTATGCTCTCCCGTCAAGCCACAGTACGCACAGATCGGCTTGTCGTCATCTTTACAGTAGAACTCTCTGGGCATGTTGTCATGCTCTTCACATCCATACACTCCTCTGTTAATAAAAAAGGAGAGGAATTTATCATTTTTTACTCATAAAATGCATATTGGACCACATAATGTCAGTCCACTGTTAATGTAAATTGCATGAATACAAAGGCTTACAGTAATCCTTTCTTATTGTGTGAGCTAATTAAAATGGGTCAATTTATCATGGATGTAGCTCGATATATTGGCATTCTGTTAGTATCCATCAAGTACATACATGATTATAAATGTCAACTTAAGGAAGAGGAAACATTTCTTTAAATGACCAAAGTGGGCATCACATAAGTAAACAAATAAATATATGAAGAAACAAATATAACACTGAAATAAACCATAAATACACACAATAAATATATAAGCTAGGGTTTACATAAAAATGAATAAATTACTAATTAAATATACAAAAATATGCACATCTAAATTCATGATCAATTACTTAATCCATTTTCTGATCAAATAAATGAATGTATGTACCAATGGAAAGGACAGAAGTCAAGATTATAATACTAGTTTGGCTCCAGGCTGATTAGGCTCCCTTTTGGGATGACAACCCTAGTTAGCATTCATACAGGCTGTGAAGGGGTAGTCCTGTTTAAGATCCAGGAGCCAAAGGCTCTGGTCCCTGGTTATAATTGGTCTGGGCTGACTACCCATTCAATCTTTTTCTTACTGTCTTAGTAAATAAAGGCCACTTTCCATCATGACATCAGCCCCCCCCAAAAAAAAAAAAAAAAATAATAAATAAATAAATTTAAAAAAATAAAACAACAAAAAACAATAAATTTCAAAAAATGAATAAATAAATAAATAAGTAAATAAATAAATACAGATAAATAAACAAAATGTATTAATTACTTAATTCTAGATAAATAAACAAATAAATATATTTTATTGAAATAATTACATCTGTATCTGGATCCTGTGATGAGGGTTCTTGCTCTTTGAGTTGTTCTTGTGTAGCTTGCTCCAGCATTTATCACAGAGCTCCTCGTCACACTGCTCACATTGACAGGAAGCAGATTCCTGGCTGCATTCTTCACAAAGGGCTCGGCCTCCTAAAGAGAAACAGGTAGAGAAGAGGGAGATATTATTTTATACTGAAAGGCATTTTGAAAGTTTTCAAAGAAGTTTTTTTTGTATCTGTGGTTTCACTAACGGCCGTAACAGGGTCTCGTTATTGAAAAATTACACAAATAAACTTAAAAGGGATGGTCCGGGCTTAAAGTATGTGTAGCCTAATAAATAGAGTAGAATTCACTAAGCCCACCTAATGAATATTCATGACGACTGTTTTCACAAAATATCGCTAAACTTTAAACTTCAATAACTTTATTATATGTTATCTGATTTTGATGAAATTTTCGCCATTTTGCTCAGTGAATTCTATTCTATAATTAAGATATATTTTCAGCCCGAACCATCCCTTTAAATCCAGTTTCTCCTCCTCCTCCTCTCCTCTTTCACTGACAAAAACGGCTCATTCCTTCTTCTCCTTTTCCCTTGTCTTGTTCATCCTTTTCATATACGAGTCATATCAAATAGAATATCAAGGAATATTGGTGTCATCAGCAAACTGCGCCATTTCTTGCCACAGTATATTTTGATTTTACTGTACAACTCGATGATTTTGCCTTATTTAATGTATTGTAACACTGTCTGGGCGAACACATATCCCACCAGGCTCATTGGGTTGTTCAAATTGCAAAAGAAGATTGTTAGAATATGTTGCATGTCTGATTTTAATGCTCCCTCAAAACCACTTTTTAAAAAACTTAATTTTCTGAATGTATATCAATTGAATCAATATTGTGTAGCATTAATGGTTTTTAAACATAAACAAAATAAAGTGCCGTGTAATCTTGCCTCAATGATCAAAAGTAAAATATTGATGCACAGTTATAACACCAGAAATCCTGAAAATTATTATGTTGAAGAATGTAAAAATGCAGCATCTTCCTTTTCTTTTAAATTCAAAGGACCTTGCATTTGGAATTCTCTTCCCCGTAATATCAAACAAATCTCATACTTAAATTCTTTTAAATCCAAGTTGAAAAACTTTCTTTTCAACCATCAAACATCTTAATTTAATTTATCCCATCATATTTCCATTTCCTAATTATTATATGTTTATTTTATCAGTACAAGTCTTGAATTTTATATTTTACGGTCCATAGGGACTGCCTCGACAGAACATTTGATTTGTTCTTTTGCAGTTTCCCATTTCATGTTCATTTTTTATACATGTACTGTAATTATCCCTATACAATCTTAGCCCTTTTTAAAATCTATCTTGCATCTTGCTATGTGTCTTTGTTTCCTTGTTTTTTATGTTTTTTTGTATGATCAATGTATTTTAATGGACGTGAATAAATAAATTAAAAAAAAAAAAAAAAAATTTTCTTACTTTTTCCCTTCCCTTATCCTCCCAAACCTCCCCTCCCTCCCTCTCCGTTTTTCTCTTCCTTCTTTCTCTCCCTCATCTCCTCTTCAAAATAAATCCGCCGTACTTTGGCAAAAGGAAGCAAGTTACAAAAGTATCATTTGTTCTAAATGAGCAATGTGTGTTCATCATTTACATAGCCATCAATGTAATTTTACAGCATATTTTCTCCAATATCTTTACATAGAACAATTGTCTTCCCCAAATTTTCCCTGAACGTGCAACACACAAAGGATGTTTCAGAAACAATAACTTAAATTTGATTGATGTGTCTCTTGCTTCCATTTGCCAAAGTTGGGCAGAAATGCACAGAAGAATGAAGTGTACAAAGAGGAGGTACCTTTCAGTGCCTTTCCCTGAAACTTTTTCTCTTGTCTGGTCTGGAACTCAACCTTGTGTGCACTTGAAACAAGAAGAATGAGTAAGTTAAAAGAAAGTATCAAAAGAGAAAATAAGATGTAGCTGGTAAAAAATATGAAATAATGAGCGAGGCAAGGCATAACATACTTTGACAAACAAGGTACACATATTCTATGCATTATACTGCCATTGGAACCATTGTATTGATTTACCTCTTGCCCATTGATATTTGGAAAAGAGTTTGACTACTAATCTTCTACTACCATCCGCTGAATGACTGAGGAAATGCTTGCTTAACCCTATCTAGGCCGGGGGGGGGGGCCTCGGAGGCCCCCCCCTCAACGAATCGCGCGATATTTTCGCCGTGCAAAATTTTTTGACTGCGCCGCTCGCTGAGTTTTTACATTCAAGTCTTGCGCAACTTTTGAGACCAATTTTGCGTCACCCGGGTACGTGGTTTCGAAATTACCCAACATTATGTAAGTGCATGTCAGACCAAAAATTGCTCAAAAACGTGATTTCCTGTACAAAGTCAATGCAAATTGTGTTTTCAACCAAAATTCATAAATGTATGATTATTTTTAGTTTTGCTGGTCTAAATGTATTCATTTTATGCTTTTTATGATCACAGAAGAGTCCCCAACAAATTTCATTGAAAAAACAATGAAAAACAAAAGGTCAAAAAACAAAGAAATACTTAAGAAATTGCAAAAAACAATACATAAGAAAATGATTTGATATCACAATTTTTTTCATGTACTCTTGCTTAGGACTCCACAAAGAGTTTCTATACCAAAAATTAGTACATTTGGAGCTTTATTTAGGGAGTTAGAGGAAAAAGTATGATTTTGCATACTAATTACGCATAAATTAGCATAATCACTTCATAGCGTTTCGCATGAAATAAATTACTATACAATCTTGTAGATTATGTCCCAGGCAACCCATGAGCCAATTTTCGGCGCGATCGCGCGGTCGACGGCCGAGATCTTGGGGGGCCCGGGAGGCCCCCCCCCCCCGGCCATAGGAACTTCCAAAATACCCCTGCCTAGATAGGGTTATAGAGAATTGAATATTCATCATGGTTTGCAAAAATAGCACACAAAACTGAACACACAATAAAGCCAAGACCAATGTACATCCCCATTAAAATCAAAGTTTCTTCCTACATTTTTGTTGATTGAGTAAGAAATACATCACGTAACACTGGTAATTCCCGTCATTCACTCAAAATATATTTGCGATGGACTTAGGCATCATAATTGATAAAGAATACCCAAAACTAGAGTACTCACAAGAAATCTGGTGTTTTGTTGTTGTACGTCCAAGCTGCTTGACCCAATGCATAGAAATCAGGTGGTAGTTCCTTGAAGCTGACCTCGCCCGCTGGTAAAGGAGTGGATACCTGGAGAGAGGATGAAGGCGCAATGTCAGAGGAATGGAATAATCATAATAATAGCAATAACCATTATTTACCCAAGATGGCCAATTAAAACAATCATCTCATTTTACACGCAGCCCAGCATAACATAATATGTTATTATCAACATTCTAAAATACCGTCCAAATCTCTGGAAGTTAATAGTCAAATCATTATTTTGCTCTCTGCAATATGCAGGGGTGTGAGTGGCCACAAATAAAAAGATCTGAAAAAGTCTGAAATGGAAATAGTTCCCATACTTTATGTACAGAGGAAAGCCAAATATAAGTTGAAATTAAGTTGAAATTAAGCTGAAATTCAAAACAAAACAAAATCTGAAATCAGCTAAAAATCTGAACTCTCACACCCCTGAATGTGAAATATTGGGCTGCTGCCTTATATTCATAGTTGATACTACCAACCATAGAGCAATATTTTACTACAGGAATCCAATGTAAATCAAAGTTAAAAATCAATGAAGCAAATTGTTTTCTATTAGGATCAAAGTGTGTTAGTGGTTCATGCAATGGAATCTATCTATAGGCATTATTTTGTTTACTCACTTTTAACAATGACCTTAACACAAGAGAGCAAGTTCTGGTGATGGGGGGTCACCTTTACTATGGAAAGTGATACTAACCTTACACTGTGGACAGACCAGTTCATGCTTTAGGTATTTGTAGATCCTGGCAAGGCAAGCCTGACAAAACGTATGTCCACACTTCAGAATCAGGGGCTGAAAGCTCCCACCTGAAGAGACAATCCAAAAACATCAAACAAAACTCAAAATTAAAATAAAAAGAAAAAAAAATTATGGTAAAAAAATTAAACAACTTGAATGAATTCATTTTTTTCCTGGGAGGGGGGGGGCAACATTAAAAATCAACATCCAAAAAATTTACAATTGCAGAGATACAAAATAAAAATACTGAGCCACCTCCTGTAAAAAAAAAAATGAGCAACATAAGTTAACCCCCTAATGGTGGCTGCACAATCGCGGTCCATCTGTGTATGAGGAAAATTTTTTAAATATAAAAAAATTTAAAAACTCCTCGAAAGAGAGGGCTGCCAGTTGTCTAATAGTACTCAATCTGCTACGGCTATGAGTGCAGTGACAGTCTTGCAGGTGAGACAAAAATCAGGGTGCTACATAAGTACTTGCCCGATTGCCCGGGGCAAGTGTTTTGAAAAAAAGGCCAAAACTACTTGCCCGGATTGGGCAAGCAAAATTCTCACAGTAGAATGACCGAAATGAGGGTCGATATTATATTGACCCTGATTTTGGTCATCGCAAGCAAGAGAAAATCACTCTGGAAAAAAGAAATGCAATAACGAGAGAAAAAGGCTGATGGTTTATAAAACTGTAAAACTTTCTTTTAAGGATTTTTTTGGGGGGCAAGTGAAATAGATTTGTGGGCAATTATTATATTCCAACTTATTAAAAATTTACCGGCCCGACATGTACATGTAGCACCCTTCAAAATGATATAAATATCATCACAGAGTCGAGTCCTCAAATCAAGGCTAAGCCGATTGCACGAAGGGGTCTTTCCAAAGACCGTCTTTCGTGTCGCCCATTATGATGTTCATTCTAACCTTGTTCTCTGTTACTCCTACTCCCAGCTCCTCCTTGTGTGGTGAAATAAGGTTGGCAATGTTTGGCTTATTTTCTTTTGGACAAATGCTTGATTTTTTTACACTTTCAGACACCATTACAGCTATTCATCATATAATTTATCTCTTAAGTAAATTTGATTCTTTAAAGTATTTTTCTTAATGAAAAATAGAGATTGAAAATCTACAATTGTCTAGCCATATTATTACTTTCCACCAATAGAGGGCGTACACAAAAATATGCCCAATTTTTTTAGCGCTCTGGTGAATACAAAAATTGCCCCCAACTAGGCCTAGTTACTATTAATGAAAAATAAATTGCAACTGTATTGAAATTAGTATTTTTTGTCACAAAAGTGATATTTCAATGATTTTTTTTTTTTAATTGTGTGCGGTGTACAGCATTGACATACCCATAATCCTACGCCTAAGTACCTGTGACTGTAGATTCCCCACAGGCAGGATGGTAATGAACCCTTTTGATGCACCATGTCTGACATCTAACATACTACGTAGAACGCGTTTCAATAAATTGTCGATTAAAAAAGTAAACAAAATCAAAATCATCGTTTATGCCATTATGGAATATCAGTAGAGGCGCTGGTCAGAAATTTGGGATCGTCCCAGTTTACAGGGACCGTCTCAGTTTATAAGGATTTCTTCACACAAGAAATCTAGGAATGTTCATTCACCTGTCAAGTGCCGACACCAATCAAGTGTGGTAGTCAATGTAAACATAACAGGTTTCATAACAAGATTATTGGAAGACGGTAAGTCATGAAAAATAGACGGTGAACTGGGGGGAATTGAGGTCACTGAATCTATTTTTAGCTATCTCAATTTCCGTAATTGCTGTCTTTGTCCCGTAGGGGGAATTAAAAAAAAAACGTCCCCATATGGCATAAACAAGGACAGTCTCAATTTATCAAGACATGATTTGTCTTGGTTTATGAGGATATCCTTGTTTTCTGGGACAATCCCAATTTTTGGACCAGCGCCTCTAGTAGTACTGAATATGGTTTCATGACTGATGAAATTGTATGAAAATTGATTTTAAATAAATAAAGGTAGATAACAACATTATTTGTTTATCATAAATTTCAGAAACATCCCACATACAGCGCATCATAGAAGATGGGCGACACGAAAGACGGTCCTGGGTCGGAAACACCCTTTCGACTCGACGTGCAATCGACCCCTGGAATTGGCCCTGGCCTGAACACATATCTACACAGAGCGACAGAGCTGCGGGGGAGCTCCGCGCTCCCCGTACCTTGCGGCGCGGTGATAGGACGAAAGCGGTGAAGTCCATACATTACCTTGCACATGGGGTCCGGCATAATTTCGACGGCAATTCGGGCATTTTGGAGCTCGATACATTGTGTCAAAATGTAAGGGTCTTTATATAAGCTACTGATTTAGCTTAGATGTTGCCTCATACAGATATAGTCCGCATTAAAGCCCACCGTTTGGTCAACGAATATGGTTAAAAGCAACGACTCGACGATAAAACTATTGGACTAATCACGTTGACGAAAATTTGACAGCAGTGTAGATGTATGGGACGCGAAGGGGGGGGGGGCCGGGGGGCGATTAAGTACTCGGGTGTATACTGTATTTTCCAAATGAAATGCCATGAAAATGGCTTCAATTTCAACCAGTGTTTCAACAGATCCAAAACAAATTTCCCGAAACTGAATCCCAATTCAGAATATTTGTTGAAGTCTTCAACAAATATCCTGAATAAATTCATTTGGGAAACGGATATTAGTGCTGAGGGTGAGGGATGAATGAATGAGGGGGTCATCATTTTGAGAAAAATACCTATCGAGTCCAGGCTAAGATTTTGAAGAACCCCGGTATTATTCACGAAACTGTTTTCTTAGATCCCATTATTCCTACACGGAGAAAAGGGGGTTGGGGACAGGAGTCGTCAAAGCACGTAGGCCTAATTTTTTTTCAAAGCTCTATCTTGTTTGAGTTGTTTATTTGTCTCCATGTTTTTTTTTCCTTTATAGGGCATGTACGGTACGTAGCGTGCACCCCTTGAATTTCTAATATTTAGTCTAAAGAGAGTCTATAGGTCGTCATCCTAAAACGCTGGACCTATAGAGCCTATTATACAGGACATTTATAAATCTACTTTTTCTTCTTAGAGGGGGAATACATTTAACAAAAATGATATGAACGATAGAAAATATAACATTAATAATAATGATGATGATTATGATGATAATAATGATGACGCCATGAAGATTTCATTTCATTTATTTCTGCATTCACATTAGTATCAGAATAGATAAATGTAATAATAGTAGTATAGTTAAATATTGTAAATATATCAACAAGATGTATTATACATTTTTCAAAACAAGATTATTAAAAGGGGTGCTGGAGACCGCCATGATAATGAGTGACGATCTCACGATGGTGATGATGATGATGCCCGGAGGGGCCACTTACATTGACGAGTGGATACCATGCGCGACCAAAAAAACACGTAAAAAGGATGTCTTTTTCACGATAGGGCACGTTACGTACGTAACGTGATAAGGGTGTCAAAAGCACAAAAATAATGAAAAAAGGGTATCTATTTCGCTAGGAAAATTACGTGTTTAGGGTCGAATTTGCGGGGATGATAAAACAAAATTAAAATGTTTTATAAAGGATATGTCCTTTTTGCCCCAACACTTCGTGTTTAGAGTCCGATTTGCGCGAGGTGTAGAAGATGGGGTCGTACTAAACCAAATAAGGTAAACCCGACGACCGAAGGACCCGTAACAATAAAACATTCCTGTACTTGTTTAGGGGTTCATTTCAGGGAATATTTGCCAAGAGTATATCGTTTTGTTTCCAATACTTGTTAAGGGTAGGGTTTCACACGCCAATACTTGTTAAGGGGTGCATTTTCAGAATATGGAAATTACGTGTTTAGGGTGCTTTTCGAGACCCCATGGTCGCGCATGGTATCCACTTGTGAATGGAAGTGCCCCCCCCCCCCGGGTAATGATGATGATAGCGTGTGCCCGCGCCAATGAATGGGAAGTATTAGAAAAAGTAATTCCCTCACTATTTAATGTGATACAAAATTTCGTTCAAGATGATTAAATTGGCCACCAGTCTTCAGGTGAATATAAACCAATTACTTTTCCTCGCGATTCCAGGTTTTATCATTTTATCAAGATCCGAAAAAAAATCCTGACTTTTGATGCCGTATATATATTGTGTTTTATTGTTCAGATATGGGCAAAAACAAAAGGAGAGATGAAAAAAAAAAATCTAGAGGCACTTCAGTGATTGAAAAGTCATAGGGAGTCGAGGCTCTCCCGTGACTCTAGGGGGCGCAGAAACGGAAAACGGTGTGCAAAAAAGTAAAATTACCATCTGATTATGAATTTTACATGGTCAGCCCTCCCTCACATTCGACTCACTCACCCCCCCCCCTTCAAAACCGTCGGAGGCCCCTGCAGTGCTCGATAACTGAAAGTATCAGCCTGCCATAGATTTTTTTACTCTCAATGTGCCATTCACTGTAGAGTGTAATTTTTTTCAAAGACTGAGTTTATATTTATTTGTTTCATTTATTAAAAAAGGGAGGAATCATTCCTGAGACAATGTTAAATCTCTTGACCATTATGCTATATAAACTAAACGATGTTCATGGCACGTTAAGACGTTGATTACGTTGAGTAGGCACGGAAAATTTGTGCACCAGCAAATTGTTGCAGTGGCGTAGCTAGGATTTTTTTCCCGGGGGGCACTGGGGGGTCCTTGCTTTTTCAGGGGGGGCACCGGCCATTTTTCCGGTGTGTGTGTATGTGTCCACAAGGGCGGATCCGACTTTCGCCAATAGGGGACGGGGCCCGAAATTATCTTCACCTATATCAGTCACTTCTTAGTTTTATTCTTATAAAACAACATAAACATAAAATAATCTCATAAGCCTTATAAAAAGTGCGATCGCGAAGCGCGAGCGATTTTTTTTTAACTTTAATGTATTTTTTCCTGAAAATTTAATTTTCTGCGCAATGTTATGTGTGATCCTGAACAAGATTCGTATGTACCCCCAAGCGCGAACAGAAAATTTTTATCAACTGTTCTAGCATTATCGAAAAGGGACCTGTTAAGGACTGCTTACAGTTACCCACGAAGACGGTATATATTTCAATAATGCGAGCGCGAAGCGAGAGAAAATTTTTTGAAATTCCGACCTAAAAAAATGGTCATTCTAAGCACTTTTTGTATTAATTAATGGGATAGGTATGTAACTAAATAATTGATGCGAGCGCGAAGTGCGAGAGCTAGAAGAAAATTGAGATTTTAGACCTAAAAGTGGGACACTCTGTTCATATTTCGTAAGTCATAAATAGGATATAGTCAATTGGGTATCATTAATAATGCGATCGTGAAGCGTGATATTCTGATGTAAAACTGGATTAAGTACATTTTGAATAAAGAACATGCAGGCTATCGCGCATGTTTTAGATTTAGAATCTGGGCATTCTGAATACATTTATTTAATTGAACATTATGGAATACACGTAGACAATATGAACTTGGCAAATCAAACAATGTGACCACGCAGCGTGAACTTAAAATGCTGATATGTAGACCATAAAACGAACATTTTACAGAGCACTTAAATTTGTAAATGAAAAAAAAATAATGAAAGCTCGATGTCCGAGCTAAAATATGTTTTGCATATTGACTTCAAAACTTGCTTCACATCAGTCTATTGAGCAAGATATGAATACCATCGAACAGGAAATTATGGCGCGAAGCGCCAGAAAAAAATTTATATAGTAACATGAAAAGATTTTTTTTTAATTGCAAGTCCTCTTATGTCATTCACTCGTCTTCCTCTTCTTTTTTCTTCTGTCTTTCTTCTTCTTTTCCTTTTTCTTTCTTCTTTCTCCCTTTTTTTTGCTCTGCCAATTTTTCTGGGGGGGGGGGGCACCTGGGGGGGGGCACACCAAATCTCAGGGGGGGGGGCACGTGCCCCCCCCCCAGGCCCCCCGTAGCTACGCCACTGAATTGTTGAACTCTATTTCAGACTAAAAAATACCAAAGAGATGACTTAAAAAAAATTGTGAAGTAACAATTTTTTTTATTGTAAGCATTTTTTCTTATTTCGCTATGAGCATGGTGAAAAACCTCCGCAACCCAAATTTGGCTGGAATCGGTACATTTAGGGCCCGAGACATGAACTCATGAATAGAAAATATACCCAATTTTACCTGGTTCATATAAATTCCAGTTTTTAATATTAATTTATACATATTCCGAATTTCATCATAAATCATTATAATAAGCCCTTGATACTGTTGTCAAACAATAAATCATTCAAGTAAACGAATGAATTGCTAATGCAGTCAAAATCGAATAAAAAATAACAAAATTAACGGCATTTAGTGCAAAATGAGACTCTGAACATGGATACAGTCTGTTGAACAAACTGAGGTTATAATTATAATCTCATTTTAAGAACTTCATTCTATTTTACTTATTCATTTTCACTGTTTAGATCTTTTATTTATTCATTATTTTCGACAAAGAATTAACGAAAGCATAGGTTAACACCCCGTATTGAATGTCTCCGAGTTATATACGACTCGGTGTGGGCACGACCGTGCACACTGGCGTAAATCCCGGGGGGGGGGAATGGGGGATATATCCCCCCACACTTTTCGAGGAGGGGGGGATGGCCTGTACAAACATCCCCCTCCCACTTTTTACGGAAGAAATGAAAAAAAATCACAAGAGATAATTGTTTTGTTGGTGAAAATTCTTCCTAAAATACCGCTTAACAAATAAAACAATAGGCCTAACATTGGATCATAAAATGCAAATAAAGAGCCAGTTCACCATTTGCAAAGGAAATACTTTTGTCCTAACATTGAAGATAAACCCCCGTTTCTTCCAATTCATCAGTGTTGGGGTTTTTTGGGGGACGGATTAAGATGGAATGTCAAAACATTTTGAATGTAATCTTTAATAAAACCATTAAACCATCATGGGGTAAAAAAGATAACAATATCGGAGGAGTATTTGCCATATGGACATACAGTGGCGTAACTACCGGGGGCATGGGGGGAACATGCCCCCCACCCCCCCCCCCCCCAAAAAAAAAAAAAAAAAAAAAACGGGGAGGAGAAATGAGGGAGAAAGGAAGAGAAACGTAGTGGGAAAGAAGAAAATATAATTCATTATGTTATATTATAATTATTTATGTTACATTACATAAGAAACATGTTTATCATAACTTTATGAAACATAATTTGCCCAGGGCCTACGTCTTCATTGTTCCTGGTGCTCGCATTGTCTGTTTAACAAGATATGTAATCCTGTTGTACTAAAACATCACGTTTTCAAGTCAATATAAACCAAATATATTTCCTTGCACTTGAGTTATCATATATTGACATATGCTTCTTTTACATGACTCAAAAAGTGATTGCCCCATGTTAAGGTCTCCGTATATAAACATTTCCTGTCCGTGATTACGTTCGCATTAGTGGATTGGTGAGATATGTCTGCTCTTCGTGAATTCCAAAAAATCAGTCCTTAAAAATGTCCCTTCTGATCTGAATATGAAAAATTTTCAGCTCGCGCTCGCATCATTTGGTTAGTGAAATACCTATATGGTCCTAGTTAATTCCTACAAAGAAACCTTAGAATGCCACACTTCAGGTCTGAATTATCTAAATTTTCAGCTCGCGCTTCGCGCTCGCAATATTTGATTGGTGAGATGCGTATGATAATCATGATTGCAATGACTACAAAGAGTGTTTCATGTGTTCAGATGTAATTCTAATAAAATCAGCAAGCGCTTGGCACTAGATGGTGAGATATGCATACTCTTAATGGATTCCTAAAATACATTCCTTAAAATCTCGCTGTTTGTGGTCAAAATGTACGAAAATTTCAGCTCGCGCTTCGCGCTCGCATTGTTTAGCAAGACAGGTACCTTTCATGATTACATAAATTTGATTATAATGTCCCTTTTTAGGTGTGAATATAAAAAAAAATCAGCTCGCGCTTCGCGCGCTCACTCAGTGATAAAAAAAATTGCTGGTGCCCCCACAATGCCGTGACCCACGGAACGCCAGTGTGGACATATCAATGACAATTCCTTGCATATCTAAAAACATGATTGCAAAACAAATGCCAAAATATTTCAGTCATCACCCCCCCCCCTCAACACGGATTTACGCCAGTGACCGTGCATGTAGCCCATAATACTAATTCTAATAATTGTGTCAAATACCTGCATGCTTTTCATTAATCCATGAAAATATGTGGTAAACATGAAGAGTAATCATTCTTTAATAGTGCTGAATATGCGACCAAAATATTGTAAATTTCAAAAGAATATATGCAACAATGAATAGATGAATTGCTCGACGCGGATCGATGAAAAGAGAGAGAGATAAAGAGGTGGAGAAAGAGGAAATTGTGGAGGTAAAAGAAGAGAGAAAAATGAGAAAAAAGAGAGTGGGATAAAATGGGGAAATTATTGAAAAATATTTGCAAGCGATCAATTCAATCTTTATTACGATCACGAAGATAGGAAGACACATCATTACAAACTGTGATTAAATATCTATCAGCAAGAAATGAAGCGACGATGAACTGCATATACGCGAGATTTAAATACATCTTTCGACGAAGGGATTTCAATCAACTTTTGTTAAACCACGTGTACACAGGAGAGTGGATCTGCCTGCATGCTCTAGCCCGATATGATTATGTAGACCTACCTATAATTATGTGAAACGGATTGCAAATGCAAGTTTATCTGGATGGATCACAATTATAGGCCCTATCTTGAAAAGCACCACAGCCATGAAAGCCGATTTTGCTTTTGATTGAAATTTCTGATAGAGACTTACATGCCCCAATAATTGCAGAACGTAATTAGATTTCTTTTAATGACCAATAGGCCTACATGTAGAGCATTAGAGCACTGAATCTGCAGTGACGGTATACCAGAAGAAGCATATCATTACGGTCTTCATCATCAAGGTCATCAGCATTTATCATCATTATCTTGATAGACTTCCGAACATAGGCACTGCATGTCGATTTGTCTTTTCAGAAAATATAAGAAAGTCACAGCATAGCGATTTGTTCTTTATTTGGGATATTAAGGCAATGTCGTTGTTGAAAGGAAATCTCTGCGTCATCGGAGCTTATACAATAGGCCTAATTAGCTTTTTTATTGCATCAGCAAAATGTGATATGTTTGTTAATACGATGGAGGGAGAAGGAGTTGAACTTCATTTTCCATATCCATGCAACAGTCCGTTTACATTGCAGTATGGAAATCGACGTCCGTTTTACAGGTCGGAGGACCCAGGCTCACTCGCACTGCATCCGGATCAGTCAGGAAGATTCACAGTTGAGAATAGGATCGAAGGAAAGCTGTGTTTTCTCCTGTTAGGTGTATACCCAGTTAAGAGGGGTGATGGAGGAACTTACATTCTCTTGACCGTCTCCGCAGACTACATCACGAGAATAGGTCTCACGATCGACTATGTTCCTGGGATTGCCCATTGTAGATTCGGTGGTACCCATTACGATGCGGGGAATTGGGAAAGGTTGCATTGCAAAGCTCAAGTTGGGACTATGCTTGGACAGATCCAGTGTTACCAAGGAGGTATAGGGATGCCACCTCTGGAAGCCCCGACAGAAAATGATCACATCATAAAACAGAATATTCTTGTACAACGGAACCATCATCTTGTATACTGTTGCTCGTCCCAGTTGTCTTACTCCAAAGAGAGATGTGATTGCAAAGATTTTGTTTGGGACCCTTTTGCCAGAGACAAGGTGAAGTCCCCCGGAGACCCTTGTGCAGTATCTACTCCTGCTCAAACATTCACGTCCAATTCCTTCCGTCAAATGCAATCCGCAACGGTAGAGAGTAGGCCTAGGCAGAGCACCGTTCTTGTAACATACATGACTACCAGTAGAGTAGGAAAACCAACAAAAAAGATAAGATATCGTGCATTCACATTAGTGCTGATAGTCATGTTCATTGCAGTGCTAGCAACGTTTCTTGCTTACTCATGTTGGATTACACGGCTTAAGCCAAAGTTGACTTATTCTTCCTTATAGAAGGTTCTGTTGGAGTAGGCTCATGTTACAGGATCTATAGGCCTACATCCAAATGCAAATTACAAGAAACTAGTGGGGGAGTCGTTGTCTAGTATATAGTTATGACTTTTTTCCGGCAATCTGAAGGATGTTGGTTCCATTTCAAACCATGGCGTGTTTTCCTTCAGCAAGAAATCTACCCACATTTTGATGTACTCAACCCAGGTGAGGTAATGGGTAGGGGAAGGCGGGATAAGTTGAGCATAGGGGCAAGTTGAGCAACCAGCCCCAGGCCAATAATGAATGAGTCAGACATTGTGGTGGTGTCATGTATTGATGACCCATAGCATAACCCCTAACCCCACCACATTGTTGTCAACTTTGAAACAAAAAGTATTTTTTTAGAGGGAAAAATATGAATTTCAGCCAAAAAAGTAAAAAAGAGTGTGAAATAGGTAAGTGCTTTATAAACACACATGTCTTTAAATATAATAAAGACATGATAACAACATTATTAGTCAAGGTATGGATCTTCATTCTTGTCATAGTCTTTTATATGATGGATGCATAATAAATGTGTGGATATAAAATTATCGCACTAAGTTCGGACTGGGGTAAGTTGAGCCAAACAGCATGGGGCAAGTTGAGCCATGGTAATTCCTATGGTAATGTATCTTAAAAAACAAACAAACCATAAAAATCGATTGAAATGCTGGCTGAAAGGAGCAAATTTACATGACTGCTCTTTTCCTTTTAAAGGATGTTAGTATTTATAGAGAATTAGCAAGTGAAGACTTTAAACAAAAAATTGACATGCTGGTTCTCCCCTCATACATTTTGTACATAGTTTTTGTGGCTCAACTTACCCCAGAAGGTGGCTCAAACTTACCCCATATATGGGGCAAGTTGAGCCGTTTGACATCGTTTTTTTCAAAGGTCACGATGACTTTCAGTGTGGGGATAGAAAATTATATATAGGTGGAAAATATTTCAGAAGAATTAAATTTCAAGGCAAGGTACTTATTTCGACAAGATTATTAATCATATCAATTCTAACATGCAAAAAGCAAAAACTGTCACAACTTACCCCGCCTTCCCCTACCTATAATAGTTGGTAGGAACGTATTCCTTGCCAAAACAAAGTGCGCGTAGTACCTGCTCTGCTAAAGCCGTACAGTGTAATATATTAATGCTGCATTACTGTAGATTATAGAGACTTCTGATAAAGCAAGTTTAATTATCATCATTATATCAATTGTTTCTGGCATATCAATCTGTAATTCCTGTAGAACCAAACCAACAATTCAACTGAAATTGAACAAAGTACAACAAGTTTCTAGCAATACTATGTCTCATGCATGTATGAGGAATACTAAATGCCTCCCGGGAAATGCCTATGCAGTTTAGCTGCATGTGGCATGATGGTCAATTGTTTCAGTCCATGTAGAGTCTTGAACATAGGCGGCGGAAGCGGGGGGACAAGTCCCCCCCCCCAACAAAAAAATTGAGGTGGGGGGACGACCCCCCCCCCTAAATTTTTAGTTGATAACTTTTTTTTTTGCTTGTCAATTTTGTTTCCTGCGTCCCCCCCCCTAAATTCTGGTGGGCCCCCTTAAAATGTCTCTTGTCCCCCCCCCCTAAAACTTAGGTTGATGACCTTTTATTTTTTTTTTGCTTGTCAAATTTTTTTGCATGTGTCCATCATAAAATTTCAGGTAGACCCCTCTAATTTTGGGGGCTTCCGCCGCCAATGGTCTTGAAGTTTGCCTAAATTGTCATAACATACACATTGGGAAATGTAATTGAATTTCATTTATATATACCTCGACATGACTTAAACTTTTGTGGTGTTGCATTATATGAGCAGATCACATTTAATCATCTGACTTGTTACAATCATATATTAGCTGGAATGGTTAGGGGTATCTTTTCAATATTATCTGCATTTTTACAATGCAAATTGGAAAACTATGCAAGATTATCTATTCTAAATTGTTGCATCATTATCATTGTTTTTGTTTCTGGTTGTTGGATCCTATTTTTTTATTCTCTATCACCCCACCCACGCAATATTTTCAACTTGGTACTATAAAAGAGAGAGATATATATATATATACATACAAGTATAACACTAATTTGTTAAACATTAAATTTGTTTATATTACACTGTAAACCTATATCCGATGCATGTGAATGCAGAAATAAAAGGTACAGAAAAATCAATTACAACGTTCATGTATATTTTCACATAAGATTTTTCATTTAAATGACAGCAAAACTATACACTGTTGTTATTTTGAGTTTGATGTAAGTATTACAAGTCATGCAGGAGCAGGGCCTATATCTTAATCCAATGCTCTCAAAGGGTGTGTCCAAGGAAGGATGATCTTTTGGTAGGACCAGGGAAGTGGGAGGTAGGTCCTCCTCACGCTCGTTGGGTATTTTTGTGCCCGAGGTCCTGGGAAGTGGAGTTGCTGGAAAATGTAACCAAAGTGAACTCCTTTTTTTTTTTGGGAAAACCCCCTTTTTTGTTTGTCAATTTTTACTGTATACCGAAATTACCTTCATTTTTGTAGCGAAACCTGTTTTTTGTCTTTTTCTTCTTGTTTTAATTTCAACTGTCAACGGGCACCCCATTCTAAAGAATCGTTCCCTGGGACCTATTTGCACGCTTTAATTTTTTTTCCACTGTGTGCTTAGAAATGAAAATATGCGATTTTGAAAAGTTGTCTCGCCCTAATTGCAAATGCTGTAGGAGAGACGACTGTGTTCCACTTATAAATTCATATAATCTGAAATAAAGCAAAATACATGTAAGCATGGGATATATGCAATGAGCGAGTTGATGTCGTCACATCACCATTCATCCTATTCTGTCAAATGATATCTTAATTGTTTCATGCTTTCATGATTAAGAATCATCTTCCCTGAAATTAGAATGATATACAGCAATAATAAACTCACACATAAAATCAAATAAAATGTTTCTGTCCACTGTCTCAAAACAACACTGATAAATGAAGTACTCAAAGGGGAAGTTCACCCTGAAGAAAACTTTCTTGTAAAAATAGCAGAAAAAATAGTAAAAAAATATTGGTGAAGGTTTGAGGAAAATCCGTTAAAGTGTAAGAAAGTTGTCCCATGTGTTATGTAATATAAAATGCATAAATTTCAAATTTTATATGGTTCCTGATGACTTAATTTTGTTTTCTTTTCATTATCGGGTGTGAAACGATTAGTCTATTAATATACAAAAGTTACAGTGAAAACCATTTTCAATTTTCTGAGAAAATGACATTTCATTGATTTTTTACCATTCGCTATGTAGGAATGCTGCTCGCATATGACGTCACAAATCAAATAATTGAAATTCTAATAACTTTTTAATTATTTGATGAATTTTTCTCAAACCTTCGGCAATATTTTTCATTATTTTTTCTGCTATTTTTACAATAAACTTTTTGTCAGGGTGAACTTCCCCTTTACAGGTGTGCATGGTGTGTATAGGGCGGTGATATCATCAAACTGGTAGTTACTGCATATCCAAGAAAGAGCTATGACGAGGGGCAGGACATAACTTACCCATTAAAAATATAAAAATGTGTGAGCAAATGGGTATGAGATTAAAGTGTCATTGAGTGTCTACACCTGTGTCAACTTCCCTTCCTTATTTGTCATTTTTTTCAACATGCAATACGTCGGAAAGACTGAAACAACACTATACACACGATTAAATAACACTAGATCAGAAGTAACCAATTACAACAAAAACAAACCCAACAGCAAAACCCTCCCATACACCATACATTTCAACCTTCCCGGACATACAGTACACAACATTAACATCACTGCCATCGAAATAGTAAAAAACAAGAAACACGACACAAACTCAAAACCACGTGGTATAAACTCCGACCAATAAACGACCCCCGTCACCCTTTAATGATTTCACCCCCACACCTGACCTCACTTCGCACTTAACTTTACTGTCAACAACACTATACTTACGGACCCTACGGAAACTATATACTCTATACTTCGTTACATATTGACTTACCATTTACCTTGCATGTACAAATTGATTATTTTTTATGGACTATAATTACTTATCTCCGTTATATATTACATTGCATTGTATTTACCATTGTTATTAGTAGGCCTATATTTTGTATTTTATATATTGGTTTAGATCCTGATGAAGGGCATGTGCCCGAAAGCTTGATGAAGACGGGTATTGACCTTGCTACGGCCCTCTCCATACTACTGATCTCAAATATATATATATATAGATATATAGATATATATGTGTGTGTAAAGCTATACATGTACAACAGCTTTTGGCAACTCTTTTTTATTCAAATATTGTAAAGAAATGGATGAAGAGAACAATGGTAGGCGTAGCTTAAATCAAGGTTCCCCAGAGCTATCTACCCTTTGGAAAAATTGGTGATGCCGAAAAAATGTCTCTGCCGGGAATCGAACCCGGGCCCCCAGCTTTGAACGCCGGTGCCTTAACCACTAGACCACAGAGACGGGTTAGTGGCTAGACTGAGACCGATCCGATTGACCGTCAGATAGACAGATTTTCGACACTATACCAATTATATTTTCCTTTGTCGGGTGAAGGTGAGTTTTGAACAATGACAAGCCGCCATGCCTCAGCTGGATCAAAGCTATTGCTTTGATACAGTACACGTATGAGAGAAGAAATACAAATGTGTAAAGCTTTACATGTACAACAGCTTTTTGGCAACTCTTTTTATTTAAATATTGTAAAGAAATGGATGAAGAGAACAATGGTAGGCGTAGCTTAAATCAAGGTTCCCCAGAGCTATCTACCCTTTGGAAAAATTGGTGATGCCGAAAAAAATGTCTCTACCGGGAATCGAACCCGGGCCCCCATATATACATGTATATATATGAGTTTATAGTACTTTGTCTGTATCGATATTACCCATTTGAAAGTTCATTTGGGGGCGTTTTTGTTGTTGAGTTCTGTTTTTTTTTATTACTGATTTGTATGTTGAAAAAATAGGCCAACAAAATAATCAAATAATCTAAATTTAACCCTGCTCCAAAGTTTCTTTCCATTCCATTTGGCCTCATTCCATAAAGCGTATTCCTAGTTCGTCTTCTATAGTTAGAAGACAAACTAGGAATACGCTTTATGATCTAATTTCCATATTTGGTTTAATTGCCAGTGGCAATAAACATGACGCACGAAAAAAAATTATAAGGCAATACCGTAACTGGCTCTTGCCAGTTTGATACCATGCAAAATAATGTCTCCACATTTTACTCAATTCCCAGGCCTGCAAGTATTTGAGATAATCCCTGAATTTGGCGTATTTGAACTACATTTCTTTCCTTTTAAGGCAGTAATAGAGACTGGTATGCATTGATTGACAAAAGAACATTTTCACCGCCCACCTTCTGCAAACACAAAGGAGGAACGAATCATATTCCCTCATGCATAATCATTAATGGAGTGGCATCAATATTCATAAGTTACAGACCAGGCTTTTTTTTCATTTCCATGGTTACCTTGTTACTAATAGATAAATAAAAAAAACAAGTATTCAATAATCCTGTATTATTTTGCCCTCGTCATGAGAAATGAGTATAGAACGTTGCTTGCCATGATTGAGAGTTGGTCTATATACAGCAGGTTGTAGACTCGCATGGAAGTGAAAATTTGAATTATTCACTTTAAATCGCTTTCGAGAAAAAATTGCTGGTCTTATACAAAGTTACTGCTTTGTCAGCTGTTTCGATATATTCTGATAAAAGGACGGAAAAGAATAGAAATTTACAATTATAGAATGGTAAGTTATTCAAGATTTATTACAGTACCAGATGATGTCTGTAAAGTTGGCTGCTGCATTCATGTCTATAGTTTTCTTTAAATATCATGCATATATGTTTTGCCAAAGCTGTTAACCCTATTATAGAAGCAAACGAATTATACTCATAATCGCAATTTTATCTGGGAATCATAGATATCTTAAATAAAAGTTACCATAATTCGGATTGTTATCAGTGGATAATATTCTTATTTTCTCGTTCGCTGTACTTGTCGTGAAAGCTGTTAAATGTGCTTGCGTTTATATGCCATATATCTTTATCAGAAATATATCAAAAATATCCCAAAAGAGCAAGCAAATATAACTATAACATGAAGCCAGGAGCATCGACAGAAAGCTGTTCCATTGTACAGTTGTAAGGGACATCTGTGCTGAAAAGAACACTGTGTCAGTGTTACGCAGTGTGTTCACATATGGGCTACATTGGGTAAAAATGGGGGCATATGCCCGGGGTCGGGGTCACTCGGTATATAATGCATAGTGGGTATGTGCTGCGGAGGGGACCCCCATTTTTACACCAAAATTTCCGTTCCAAGGCATAGCATTTTTGTCTTATTGAGAAAAAAAACAAAGAAGGCCGCTCCAAGGCATCGCATTTTGTTTTTATCGAGAAAAAAAGAAGAAAGAAATCCGCTCCAAATTAAAACTTCGCATATTTTCGTTACGCCGTTCCGGTCGCATTGATCTGCTGCAATTTCGGTGAAAAGCGGCCGCCGAGCGCTGTCCGACCATCGTCTCTGCGCGAGCGCACCCGGCGGAGGCCGCGCTAGCTACATCATGCACGCATGCCCGTTCCATAGGGGTGCATATACGCAGGTACTCACACGCTGGCGATCCGTTCCAAGGACCCCCGTATTCACAAAATTGCAGTTCCGAAGCCCGTTCTGAGGACCCTCCTTTTTACAATAAGCCCGCTCCAACTGAAGGCCCACGTTTTTTGTCTCCCCCGCGGCACACCCCTACCACTTTTTTGGTCGAGTGTCCCCCCCCCCGGGGGGGGTATATGTGTCCAACCAACATTGGGCGTTTCTTTTGGGCATTTTTATTTATCCAGTGTGATGGAATTTTGCGCATTTTAGGTAATTGCTGCTTATTTTTCACCTTACTGGATAATATATGCTTCCCGCATTGGGTAAAATACTGGACCAATTTTTTTTTACAGTGTAAAAGTGGACCAAATAATTGTTTACAGTGTATGTGAAAATATCATTCGCACTGCAAAGCTCAGATTTAACAGTGTGGAGATATGATCACACTGTGGACACATTGACAGAGTGTGACTTTTCACAGCGTTTTCACATTATAGTCGACAATGTGGCAAAGCAAATTGAAAAGATGGAATGGTACAAAAGAACGTACGAAAAGTACATGTTATTGTGCAGGAAAGTTGACAGTGGTAATTACGAAAGAAACGACATAGCAAGAATGAACGATCTGAAAACAGATATTGAAAAATGGTATGCACATAGATGTAGGGGCGCATTTGTAAGATCTCGCGAACGGTGGATGGAATCTGGCGAAAGATCTAACAAGTATTTTCTCAATTTAGAAAAGAAAAATGGAAAACAAAAATAAATTGACTGTATAAATAAAAATGGAAAAATCATTACTGGTAGTGAAAACGTTCTTAAAGAAATAACAAATTATTACAAAGACTTATACTAAAAAAAGTCTTCAAGTGTACATTCCGAAATAAAAAAGTACCTAAAAAATACAAATTTAACTACTCTTTCTGAGGATGATGCACTGGCCTGTGAAGGCTTAATAACAGAAAAGGGATGTTTTGAAGCGTTAAAAACAATGAGAAATAACAAATCCCCTGGCAGTGATGGACTAACTGCAGAATTCTATCGGTGCTTCTGGGATGATTTGAAGTATATGTTGATCGATAGTTTAAACGAAGGCTTTGAAAGTCAAGAGTTGTCTGAAAGCCAGAAACAGGCTGTCATTACATTGTTGCATAAAAAAGGTGACAAGAGAGTAGTAGACAACTGGAGACCCATTTCATTGTTGAACATTGACTACAAGATCCTTGCAAAAGCACTTTGTAAAAGATTGTATGCTGTGCTAGAAAACATAGTCTCTGCAGATCAGACTGGTTATTTAAAACAACGTTCCTCTGTACAAAACATCCGCCTTGTTTTAGATACTATTGAATATTGTCACTACAAGAACTCCCCAGGGATTTTAATTTTTCTAGACTTCAAAAAAGCATTCGATAACATAAGTCACGAATTCCTTTTTCTGTTACTAGATAGACTGAGGTTTAAAGAAACTTTTAAAGTTTGGGTTAAAACTCTTTATAACAATGCGATAGGGAAGGTAATTAATAATGGTTGGGTCTCCCAAGAATTCAAAATAGAGCAAGGTGTGAGGCAGGGTTGCCCTTTATCAGGTCTCCTCTTTATACTGGTCGCCGAAGTCATGGCAGTAAGAATAAAGCAAAATGCTTACATTAATGGAATTCGAATTCCCTCAGAAAATACAGTCATGCCAGTTGGTATTGTTCAAGAGAATGTCGTTATGTCACAATTGGCAGATGACGCTGTTATATTTGTAAACTCTATAGAGTCGGGAAATTTGGCTTTGAAAGAAGTTGAAACGTTTGGTCTTTTAGCAGGCCCAAAACTAAATTTAATGAAAACAAATGCTATGTCTACCTCTTTCCAAGATAAGGAACTGGACAATTTAGCATGGACAAACCAGCCCATAAAATACCTCGGTATATACATTTCCGCCAAACAAAAAGAATGTGAAAGTTTGAATTGGGATTTTAAAATTGAGAAGGTGAGATCTCTTTTGAGGGTATGGAAAATGAGAAACCTGACATATTATGGAAAGATAACAATGATAATAACACTTATTGTTTCTCAATTTGTATACATTGGGACATGTTTGCCAATTCCAAAGAATACTATGACTAAACTTAACAAATTAATTTACAGTTTTCTTTGGGGTTCTAAAAAAGAAAAAGTCAAGAGAGCGGTTGTTACTCGCTCTCCAGCAAATTGGGGTTTAGATATGGTAAACTTAAGGACCAAATTCTTATCATTACAAGTGTCTTGGTTCACAAAATACCTTAAAGGTGACAAGTCACAATGGAGACTATTTTTTAAATTCAGGATAAACCTCATCGGAGATGTATCGGAGGTTTTGAGAATGAACTGTTCGAGTAAAGATATGCTTTTTTTATGTATGAAGTTCAAATTACCAGAGTTTTATGTCAACCTACTTATGTACTGGAGTGAACTGAGATATGTTCATTTTCATAACGTAAAAGACGTATTCGATCAAGTATTATGGTACAATAGCAATATCAAACACGGAAATGACCTCTTATATTTTAAAGAGTGGAAAGCTAACGGGATTGAAAAAGTCAGTGACCTCTTTGAAAATGGGCACTGGATATCGTGTGTCTCCTTACAAAGACGATTGGGCACAAATTCATTGTTAATAAATTTCAAATTTTCTAAATTGAAAAAGGCATTTCCAAAAGTATGGGTGAGTGAAATAAGAAATACAGTTTACACCAAAGGTGAAACAGAAAATGAACCAGAAATGTTTGAAATATCATCTGGTGATTTAATTAAAGTTTGTTGCATGAAAGCAAAACATGTTTATTCATTACTAAATGAATCAGAACAAGAGAACCCCCCTGTTACTGGGTGGTGGGAAGAAATTTGTCAGCTACCAATAGATTATGAATGGAAGATACCAGGGGCGTAGATAGCGGGGGGGGGATGGGGGGATGCATCCCCCCAGAATTTTAGGTGGGGGGATGGTGTGTACAATCATCCCCCCAGGTTTCTGTGGGGGAAGAAGCAAAACTATACAGTAATAAAGCAATGAATGCTAGTTAAAATCAATCAATAATAATAGCAGTAATAATCATAACGTACAGCAATGACAAACATGATCAAAATTGGACTTTTATTCAGAGTCAATCATCTTATATGCATTTACAACTTGCAAGTTTTAAGTAATAACAACTGTCTTGCGTCGTCATATACATTTAAGGATCGTTATTCAGAGTTTCACCAAGTACATTTCCTTATAATAATTATGTATTTGCAAAGGAGATAAGTTCAAAATATTTCATTACAGATTTAAGAAAGTGCATGTCGCTTAATCACTCCCTTTCAGAGCAATTGCTTTCATAACACATTAACACTGTTCAAACGAATTAATAAGAAATTACCTATACACATACACTGACCCTTTTCCCTGCTGGCCATGTCCTCAACCCCTACTTTGCAAAGGAAAGGTGAAAATTTTCAGTCTCTAAGGAGCGAATTAGTAAATGAATGATTTTGGAATGAAAGTGCAAATTTTGGATGGCCTCAGTGATATCCGAGGTTTTTTCACTCGATATTCACTCCTTAAAGAGTGAACTATTTCACTAATTTTTTCAGAGTACTTTGCGCTTTTCAAAGAAGGTAGAATCATCCAATATATAAATATGCCTTAATTCACGAAGGCAGATTGAATCAATCCATGGATAAGATTAATTTATGGTCTAAGATCACAGAACAAGCCTAACTCGACCCTCAGCGTGTTCATTGTCGGACCTTTGACAAAAAACATAATCATCTCGCGCATTTACGCGATAAAAATTTGACTAATTTCTAGACAAGATTCAATTCAACCTTGTGAATTTCGGTCAATGTAAGCTTCTCTGCTCTGCGGCGCCTCAAGACATGGCTGAGAAGCACAATGACTCAGCGGAGGCTGAACGCAATTGCCGTGTGTAACAGCCATCATGACCTGCTCGACAACATATCTGTCCAAAATCTCGCCAAGGAGTTCGCGGCCAGAAGCGAGAAGAGGCGCCAAACATTTGGGCTTTTCTTAACCTAGATTACAAGAGACTTCTGGGACATTAAGCACTTAAGCGTTCATACGTTTGTACTTATACATGTACTGATTATTGAATCGTTCAAGAGAATAGGAACTTAGCAAGTATGTTCCTTTCGAGCGTGTTACCTGATACTGCCATATGAAGCATTAGTAAGCCTGTTTTTCCTTCATGTTGGGCATTATAATCCTTTACTGTTAAGGACTGTTTTGCATAACTATATTGGGTGAAAATAAACGTCTTCCAGTTTCAAGAAGAAGTAAGTCGAGGCGCAATGTATTTTGGAATTACTTATACCAGTGATTTCTGTACGTGCGCAGTCTTCTAGGTTTGAAGGTTATAAACTCATTTCCTTACCTATGTTTTTATCATAATCATCATAACAAGGTACATAATAAGAAATGAATCGAAATTATAACAAGTTACTATCTGTACAGTTTACTTCCGACAACCCGGTGAGGTTTATTTCATTTCCATACTTAATTCAATCAAGCCTTTGTAATCATGGTAATTTTAAACAGTGTGCTTATCATTTTAGTGTCCGCATATCTGCACGTGGATAAGAAATATAATGTTGAGCTTTTTTTATTTTACCCCTATTACTATAATTGTAATTGATATTTTTTTTAGTTATTTGGCTGTTTATTCTGTTTATTTATTTATTTATTTATTTATTTTGTTTTATTTACCCAGGGTAGTCTCTTCAGTATACAACTGCTTTGCAAGAGAGCCCTGTTAAATGTTAACAAACATATTACAATATCATACAATGTAAAAGAGTAAAACATTACATACAACATACAGTGAAAGCAACTATAAAAACCAGAGAACAACAACAAATCACACCAGCATGATAAAATAGAAATACTTAAAAATAGAGTAATGCAATAAAATCAGTTAACGCCAGTTAACGTCATAATGGCGATCTTATCATCGGTTTATTATTAACAAAGTAAAAAAAAAAATGCTAAACAGGTAAACACATATAAAAATATAGATTACAATAAAACATTTAAAGAAAGAAAAACAACAACAACAACAACAATTCCTCCCGATCCCCAACCCCACTAAAAGCTTAAAATTCCTTTAGTTGTTGATTCATTCGTTTGATCATTAACAATATCGCTACTTTTAAAAGAGTATAATACTAGTAAAATAACGAATACTAGTTATTCTAGATCATGTTTAGCAGGACTGTCATGACCTAGATGATAACTAGACATCCGACAAATGACATTTCTCTTATGATCATCTTTACTCATTGTCATTAATCAAACAAAAGATTACTGCCATGAAAAATGTGCAAGGAAGTTTGTTTATTACTGGATGCCCTGTTTATTGCTGAAAGCAAAGTGATTAAAAGACACACGAGATAATCCATGAGGCAGATCGTGTTATTTTGTTATCTTTAACTCGTCTGCTTTGGCCCATGATATTTTGTTTTTATCGAGTACGTTATCTCCTTCATTCTTTATATATATATATATATATATATATATATATATATATATATATATATATATATGTATGTATATATAAATATATATAATATATATATATATATATATAAAGTATGACCCAGCTAGGGATCATTCCCCCAGGTCTAAGGACCTGTCTACGCCACTGGGAAGAACGTATTAGATTTTA
Source organism: Lytechinus variegatus (assembly GCF_018143015.1). NCBI lineage: Eukaryota > Metazoa > Echinodermata > Echinoidea > Temnopleuroida > Toxopneustidae > Lytechinus > Lytechinus variegatus. Next base: position 22,657,035 of record NC_054743.1, on the reverse strand, counting down.
AGTTGAAAAATATCAGCGATAATAAAGTGAGACAATTTAATTTCAAATTATTGCACAATATTTTGCCTTTTAAAGAAAACCTTTTTAAATGGAAGATCTCGTCAAACATTATTTGCTCATTTTGTAACGAACCTGAATCATCTATTCACATTTTGTTAAAATGCCACCAAGTTACTGATTTTTGGAAAAAAGTTCACTTTTTGATATTAGATTGGTTTCAAAAAGACATTTACTTAGAAGAAAAGATTATTGTAATTGGTTTTAAAATCAGTGAGTCTAAATTTGATTTGATCAACCTATTATTAATTTATGCACAATATGCAGTGTACAAAGTATATATGTTAAATTACTTTAAAAATAAATTGTTCAATAGTCAATCAATTTGGATGGTATTTAAAAATGATTTCAGGAATTATGTTCAGTGGAAATACAAAAATAAGAAAGATGTTTTAGAAGAACTTGAAAAGTTTCTGTTTTAGATACTCTTACCATTTCTGCATTCGTATTTACTTTTTCTTTTCTATACTTGTTGATTAATGTTGTATACATGTGATTATATTGTTACTTTGATTTTACGAAATAAAGTACCTCAGAAGAGGAAAAGAAAAAAAAGAAAATAGTCGACAAGTACCCTTTTTACACAGGCTAAAATTTCCTTAACCCCGTACTAGGTGGGGCTAAATGGCAATTTAGCCCCACCTATAGTACGGGGTTAAGCTTAGCCCACTTTCGTTTTACACAGCGTTTTTGCAAAGTGGGCTAACCCCACCTATAGTACGGGGTTAAGCTTAGCCCACTTTCGTTTTACACAGCGTTTTTGCAAAGTGGGCTAACCCCACCTATAGTACGGGATTATTTGGCCCTGCAAAAAAGCAGGGTTATCCCACCAATTGCGGTGCTAAGAGCAACAGTACGGGGTTAAGATCGCATTGGTAAAACGAAAGTGGGCTAAGCTTAACCCCGTACTATTTGGCCCCACCTATAGTACGGGGTTGAGGAAATTGTAGCGTGTGTAAAAAGTGTACGAGTGAAGTACTTGTACTACGAATGATCGACAAAAACCACTAGTCCAGGGTTAGCGAGTTTCGTGTGTGAAAAGCAAGCATTCCTTATCCGGGGTTAGCAATAACAATTTGGCATGTGTGAAAAGGAAAAAAAATAGTACGGGGTTAAGGATAGTACGGGGTTAGCGATAGTCCGGGGTTAAGAAAATCCTGTGTAAGAAGGAGACAATGTGATTATATGATTCACACTGTTGAAATGTTTTTGAAATTAAAAAGTGTGAAGATATGATTTCACATTGTGTTCCACACTGTGAACAGAGAATGATGTATACGGAGATGTGGTGACGGAAAGCAAAATTTGCAGTATATTATATTGTACAACGCCTACTTAGCTAGTTGTACGCGATCAAATGGGAGGCTGAACGTCACACATTCGTACCGTTGCACACAAGACGTACCATCCAAAATGTACCGTCCAAAATGTACCATTGCACGGCTTTAGGAGGTGACGTCACAATGCGATTTAATTGAATAAGGTGACAATGCGCGTACAGCTTACTGGCTAAATGCGCAACGCTGTCCAAGGTCATGTGCGCTTGTGGGCCCGGCTTGTGGGATTTTGCTTTTCGCTTTCAATATTTTTGCTCCCTTTTCATAGATTACTGGAGGGAAAAACTCTTGTTTTTTCATATTTTCGCTAGATTCCGAGGCGTTGTACAACACAAATAGCGAATATTCTTATTCGTGCAATGGTGCGAGATTTCGCATTCGGTGAAAGAAAGAAAGCTCTATTCAACTCGGCTAACGCCTCGTTGAATAGAGCATCTTTCTTTCACCTCATGCGAAATCTCGCACCATCGCACTCATGCCTATTCGCTATTTGTATATTGTACAACGCCTACTTAGCTTGTTGTACGCGATCAAATGGGAGGCTGAATGTCACACATTCGTACCGTTGCACACAAGACGTACCATCCAAAATGTACCATTGCACGGCTTTAGGAGGTGACGTCACAATGCGATTTCATTGAATAAGGTGACAATGCGCGTACAGCCCGCTGGCTAAATGCGCAACGCTGTCCAAGATCGATCATGTGCGCTTGTGGGATTTTGCTTTTTGCTTTCAATATTTTTGCTCCCTTTTCATAGATTACTGGAGGGAAAAACTCTTGGTTTTTTTCATATTTTCGCTAGATTCCGAGGCGTTGTACAACACAAATAGCGAATATTCTTATTCGTGCAATGGTGCAAGATTTTGCATTCGGTGAAAGAAAGAAATGCTCCATTCAACTCGGCCGGCTACCGCCTCGTTGAATAGAGCATCTTTCTTTCACCTCATGCGAAATCTCTATAATATCGTATTAGCAGAGCGGTAAGTATTTGTATGGTCGGTTGATCGCTTCTCTCACGAGTAAAACCCAAACCGTAATTTCTAAGCAAATAACCGATATAAGGTTTCACATAGTCTGCAGACCGCAAATTGATTGAAACTTTGATCAGTGTGTCTCCACGCAAAGACTAGCACATACAAAACTTGCTGTTTCAATTCTGAGCGAGAGGGCCTTCAGTACACATGCAAGGTATGAGTAGGCTGCACATTCAGACCTTTCACTCGAGTGAAGGGTTTGCACAGCAGACCAAGTGGGTGTTTCATAAAGCTGTTCGTAAAGTTACGAACGACTTTACGCACGACTGGAACCTGTTCTTGGGTCATAACTCAATTACATCTAGGGATATCAGATAGCACAAGAAAGGATCCCCAGTCGTGCGTAAAGTCATTCGTATCTCACGAATAGCTTTATGAAACACCCACCAGGTGACAATAATTTTCACATCCTCTCCTTTCCTCTATACTGGCCTTTGCCTTTTCTTCGTGACTCACTTGCCCTTAATCGCCCAAAAGCCTAGAAACACGCATGTAGAAACAATATAAAAGAAAATTAAATAAAAATCACGACATAGAATGCTTATGACATCTAATTATTATTTTTTGTCTTGCCTGCATGCATTTGGTTGACTGGTATACATACAATGAAATGAATTTCAAGTGAAAGAATTTGTATGCTTTATCATCATGGAATTTATGATACAAAGCATTAAACATGTTAAATGTCATGTAGCTTGTATCACACTTTATGTCAAAAATTCATAACCCTTTGAATGGAATTCAAATCGCTTTAAAAATGTATTTAATAAAGGAAACTTCCCTTTTAAACATGGCCATGTAGGTGCACCATTCTTATAAAAAGAATAGTTTGACACAAAAATTAAATCACGCACCTCTCTCTTTGTATGCTTTGTATCGATCAATAGCAATTATGGTAAACATGGTTGATCACGCGGTATCAGTCTTCAAAAGAGAAAGATAAGAATAAAAATACAGCATCTCGTGACAGAATTTCGCAATATTTTGCGCATTGTTTGAGGCGGGGGATTTTTGCTGGCAACAAAATAACGCAAATAAAAAGAATAATAAGATGAGTGGGCTCTTTTTTAGATACGGTGAAAGAAAACTTCAAGGTGCTATTCTAAACATTACGTCAACCAAAGTTGTAGCTTTTTTTTCCTTTGCCTTTCATTGGAGTCAAATTTCCTTTGATCAGAGCTTGTTTTCACTGCCATTTAGATTTTTTAAGTGTGCAAATCTCTCTATAATATCATGTAAATATCAAACAATGCATATTGGGATAACAAAAATTATTCATCGGGCAAATCCCCAAACAAACAAATACATTTACAAGTACACATGTACATATAGATTTAAGATTAAATATTCTCTCTCTTCGAGTGCAATATCCAGAGACGAGACGTATAGTCGATCGAGACCATGACCTGCCACAAATTGTGACTATTATCCATGATCGTTCTTGGAAGTATAGTAAGGTGGTTTTCCGTTGCCTACTTCATCGCAGTCTTATGGCCATCAATGGGATGACCATCACGCCCATAAGTAAACTTGAGGTCTGACATTGTCTGAGGATCAGAATCTTCTGCCAGTTCCCTCTTACTGCATCACTGCTGCCTAATGCAGAGCAACTGGCTAATCTAGGCGGCCAGAACTCGCCTTTACCACAAGTCCTCATTGGGGAATTTAGTGAACAAGATCTTGGAAGCTTCAACGCCTTCAGAACAAATGTGCACGATTAATCTGTCATAAACCAAAATGGTGTCATGCTACACCTCTTTTAATTTTTCATTTATTGGCTACCTGTCTCTGACAGAATATGGAATTATGGAATACTTGTTCAAATTAACCTATAAATATTTGTCAACCCACACTTCCTTCTTACATTTCTTCATTAATTCAGCAACAAAGATCTACATACTCTCTTCGTTTTGCAGCTGCTCCTTCCTATGTCATTCCAAAATCCAGAAAACGGGCCGGTTTGAACTCTTTCCAATTTCTTGCCCCCCCCCCCCCGTCTTGAAACTCCCTCCATCTCTCCGAAACCTCTCTTCTCTTGACCTCTTCAAAAAACATCTCAAAACACACTTATATAACCATAAACCTTAACTTGTCTTATGCCATCAACAGCTCTTTGCATCCACTGGAAAAAGCACTATATAAATCCAATTGTCATTATTATTATTCATATGCCGTTTTAATGACCATATCAGAGCCACCTGATAGCTCCTGCCCCCTGTTATTCAATGGTCCTCCTTTAGTCGCCTTTTACGACACGCAGAGTTCACATGGGGGTATTCATTTAGGCCCACACCCCAGGCCTTAATCATTACAATGAAATAAAACAAATTTTTGCTTATAAAAAACTAAAAAATAATGCACACCATCCCATACACCCCCCCACACACACACACACACCCACACCCTCGCCACACACACATTTACACATGCAAAACTGGTAGGAGATACTCTGTTTAATGAGTTCAGTTCAATGCATAACATCTTTAAAATCTAATTTGTCTTTTCAGATTTTCGAACAGATGAGTGCAAGTAATCAGCGATTGAAAGCAGCATTCCCCTGCCAGAAAATTGACATCTCAACATTCCACCATCACTTCAAGTTCAAACCAATCAGACACAATCAGCTTGCAACATGATGCATCTTTTGATAATGTTTATAGTCAACCTTCGACCATGCAGGCCAAAGGAAACTCACCCAAACTTATTATAGGATATACTATAATGTTTTGATATCAATCTCTGACGATCGTATTAAACTGGTGACTACTGAATATATAATTCCTCTTGGTTTTACCTAAGGGCTATCCGGCTAAATTACCAATAGCCATCATGTTAGCCATAATATAGACTTTGACAGATATAGAACTACGAAAAGTTTACCAAAATCTTCCAGTTACTGTCACCGTACTGGGCATACTTCACCAACACAATTATCAGCAAAGTCGTAAGTGCATCTCCGCTGAAGAAAGTGAGATTTCCTCAAGGGTTTCTCGCCCCCCTCCCATTCGTTTGAAACCAGGTTACATTGTTAGTTTCTTATTTTAGAGCTTGCAAATCAAATTGCAAATACCATGTGCTGGATCATGAAATATTACCTTATTGTTATCACCTTTGCTCCTTTAATAACGTTAACAAGTTGTGAAACATTTGTAAATGCCATAGAGGGGGAATCAGTTCAGCTTCGTTTCCCTTATCCATGTGACAGTCTCAATGTAACATTACAATACGGAAGTAGACTTCCATTTTACAGTTCGTCGGACCCAGATAACGTTGTTCTGAATCCTGACCAATCTAAAAGATTCAAAGTTGAGAACACGACAGGAGACAATGGCTGTGTTCTCTTGTTAGATATAAATTTGGTGAAGAGACTAGATGGAGGAATCTACAGTCTCTATGCATATTCCACTCACGACCATGTCACACGAGTTAGTCTTTACGTTGGCTTCCTACCGGGAGTGGCACACTGTCGTGCGGGTGGTAGTCACGACCTCCTACACGACTGGAGCAGATTGCACTGCGAGGCTGAGGTTGGGAGCATGCTTGGGCAGATTGAATGCTTCCAAGGGGGTATTAGAATGCCCTTCTTGATCGCTCCTCTAGAAGACGATACAACTCTGAAACAGACGATTCTGGTACAACACAATCGCCAGCGTGTGTACTGCTGCTCCAGCCAATTGATACAGCCCAAAGATAGGTGTGATTGTAAGGACTTTGTTTGGGATCCCTTATCTGAAAACCAGATTGATTCCCAAGGAGATCCTTGTCCGACTTCTACCCAGACTGTCATCAAAACATTGACCAGTCTCACGACTTTCCCCAATCAAAGGAAATGTGAAACAGAACTTACAGAAGACATTCAAGACAATGCCGCCAGTCTTGAAACAATTGCAACGGTAATACCTTATCCGTTATTGATTGTCTTCGTTGTCCTCTTTGTGGCAGGTATGCTAAGTTTCCTTGCTTTTGTAATTTGGCTGACACGAGCTAAGAATTTATCCAGACGGGGTATTCAGGGGTCGATACACAAAGGGACCATACCAAAAGAAGAAATATTAGCCCACTTGTTGTCAAGAGATGATCATGATGAGCATGTAGAGATATCGAGAGATTCACCCACCATGAAGGATTAAGGCCATGGGAACGATTTTTTTGGGGGGTGGGGTGTTGAAGTAAATTTGAAAAGCAAATAAAGAAAAAGAAAGGTTTCAATAAGAAATGGAAGTCGTTTTGTTTACATTTGTACACTTTTACATCTTCCAGAATACATTGGGTGCTGCTTAGGGAGAATAATACACGCAGCATATATGCATTAAGGGGAAAAATTGCCGATCATCATTAATCCTTGTAGCATATTTTGAAGAATCTGTATGATTTGAACAGATAAAAAAAAATAGATAAACAAAACACTGAAAATCGGACAAGATATGACATTTTCAAGGCATTTTCATGTCATTGATTGACCAATACCTTGACTGGAGCAAAAAAAATAGAAAAGCTGAAACAAGACGTCAATAAAAATCTGTACCTATATACTCAAAAGAATACGACCGTTCATAACCAAACATACAGCACGCACTGATATTTTACAAGAGTTTAATACAAACCAAATTTGATTACTGTGATATAATTTGGGGCAAATTAGGAAAGTTTTGAGTGATAATTTGCAAAGAATTCAAAATAGAACCATCCGTTGTGTATAAGACGTTGATTGGATGAACCCATCCGAACATATATTTCAAGAATTAGAAATTAAAAGATTGATAGAAAGAAGAAATGCACACACCTTACAAACAATGTACTAGATAATGCATGGTATGCTACCAGAGAGTATTCGTAAACAATTTATTTAAGTGATTGTAACTACATGCTAAGATCATCGTCTCTAAAAATCAAATTACCCTTAGTTAAAAGCAATTATAAGAAAAAAAAGTTTACAGTATATACAGGGGGGCCAGAAGCTGGAACGCACTACCTAATGACTTAAAAGTAACTAGTTTCAACATATTTAGATTGGACGCCAGAGTGATGTAAACTTGTTTGTTCTGTTGTTTGTTTATCTTTGAAATATTGATGATATTTTAGTTGTATATTTATTTCGTATATGTATCTTAATTGTATATATATATATGTAATGTGATTTTAATATGTACGCACGAACGTTCAGAAGAACAGCCATTGGCTGAAGTTCGTTTACCGTGTTGAAATAAAATAAATGAAATGAAATGAAAGATGTGCACTATTTTGTAGAAACTGCTCTGGGTATGTCATTATGAATATTCAATGAGCAAACTGAATTTTGTAGGCCCTGTTGTTAAGGAAATTAGCGGCAGCACTGGATTCAAACCCCTTTCCTAAAAGAAAAGGGTCAGGGCCACAGACTAAGCCAAGACCAAGACGCTTCCAATTCATGCTTGTATATAGAAGAAAAACCTGAACACGAGGAGATAAACCATGCTTATTGGAACTTGTTACATAATACATGACTTTATATCCGAATAGCATTTGATGTGAAATACTTTGTTTCCAAGCATATATCGGTTATATTGCTGTAAATAAATATAATTTTTTTATGTCTACAATAATTGTTTTTGTGTAGTTAATTTTCATTATTCTTTTTTCGTTTGTTTATATCATATTATATGTTTAATCTGCTAATTTATTTTCCTTTATTAGTATTCATTTATTGGATTGTCTTTATATTGTGCATTGCTATTCTGTTTTAAAACAGGGTTCTGTTGAATAATAATTGTATAAAAATAAAGAAAAAGCATCAATTCAAATGCGGTAATTTAAGCTGCAGAAAACCGTGTCATAATTAATTATTAAATGAAACAGATTGACCCATTTTGTTTATTTTAGTAGGGATTAATAAGATGAAAACTTTTAGTCTAGAAACGATTTTAGCGGAAACGGTCATTAGCTATGGTCAGTGGCGTACCGTTGGTCACGGCATGGGAGTGAGCGCATAATGCGAGCGCAAAGCGCAAGCTGAAATTTTTTTGATTCAGACCTAAAAACGGACATTATAAACACATTTTTGTAATCCGGATACGTACCTATCTCGCTAAATAAACAATGTGAGCGCGAAGCGCGAGCTGAAATTTTTGTATATATATGGACTCCAAACTGGGACATTTTAAGGACTATTTTTTAAGAATCAATAAGAGTGCCAAGCGCATGTTAGAATTACATTTAAGCACATGAAGCACTTTTTGTAGTCATTGTAATCATGATTTCCATACGCATCTCACTAATAAAATATTGCGAGCGCGAAGCGCGAGCAGAAAATTTAGGAAATTCAGACCTGAAGAGGGGCTTGTTTGTAGGAATTCATGAAGACCATACGTATTTCGCTAACAAAATGATTCGAGCGCGAAGCGCAAGCTGAATTTTTTTTTATATCATCAGATAAGAAAACGTGACATTTTGAGGAATGATTTTAGGAATTCATGAAGAGCAGACGTAATTCACTAATCCACTAATGCGAACGTAAGCACGGAGAGGAAATGTTTTACGTTAATTTAAAATGTGGCAGTCACTTAAAGTAGTCATAAAAAATTGTCACGACATAAAACAATAATAATTCGAAGAGTTAGGAAATATATTTTGAGTATATTAACTTGAAACCGGGAGGTTTTAGCACAACCGGATTATATATCTCATTAAACAGACAATGCGAGCAACAGGAACAATGAAGACATAGACCCTGGGCCAAGTATACTGAAAAAAAAATGTTTTTATGTAATATTATGAAAGATTTCTGCCTAAATGAGACAGAAAATCGTGTACAACTCTTGAACGCACACACAGGTCACGGAGTGACCCTGAGTGCAAACAGCTGACTGTGTTACAACGTAGGGGTGATACATTTTCACAATAGGGGTGATCAACTCACTGGAGGGACTTTAATTCACTTATAACAAAGAAATGTGTACTACAGTACTCCTGTTGAATGCTCTGATGAAAATTATATGAGTTTCACATTCATTTGAACGGGAGGACAATATTATTGTATATATCGAGTGCATTATGCATAAATCATACTACCATTGCGACCCCTGCCCGGCCGATGGTTCAGGCATGACGATCCTGAGTGACGTCACCGATAGAGACCTCAAATGCCAGGAGAGCCTATTCGACAACTAACTTCATCTAAAAAACACGTATTGAAGATAACATCCAATGGGGAAATGGCTTTCATTTTCATGAAATATACATTCCGTTCCTCAATAAATCTTTAACCCCGTCGTTAACTGCCCATTCATTCTCGAGCAATGGGGGGAATGAATACAGAGTGTCTCAAAGTTTGTGTGAAAAAGGTGCATTTTCCATAGAACTTCTGCCAAAAAGCAATGCGTAAGGGAAAGATTAGCCCCAAAACACGAATAGATGAGTTAATCAAATGGAATGAATCATAAAAATCAGTGAAATATACTTTCTCCTGTACTCATTATTGAATACCCCGGGTTGATACGATTAATTTTTCCCCCTCTCCATCAACTTTTAAGAAAAAGGGTGCATATTTTCATAAAAATATCATGTGTTATATCGACGGACGCCCGTGCGTACGAGCAGAAGGAAGCCAAATGTCTCGTATTTTTCATAATAATAACATAATTATAATATAACATTATAATGAACAATAATTTCTTCTTTCCACTACGTTTCTATCCCTTTCTCCCTCTTTTTCTCCTTTCGCCCGTTTTTTTGCCAGCCGATGTGGGGGGGGGGGACACGTAACCCCCTTGCCCCCTTCTCGTAGTTACACCACTTGTTGCTTGTTGGCACCGCTTTCTCTAAGATATTCAGCAAATGCAAAAACGAACTTGAGAGAAATGTTACGCAATATAAAGGGAGCAAAACACGCGAACATTAAACATATATTTCCAAAGTGCTCTTTCTGTAAGAATGTTAATCTGATAAGTACCCTGGAATGTTGTTTTCCCAGATACCTGACCTTGTATTATTCGGATTTTTCGGATGGGTGATTTTGTATGGAAAAATATGACACATCTACTCCTGACATTTATTTCCTAATATGGGAACGATTACGAACGTGTCATGTTCGACATTTTCATGCCTTATTAGGATGTGATAAAAAAATATTGGATTGTCAAATTAAAAAAAAAAATCATATTCATTGGAAGTCATCAACAGTTTATGCGGGGATCCATTTTGCCTTTCTTTGCAATCCAAAAAATACTGGGGGCAACGAACTTCCTTTGATTAATGTATCATTCAAATGGGTGGGCGAAGCAAACTTGTGGTCTGAAATAAAAGCTGAACATGCTGAACGAAAAACACTTCCTCCCTTATAAATCATGAAATTCTGAGCTTATGGAACATAATTCTCTACATGACTATGCAATTAAATTATCGGAGTATAATGTTGGTGTTAAAAAAGCGACTACGATCAAACAGAATTGCTTATACAGTGCGTATAAAAAAAGTTCACACTTTGAAAAAAATCCTGTAAAATTATACATTTGTAATATCCTGAAGATTTTTCCACATTTTAACATTGGCACAGGTCCATTTTAGCAAATGACGATATAACTGACAACAAATATTTCCGCTTGAGTGAGCACCACTTACTTTTGAAAAGTTAGTGAAAAATGATTTGCGCAGAACTTTGAAATAATTATGCGAATAAAAGTGGACCTGAATTATGAATAACACGTAAAATTTAGCTTGTAAAATTGGTTTGAAGATATCTTTTACATTTTTTAACTTGTTTCCTTGCCCAGACCACTCCGAGGAGTACATTGCGACACCACCGGGTGTCTGGAAAACGAAGACCGAAGACCGAAGACCGGGGACACGTATCACACTCGTGTGAAAGCGTTTGTAGTTCACGCACGAAGCGTGTAATATTAAGCAGTGCAAAGTGTGTACAAAACACGTGCGCGGGTTAGAATGGACTTTGGACCTTGCCCCCTACACATGTTCTCCCATTGACATAACGCATGTCCCCGGTCTTCGATCTTCGTTTTCCAGACCTGTTGTTGGGTGTCTGGAAAACGAAGACAGAAGACCGGGGCCATCGCATCCGTCTAGCTAAAATAAACCATTATTATATTCAGATCAAATTCAGGAATATTCTGATATTGGATATGTAATGAATTATGATTGGTTAATGATTAATTGTATGGATATCGTAATGTGAATGATAATTGATTGAGCAATATATCGCGCTCAGCTCAGCTGGCATGAAAATTTTATACCATTGACATAACGCATGTCCCCGGTCTTCGATCTTCGTTTTCCAGACCTGTTGTTGGGTGTCTGGAAAACGAAGACAGAAGACCAGGGCCATCGCATCCGTCTAGCTAAAATAAACCATTATTATATTCAGATCAAATTCAGGAATATTCTGATATTGGATATGTAATCAGTTATAATTGGCTGATAAGTTAATGATTAATTGTATGGATCGTGATGCATGATAATTGATTGAGCAATTATATCGCGCTCAGCTCAGCTGGCCTTAAAATTTTACTACCATTGACATAACGCATGTCCCGGTCTTCGATCTTCGTTTTCCAGACCTGTTGTTGGGTGTCTGGAAAACGAAGACAGAAGACCGGGGCCATCGCATCCGTCTAGCTAAAATAAACCATTATTATATTCAGATCAAATTCAGGAATATTCTGATATTGGATATGTAATGAATTATGATTGGTTAATGATTAATTGTATGGATATCGTAATGTGAATGATAATTGATTGAGCAATATATCGCGCTCAGCTCAGCTGGCATTAAAATTTTATACCATTGACATAACGCATGTCCCCGGTCTTCGATCTTCGTTTTCCAGACCTGTTGTTGGGTGTCTGGAAAACGAAGACAGAAGACCGGGGCCATCGCATCCGTCTAGCTAAAATAAACCATTATTATATTCAGATCAAATTCAGGAATGTTCTGATATTGGATATGTAATGAATTATGATTGGTTAATGATTAATTGTATGGATATCGTAATGTGAATGATAATTGATTGAGCAATATATCGCGCTCAGCTCAGCTGGCATTAAAATTTTATACCATTGACATAACGCATGTCCCCGGTCTTCGATCTTCGTTTTCCAGACCTGTTGTTGGGTGTCTGGAAAACGAAGACAGAAGACCGGGGCCATCGCATCCGTCTAGCTAAAATAAACCATTATTATATTCAGATCAAATTCAGGAATATTCTGATATTGGATATGTAATGAATTATGATTGGTTAATGATTAATTGTATGGATATCGTAATGTGAATGATAATTGATTGAGCAATATATCGCGCTCAGCTCAGCTGGCTTTAAAATTTTATACCATTGACATAACGCATGTCCCCGGTCTTCGATCTTCGTTTTCCAGACCTGTTGTTGGGTGTCTGGAAAACGAAGACAGAAGACCAGGGCCATCGCATCCGTCTAGCTAAAATAAACCATTATTATATTCAGATCAAATTCAGGAATATTCTGATATTGGATATGTAATCAGTTATAATTGGCTGATAAGTTAATGATTAATTGTATGGATCGTGATGCATGATAATTGATTGAGCAATTATATCGCGCTCAGCTCAGCTGGCCTTAAAATTTTACTACCATTGACATAACGCATGTCCCCGGTCTTCGATCTTCGTTTTCCAGACCTGTTGTTGGGTGTCTGGAAAACGAAGACAGAAGACCGGGGATCGCATCGATCCGTCTTGCTAAAATAAACCATTATTTTATTTAGATCAAATTCAGGAATATTCTGATATTGGATATGTAATCAGTTATAATTGGCTGATAAGTTAATGATTAATTGTATGGATCGTGATGCATGATAATTGATTGAGCAATTATATCGCGCTCAGCTCAGCTGGCCTTAAAATTTTACTACCATTGACATAACGCATGTCCCCGGTCTTCGATCTTCGTTTTCCAGACGTGTTGTTGGGTGTCTGGAAAACGAAGACCAGGGATTTTGTCTAGGTAATTACCACTTATAGCGTGCTACGGACACGTTTTCGTGCAATTGTACTTCGTTTTCTTCTAGTCGACTTATAAAAAGTTATATGTCGCCATGACGAGATATGATATCTTATAAAAGGTCATATAGCCTATGTGGACATGGCATGATTAAGTTTCTCGCCAAGTCGATGGCACTTAAACGTGTAAAAGGGATGGTCCGGGCTGAAAATATTTATATTTTAATACATACAGTAGAATTCACTGAGCAATGTGCCGAAAATTTTATCAAAATCGGATAGCAAGTAATATTAAGTCATTGAAATTTAAAGTTTAGCAATATATTGTGAAAACAGTCGTCTTGAATATTCATTAGGCGGGCTGATATTGTCACATCTCCACTTTCCGTTTTCCTATGTTATTAAATATGACCATAATTTTTACATTATTTCATACTTGTGCAAATAATATGTCTCCCTTATAATGAAATAAGTTGCAGCAATGAATATTTGATGCACTAAATCAGTTGCCAATCCAATTTTTCTAGTTCTTGGATGAAAAAAATTGAATAAACCTAATTTCACATACTAAAATACAAAAGAACAAGTGGAGATGTGACATCATCAGCCAACCTAATGAATATTAATGACGACTGTTTCCACAAAATATTGCTAAATTTTAAAATTCAATAACTTTGTTTATATCCGATTTTGATGAAATTTTCGGTATTGTACTCAGTGAATTCTACTCTATTCATTAAGCTAAACACACTTTCAGCCCGGACCATCCCATTAAAAACTCCGTATAAAATAAACCTAATTGTAATAGAAAGCAATGTCATCGACCTAAGACAGGTGGCAAGCGCGCCCTTGGAGAATGTTTTCCATACGGTCGGCGAACATGAAACACTAGTGTGTCGCTTGCTTACTACTTTGCGGTTAAACCCGAGACGTTCCCACGCGTACATTTCGAGACAGCAACATTCAGTACGCGTTTGGAAGAAAATTACCCTGTTTACACGTGCATCGGCTTTTGGTTCAGAACCAAAAGCCGATGCAGAATCGGCTTTTGGTCTATCTTGCACCGCAGAATCGGCTTACCCTCTCTGGGAATCGACGGGCAGACGACATTTGGATCTCTTAGTCTCGCCTTCACCTCTTGTGGGCGAGACAAACAATGAGAGAGAGAAAGAGAATAAAGAAACAAGAGGAGAAAGGAAAAGGACGTAGAGTGAACAAATCTAATCATCCTGAAATAGGGCCTACTATTAAACAAGTGAGAAAGGGGTTAGAAATAAAGAGATGGCAAAGTGAAATGGAAATTTTAGGCGGGAAAGGGATGGAAAAGAGGTCAAAATAAACGGGATGTGAAAATGCTAACATGAAATCTGAATAGAAAACAGAAAAACAAGGGGGAAAAGAAAGAAATTAAGAACACAACAGCTAGTGGCTGTGTCAGGGCGGGGGGCTCCCCCCCCCTGAGATTTGCTGTGAAAAAAAATTGGCAGAGCAAAAAAAAGAGAGAAAGAAGAAAAGATAAAAGGAAAAGAAGAAGAAAAGATAAGTGGAAAATAAGAGGAGGAAGACGAGTGAATGAAATAATGTGAGGGGAAGACTTCCCAAAAAAAATCTTCCATGTTACTATAAAAAAAATCTTTGCTTTTGCTTCGCGCCAGAATTGCCTTTTCGATGAGATTCGTATCTTGCTCAATACATGTAGGCTGATATGGAGCAAGTTTTGAATTTATTATACAAAACATAATTAGCTCGGACATCGAGCTTTCAATATTTTTTTCATTCACAAATTTAAGTGCTCTGTAAAATGTCCGTTTTATTGTCTACATATCAGCATTTTTTCTAAAGCTCACGCTGCGTGGTCACATTGTTTGATTTGCCAAGTTCCTATTGTCTATAATGTTTCATTAAAGAATGTATTCAGAAAGCCCAGATTCTAGGTCTAAATCTAAAACATGCGCGATAGCCTGCATGTTCTTTATTTAAAATCTATTTGAATTATCCAGTTTCACATCATAATATCAATAATTGTCTGCTCGCGCCTCACGATCGCATTAGTAATGATACCCAATTAACTATATCTTATTTATTATTTACAAAATATGAATAGTGTCCCGCTTTTAGGTCTGAAATCTCTTTTTTTTCCTCTCGCGCTTCGCGCTCGCATCCATTGTTTCGTTACATACCTATCCCTTTTATTGATACAAAAAAGTAATTACCATTCTTTTAGGTCGGAATGTTAAAAAAAATGCTTTATTGAAATATATACCGTCTTCGTGGGTACCTATAAACAGTCCTTAACAGGTCCCTTTTCGATAATGCTAGGACAGTTAATAACAATTTCTGCTCGCGCTTTGCGCTTGCAGTAATTATCTAGTTACATACGCATCTTGTTCAGGTTCACAAACATTGCCCAGAATAGTCAATTTTCAGGTTAAAATATATACATGCAATTCTAAAAATTTTCAGCTCGCGCTTCGCGCTCACATATATGGAGCTTAAAATATCAAGATTTGAAGTTAATATACAAAACATATTTTATCTCGGATATCGAGCTTTCATTATTTTTTCAATTTACAAATTGATTTTTTCTTGAAAGTGCTATGTAGGTCTAAATATTAATATTTTCAGCTCACGCTGCTCAGTCGCATTATTTGATTTGCATAGGTCTACTTCTATATATATTCTTACGTACCGTCCTTAAAATGCATCTTAAACGAATGGTTTACTATCATGATTGCCAATTTGTTTAGAAAAAACACTGTTTTTGATTATGTCATATTCTTTACAATTGTTTACAATTTAGTAATTTTGGTACTTAATTTCCTTCTTTAATGTTGCTTTCATCCAAGAGTAAAACACAAAAAACACCTTGTAATTTTACCATTTAGGGCCTAAATGGTAAAATTACAAGGTGTTCTTGTTTGTATTATCTTTGCATAAAGTTTTTGAGCTTGCTGGAATGTGCACCAATCGTTTCATAATTTTTAGCTTCTTATTAGTTGAATTGTTTTAAAATAACAGGATTATAAGTCCTACTTGAGTGTGTTAGTGTTGATAGATGCGTTATCGACTTTCAATATATTTTTACCTATAAAGGTGTCTTTTTACGTTTTATCTATTTGCCTGATTTCTTTCCTGAAATTGAACCCAAAATAAATATTTAAAAAATCAGATCAGTTGGAATCGGAGATATTCAACATTTGTGATTATTATGACTAATCGTGTTCAATTGATCTATGAAAACTTAGTATGAGGGCCAGTTTACACATTTTCTGATGAATATACGCATAGCCAAACGGGAGATTTCGGGTGCAAGACCCCCCCCCCATTTTTCATGATGCAGAAGGCGCCGCTAAACAAAAAAAAACCGAAGAAAGAAGAAAGTGAGAGAAAAGGAAAAAGAGCAATATCAAAGAGAAATAAAAATTATCAAGGTAAGATAATGTAGAAAATATTTCGAAAAACCTGTGCCACCGACCAAAACTTAAAAAGGGTCCCGCTTCTAACATTGATGCTGGAGAGAAGGGATGACTTTATGGGGGGAAATTGTCCGGGGGATAATTGTCCTCGATGGTTTTTGTCCGGGGGCTAATTGTCCTCGAGGATAATTGTCAGGGGGGTAAGTGTCCTCGGGGGGCTTATTGTCCGGGGGTAGTTGTTCGGGGGGTAGTTGTCCGGGGGAATTGTCCGAGGGTGATTGTCCAGGGGGTAGTTGTCCGGGGGTAATTGTCCGGGGGGTAATTGTCCGGGGGTAATTGTCCGGGGGGTAATTTTCCTAGAACCATTCACACAAATAACCATAACTTATCCGCCGCCAATCATAGCAGATGACGTATCCAAGATCAAAATATTCTTGAACTGGTGCTGAATATTATAGGCCTATCTTAGCTAGACAAAATTATACGCGATCCCCGGTCTTCTGTCTTCGTTTTCCAGACACCCAACAACAGGTCTGGAAAACGAAGATCGAAGACCGGGGACATGTGTTATGTCAATGGTAGTAAAATTGCAAATGCCAGCTGAGCGCGATATATTGCTCAATCAATTATCACTCACATTACGATATCCATACAATTAATCATTAACCAATCATAATTCATTACATATCCAATATCAGAATATTCCTGAATTTGATCTGAATATAATAATGGTTTATTTTAGCTAGACGGATGCGATGGCCCCGGTCTTCTGTCTTCGTTTTCCAGACACCCAACAACAGGTCTGGAAAACGAAGATCGAAGACCGGGGACATGCGTTATGTCAATGGTATAAAATTTTAATGCCAGCTGAGCTGAGCGCGATATATTGCTCAATCAATTATCATTCACATTACGATATCCATACAATTAATCATTAACCAATCATAATTCATTACATATCCAATATCAGAATATTCCTGAATTTGATCTGAATATAATAATGGTTTATTTTAGCTAGACGGATGCGATGGCCCCGGTCTTCTGTCTTCGTTTTCCAGACACCCAACAACAGGTCTGGAAAACGAAGATCGAAGACCGGGGACATGCGTTATGTCAATGGTATAAAATTTTAATGCCAGCTGAGCTGAGCGCGATATATTGCTCAATCAATTATCATTCACATTACGATATCCATACAATTAATCAGTAACCAATCATAATTCATTACATATCCAATATCAGAATATTCCTGAATTTGATCTGAATATAATAATGGTTTATTTTAGCTAGACGGATGCGATGGCCCCGGTCTTCTGTCTTCGTTTTCCAGACACCCAACAACAGGTCTGGAAAACGAAGATCGAAGACCGGGGACATGCGTTATGTCAATGGTATAAAATTTTAATGCCAGCTGAGCTGAGCGCGATATATTGCTCAATCAATTATCATTCACATTACGATATCCATACAATTAATCAGTAACCAATCATAATTCATTACATATCCAATATCAGAATATTCCTGAATTTGATCTGAATATAATAATGGTTTATTTTAGCTAGACGGATGCGATCGATGGCCCCGGTCTTCTGTCTTCGTTTTCCAGACACCCAACAACAGGTCTGGAAAACGAAGATCGAAGACCGGGGACATGCGTTATGTCAATGGGAGAACATGTGTAGGGGGCAAGGTCCAAAGTCCATTCTAACCCGCGCACGTGTTTTGTACACACTTTGCACTGCTTTGTACACGCTTCGTGCGTGAACTACAAACGCTTTCACACGAGTGTGATACGTGTCCCCGGTCTTCGGTCTTCGGTCTTCGTTTTCCAGACACCCGACACCACCCCACTCCCCCACAAGGCAATCGTGACGATATTTGTTTTACACTGAGCTGTGATTTACATAAAATGGCTTAGGCTTGATTTTCGTTTTGTTGATCATTGTCAAGCTTGGGAAAAGTATGGAGAAACAAGTATTAAATGAAAAAAATGAAATGCAAACCCACTTTAAATTATAAAAACTTAGTGAAAAAATGCTAGAGATGTCTGATATAAACTTTTGTTCAGATTCAGTTATGTCCTCAGATCCAGCTGGCACATAAAGGGTGAAGGTTGTGCTTACTAACTGTTGAAATTTCAATTTGGGTGGCAAAATTGTCAAAAAACGCTTGAATGAATCCGTTTTATTTCAATTGACTATATATAGTGCAAGGGTATGACAAATGTTTCGCAGGGTAAGTTTGATTACGCCCTTTCCCCTTGAGCATTTCTGCGCTAGCAGATTTCTGCGAGCTTTACAAAAATGGACAGTGCTCATTCAAGTGTAACTTCCATTGGATAGATGAGACCCAGACCTAAGATCATATGTGAAAAAATTACTCACATGTTGTATATTTTTTAATTCCCAGGGCTTTTTCAAAGTGTAAACTTTTTTGATACGGACTGTAGAATCCCCAAGTTTATGTATTAATTATTATCGAGGGAATATTTTTCATCTAATTTAAATGTTTGTGCATTTTCGACTCTGCTCATGCTATCGGTAACCGGATCCCCGGGAACCGGACCACGATGGTTATTCCAAAGTTTCATCAACCAGGTTATCGATTTTTATACCTTGTTGTTTCAAATATATTCTTAATTTTGTTGAAATTTTATGATGATAATAAAATGATCATATAATTTTGCTTATACATGGACAGTAAAGATATTTAGGCCTAGGTACTTTCTTAGATGTTTTAAAGTTTTTATGTAAAGCTATCCTATTGTGCCAATCTAATGTATATATTGTGATTCTTGAATCTATAATAAAACTAACATGAAAAATGTATAGGTCATTTGTTTTGCCACCCTTTTGGAAACGCATCAATGGCGTATACCTGGAAAAAAATCTTCCCAGGTACAGAAAAACGATGTCGAGGGTCGGTCGCCATTTCCGGAACATGCCCGTAGCCAGGGAAGGGTGTCGATCGACCCCCCCAAAAAAAAAAAATCAAGAGCAAGAAAAATGAATAGGGGTAAATTTTGCTTGTCAAATATTTCTGAGACGAAATATCCGAGAATTTTTACTGTGACTTTTTTTTTGCTTTTTATTTGTTCAGCAAGGAGAGAAAATTAATCGAACCGCCTGATTGAAAAGCCTGGCTACGGGGTTATGAGGCACAGACATCTGAAATTATTTTTGGCTCATTGCGATAGTGGATGGTCGTGTAATTTTGTTATTGCTCCTGCAATCGAGCAAAAGAACCTTCTGCAAGAATCTTCAATCCTGAAGGAGGCAGATTAGAAGATTGTCCATTTTGATCCCCTCATCAGAATATCATCCCCCCCCCCGTTCAGATGAACATTGGTGTAGTGCCAAATGAAGTATAATCCAGTATAAATTTTAGATAAAGTGAATAATGAGATACATAACTTTGATGCCACGTATTTTCAGTAGTTATGTGACAGGAATGCAGTTTGGAATTAAAACAAGTACAATATGGGAAATCTAAATTGCCAATGTGTCGTCAAAAATGTTTATTTCGTCATATGTACAGTTGAAATAAGAAAAATAAAAAAATACTCCTGCCTGCACAGTGCACACACCGAAATTAATAAGTGCAACTTGTCAAACGGCGAGCGGGTCCTGAAAGTTGCATTTTCACAATAGGATTAATCTAAAATTCGCAAATAATAGGTTTAAGCCTCCTGACCATCACCCCCTCCCCCTCCGAATCGCCTTATTGTGATTTGCGGGTTGGACGCCCTTGTAAATAGGATTACGGAAGTAAGATATCCTACATACGTGTAGCGAATTTTGATACAGATGCGACAAACTGTTTTATCAATAATATGTACGTGCATCTATTCATTCATTCATCAGTTATTTAGTTCGTTAGTATTTTTTTTATTTTTTTATTAGTTGCTTCAATGCCCCTTTCATATTTTGTGTTCTATTCAAATTTTAATATTTATGCTATGATATAGGAAACGCCCTATAGAAATGTTGTCTCGCTCCAAAATTCTTGAAATTTAACTGATGCATATTATTCATGATGTAAAAATAAAATTACTGAAAATTCTTGACATACTAACAGCACGCCCAGAGAGTGTGTGCTATGCTATGCCGAACGAAAGATCGTATCTCTGTGGAACGAAATGAACACAGCGCCAACTGTAGGCAGGCTCCGAAACAATGTTTACATGTCACTCGTATGTATTGGTGTGTGTGTCGGCTGCTTGGGCGACCATGGTAACGCTCTATTGTTATAGCAGTACACGTAAACTGCATGGGATGCGGCTAGGCTCTATGCGAATGTACGATCCCATGAATTTACATACGATGCACGAAACTCAATTCAACGTGAATTTAAACCGGTCAAACTACGAGTAAAATAGGAATATCATACTTCATGGGCAATATATAAACCGAGGAAACAAGAAGGAAAATAACCAAAATGACGGAGGTACTTTCAGAACTGGTTTCAGATGCCAAACGACACAAGTTTTCAACGATTCCCAAACTCTCCGATGATGGTAAGTCGCGATATTTCGCGCGGGGAGTTGTTGGGCAGGTGGATCTCTGTCAGTCGCTGTGTGTATATATATATGTGACTGTGACTGTGAGTGTGACTGAGGAAAACCGGTCAGGGATTTTAATGTGATGCTCGATGATGGGATGTTTTTCTTGAGAAAATTGAAATAAAATCACCTTTTTACCAAGTGGTTTATTGCTATTGATGATGATAAATATTAGAACTGAGGAAAACCGGTCAGGGATTTTAATGTGATGCTCGATGATGGGATGTTTTTCTTGAGAAAATTGAAATAAAATCACCTTTTTACCAAGTGGTTTATTGCTATTGATGATGATAAATATTAGAATAAGGCCCTGCTGAGTGAAAGTGATGATGAAGTGAAAATTGAGGCTTGTGAATGTTGTGTCACAGTGTCTGTGAAACAAAGTGAAATGAAAGTCTGAAAGCAAACTTCTGACTTATAATCTGTCATTCTGTGTATGATGGGGGCCCATGGCCATGTCTGCACACCTAATAATTTAACCTAAGATTAAAGCTAAATTTCTTTTTGTTCCACAGAAAATTTCATTTAATAATGTTCCTAATATTCTTGAATACTAGTATAAATGTGCCAAAAATCTCAATTCTGGGAGAAATTATGATTTTATTAAAAAAAACCTCAGCCATTTCTTTTAAGATTGAACAAAACAAAAATGGTGGCCCATGTCTGTGCACCCATTCACTTTACACATAATTCAGGGATTGTGATGTGAAAGGCAGCATTTTGAGTCTGTCACATGAAATGCCAGAAATTCAATATATTTCCACCATCTTGAATCAGCTTTTTAAAGTCATTCTGCATATTGTGTAAATTTTGTGGTCATAGCGTAATTCTGAGTGTCGCCCCACTCACTGGCACTGAATTGATGATTTAAACCAGTTCATGGCATGGGTAATATCAATTAGACCTAATGTTAGTCTCACATTTTTTTGACTTAGATCTAGACCAAATTGTAAAGTCACCTGTATTCCACTCATTTGATGTCATTGTCCATGTTTTCTCTTCCCTTGTGTTCTTGTCCTACTGAGTATTGTCATAGAAGTAGAAGTACTGTACATGTTCACCGTAGATATAATAGGCTGATTTAGACACTATAACCATGTAATATTAGTATGCTGGCATGGCACTGAAGTTAGCTAAACCAGGATAGTGCTTAATTCAGGATGGTATCATCAAACCAGGATAGAATTTTCTTTACCTGACCTGATTTGATAATCTGGTGAAATCAAATGAGTTTTTTTTAAAATCTTTCTTGCAGATATTGTGAGTGTGTGGGAAAATGTTGCCAACTTTGTGGAGCGGCACATGGCCCAGCAAAAGGTGAGAATTTTTGTTCAGATTCATCTGTATATAAACAATTGATATAATTGAGTAAGCCTAGTTCATACTACAAATGAATTCAGTAGTCTTATTGTGGAGCATTGTAGCCCAGTGGATTGATATCCTGACTTTGAAACAAAGGGCAGGGGCTTCGAATCCCATGCAGCCATGTCATAATTTTCATTAATGCTGCCAGGATAAAGCCATGGTAACAATGTCCAAGTCTTATTGTTAAATCTGCATGTGTTCTTAAAAGCATCCTGATTTCTAAAATAAAAATCTCAAATTAATTTTCTATTAGGCGTAGTACATTATGTTTGCTGAGGTAAAGAGCTTTACCTCAAACTAAGAACAAACTTTTAAAGTCTAAATGAATTGACATAATGTATATTTTAACTGAATTGATACATGTATGTTAAACAGATAAATTCAAGTAAACTATGTCTTTGTTGAAGATAGAAAAAATGTGCTTTGGATGGAATACATGTAGGTGGTACATGTAGCCTATAGATGAAATTTGTGTCAGTTTTTACTTGTCTTTACCTTTTTTTCCACACTTCATTTTATTACAGGGAGTTCAAATCCATGCTCTTGGGACATTCACCTTTACCCAGAAGAAGATTGATATTGGAAATAATAAATTTATCCTCATCCAGAGGCCTGTCTTTGTACTCTCAGAGAAGTTTGCGCAGACACATGGACTCAGTTACACTAAACATTTCACCTCAGGTATAAAGTTCTGTCTTTTTGATAGTCATATATTGCAACTTGTTGAACATGCTACATCCATACATTACTGTACCCAAAGGTTTTAGGAGATATTTTCCATTTTAGATCTTCAGTTTAGGATGGTGATGATGGTGAAAAAGAATGCTTTTTTTATTTTGGCTGGAGGTATAATAGCTGGAGCAATGCATGCTTATTTCAGTAATTTTCAAAAATCTGATTAGGCCTACATGTTACGGAATACGGACTTGTGTAAACTTTCTGAAATTTCGAAATGTTGTCCAAAACTTGACATGGAAATGATACCACTTGAGGCTAACATTTCAGAAAAAAGGAGTTACATGTCAATAAAGATTCAATGAAACAAAATACAATCTCTGAAAAAATATAATTTTCATCAATATTACTTTATGAAAAAAAAAGATCAATGGAATTGGAAGAGCAGTGAGGAAATTGCTTTATTGGTTGTCAAAGTACACTTCGGTGTCTTTAAAAAAAAAAAAAAAATCTGTTGATGTATAATTTCTTGAATTAATGATTCTGAATGTGAATTCAAGTACAGATTGAAAATATGTTTGAAACAATTTGTTTCTACTATGTATTATAATTATATTTGTAATTAAGATGTATGATATGTAATACCCTTGTTTTGCAAGATGAAAACAAATAAAAATAATTTTGTTTCATGTTCCTCGCCATGTTTAGGTCAAGTCCCCATCGTTCAACTCAACTTTGCAACACTTTCCAACGAGAGCCCCTTTGATCGCGACACTGTAGAGGGATGTGTTCGCGAAGTTCTTCAGGCGCTTTCTCGTTGCGTCCAGTCTAAGAAGAATGTAGAATTCACCTTTACCGGCATCGGGCGTCTGACAATCCGTGATAGCAAAGTCAAGATGAAGTTTTATAAGGATTTCCTCAATATGATGGATGGTTCTGGCCGTCTAGTTGAAGCTCTCAGAAATGTAAGTGACAGATAATTAATAACTAAATTTTAAAGCTTAGTTTATAGTTTTAGTAAATCCCCCAAATTTATATATTTATGCATGCCATCAGTTTATTTCTTGATTATGATGCGCATACCCTCAAAAAGCTACAAGGAGTAATAGGAAATAAAATTCATATCATATACACAGCAATTGGCAAGAAGTAACTATGAAAATGTTGCTCTGAGCGCATGTTACTACAACAAAACCAGAATGCTGCTGATGAGGACCAGTATTTTCCAATTATCAATTGTATATTATGAATCCAAACCTTCAACAAGCATCGTCCTCATTAGAAAGTCCATTGTCAAATGAAATACAGAAATTGAAGGTCATTTTCCCTCAACCGTATCGATTGTTGTCAAGAGAGCAATGGGGGTATAATGATAATCAATGGCAGAATCATAATTGATGAATTGATGCGGTTGCCATGGCAGCTGGAGCAGAAGGCCTGAATTAATAAACTGTTGGCATTGAGATATTTCATTGCCATTTACTAATATGACTTCCAAAACAATGGCATTTCTATTTTCATTGCAATCTACAAATTAGTCTCAAGGTTAATACAGTATTGTTGGTACATGTATACATCCAGGAATTATCAATACTGTCCATGGCATTTATGTGTTATAACATTGCTAGGGTATTAAAACCTTGTACACATGTATTTGTTTCTGGAATAATGTAAACATTTTTGGGTCAGTTTAGAAAAACCTAGACTTTTCAATTACATGTGTGTCTGAAAAGGATTGTCTACAGGAATGAGGAGACAGTTTTAGGCAGTATGAGGTTGCAATTGTTGCCATTTCGAAAATTCATCTTTTTCTAAGCAATCTTCAAATTCTTATACATGTATTGAAAAAAAATTGAGGTATGATATGTATATGAACATGGATTAGCAGAATATGTTTGGAGCAATTATTATAATTTTTTTTTTTTTGGGGGGGTGGCAATACTGGCATGTTTCTGTTCCTCAATTATTACTTGTGTAGTAAGGCTTAGATTAAGGATGTTTCACATAAACATGTTAAATAAATTTGTTTTCTTTTTCGTTTTTTTGTTCCAGCGGCCTGATACAGCAGACTCTGTGTTATCGAGGGCCAGTGTTTTCAGACCAGCCACAGGTGGTACAGTTGTTCTACCAAAGTAAGTTTAATGTTTAATCAATTTAAGTTTACATTGATTAATGATGGTAACTTTTCTTACATGGATGGTCACAGACGTACATGTAAAGTTAGGATTAAATGTAGAATTTATTATATCTTTTTATGGAGCGTAAAAATATGAAAAATTATGCCCGCTACTATAGATATTTATATAAAAAAAATTCTTTTTAAATTATTCTATTTATTAATCTACATTTCTTTAATGATTCATCATTAGTATATTTGGGGGAAGGGCTGCAATTTTTTAAATGAAAAATATTTTCCCCCAAAATTTGTATTATAAACATGCAGAAAATTTGAATACACTGTTTTGTCTTCCCAAAATATATTTTCCATCCCCAAAAGACTTCATGTACAATTCTCATGAGGCTAGCATCCATGAGATCCCTGCTGAAAGACATGCCTTGTGATTTTTAAAGGTTTAATTTATTTATTTATTTTTTTTGGGGGGGGGCTACTTTTCAGGAATTTTTGTCTAACTACAACATTTTATAAGCTTTACAGTGCAATGAATAGGGATTTTCTACGGCTCCTTATTCCAGTTTCCAGGGCTATTTTGAGCATTTCGGGGGTGAAATCGCCCCTAGTCCCTGTGTATCTTTTCCCCCGGATCTCTTGAATAACCTTGTGTGCTTCTCTTCATACCAG
The DNA here is from genome assembly GCF_018143015.1 of Lytechinus variegatus. Lineage (NCBI taxonomy): Eukaryota > Metazoa > Echinodermata > Echinoidea > Temnopleuroida > Toxopneustidae > Lytechinus > Lytechinus variegatus. The sequence continues at coordinate 22,630,825 of NC_054743.1, read as the reverse complement.
AATCACTCAGGGTGCAGGCAAGGATGGATTCAGTTTTGAGAACGAGGATAAAGAGCGTCAGATGCCCGCCATCGAAGAGGTCAGAGAGGTTGACGAACGTGGAGAGTCGCGCCTTGGTGATGCCCCGGAACAGGAAGATGAGGGGCTTGGTAGAGAAATAGAAGATGGTAAGATTATGGCAATAATTCCTTGATTCCTTGACTGCCTGAACAGGGTAGCTGTGTTAATACTGGGGTACTATTTTGCAGTGTTTAGAAACATATTTTTGTGAAGCCCTACAGATATCTTCCATGTTAAAATACTGGAAACCTATCAAGCTAGTAGTGATCATTTTGGCCACCATATGGTGCAGAGAATGATAATCAAGCTTATAGTAGAGGATCTAGAATCGCTATACAATATGTACAGAATATACTTTTAAAAGCTTGACATTTTTGAAGTGGTAATTCAACTTTGAGTAAATTCTTCAAAGTTTTCTTTAAGTATCAGCTATTTCAAATTAAGATCAGCATTTACAGATTTCTGTTCAATTGAATGGGGTCAAAATTCTTATTTAGATATTTTAAAAGTTGTCCAATTTAAGTGATAAATCTCTATAAAAGTAATATTTAAATATTGGTTTTACAATGCATGCAGCCATTCCTTCTAGACCTGTACTGTCTCTGCTTTTATCTTTTTTTTCTTGAAATGTGTCATAGTTTACTATGAACTGATCCATGAGAATGACTTTAAACAAATGTTCACTCATAAGTCATTTATTTATTCTTTTTATCCGTAGAAGCTCCCAAGAAACCGGCCACACCGGTGCGGCCCTCATCCCGGCAACTAATCCCCACGGCCAAGGCAACCAGCTTAAGCCTCCTAGATGACCTTGCCCCGTCCCCACCCCCTCAACCCAGAGGCCTGAAAGGCACCCCGTCACCCCCTCCAGGCAAGCCCCCATCCCCCAAGGGGGAACTCCCTCCTCCACGCTCCCCTGCAGAGATCCGAGAATCCCTCGCAAATGAAGCCGAGGCGATGGAGAGGTCCAGATCCGCCTCTTGCTCGCATGCCCATGAGAAAGCAGGACAGGAACTGTGCTATCTCTGCCACCAGAGGGCGGTGCGCAATGTACCTGTATCGTTCGAGGCTGAGAGGAAGAGGAAGGAACAGGAGCAAGATCGGTTGTTGCAACAGTTTCAGCATTTGAAAGACACAGAATCTATTCTCAGAGATCAGGTAAGAATCTGTGATAGATGTAATCAAAACCCAAATCAGAAGTTGCACTGTGCCTTTGGAGCACAAAGAATGTGAAGTTGCTTTCTCAGTAGTCGGCTATTAATAAATTATAAGCGGCGTACTTTGAAATTATGTGTACCTCAAATTAAATGAATTAAAAATAGATGTACTTTATATTTGAAGCATATCAGATAGAATAAAAAAATCACATCTAACAAGCTCATTGAGGTCGGAAGTGTCCAATTGACAAGCAAAAATCATACAAAAGTGAGATGCATATTATGAACCAACTAAGCAGATATTATAGAGTGCATAAGCAATAATATGAGAATGAAGCTTAATTTTAATACATGTTTCATTCTTATGATTTTCAAGTCATGTTATATAGAAATGATGTCACCAGACAAAGGATGTGTCCCCATGATAATGATATTATTACTCCCAGTTGAAAAGCAAAGATTGAGTGGTCTAGTAATGGCAGCTATAAGTATAATCAGTTCAACAACTTTTCCAGTCAAATCAATCTTTTGAACCTGGAAGCTAATGGTATAATGCTCCTCAGGGAGTGAAGAAAGTGCATGCATCTTGTGCTGGCAGGCCAGAATCTGATAACCGAGGTAGCAGTAGACTTCCATCACAACAGCTTAGATATTCTTGTAGCAATGTTCCTCAGGGAGTGGAAAAGATGTGTGGACATGCCACAGCTGATGACAACATGATCTAGAGGACATCAATCAATCGCGATGTGAAGGCAGAGTAATATTATCATCTTTTTTTTATTCTTTAGGCTCAGAATATGTCTAATAAGCATCATTCCCAGAAGATAGCAGCCTTTAATCTTGGTGTTAGTGAGGCAATTAAGAACAAGCAGAAGGAAAGATCCACCGAATTTCATGTAAGTTGTGCCTCTTATGTCAATATTGGTATGTACTTAGTTTATGAACATGTGCCTAGAAAGACAGCTTTGATGAATTGTTATGATTATGTGAAGCATGATTAAAGGCTAAACAAAGCGCAAAAACATCATTGTCCACACCTAAAATACGATATATATGTGCTTAGAAACAGTAGTGGCTCATCAATATTTTAACTATTTAATCTTTATTATGAGGCATCAAAAATATGACAGCTGCCACAAAATTTGTTAAATCATGTCCAGTCCGGAAACATCTGTGATCAATCAGAGACTTTAAGAAGTTACTTGAACTTCAAAATGATTGTCTAAAGCTACTCGTCACACTGCATGATATGAATCACAACTTGTGACATCACAATGAAATGGCTGTGATGTCATGGGTTTATCAATGCCAGTTTGGATTTTCTTTTCGAGTTGACAGAGGTGACACTCAGGCTTAACTTAGACCATGGTCTAACTCTGTGCTAAAATTATGGAAAGCCAAAAGTGTCAAAATTTTAAGTAAGTTGTATGTTTCTTATGTTTACTGTGCTCTTTCCTGATTCATCGATGGTGAAGACAATCATCTTTTTATACTTCCTAGATGATTATGAATAATTTGAGAGCCAAATGAGCTGAAATCTCTACTGTTAGTGATTGAAGTAACAATTGGCTATCCATACTTGAACCACAATTTCAAACCTGAGTTTAAGTTAAACCCACCTACAGAATACGGGCCTATGAGTATAAAATCATTGAAATCCTTCTCCTTTCTCATCAATGCATCACTTGTGTTATCTTCATTATTATTCATTTTTTTTACTTGGATCTAAATTAATCTATCATCTCCCTTCCTCTGTGTGTACCCTACAGAGATCGTACGTATTCCAAAACCGTGCCCGGACTCCGCCACGCTTCCTGAAGCAGGAGGAGTATGCTGCTCATCTTGGATCTCAGGTAGAAGCTAAAGCCACTGACAGGGTCAAACGCAAGCAAGACACAGACTTCCTGGAGAGGCTAGAACAAGTGCAACTGGCAGAAGAGTAAGTGAACAGTTTCTCATTCCAGATATTCCCTCGCCAGTTACAGGGGACTCCGAATCTTGACTGTAGGCTCTTTTGTAAATTTGAAGTGTTCCAAAGTCATCAGGATGCTGCAGTTCATGCAAATGAGAAAGTATTTTAGGTGAATTCATTTAAATAAATCATCTCAAATCACAGCACTGTCTTGCATGGATGTAGCTCCCTTTGACAAAATCACATTCAGTTTCACTTTACGATCTTTTCCAAAGTATGCTCAAAATCTACTGCATGAAAATTTGAATAGATCATTGTTTCAAAACCTCACTTCCAAAACCATTGTTTGTGAACTGGGGCCATATACAGCTCTAGATCAGTCAAGAATGGTGAACAAATGGACCTTAATTCATATTTTTTTTAAATATTCATGCTTAATCTTAACAGGCTTTCAGCACAGAGGGAGAGATACCTCAGAGATAAGATGGAACAAACCGATATGTACAAGAGGGCACTCTCAGCTCAGGTATGTAATCGACCTCATGCATAACTTTCACCTTCATCTCTTCACTGTGTCATTGTATCTCATGGAATTTTGCTGTTATTCACCACAATGACATCCCTTTTCTTCTAATGTAAAGTCTAATTTGCTGTAATTTACTTTTTCATCTGTATATTTCATCAGGGCTCCGTTTCATAAAAGACTTGTTACGATAATAATTTTACAATTTCTGCAACAAGTTTACAATTAGCCAAGAAAATGATTGCTTTCATTAGCTTTATGTATTCCTGTTATTGCAATTTTGTCATTGTAACAGGTTTTATGAAATGGGTTCCTGAATTTTTTTGGTGAAAGACCTATTTTTTTTTCAATATGATGTTTTATGCACCTCCCCCCCCCTATCAACCATACTAACTTCTTTCTTGGGTTTTGTGGTATTTCCTTCTCCTGTCAATATAAACCAATATCAATCTCTTTGTGTTATAACTCTGGCATCTTATAATCATCAATCCCATCAACTTTTTTTTTCCTCTTCTGGTTAGAATGTTATGTTTCGCTGTAGGATACATCCTTTTCTTTTCTATCATACATGTATCTATTTTGATATCTCCAGCTGATTAAAATCTTTATTTTTTTTATGTTACTCTAAAATATTGTAAAGCAGACTTCTTTTAACTCTTTCTTTAATATGACTGCACAAAGTTATTTGTTAATCTCATGTCTGTTCTATTTCCTATTTCCCCCTTTTCTCTGTTTCTCCTCTTTCTTTTCTCATTGCACCCATCAAAAACTAATTCATATCTTGCTGAATTGTTTATAATTGTGTGTCGTCCCACTCCTCCAAAACAAATGAAAATTAAAAATCACTCTCATTCCATAAAACACAATATTACAATTCGATTGGTCAATTCTGATCTATATACCCTTCAATCTTTAACCAACTTATGTCAAATATTATGACTAATCCATCCCATAACATTAATAAAATTATTTTGGACACATGCACTCAAACCCATTTGGGGCACTTGATGTTTTCAATATTCCTTCCATTTATGGAATCCATATCAACAATAAACTATCCAACACTGGAAAAATGCAAAAAATGGTTACGTGAATATATCAGATCAAGATCAAACGTGCCTTGGAAATGCTAGAGGAAGCGAACTACACCCTTGTGGTAGAAGCGGACCGGGAGGGATGTCTCAGCCCCCGGGAGGAGGCCTGCTGCGAGGGGTACGGGGAAGGGGTTCATTCTAAGGAAGAGGGCATTCCTCCGAGGGTGTGCTGCAGCGCAGACCCACGCCTTCAGACGGGCAAGATGAGCCCTCTGACACTGCCGACGCCCAAGACTATCCGGCCGTTCTCCAAGACGGAGCCCCTGCGGCTGAAGATGCCCAACCATCGCATGGTAGAATCTTTAAAAATTACCCACTAATATATAACATTGCACTGCTAATATTTCTTCTGATTGCATGCTTCTCATATCCTTCAGTTTCATATGCAACCATGTAACACTTTCAATTGTGTGGCTGTATTGTATGATTAGTTCTAGTATGTACATTAACTGTTCCATATTTTCTTCAAATTATCCGCCAAGCAAAGTAATAGATGACCCTAAATTTCATTGCTAAACATCATTAACCAATATGATTATAAATTTTGCCTAATTTCTGTTCACGATTTTAATGAATATCCAAATCATTTGAATCTTTTTTATTTAATAGATTTTGTAGGAAATATCCTTGCTTAATAAGAATTCAGTATGAAGGACCTCATTGTACATCTTTAAAATCTTGTAACAAATCAAAATTGTACTATTAGGGTTAAAGTGCTGGCAAAATATTTGACGGTAGTATTCAAATTCAACTCCTAAATCAATGAATTTTTGTCCACCTTTATCATGAAATACCAGGTTTCATCTTCAATAAAGATATGATTACTATTTCTATAAAAACCCTTTTTTTTCTCTCCCTCTCTCTCTAGGTGCGTTTCAAGCCTCTACCATTGCCCGGTGCGGTACCCGACTCCAAGGAGCCTATCTTTGGCAAGTTTGATGCCACCAACGAGCAGCTTGCCGAACGGAGGCGGCGAGCCATTGAGGTCTTTCAGGAGCAGATCTCGGCGGTAGAGAACAGGCGAAAGACCAACCTGTCTAACCATGTCAAGACCCAGAATGAAGAGACAGACATGCTGGAGAAGACTCGTAGAGAGTAAGTTACGGGCCTGTTTTCTGAACTTGGTTTTCATGTCTAAAGTTGTGGCTTAGCTATGGATAGCCAGCTGTATCTTAAATCTCAAACAGTAGAGATTCAATTTGATTGCACATTTGGTGCTCAATCTATTTGTAACTTTGTAGGACAGGTACTAATTATTAGAATAGTTTTCATCACTATTAAAGCTGAGAAAAGGGACACAGTAAATATAAGAAGCGTAAAAACGTTAACAAAATGTTGACATTTTTGGCTTCTTATTATATTAGCATTGACTTGGACCTTTCGCAATTCCCAATCAAGATATGCTTTTAATGAGTTGTCCCATGCATACATTTATGAAGGCTTTTCATTCATTTTGACTTTTGGAGAAAAAAGATCTGAAGTTTTACCATTCAAATCTCTTGTGGAGATTGAATTTTCCTGTTGTTTAAGAATAGTTTTCCTGTGCAGTCTGCAGGAAATGCAATTTCTTTTCCTATTTTTGAGCAAAATCAGCCCTATTTTTTAAAAATCTTTCAGGTTGGAAGGCTGAGTATGTTTCTGTTAACTAGATTTTCCCTGCCACTGAATCATATTTGATACATTTTTTTTTTCTTTTGTGTAGATTGATTGCTGACCGTGCGGCTCGCTTTGAGCAGGCATTCCAGACGAGGAAATCCCTGGAGGATACGTGGAAGGAGGCATCGGCCCTCAAGAAAAGTCGGGAGGAGGAGCAGATGCTCAAACTCCAGAGCCCCGGCATCCTTCTCCACGAGCAGTGCGACCAGTACCACCGATGTGAGCAGTGCCTGCGAACGCTGAAGAACTGCGGCGAATCCAACATATGGAGCGAATCCAGATACATCCCCGGCTCTCGTCTAATTATGTAGTAATATTTGGTAGATTCCATAACAAAATTATTGAAATGGTCCTCTTTATTGCTGTGTAATGATACTCATTCCATTAAAAAAAACAAAGCACATCTAAATGATTTGATTTTTAAGCACACACACACACAATGTAAAAATCATAGTGAATTGATCTGATAATGGGATAATCAGGAAATGATAATTGATTATACAGTAATATGAATAATGTTAAAATTTATAATTTGAAAATGATAAAATAATTCTTTAGTGATATGAATATAAAAGGTAAAAGGTAAAGTTTTGTCACAGATTTTTATTTAAAAAAAGAGGGAAAGTTGGATGTGGCACATTTCGGGATCATGCACACCATATTCTGTATGGACATTTGTTGTGATTTCACAATAAGTTAAGTGTTTATATTCTCTTAATTTTGAATTGGACATATTACATTGAAATAGAAGTGCTATATAAATATGAATAAATTGTTAAATTGTACAAATGTAGAGCTGGAACTCTGTCATCCCTTATTGAGTGTGAGATATATACTTCTATGCAAGTAGTTATGAATTAGGAATACAAATATTTAGATTTGAATATCAACATGCCTTGATCTGTTTCTATGGTCAGTCTTTTTTCTTGTACCTTGAATGGTACTTTTCAAAATGCTGGTGTTGAATTTTGCTTGATGCCTGGATAGAGATGGCAGTTCTATGCAAAATAACTTCCAAGTGTCTTAAAAAAACTGAAATGGTTAATATTGTTGGACTATGCATATGTGGATAGAAAGCCAATACTTTTGCAGAACAAATAAAATGTGAACAAAGAGTGTGTGCCATCATTAAACAAATTAAAGTGGTTATAATCAGGTTATTTTGAGATGAAACATTGAAATGAAATATTTGTGAGTTATTATGTGATATTATATGAAATTATGCAGTAATGAATGAATTATTCATAGTAATGTGTATTTAAAAGTATGCTTTTTGTAAATTTGATTATGAAACAGAAAGAGTGGTCATCTTTGCTATTAAATCATGCATTCAGATTGGTAATTGAACAGTTATTTATGAAAAATGAGGCAAAGTATTTTCTTCACCTTGTAGATTTTTTGTAAGAAGAGGCTTCTTTTATCTGGTCAGTATAGTGTGAGAAAATATATTTCTGAAGAAGTGAATATAACTGACATGTTCCTTGAATACAAAGAGATACAATCAATATTTGCAATCAATTGTAACTAATAGTACATGGTTCTCCATAGCCTTAAATTTAGATTTGATCATGCAACAATTGCATTAATTTTATAACAGGGTCACTGTGGGTGTTGTGAGAAATATTTGTGATCAATTTTACATTTCTGATGCCAATTTACAATTGATATTATTAGTTGTAACCAGATTAAATTGTTTTTTACTACTTGATTGAAGAAGCAGACTAGCAATCAAGTGCAACATTTGCAATTAATTACCAGACTGATGATTGATATTGATCCCAAATTGACTTGCAATCGATTGCAAGTATCTTGCAACGCTCCAGTGGACTTGATAGGACATTGATGTAAAAAATACTACTGTCTATTTTGTATGTTCAGGGGCCCGTTGCAGAAAGAGTTGCGTTTAAACGCAAGTCAAAAAATCAATCGCAAGTCCCAAATGCGCGCTGTTGATTGGTTGAAAATCAAGTTGCGCTTGATTTTTAGAGTTGCAATTGATTGCAACTCTTTCTGCAACAGGCCCCTGGGGCACAGTAAACTTTGAGTTGTGAAGATCAAGTGCACATGCTATTATTCAAGTCATATGGAGGATACTATTTTGGAACTTTGCTATTACTTGTTGAATCCGTTAAACAATGGCTCCAGAAATTTCTTAACTTCTGTATAGTACTAGAAATGGGGCGTGTATTCAATGGGTTGAATATATAGCTCTTTGCAGAATCTTTGCAAAGTTATGTTAAAGTTTTTATCAGAAGTTTCAACTATTTCCAGGAAGTCTTTAACATTACATTCTATTGTCCATGGTGGACTAATGAATAATTAACAAATAAGAATAAAATTAGAGGAGCTGAGGTATTTGTCTTACAGCTTTGGACCAGGAGTGGCTTGGTGGTTGGGTACTAGTGGTACAGGAGATCACTGATTCAAATCTCACCGATTCAAACATTCTATCTGATTTGGTTCTTACATGATCTCGTATTACTGGGTGCCTAAATGTATTTACATATTAATCTTTGGAAAAAATTTCACTAGATAAAATGACCTATTTTTCGAACAATTAAAGTTTGGTGTCTTTTAATCCGTCAGCCTTACTTGGTATGAACTTGTACACTTAGGAATATTTTGTTGATTGAAAATGATCAACATTTCACTTTGCAATATATGTTACATATATTTAGGTTGTATATGAATCCATTTAAAGAAAGGTTTGTACCCTGTGGCTCAAGTATTTGTAAAAGTGTTTCTCCAGGGCAGCATGATTGGTCAACGAACAAAGCATCCTGAAACTGCACTCTCCTCATATTGTTCCGGGAGTGGTATTTGAAGGGCTTTTTGCCTTTCTTGCATCCGGAAAAGCTCATCTAGTTATTAGCATTCATATGTTATGTTCAGGATGGTGGGTCATTAATAACGTCACAGATAAGCCTTTACATCATTTGGAAAAATGCCAAATGTAATCGCCCTACACCTACTCGTAACGTTTTTCATGTGGAGCAATATTAATCACCTATGTTACAAAACTGAAAGGGATTTAGTGATAGAATCTGGGCATAGTACTTATGCCTTTTTGGCATTGAATATAGGTTCCCAGGCAGGTTGGAAATGATTTATTAAACTTTTGTAATGTACTCATCATGTATTATTCATACTAATGATTAGAAGATTGTGATCATGACGGTGAGAAACAATGTTATCCAGTAAAATTGTGGGCTCGGATTGTCAACACAAAGGTACATTTATTTTCGAGAATGTGAAAAAGTGACTCAAATTCTAAATTGGTATACGGTAATTTAGATGTTGTGTATAATGTTGCTGCATTTGAAAAAGTATTTTTCCGTCCATTTCAGTATATTCAATATAATAAGTTAAAAAGAAGGAGATATAGCATTCATTGATTTCCATTGTATCTGTGCATTAAACAGATGATATTTGATTCCAATTTATTTTTCTTTCTTTTGGTTGCACTTTTTCCTATTTAACAACTCACTAGACTACACGTGTGCAGAAAATTCCACATATATATTCTATTGTTTTTGCATTCCAGTGTTATTTTTACTGTGCTTTTACTATTACTTCAAATGACAGGTTTATGCAAAATATGGAGTATTCAGAATTTGACCCCCAAAATGTATGCATTTATGCATAATATGTATTTTTAATTGGGAAAGTAAACATACATTCTGATTATTTCTATTCTTGAGTAATATTTTATGAGGAAGCGAGCTATGATAACAACACAAAAGATCAAATTTATATCTGCATTTTAGTTGCAATGATATTATTTTCTTGTAAATATATTTCTTTACTTATGTTTATCACTGTTAATATTTATGTCGCAATTAAATGCCTATGGACTTGTGTCACTATAATTGTTTCAATTTCCACTCTATCTTCTGTAAACAAATGGATCTTGACAAAAAAAGTTTTGTATTGGAGAGAGGGAGAGACAGAGACACAGATAGATGGGGAGGCAGAGAGAGGGATAGAGAGCAGGGAGGGAGAGGGAGATGGGGCGGGGGAGAGGGGTGCATGGGGAGGGATCGAGTAGGAGACAAAGGTGGTATAGAGGAGGGGGGGGGGTTGAAGGTTTAGGAGAGAGATGAGGAGAGAGAGGGGGAGGGAGTGGGAGATAAATAGAGGGGTAGCTAGCTAAGGCTGAGGAGAGAGAGAGAGAGAAAGGAGAAGAAAAACCTGCACAACTCCAATGGGCATTGAACTCTTCTACACCTATTTCATTCGCCAATGATCATGCATAGCCATACTCTGTTGAATTGCACTTGGTGCACTCACTTTTAGGGATGAGAGTTACTTGTCACCCGAGAGGAGTGATTTAACAGCCTGATGGCCTCTCCTAAGTGGTACGCCACTCAGGCCCACTATTTCTTTAAAAAAAAAGGTTGAAGCTAGAGTGCACCTATTGGAGCTACCCCTATCCTTGCCACTAAAGCTAGCCCATGTTTACACATTTTCTAGTGTCTTAAAATAAAAGAAAATCCTCTAAGGGCGGGCCTGGTCAACCCCCCCCCCCCTTCCTTCCTGGATCCGCCACCGATCGACCCCCTCCCCGACCTGCATCTCGCAGGCTCCGCATCGGGCTCTGCACATATACAAGGAAGATTTTGAACACCAATAAAAAATTGTCTAGTTGCAAAGACTATCATAGTGTGAGTAAAAGGCCACATCTAGCCACACCCGTGCGCTCAAAACATATTGGAAGGAGATAATACGTTGTAGCATGTAATGCGTATTGCTACACACAAATCCGACGTACAAAGTGTATGGGCTGTTAACTACACAAAGGGCGTATACTAGGTTTTGACAAAAGGTCAAATTAACCGCTTTTGAGCCGAGGATTGCATCCTTATCGTAAGTATAAACGAGAAAATAGAACGATAATATATCGAAGATACCATTGAATTGATCATTCCGAGGGAATAGGAGATATTTTGAGGTATTTTCGTGCAGAATTTGAGTGATAACTGAAAAATGTTAGAATGTTGTTGTTGTTTAGTCCGACATGTTGAAAAGTGTGTGGTATGCACTGGAATTTCAATTCAAGATCAAGTATGGTGTTGAAATCTGTTGTTGGTGTTGTGACAACACCAGCCACAACACCGTGTTTGAAATCAGGCTGATGTTGGGATAACCCAGGGAGCTGTTGATTTGAATAAATAGAGAAAAATCAAACTGGCATAAGAAACTTTAGCTTAACTGTATACAAATTTCCACATGTTCAGTGAGGAATTCATCGTTGTTTCGCATGACATTGTCAGTGAGCAGAGCCAGAGAAATAGAATATTTTATATTTCATAATATTATAATACAAAAGAAATAGTGAGAGGATGATGTCATCATCAGTCTCCTCATTTGCATACCAACCAGGAATTGTGAAAAGCGAAACTTTAATTTGTAATAACTTTCTTCTTTACATCTGATTTTGATGACATTGTTAGTGTTGTTAATGTTATGCTTTTTGGATTTTTCTCCTTTTTATTAAGATACTAGGGTAAACTTTTTGTTTGGGATGGACCCATCCTTTAAGCCCTACCCATCAAGGCATAGTTAAAGGACAAGTTCACCCCAACAAAAAGTTTATTTTAATAAAAAGAGAAAAATTCAACTAGCATAACACTGAAAATTTCATCAAAAGAAATACTAAATAGTGAGTGACATCATCGCCTCTCACATTTGCATATCACTAAACTGTGTATATAACTATTTCGTGAAAAATATTGCGAAACTTTAAAAGGTTGTAACTTTCTTATTTTACATCCGATTTTGATGAAATTTTCAGCATTATGTTTGTTTGATTTTTCTTTATTGATTCTGATTAACATTTTCTGGGGTGGATTTGGCCTTTAAGAAAACTATGGCTCGGGGCACTATATCTGGCTTGTGACATGATGTCGGGATTCATGGCTTTTTTTGCCAATTTTGTGACTTTGGAACTAGTTTGGTCACATGATAGGGTTTAACCCTATCTAGGCCGGGGGGGGCCTCGGAGGCCCCCCTCAACAAATTGCGCGATATTTTCGCTGTGCAAAATTTTTTGACCGCGCCGCTCGCTGACTTTTTACTTTCAAGTCTTGCGCAAATGTTGAGACCAATTTTGCGTCTCCCGGGTACGTGGTTTCGAAATTACGCAACATTATGTATGTGCATGTCAGACCAAAAATTGCTCAAAAACGTGGTTTTGTGTACAAAGTCAATGCAAATTGTGTTTTCTACCAAAATTCATAAATGTATGATTATTTTCAGTTTTGCTGGTGTAAATGTATTTACTTTATGCTTTTTTTTTATCAAAGAACAAATTTGATTGAAAAAACAGTGAAAAACAAAAGGTAAAAAACATAGAATACATAAGAAATTGCAAAAAACAATATTTGATATTGCAATTTTTCATGTACACTTGCTAAGAACACCACAAAGAGTTTCTATACCAAAAATTAGTACATTTGGAGCTTTATTTAGGGAGTTAGAGGGAAAAGTATGATTTCCTATACTAATTACTCATAAATTAGCATAATCACTTAATAGCAATTCGCATGAAAAAAATTACTATACAATTTTGTAGATTATGTCACAGGCAACACGCGTGCCAATTTTCGGCGCGATCGCGCAGTCGACGGCCGAGATCTCAGGAGGGGGGGGCCTGGGAGGCCCCCCCCCCGGCTGTACATGTATGAACTCCCAAAATACCCCGGCCTAGATAGGGTTAAACCAATCACCTGACTAGGAGATTATTATTATGACAGGTATATATATAGGTGGTGCATCTGTAAAAAGTAATTGCCACGTGCGGTAACAGAGATGCACACAATGATGATGATTATTTTTTTCTTTAGTTTTAGTGATTAACTTCTTTGGGTGAAATTACCGGTGCTTATTGTTTATGAACTCCCAATATGGTAGGACCTCATATAAAGATGTATGAAATCTGGAATTTGGCATCAAAACATGTAAACAGATATTGACAAAGTTTTATGGAATACATTTAGGACCAATAATACAAGAAGTCTACTATCACCGGATCACAATGACAAATGTGCATAAACCGGTTGATGGAAATCTCCAAATTTCCCAAGATGTCCATGTTTTTTTTGGAGAATGAGCCAATACCTGCAGAAATTCCAGTTTGATTTAGAACTGACACAAAAAATCTATTTCTCTGTGCTTCCCAAAGAATTTACTTTTTGTTATTCATTTATAAATATATATTTTTTTTGTCTTTCTGCAGACCAAGAGATGAATCCTCAGCATATCCATCAGAACATGGGCTACTTGCCCCTGCTAGCTGAGGAAGGCTTGAAAGTAGTCAACAGCTACCAGGGCAGTGTCCACCTCCCTCCGGATGACTATCACCAGCCGCAGACCTCGGCCCAGCAGCATTACATGCCCCATTACCAGGCGAGTAATTGAATATTGATATGGTCACTCCATCAAAACAGACTCGTATCTGACTGATGGTGTGCTGTTTTGGTTTTCTGAATCAGTCCATGGGGGCCTGAGATATTACCTCATGAATTCATACATAATTAGCCTCATTGAAGTCAATGTTTTACTTTCAAATACAAATGTCATATTAGGTTTTTTTTATTTGTTAAATTGTGTGTTCCTTAAGTCTAAGATTATGTATATATTTTATTATGTTTTGCAGTATTTTTCGACCTTGTCATGTTATATTTATCATTCTTATGTTGTGAAACGGAAATCAATAAAATCAAATCAAATGTATTATTGGCCTGGTTTCTAACTTTTACTTGGGGCCCCACGGACTGATTTCCACCATATTTGGATTGTGGGGGTTTTTCATCATGCTCTACCAAAATATGGTATAAAAAACGCTGATTTAGAACTGACACACAAAAAATCAATTTCTCTGTGCTTCCCATTCATCTCTTGGTCTGCAGAAAGACAAAAAAACCCACTGATATGCTCTACCAAAATATGGTGTAAAAAACGCTGATTTAGAACTGACACACAAAAAATCAATTTCTCTGTGCTTCCCATTCCTCTCTTGGTCTGCAGAAAGACAAAAAAACACTGATATGCTCTACCAAAATATGGTATAAAAAACGCTGAAATGCAAAAAGAGAAAATTGATGATGTCACACTTTGGTACTCTAGGGTTGGCTGTCTATTTCTCTGTTGTGGCTTTTGCATTAAGGATAAAATCTTGAGTCTTAGAAAATCTGACGATCCTACAGCATTTGTGAGACCTGTGTCAACCAGGATCAGTACCAATATTTCATAACCTTGATGAAGAATTGGAATACATACTTTTCTATATTGTTATAATTGATAAACTTGTAGACTTGAAAGGTCTTTACAGGTAGGCTTGAAGTTGCACTTTCATAAATATATTCAGATTCTTAATTTATTCAGAAGTCTTGATAAATGTTGATATACTTGATACAATTTTTCTTTTTAAAATAGGTATTTGCCAATTGTGTTGAATTTACAAAGTAGATGATGTATGATACATAAAAAGCACTAAACAAGTGATTTATAATTTGGACTATAAAGGAGTTTAAAAACTTTGAATGTTAACAAATAGAATTAATTGTATATTAGATTTATTTCTCAAGAATCTTGCACCTCCCACATATTTTCATTAAACCTTCAACTTCTGATGCATTATGTATTTCATTATTTAATCTTATTTACAGTTTGCATGATGTATAATTTCCATGCTTGTTTTTTCCTATTTGATGATTGTTCAGGTCCCCGGAGATGGGTATCCTCACCACCACCACCATCCCCATGATCGGATGCAAGGCATGTACATAGGACCTCCAGGAGTTGGAGGACCAGGAGGAGGAGCAGGCAGCAGTACCAGTGCTGCAGACGACATCAACCTACATAGCTTTGATGATAACAGGGGAGGGCTGGTGACATTCAACCAACCGCAGTACCTCCCAAAGACTACCGCCCCTCTGCCAGCTGAGCCTAAACCTAAGGAAAGGTCCAAGAAAAGCAAAGGTGGGCAGCCTAAGAAGAGGGCTCGGAACCCAGCAGCCTGGAAGAGGAACACCAACAAGAGGTTGCGCAATTCAGGGCAACCGTATATCAATTCGAATGGATGCGTCATGCCAGCTCGGAAGATGAAGGAATCGTGTAAGAACTGCAGGCAGCGATGTCCTGAGAGGATCAGCGAGGAGCAGAGGCAGGAGATCTTTGATGATTATTGGCATAGTAACAAGGACTGGACCTACAGACGAATGTACATCATCGAACATGCTTTGCCTCAGCCTATTCAGAGGAGACGATCAAAGAGGGATCTGGATCAGAAAGCCCGCAGAATCAGCTTCCATTACCATTTGACTTGCGATGGCATCATGGAGAAGGTTTGCAAGAGATTCTTTCTCAACACCCTTGCTGTTGGAGAGAAGTTTGTCATCATATCACTGCATAAAAAGACAGTTGATGGGAAAGTGATACCTGATAGACGAGGTAGGCATCCAGCTGCGAACCAAATTCCCTACGACATGAAGCAAGAGGCAAGGAGGCATATCCAGCTGAATATCTTGAATAGACCGCAGGAACAGGTCAGCCTTCCCAAGATGTATGACTCGTATGTTCAGGAGTGCGAGATGCACCAGAGAACAACGGTTAAGAAGCACTTCTATCGTAAGCTCATGAATGAAGAGCTTAGGATATCCCAGCAGAGATTAGAGGGACCAGATGAAGTGCGTAATGAAGAGCGCCCTCTGGACTACACTCCTACGCCACAGGTCAGTGCTCTTGAGTGCCTCATCAAAGAGCTCTGGCAGAAAGAACAAGAACGTATCCGCAATACCAAACCAAAATGCAGCCTGAAAGATAAGTTGAAAGAGTACCATGCCTTGAGATTTGGGGGAAAGGAGTATGTGAACTTCAAAGGGCAAGTTAGGCCATCAAGGAAGATGAAAGAGCCTTGTGAGAATTGCCAGAAAGCTTGCACAGAGCATATCAC
Source organism: Lytechinus variegatus (assembly GCF_018143015.1). Classification (NCBI taxonomy): domain Eukaryota; kingdom Metazoa; phylum Echinodermata; class Echinoidea; order Temnopleuroida; family Toxopneustidae; genus Lytechinus; species Lytechinus variegatus. Next base: position 22,614,468 of record NC_054743.1, on the reverse strand, counting down.
AGAAGAGCAAAGACAAAGCCTATTTAACAACTTCTGGGATCCTAATAAAGACTGGACAGAAAAGAAGAAGTATGTGCTCAGCTGTACAGAATCAAGGCCTGTCATCAAATCTAGGATAAGACTTAAGAGGGCTAGGGCTGCCACAAGGTTCGGCAGGCCTCACAGATTCACTTATTTCTTTGAGGTGGATGGTAAGAAAGTACCCGTTTGTCGGAAGTATTTTGTCAACACCCTTGGCCTTAGCCATAATTTCATAGCTTCTTGCATTGCAAAGCAGGATGAAAATGGTGATTTTGATCCAGCCAAGAGGAAGAAGTCTGGAACTCTTGCCAAGTTACCCCCTGCTGCAGCCCAAGAGATCAGACAGCACATCATCTACAACTGCTGGGCAGATCCAAATAAGGGTAGAGAGTATCAGACCCATTCTTCAACCAGAGGATGGTCATGGAACGTCTCCAAGATGTATGCCGCTTATCGTCAGTGTTGTTGGATGCAAGGCACAAAGCCTGCAAGCACTTACATGTACAGGAGGGTGTTCTGCGAGGAAATGAAAATTTTTGAGGAATGTAAGATGTTGACAGCAAGCACTCCGAGTTCATCCACCAGGCTTGCTGGGAAGAAACAGGCAGAGAGTAAGTCTGTGAAGGCAGCCTCCGGTTCTTCAAAGCAAGCAACCGCTCAGGAATCATCTGCCACTACTTCTGCTGATGGTCCAGAGGGTGACATTCTGGATAATCAAGATGAAATGTCTATGGAACCTACAGATGCAGAAAATGATAAAGACTATCAACCGTCAAGTGAAGAAGAATATGATGAAGATGATGATGATGATGATGAAGATTACACACCTCCAAAAAGGAAGGCTCAGGTTTCTGCTGGTCCTCAGTGCTCTGTGCCCATAGTGCCTCCCGAACAGATGCCAGGAACATATGATGGGGAAGAGGACTGTGCAGAGGAGGAGAAGGATGAACAGCTTGAAGATTTTCCTTCAACATCTGGGCAGGTTGGTCATACCAAAACAAGGTATCGTCCTAGTGACACAGCGGACATGCGTTGTGCTGGTCAGACCTATGTCAATGACAAAGGCAACATCATCCCAGCCCGAAAGATCAAGGAACCCTGCACAAACTGTCGCAAACAATGCCTGGAACGTGTGCCACAGGAGATGCGGGAAAAGATCTTCAACATGTTCTGGAGCAAGGAAATGCCCTGGGAGAAGAAGCGTCAATACATGGAGGACTGCATCGAAGAGACCGCCGTCAAGAAGCGAACACTCCCAGCTTCTCAGATGAAGCTGACTCGCAAGGTGCACATGAAATACACACTCAAGTTGGGAGACTGGCAGGAGAATGTGTGCAAACTTTTCTTCCTGAACACGCTTGGAATCAGCCAGAAATTTGCCATTGTATCCCTGAGAAAGCAGAAAGAACGGCTTCTACAGGATGTTGAGATTCCTCCTTTTGACCCACCCGATCCAGTCTCTCTTCCTGATCCAGCCCCTCTTGCTCCAGTGCCAAGTGAATCAACTCCTGCACCTACAGATAATGCAGATAGTAGTTTTAGAGATGTACTTTCCCATCTGCTTCTAATCCCTACATCGAATATGTCTTAATCATAAATTCTTCTGTCAGATGTGTTCAGAGAATGACTCTGCTATGTCATGTGACAGATTATTCAGGGGAGACAAAAAAAAAATCCATAGCTAATGTTATGAAATATCATGTCAACAGTCAATCGTCAAATTCCTAAAACCGATGATTCATGGGGAGATCAGAAAATTTCTAGACAAAAACATGTAATTACAGTCTGATTACTCTGTTTTACAGGGCTCCACACTAACCCTTTTTTCTACTGGTCCAACCAGTTCATGTTGAACTGGTAGATAGACAGTGTTTCCATTTTTTTACTGGTCCGAACCTAAAATATACTGGTCCCCCAAAACATTAAAAAGATTTGATTTTAATTTGCTGTCTTGATTTTATTGCCCCCCCCCAAAAAAAAAAAAAAATATGCAACAAACAGTACACTCACAATATATATTTCACAAGCGCCATTACTCAGTTTTGGAGAGTCATTCTTTAAGATAACAGAGTCATTTTTCAATTCACAAAAGAGGAGAAAATATCATTACCAGTAAATCTGGCTATTTCTAAAAAAAAGTTACTGGCCCGACAGCAATTTTTACTGGTCTGGGACAGTCAGACCAGTGCCAGTGTCGTGCTCTGCTCTATATTACAATGGTGAAGGTTCTAAAGCCATGGAAGCTGGATTTTTTTATTTTTGTGAAATGGCATCTGGTTGCATGTGACTAAAAATAGCTGGATTTTCATCAAATTTTATGTTTCTTGTATTTACTGCTGAAAATAAAACCAACTTGATGTTAGGGTAAACTACTATATCTTTCATCTTTTGGAGGGAATGAATTAGTATCAAAGTTTATATTATATCCAAGTCTCCAACTTTGGCAACAGATTTTTTTCAATCAGTTGATTTTTCTTTTTGAAGGAATATCATCTAATTTAGTTAATATCTGGAGCTTGGGAGAGAATGGCCCGAATTCTAAAGTTCATTTTTACTTAGACCCTGGTCTACCTGTATGGCTTGTGTGTGTGTTCGCTGGGTACTTACCCCATGCACCATTAGGGAAGAAGACTATTTTAGCTGTTGACAGACATAAATCATTTGATAAATTGAAGTTATGAAAATCACAAAACCAATTTTCTAGTGATATCAATTTTTTTCCATTTCTATGGCATTACCAGTTCATAAGCCTGAGCGATTGAACTTGGGCTGAGTTTTACAATTGATCACACAAACATGTGACCAATAGATCGGGCCAAGATGGGGAGGGGGAATGATTTATTTCAATTTTAAGAACACATGTAAATATCTGTTAGGTAGCAATGTATAAAGGAATAGTTCCTGTCGCGAGTCGTCGCTGATTGTGCCAAATTTTAACATTATTCTTGCCCTTTATTCATTTGAATTGATGAAAAACTGCAATTATTTTGAAGCCTTCTTGACATTTTTATTTCTATTTTCTAACCATCTCAAAATTGTGTCATGCATTATGAACATGCGATACTGTGTGTAACAGAACTGAGTATATTTACCTTATTCAAAAACAAAATCTTACATTATATTGATTTGAAATTCATTTTCTATGAAGGGACATTTTTTGAATTTTCCTACCTTTCTCTGTTTCTATATGAATTTGTTTTATGTTGAAATATATGCTCAGTATACCATGATAGTTTACTTTTCTGTTGCAATATTAATGAGCATGTCTAGAGGTATGAATGTGCTTTCTTTCTACACATTTTGCACTTTTGTATGATATTCTTGATTCATTCACTGTTAATCTACCAGCATTTATTATTCAGTGTACATTTTAGTCATAATGTAAATTTGCTTTGAGAACATGTTAAGAGTAATCCAACATTGTCTTTACACTGACTACCATCATGGAAACATAAAAAAAACTTTGGCAGTTAAACTTCTCCAAAGTTCAAAATCTTGTTTCCTGTATAGAGGTATAGAGGCTGGGAGGTCGTCCTAGAATAGACATATTTGAAGATCAGGGACAGAATTTTTAGAGAGTATATTTATCCTATGATAAGCCAGTTATGTCATAATTTGTTCATCTAAGAGGCGTGCTGGAGCATCATACTCCTGAGGTTTATGTAGGCCTGTGTTTGAATCATTGATTTAACACAAGAAAAGAGAGCTGTATTGGTCTTTCCATAGTTCAAAACAAAGTTCCCAAAACTAAAGAAATTCAGAGGCATTTTCTGGAATTGTCAAATATTTTTCTTTTGTCTACGCACTTCCTGAAGTAAAATCAATAATGCAAGTGAAAAGCGTGAACTGTTTTTGTTTACCTACAAAATGCGGCTTGAAACTTGTTTCATGGAAACATTATTTCTTACACTATTACATTACATTATCATCATTATTATGATTACATTATTTTGTAAATTTTAATTTTTGGATATTCCGGAATTTCTTGGAGTATCTTTATTTCCTGACAATTACCTGGCAAAGCCTATGTTTTTATTACCAGGAGCCCGGGAAATTACCTGGAATGTGGTAATCCTGGTTTATTTGCCTTTTAAGATTATGATTAATGTTGCAAGTAATGACACAATTTGTCATCAATAAGACCAAACTACGAGGTGCGAGATCAGTATAATATTTTATGTAAATCGTCATACAATCAATCAACTTGCCTATCTCTTAGTACGAATAATGGTGCAAATGATTTCAAGATAAGGAATAGTGGCATCGCTTGATTCAAATACTCTGGTTCGAATTTTCAAACAAGAACAAACTCTATCAAGAGAGGACTGATTTAAATAATGAGTTGTTCAAGGTAGTATTTTTCTTTTAATATTTTTTTATTTAGGAAAAGAGGTCTGTTTCCTATCATTGTAATGATCACACATTTCTTTCAAGTAATGGGCGGCAATATGGACCAAGACCAATCAAATATTATTTCGAACCAAGGAAAAAAAGGAAAAGAAAGAGAAAAGGACGAAATATAACATCATACTTAGATATGTCATAATCGTTGAAAAAATTGATCCTCATTATTAAAAGAATAACATTTCCTCTCTCCCTACTCAAGTTTGCCCCACAAAATATTTGGCTCGTAACGCAAGCATTTTACATTTAATACAGCCTTGAGAGAGCATGACCTACATTTTCATGAAGACAATCATAATGTCAGAAATTATTATATTTATTGTTATATGTTTTATCTTGCCATAATGTAAATATGAATCATATTATTTGCTTCTGTTCTGAATTTTTGTATCTCTCTCTCTGTATATCTAGTATGCTATAGCGGTTTCTTTCATATGATGTTAGAAGTGTAGACGAGTTTCTTTGAGGGAAAAGATCAATTTGTCTAGTGGAAAATTCTGATAATAAAATATTCATATCTGAATGTAATAACTATTTGACTTCGTGCAAATGTGGAGCTGGAGTGAGGATTATGATACTGGCAGTGATAATGCGACATGGGTGGTTTGATGTAGAAAATTTCTATATTCTATTCTATAATAGAAGGGAGGGGAACAGAAAGAGATAGGGAGAGATAGAGGGATATAGAGAGAGGGAAGGAAGGAGAGAGGTGAGGGGGTGGAGGGTGGGAGAGAAAAAGGGAAAGACAGAAGGGAGAGGATCGAGGGATAGAATGAGAGAAGAATTGGAGATTGGCCTAGATTTCAGAGGAAACAATGTATACTGCATTCATCTCTGAAAAAATAGGTTCTGAGATCATTACTAAGTTCCTTCCTTCATTTCATCTTTTCTTTCTTTCTTCTCCATCTTCTTATCTACTTCTGCTTCCTCCTGTTTCTTTACTTTTTCTTCCTCTCCTTCTTCACCTCCCTCTTCTTCTTCGTCCTCTTCAGTCTTTTTCTTCTGCTCCTTCCTCATCCTTCCTCTTCCTTGCACAATGTGACACAACTCTCGTAATAATACACAGCCCTCTTTAGTTAGCATTTGTTCAGTATCCGCTTAAAATTAACCCAAGTTGTTAGAACCATAGATATCAATTTAAAGAGATATTTATAGTCATATGACTACAACTCAGTCAAGTCAATTGATTGCACCCCATAAACTCAACTCTATGAATAACTTTTGTGGCAAAAATGACAAGATTGGCGATTTACTTCATTTTAAATTCGATTTTTTTTTACGGAAATTATTATATTTGCTTTTCCCCTTGATGATTGATTCATTGGCAATTTAATATATCCATTTGCAAAAGATTCTTGCCCCAACTAGGTGCAGTCTTTTGGATACATTGTAAGTAAGCTAGTGAGCGAGAAAGAAAAAAAAGACCAAGTACAGTATTGTGTAAGGCCTAACCAGTTTAGTGAGAAAAAAAACATCGAACGAGTGGGATACAAAAGCAAATTCAACGGTGAAAATACTAAAAAAAAAAACGATTCAAACCAAACAAAACAATAATACTAATAATCGAAATATATACCATAGCGGCCCATAACAATCGGAAGACTCTATGCGCATTGATAGGAAAAACAGGCCCAAAACATTGTCTAAAATGTAAAAATAAAAAGAAAGGGGCAGCCAATAAGACCGCAATAGTATACACCAGAGATTGTCAAATATGAAATGGGAATGACTTTATCTTCTACTTGTCGTGTCAATGCACTTTGTGTATCGGATGTACCAATATTTATGAATAGGGCAAGGTCATCAATACAAACTTTCTTCATCTGTCAATACCGGTGACTCGAGATGTTGGATTGTCGAATAAAACTCCAAGATGAATATCGCTACTCGCCTTCCTCTAAGCCTAATTGCCCCCCCCCCCAACATTTTTTTTTGGAAAAGTGTGCAGAAATCCTTAAAATTCACTTTAGAAGATCCAAAGTCGCCTCTATGACAAGATCGGTCGATTCGCTCTCTCATTTTCTTTTTTTTTCGGGGTGCGGCCATATTCTGTCTACATGTGAGCATACATTGGACGTAAATGTATTAGTATAATCATGACAAAATTATTGTCATGACTGATAATAATTAATGATAATTCACAGGGGGGGGGTGGTGATTAAAATGGCTAAGATGCCATACAATTCTTTAGCCTGATGAAACGGGCCTTAGTTTTTTAATCCGCCCCCCCCTCCTGAATTGAATATATTAATTCATGACAATTTTCCTATTTTATACGGGAATACTTCTTTGCTAAAGGGGGAAAAAGACCCCCCCCCAAAAAAAAAAAAATGAAGAAAGAATTAAGATAGGGCCCAACTGATCAAAGTAAACTCATACGCTAAATTAATCAAGCCCAATAGATAAACTTCGCAAGGGCATTTACTGTGTATATATATATATATATATATATATATATATATACATATTTGTGTAAATTTTAGAAGATGTGTTGTGTCTGTTCGGGCACACACATATGCAGATCCGCTTTACATCGGATCCAATCAGCATAACCCCCTCCCTTGCGATCAGCCAGTCATCAAGCAAGCAATGTCATCAGTATTTTCTATATACCGTGTCACGTACTTTCCATTTACACCAGACGGTCACCCCATTTCAAGTAATTATCCAATTAAATATTACCCCTTCCTATTGGTGTTTTGACACCTTATATGGGTCTTTGACATTGACCCTTTCAATTATTTTCATTCATCCCATTAACAAAGAAGAAGGCGTAGAACCCCCTATAATGTAACCCGTAACAGGGGCTTCTCAGTATACATTTGTAATTTAGGGGATGCTCGTTTAACGAAGAGATGAAAGAAGAAGAATTAAAGAGGGTAAATAATGGAGGGGAACATGTCCATTATTCGTCTTACTATTTTCATCATCCACGTCAACATCATCATCATGCAAACAAGCGTCATCATCACAAGATCATCATCATCATCACCACCACCATCATCATCGTCACCATCATTATCACCATCATCATCATCATCATCATCAATATCATCATAATCATCATAATCATCATCACCATCATCACTATCATCACCATCATCATCACCATCATCACCATCATCATCATCACCATCATCACCATCATCATCATCACCATCATCACCATCATCATCATCAATATCATCATCATCAACATTATCATTATCATAATCATCATCACCATCATCACCACCCTCACCATCATCACCACATCGTCGTTGTCATCGCCACCCCCTCCTCATCATCATTGTTAATCTTTAATATCTAAAATTTCTTCATTATCTATTAGATCCAGGACCTTTATAATTATTAATTTATTGTTATTTTATTCATACTTTCACATTTACTGTATCTACATTTATCATATTTACTGCCTATATCGGATATCACTGATATCTTTGGAACCATACTCGTGAGAAACTTTACTGGCAATTCATCGCTATGCCTATAATAGGTCCACCTCGCCCCCCCCCCCCCCTCTCCGGTGAATCAATACCTTCTTGCTCACGTAATAAATCTTGCCTGATATGGTATTAACATTCAACAATTTGCAATCCTTCACGACCCACACATAACGGATATGCACTCATTCAAAAGTTTACTAGACAGGGTTATACTGTTTCAATTTCTAGTTACCATGGTTGCAGTTCGGTTTACATATATTATTTATCATTTCCAGCAAATATATATTGTGCAGATAGTTGTTCTTTATTTCCAGTTCTAAGAATGCAAACGGGTCGTGTGGTCAAGTGGTTAGAGCATTGGACTCATAATGTGGAGGAGCCGTGGTGTAGTGGTTCTGACTCTCGCTTTGTAAACAGAGGGTTGTGTGTTCGAATCCCAACGCGGTCTCGCGTTCTTTGGCAAGACGTTAATCCACACTTTGCCACTCTCGACACAGGTGGTAAATGGGTACCCGGTAGGATGTGAAAGTCATTGTAGCTTGTCCAGTACTGTGTGCGCCTCACCAGCGACTGACTGGAATACTCCACAGGGACTGGAGGATGTGCACACATTGTGTGCGGGAATGACTGATTGAATCCGATGACCGGGTAATAATATATCTGTAAAGCGCTAAGACACGTCGTTCCGATGTATTAAGTGCTATATGAAAACAGTTTATTATCATTATTATAATCGCAAGGTTGTGAGTTCGAATCCAACTCTAATGATATCTATAACGTCAGCCACTATGAACCTAGGCGTAAAATGTTAGGTAACTGGTTATACACCAGCTTGGAGTTTGCCAGCAAAACGATGTCCTGCCGAGATCCTACAGGAGTTGCCATTAAAAGAAACAGAACTACTGATCGGATGATCATGGTGATCTATAGAACAAGGGAACAAGGTAACATTGGAACCAGAGGAGTTAACACCATTAACATTTGCCGTCTAAGTTGTCAGATCCGGCAACTTTTCTTGATTTTGATTTGCTGTTTTAGCATTGTCTATAAGCTGTCAGATAAAACATCCGACATGTGCCCTTCCAAGAATTGCCCCAATCATAACTTGAAGATGACGATGATGATGATGTTGACAATAGGTAGTTTTCTCGTTTAGTACGGGGAAACATTCTACAACGCATCGCTTCCTTTGAAAATGTAATCAAAATCACATTGGAGAGCTGAGAAGCTTTTGTCGAAATTTGGTGGACTGGGACAGCCGATCATCTGGAGATTTGCACCGGACGAACAATTGCAAAAATTATGTTGAGTCAAGATATTCCTATGCTGTCCCGGTTCATCAACTTTCAGCTCTTTATTTACTGTAAAAACTGCGATGTTAAAACTGACACCAATTGGTGTTGATAGAGGACCACACCCTGAGGTGTTAAAATTACACCCTAGAGATTAAACATAACACCAAAGAGTGTAAATGGAACAACAAAAGGTGTTGTAATAACACCTATAGGTGTAAAACTAACATTACCAATTTAACACCGGTGTAAAATTGCTATATGTACACCGTTTATCACCACAGTTTTTGCTGTGTTGTCATTTGAATTGCATTTTCAAAGGAATTTGGGCGTTATAGAGGGTTTCCTCGTAGTTAAGCGAAAAGTCGAATGACGGGGTTGACATGGTTGACGATGAGTTCTCTGTTAGTAGCATATTTAACGCACATTTCTTCATAAATTTCAATTCATTTGTAAAAAAGTAAACAAGGCCATTTGGAAAACTTCCATCATGTCCATGAGGTACAATTTCCAATCTAGGGGTAAAAAACGCTCAAGCAAAATTCAAACGGGAGCTCCTTCCCACCTCAAGGGGGCAGTCACTGAAATGGCACCGATTCCTCCATCTGACGTCGAGAGGCCGACTCTTCCATAAATATTTTCGGCGACAGCAGTTAATTGCTGGTTTGTAAAATCAAATTTTCAAATTGGTGTTTCATCTTTCTTTCCATTTTCTTCCTCTTGTCCTCTCCTGTTCCTCACTTTGTCCCTTTTTTTGGCACCCCTTGGGAAATGGCGCCGGGGGCAGCTAGGTGCCCCCTGCCCCCAAGATACACCACTGACGAGGTGAAATTTTAAGTAACCACACGAATACTCATCCAGACACTTATCACAAAAACAAACTACAACTCTATTTAACATGGACGCATTAATATTCCTCCTATGTGTGGCGCTTGTCTCTACATTTGCTTACAGGAATTCATCACGTTTGTATTTCTTCCAATTGGCATCAGTCGACGAATATCTGAATAGTACATGATTGTATAATTGCATGGAAAATTGTGTGGACTTTAATAAGAAGAGACATAAATCATGTTTAAAAGGGGGAATTTAAATACTAGTTGACCATGCTGATTGTTGGCGACTTCGCGGGTTCTGGGTGTCAGACACGCAGAGTTTGTCTAGTAATTTAACTTATTTGTATTTATGACAATTATTTTGTATCTTGAGACAAAAGTAAGTTTTCTTTCTTTTAAAAATATTGGATTGCTATGCAGATGAAATTTGATATGATTGAAATCTTTACTGATAGGATTTGCGACTGTATACGCAGAGAAGAAACAACTTCAAGTTATTAAAGGGGAAGTTCACCCTGACAAAAAGTTTATTGTAAAAATAGCAGAAAAAATAATTAAAAATATTGCCGAAGGTTTGAGAAAAATTCATCAAATAATTAAAAAGTTATTAGAATTTCAATTATTTGATTTGTGACGTCATATGCGAGCAGCATCCCTACATAGAGAATGGTAAAAAATCAATGAAATGTCATTTTCTCAGAAAATTGAAAATGGTTTTCACTGTAACTTTTGTATATCAATAGACAAATCGTTTCACACCCGATCATGAAAAGAAAACAAAATTAAGTCATCAGGAACCATACCAAATTTAAAATTCATACATTATTTATTACATAACACATGGGGCAGCTGCTCGTTTATGACGTCACAAATCCAAAATTTTGAACTCTAATAACTTTCTTACTCTTTAACGGATTTTCCTCAAACCTTCACCAATATTTTTTACTATTTTTTCTGCTATTTTTAAAACAAAGTTTTCTTCAGGGTGAACTTCCCCTTTAATGTTAGTTTGGAGAAGGAAAGAGACACCCTGTCAGCTAAGATCAATGAAAACCATCATGAGGTAAGACAACAGTAGGCGGGGTTTTTTTTCTCGGAAAATAAATGAAAAGCGAAAAAATCCTCATCACTCCACCCCTTCCCCCTCACATCTGTTTGCGCGCATCGGAGGCTAAATGGCTTGCTCTCGATATAACCAGCTATTTTCCCCCTAGCTATAATCTAGTGGAAAAAAATAAATGCGCAAAATATTTTCTACATTGATTTCACTAGGTATTTAACAGGTAACAGAAGGGGGCGTGGCGGTATAGTGTCTATGGCATGTCGAGAGTTTAGGATAGATAAACAGGATTGCATATGCACATGACTTTAAGAGTGTACTTCGTCGAAATTGAGAGGCGGGACAAGCATCCTTATTTGTAGTGCAATGGGTGAGGCGAATAATATTACTGAAAATGAATTAAAGAAAACAAACGGAGCTGATGTTAATTGTTAATATGTTTTTTTGCCTTTGACCATGTTGATTCGTCATACCAGGGACAAAACCAGCAAGTAAACAGATATTCAGTGACATTTTAATGGAAATCGTGTTGAAAAACATTTAAAATACCCCCCCCCCCCAAAAAAAATGAATCCCCCCCCCTTTTTTTGGTTTGTCAATTTTCAATTTTTTCGTGGACGAAATATCCTTAATTTGTGGTTGAAAACCTTTTTTTTGGGGGGGTGGGCTTGTCAAAATTTTCCTCCGAAAAATTTGCCCCACCTTGGAAAATCCTGGATCCGCCCGTTATAAATTCATTGTTCTTCAAACCACCTTGCAGTTGACTCTTACAATATGACTGTGAAACTGTAATGACAGGGATAATTGTACTCCTCGATCGTTCCATTTCACCTGGTTATGCCCTGGGTATTTAGGTCACGAAGGATATTGATCACGTGCGTAAGACAACCAGACAGACGCGGATATAATGAGGCAATATTACAGCTATTGAACGGACAATTTTCTAGGTCAGGGACGTCAAGATTTCCAGTGCGCCATTAGAACAGCAGCAACAAGAAAAATAACGAAGTTGAATAATTTATTTTGAACAAAACAGAGAGAAAAGAAATGTTATATTGTTTCTGGCCTAAAATAGATTGTAGGTTGGTAGATTCTCGTTCATGTCGTTGATGAAGATGACAATGACTGTCTCTAGCTCATCATGATTACTTGATAACTAGTCGAAACGCAATGCTTATCTTAATCTGATTTAAAACACTCCCCCGCCCTTCCTTCTCCAAACCCCGCATACTATTCCAATTTGCAGATTGCACAAGAAGCGCCCAATTTCCAAGAACTTTAATAAAATAATGGCAATTCTCAGCGAAAAACACTTTTGTGCAATGAGACGACCCGACCTTCATCCCGAGTCTGCTGCGCAAACCCTTTACTCGAGTTAAGGGTCTGAATGTGCAGCCTACGGCTCGTGAATTGAAACAGCAAGTTTTGTATGTGCTAGTCTTTGCGTGGATACACACTTGTTGATCTGTTTCAGTCAGGGTCTGTGCCTGAAAACTACCTCAGCCCCTCCCCTCCTCAAGGAAAACATGTCTTATGAGATCATTATTTTCCTCTCTCATATTTTGCACAGAAAAAAACTCAAAACGTGTATGTTGTTCCCGTTTATCCCCTCCTTCCTACTGTCCGATAATCTCCCAGGCCCCCCCCCCCCCCCCTCTCTCTCACACACACTCACCACACACGCATCTGTTCCTCGCAGTGCTTTCAGTATACCATGGCCAGTGGTGTCAATCCGCTTTCTAGCTTTTATTAAGGACATTACTTGCTTCCGAATTAGCCTTTAGACATTGCGAGTGAGCAGAGCGAGTGAGAATAAAAGAGTAAAACAGAGGGAACCGAGAGAGAGAGAGAGAGGGGGGATACGTATTATACTTCATTATATAAACATACTCTTATTTTCGATCCTTTAATCTGTAACGTTTGTTTTTTGATCGTTCTATTTCTCCGTCTTGCGCACACCCCTCTCTGCTCTATCTCACTTGATTCCCCCATGTTCTTTCTCTCTCTCTCATTCACTCCAAAACAGCCAGACACACCCACCCACACACTTTTTTTCAACATACCCTCACTCACTCTCTTCCCACACACACACCCACATACCATCCATTTATCATCCTATCTCTCCCCTTTTCTCTCGACATGCTTGTGTAAAAATGGGGACGCGGAGATACAAGATTAACTGATTAAGCTTTCAAATCATTTTATTTACATCAAAATAAAGAATTTACAGATGCTAATTACAGTCGGTGCAATGAAAGTTTCCCCTTTTCAATTTGGCATTTTAAACATTATTACTTTATGAAAGGGGGATGATTTAATAAACACCAATATTCATAAAACGTAATTCATTGATTCTGAGAGCAATGAGCAAATCAAGTGCTCAGACGCGTAGAATCCTCATCACGGCAAAACTGTGACAAGAGCTCAATTTTATATACAATAACAAATCGTGAAAATCGTTTTACGGATTTGTGAAAAAAAAATGTATTTGGCCAGAAGCGACTATTTCCAATAGGCTTAAGTTTAGGGATATCCGCAGTTTTTTTGTATACAGTGACCATGGTAACAGCATCGACAAATTACACAACAATGCCAAAAGAAAATGCCCAGCATTCCCAGTATGCATCACCCGAAAATGAAATACATTTCTGAAAGAAAAATACAGATATATCGACGGAGCAGTTTGTGAATAATCACAATACGAAGATGCAAATTTCGTATAAAATTTGATACTTGTACCATCATTTCACATGAGAATAAAACAAACTGTGAATAATGCACTATACTAAATATACACTAAACATACACTATCACTACCATGACTATATCACAACTATACCTATATCCTCAGTCTATAAAAGATGACTATCAATTCTAAAATTAGATATACAAAAACAGATAAAAACCAAAAATAATCTTCTCATAATTCAAACATCCTGAGAGACCCCCAAATCGTGGACGCAAAACATTAAGTGATGGGGAAAATATCAGACATCACGAAATATGGTAATTGGTAGTTTTTCTATTACATCAACTATTACAAAAATTATAAAGAGATAAAGGATGTATTCTGCTCATGAAACAAAAAGTGTGATACCGCTAATTCTAAGTTCACTTTCAATGGCACATTTCACATTTTCCTTCTATTAACAATATTTGTCTTAACAAGACGATTTTTTCTCACGTTCTACAGCACTTACAAGATAACAGTTCACATATTAAGAAACGTATACTTTTAGTTGGCCTAGAAAATGACCCTGAATACAATAATATTTGTTGCATACCAAAGCCAATTTACACATAATGATAATTATAGTGAATCACACACCTAAATGCAATTTACATTTTCATCTGAGAGAAACATGTGTAATAGCCAATTTGGAGACGGATTTTTTTTTTGGAGGAAGGGGGGGGGGGTAATATAAAAGTACCCTGGATGATAAATGTATAAAAAAACAACAACAAAGGGGGACGAGCTTACACGTACACACCCACATTTAAATCCCATCCTCGTTCATTATTTCCTACGTATTATAGAATTGTCAATTTCTGAGAAAAAACATCAATCCCAAATTCACGAACAAAATGCAAGATTATCCCTTCAAGACAATGGATAAATCATTTGCGGATTTGACACTAACGAGATGAGGTATTGAAATACTTAGTATTTTAAAATCGGGAATAATCGTAACATTTAAGAAAGAAAGATTTGTAGAAAATCCACTCTTTCGGAAGAATATTTGCAGAATGTATGTTCATTGTTCTTAACATGAAATAATTCGTTTTCGAGTTCGTTTCAGTACAACTGAATTAGATAGGATAGTGATTCCTATTTTGTACAGTAAAGTCACTTTTGACGTTCACATTTGTTCACAAGTCACACAAATATATGAGTGTATTATATGCAAACATTATATACATTATCAAATTGGACTTTACATTTGCACAAAATATATATAGGCATTATCTAAAAGATGGCAACTTCAACAGAATGGTACTAAGTGAAATATGGCAATAAAAGTTATAAAATACAAAAGTGCATGCATTCATTCGCTGGAGAAAGGGAGGATTTCGCCTTATGGGTTAAACGGTGCTTGTTCCTCAAATTTCAGCCCTATCAAAATGAAAAATCTCGGTTTACAAACCGGAAAACAAACAGTATTAATTGCTCATGATCAGGAACGAATATGTACAATTTTTAGTAGGTCTGCGATCCGCTTTAACGATTTTCATGTTATCTATATCTACGGTTTTACGCAGCACTGATGTGGTGTAAACTTTGTCTATTAAGTGTGTCGGACACAACCAATTTAGACAATATTTTGTTGCAGCAATTAGTAGATTTAAAGCTACCATACACGTATATACGAATGTCCATCGCGTTTAATATCTATTTGTTGAAGTCGATATGACAACGGCCTCTCAGCAAACTACTTTATGTTACATTGCAGCAGATCTGTGGTGTATAACCGGTCATTTTGCGTAGTCAGCGCGTAGACACAGTTTGCAGCAGTACGTAGAACTTGTATCTCTCCACCTTCATGTTAAATACTTATTAGCTAGTTTAAATTTAAATTAATGCAAGCATATAAAGTAGCATATTAATGAAGCTCGTTTACATTATAGGACTCGATAAAAATATAAAATGTAATAAAGAGCATGCGCAGCATTGTGTATGTAGTATAATCATCAGCATAATCATTTTGGAAAATAATAATTTTGATGAATAGCTTGCCCTACAAAGAGTAAACTGGTTTCAACCTAACAATAACATTTAAGAGCGATAAAAAAACGAGATTTCTGAGGATTGTTTTTTTCATAATTTCATTTGGCAATCGGACGAGTTTTCCTTAAAGCTAAGAAAGGTAACCGTGATATTCATATTATCCAAATATTTGTAATCTATGCAGCATGCTTTTGTGAGGCTTAAATTAAATCACAACTGTTTAAAAAAACTTTGGAGTTTAGGAACTGCACTTAAACGAAAGGAACTCCTATGTGATATTATACATTTGTAAAGGATGTAACATATAAAATGTCATTCCTTCATGCAGCAATAACGTGGTGTACAGGGGACCGTCTACACCAAAAGTTACATCTGAAACGGTCTCCATAGCAGCATATTATTCGTGGTATGACTAAACTTTATATTTTGGTTAGAGCCATAGATAATTCATGTTACTTAGATCCTTCACACCCATCAAGCCCCGTTCAGAAATTTTGTAAATACCGTTCAATTTGGAACTTAGGTAACTCATGACCTAATCACATGGGACAATTCTCATTCGTACCCGAAGCAATCCGGATTCTGTATTGATTTTAACGTTGGATATCACTGATTGTCCTGAGCATTCATTCTATAACCAACCTACCGTTCAATTTATGCAAAACAATAATTTGTCATCTTAACAACTAATGCAGCATAATCTATCATACGATATCGCATTCAGTTTCAATGCTATAAGTAACAAGATTCTAATACAATGTCAGTCATTTTTCACATCACCCAATACTAAACCCTTCTCGGCAAACTAAGTAGGTACAACAGCATTCCTATATCAAAGCAGCATATCATGTTATGGTAACCTCCTATACCACGGACCTAGATCTGTTGATTTGCCGACACATATTATGGTAGGAATCGTCTTTTTTTACTTCATCAAAATGTGGACAGTGATTACCCCCCCCCCCCCCGATTACCTGAAAATGGCAAGGTATAATGACGGACTTACCACAAAATAAAATAATAAAAATAATATAAATATCGACAATCAACGTTTCTAAAAAAAAAAAATATTTCAGTGGAAATTGCGAACATAAACTACTATGGAAATATTACAAATGAGATCTAGAATGTTTCTAAAATGAACAAGACATAGTGAAAGTGCAAAGAAAAGAAAATGTGTTTCTACAGCAATGACCAGTCCCTGTGATTGGCTGAAAGTTTATCAGGGTTTCCATGGTAAATGATGACGTCACCGGTAATGCGGCGCAGGAAGTTGTCTCAACTCCAGCCTAATACGCGCATTAAAAGCAGGTAGAGAAACGGGAAAAAAATGATGAAAATCTACTAAAAATATTTCAAATCAGCACCATTGTCAACAGTTTTGCAAAATAAAATCCGCTTCTAAAAAGAAAGTTAAAAACGGTTTTTAGATTAATAAAACAGGCTTCTTTAAGAAGCAGGTTTTAACATAAGACATTTCAGCATACGTATAAACATATCCAAATAAACCACGACTATTTCAGCATCGATACTAGTATATAATATAGGACCAAAATCATTTAGACAAAAGACTGCCTCATCCTACATTTATGTACAATACAGGCTATCATATCTGAATTCGTCATCCGTTTTTTTGAACACGCTAATTCAAATGGAAATATCAACACACGACGCACACACACTCTCATACACCCCACCCTATTCTTCACTCACTGACGCGCACGCAGGCAAAACAACCGACGCGTCATTTCTCGTACACTACAACACACTCAAATATCAATATACATAAAAAAGTTCATTTCTAAATCTACGACAGTTTTTTGCAGCAATTTCGTGTGGCTTTACATTCCGGCTTCTTCTAACCGTCATAAGGCGTACATAACTCCCTTCCTACATCTCTTAACAATATTCAGTACAAATATATAAACGTTACTCTGATTCAGCATTACATACATTACATAACTTTACATTCATATTTCAGATTCAGTGTTTCGGTGCTATATCCTACGATCTAACTCTACTCTACTTGTATAGTTTACAAAGAATTGCAAAAAATACTAGGCCTTCTGAAACTATGCTTTCATTCAATAAACATATTTCTGAACAAACACCGTCAATGAATGAAAACAAAGTTTCCAGACCTATACTACTACTTTAACCTAGTTCTAATCAGCTACTGACGTCAGCTTGCGCATGCGCTATACCAAAATGCTGTGTGTAATTACAAATAGATGCACCTACCTCGACCAACACTGATATGAGAAAATGAATTTTGAAATAAGCCATTATAATGATACACATATTTGTGAAGCTAGCATTATGAGAAAAGCGAATTTGTTTATAAAAAATAAGCACTTGCATACATCGCGCACAAGGGGAAACTTGCCCAAAACACAGACATCGAAAGATACTGTCGCGCCATATTTGGACTTGTCAGAGCCGTTTCTACATTAAGAATGTATACCTGAGATGTCCTTTTGCATTTCAATTGGCTGCGAGATATTCATAGATAAAATCATCTACGAAAACCCTGTAAGAAGGAAAGGAAAGAAAAGCGAGCAAGAGATACGAGCACTTCGAAGGTATGAAAGAAACTGTAAAAATGTTGATTCTTTGCGCAGTTCTATCTGCACTGAATGATTACGGTGCATTACTTTGGGGTTAATGTGAATTTACAAAGATCAATATATAGGATTTCATGCAAAATATGAACCCAAACATATTACTAGTGGTTGATGGGGTCGAGAAGTTGACAAGGGAGCAACTGCCTGTCTCAAAAACTATGTCAACACTATCAACAACTTCAAAGAAATATCTATAGTAAAATATTTAACAATGATTCCTTGTACACAGAAAACAACATCAGTTAAATAGTTTTGGCAATTCTTTTCACGTAACTGTGACCATAGCTGGGACTGGGAGGCATGACATCCATGCACGTTTTAGGAATAGTTTACAGAAAAGATTTATAAGGAAGGAAATACAGATATCAATTAACAATTTTACTAAAACTGCGAATACAGACCTCTTACAGAGGAAACACAACGTCACAATAGATGAAAGTCAATAATTTTATAACTTATAGTTTAATCATCAATTACAAAGCTGCTTTATTAAATTGGTTAAAAAGATATATTGTCAGAAAGATTCTAATAAACTACGTGCAGAGAAGGGGGTGTAAAATGTGATTAATGTAGAGTCAAGATAGTGTGATGGGGGTAGAGAGTGTGGTAAAGATATACAGAGAGGGAGAGTGAGAGAGATAAAAATATAGAGGATAGAGGAAAACAACTAAACTACAAAGGTGGACTCCAACGCGGACAACAGACTTCTCTCCAGACAGTATTAAAATTCGACAGCCTTCTTCTTCCAGTGGAATCTGATCCGACATCTTTGAAGTCAGAAGACCTTCCGATGGTGATCCAATCCACAGGGTGCAAGGGTCGTAGCTAATCAGTCTAGATAGAAAGCACTGTAAAACTCACGTCGTTACCGCAGCTGACCTCCGAAGTGTTACATCTCCTTATCCTTTCCCGCCAAATATCGTTGAACCGCAAAAGTAGAAAAGGCATCTGTTCTTCCTGACGCCTTAAAATAACCGCATGACTGGGCCTCACCTGAAAAAAAAAATCGCACGACACAGCAGCATTTTCCCGAAGCGGGTAAGAGCTCCTCCAGGAACGGACTTGGGGATGGTGTATAAGCTGACTGAGGTTTCGGGATGCTTGCCTTATGTAGCAGTACCCTGGCGTACAAGCACCTTTGGCAGAGCGCATACACAGCTGACGAGGAATTCATGGCTCGACGAATATCACCACACGTGGTGTGATATTCTAGACCACTTCGGCGACGCTACGGAGGATGACATCGGGGCATGGCGACATCTTGGTAGTGAGGCGATGACCGACGCAACGATTTACGAAGCTGGTGTCCCACCTTCTGTCGAAGTTGCTTGGCCATGTTGTCTCCGTGAATGTCAACCTAATGCACAAGACAAAACGATCAAATAAAATGATAACAATGCGATAAAAATGCTGTCAACTATTCGCTATTTACCTTACATCACTGTTTTCAATTATTCAGAATGTATGATAAATTGATAGGTCAATTGCGTGCGTGAGTGGGCGTTGCTGCGGGAGGCGGAGGGATACTTCGCTCACTACTTTCTTTGGTATCAACATGGTTAATACAACTTGAAATTTTCTAGAATATCAGACCAGGAATGTACTGTCAAAACCGTTCCGCGGCATCCGATCATCAGGTCCTGATTGGTTGTCGAGATTTAAAAAAAAAAATCCCTTAATCTATTACGAAGAACAAGTCGAAGGCGATATTATATCATCATAGCTCCATGATTATATTATCACATTGTCAATTAGCATTGTATCATACAGAAACAGCGAAAAAAACAATTTATTTTCGAATGGAATCACTCAAATGCATGCATTGATGGAATAATGAATGTACAAAAACTTTAAACCTAGCGAATCCTTCAAGCTCCACATCACTGTTGAAGTAAAACAGTGGTCATTGACAAACAGTGGGGACCATGAAGTGCAGCGCTTCTAGGAATTAGGCATATAAGACCCTTTGTGTAGACAATCAATACTACTGTGTTTTTACTTGGCCGTATACGCTGAGGGTGTTCCACAGTTCGCATTTTTAGAAATCAGTCTCAATAACAAAGAGAGGAAGATATAAGCCCACTTTTAGCACAATACGTTTTGAGACAACAGAATATCCCTCGAGATTCACAGAGCTCCGGTAAAAGATGCTAGCTTCCAACTGGCCGGGAGGTAAGAAAGCAACAATATTTGAAAACAAGCAACCGTGATACATGAAAAGCAGTATCCTTGGTGTTTCGCTCACCCTTTTTTCACAATTTCTCGCAATCGGTGTCCATGAAAATGATCTGCGACTTTCAGCAAGTTTCTCAATAAAAAAAATCTTTAAAGAACAAAACAAACAAACAGAAGTCTGTCGTGTACAAATATACAGAAAATTCCCAGTTCATGATTGTATTTGAGGAAAATAAGGATGTGGCCGGCACCCATCTAAGTCATCAAACCTCTCGAGATGAATAATACCATGTAGTAGGTCCATGATGACATACAGAATAGAATGTTGCCACTGCAACCATAGTGTATGAGAGCGGACAATACACTTCTGACGATGAATGTACAATTAACACTGCATGATCGTGATGATGACTTCATTCATGAACTCTACCTGAGCTTGGGTGAGTAGACATGACCAACGAGAGTTTGGAGGAGGCGGAGATCTCGTGGTCGACTCATTCATGACTCATCCTACCTATGGATGGTAATTTGGGTAATTGATGCGAACAATGTGCCTCGCACGACACCGATTGATGGCGTCCGTACGACATAACGAATGCTCGAGGTGACATGCTCAACAAAAATAATGAATGAAATCGGAATTTGATTTCAAGCAAAGACGGGTTTCCCCGAGTCGCAAAAGAGAAACAAAGATTTGTGGTACAAGATTGAGAGTAAGTATGAAGGGGGGGGGGGGGGGGGACTTGCACGCGTATGAAACGAACATCGTCTTCAGGTCTAGTATGATTACAATTTCATTACGAGAAAGATGCCAACGAACATGAAACCTGTTAAAACATTACACCACTATATTATCAGAGCTGCTAAGTAATACTGATTTTCAGTATTTTGTTCTGAAAAGTGAGAAAAATACTGATAGTTTAATGTAAAATACTGATTTCTAAAGTTTCAGCTTTATATGTTGTCCTATGGTATTATTTGAAAATACTGATTTCCTCACCGAAATACTGATTTTCAACTTTAAAAATATTGAAATGTTCTTTTTTCAGGTTGGCAACTCTGTATTATACTACATCAATGTACTGTTCAAAATCATGTAAATACTTATGCAACAATTGGGTCTATGAGGTCAGTTGGAATTTGAGAATATTTGCCTAGATCAATATGAATAGTCCCCGAAAAGGCGAAGTAAGTACATGTACGTAGTAACGCAATTCGTTTGTCTTCATATCTTTCTATTCTAAACCGAAAGCAAGGCGTCAAATCAAGGAGATATCACCTCTAACTTGGTCAAATACCCATAACGCCTCCACTCTATTATTTCACAGAATCAATGAGAAGTGTCCATTGTTCAGGGGATAAAATGGGCTGTCTAAATCCGAAATGCATTGAATTGACAACCGAACCGGGCCATGACCACAACAAATGCTACAACCTTCGATCTATACCAGCTTCTAGGTTAAGTCGTAATCAATAGTAGCATTAGTCAGTGGAAAAGTATGACGTAACGAAAATAAAAGGGCAATGGGGTTCACAAAATACCGTCGATACGGTCGGTGGATTTATCAGGAGATTTACAAATACTTCTTGAACGAATTACTCAATACAGTAGGTTACATCAACGATTTAGAGTAGTTCGACTTAAGACAACATGATCGCTATTTGACTTACTACGAATTACGTGGATTCAGTCAATACGGATCGATTCAGTTGGTGTGACCGTTCACAAATTTTGTTTTATATTCACATGAAGTAATTAAATAGGTGATTGCTTGTCGAGTACCGACAGAAAATGGACAGCATCTCACGATTTTACATCGCAAATTTCAAAACGGTGTACAGATCATAACTGCACTTAACCAACCGACATAACCATGAATATGATGAATCGCCGAATTCTGTATCTGTTTAGAATTCGGGCATGCCCAATACAAAAATAACGTGTGTTATTATGCCACATAAGAACTCTCTGATAGATCGAAGCAGCGAAATGTTAGTAGCACTATCATCAGCGAATTGACGCATTATCAGCAGGGGCAGTGCGGAATAATGAACTTGAGTTGAACCCTATTTTCCCGCCAAATCATGCTCTCACAGACGACATGGCAACATTCAAGCAACTATCGCGCTTCAATCGTCAGGTTATCGACATAAATAATGCAGAAGAGCGATCGGGCCCAAAGCCAAATGTTGTTTGGGTTTACCGACCCTCGCTAATTCTGTCAAGTTAAAAGATTTCATGGACCAATCCTAATTGTCGGACACAAAAACGTTTCGTTTTTTTGAAGACGAATAGATAACATAGATGGTACTTTCATTTTGGTTTAACATAGACTATGACTAAGCGATGATTCACCGTACTCATAATACCCATACCTAACCGCGATAAAAATCGATATATTGTCAGGTTCACGTGGAGTATGTCGCATTGCAATGAAGCCATGAAGGTCTTGGTTGAAAAGTAAATTTACACAACTCTTCTGTCACGATATTTATGTGTTGCAATTCATGGACACGAGAATACGAAAAAGAAAAAAAACACCTCTAACCGAGCAGAATAAAAGATGACACGATGCATTATTTTCTATTTCAATTTTTGCGGGGCGCGGGGGCACACATCCGTAAAAAATATGAAGACTGCTTTAGTATAGACCAATTGCGTTATGTATAATCTGATCTCCAAGCCCGTTTAGAATCGTACAAGACGTTGGATGGAAAGGTTTATTCTTGGAGGACTGGATGTACACCTCCAGTTTGCTGCGGTATTTTTTGTATTAGTTATTTCCTGTGAAAGAAAACAATTGTTAACAGCAGTAATCGAGCAGGGCCAAAAACAAAATCTAGCTAGTTGCTTGGGAAGTAGGGCATTTCAACGCGATGTCAATAAAACGAAAAGCAGGTCAGTTCCAATTGATTTAATGCATCCTCCTTTCAAAAGTCCTCGATGTCAATTCTTGGCGTACAGTTTCACTGCTAGGTCAATTAAAACGGAAAATTTAATCCCTAATATTGTCAAATTTTAACGTGTTATGGCAGTGGCACTGAATGCTTAAGTTTCAGTCATCATCTCTACCGGTGTACCAAGTTGAGAACAAAGCCCGGGTAAAGAAGGGGGCGAGAAACACAATCTCCATAATACTGGACCCACCTTAATATCGTTTCCAGAATATTCTTAATAATCACTTAACTAATTTCAGTAATTGAGGTTGCTAATGACATATAAACATTCACCTGACGGATGTCGAAGCAGTCTTCTAGGATCTATCCAGAAATTAAATTGCATATATTTTCCGTGTCAGCGCATCAAGAAGTTCACCTAGAGAGATAGAGCCACCCATCCCAGAGCTTTAGTAATTAGTGAATGGCCAAAATTTGGTTTCCAGACCAGGATAGGCAATGTAGGTCAGTTCATAGTATATATACAACACGGTTAACAACTGGGTCAGTTCATATTCATGAATATGCAATACGTAATGCTGTTTGAGTGCATGGCCAAAGAAGGGTGGACATGCGTGTGACATTGTGATGTAGGTCACTCTACACAGTTCCCTGTCGTGAATATGCATCACGCATGTTGACCAATAACTGGCAGATTCTGTTCGGATCCTTTGACATGGCACAAGTGGGTCACTTGATAAGGGGTCACTCGGAGAGAAGTGGAGGCTCGAATGCAGGTCACCAGGCAGGGTTCAACGTTGGTCGGAACTAGCTGCTCACCCCATTGGTCAACGAAACATGCAAAACACGCCCATTTTACTCCTCGTGTGTGTATTGTTTCATAGAAATATCATAAATAAGAGTTGATTGACAGAGACCAATAATATTGAATGGGTACCCAGCTGTATATGCTTCCGTTGCCATAGCATCGGAACTGCATCCGCACTGCCAAATCACGAAGAGCGTTTAATGAAGATAAATTGCGAACTCGGACGGGTCAAATTCGTCCAGCTCCATAGAGCTAGCCAGGAGTGGTGACCTTATGAATTCGACATACTTTTGATATCCACCAACTACCCTCTCCGTAGAAGGGCTCCAGAACAAGTGTGGGCTACAGAGATCCACGGGAAGAAAACAATAGCATTGAGAATGAGCTCCCCAGTATTGTGGGTGTGTATTCCCCGTTCTGTGCAAGCAGGACAAGACAAACCTCAAACAGTTTGATTTAGGATGCTTATTGAAAATGAGAAAGATTTTCATAATCATGATAATCGCGTCCCGGTATCATTATTGGGATGATGCAAATACGAAAATCTCCTCATCAACGGAATCGGGTACCCGTTTGTTTTATGGAAGCGTGAAAATTCTTCCGAAATAACATCTCGACCGGAGATTCTCTCCATGCAATCGCTTCAAATTTGCATATTTCTCGAAAACCTCAAATTATGCAACCCGACGTGCAAAACAAGTATCGACTCGCATTGCACAAAATGTTACATGACATTAGAGTACATGACTTCAACAGATTCACCCAGACTGAAATATACACGCAGGCAGCATAGAAACTATTCCGAAACCTTCATGACTCGTCAGACAGTTGAACTGTATGTGAACTTGTGACGTCATTCTCTCCCACTGAGGAAACAAAGACAAAGAGCATGGCGGTCTCGTCCATTGCCGAAGAGGAGCTTGAAAAAGAGGGAAAATTTCCAAGCTCTGCTGCTGAAACATTAAAAACTCGGAACAGTACGTTGTTTATAGCTGTTGTAGTATTTTATCATACAGATATTGATATACAACCGTAAATTTGTAGAATGACAACTGGGTTACGATGGGGGCCGTGTACACATGCAAACATCCAGCTCATTGCTTTTAAATGCAACGGACCTGCCGGAATTTTCGGCGGGTTCGGGCAAGGGGTAAATAAATAAAGGCTGCACCAGAATGCTTCGTCCCCGAGAGTTATGGGGTAGAATAAGTGACTGCATGACCCCCATCTAGCTGACTGGCGCTGCATTGCCAATGGCCGCATGAACTCTGTTTGAACCGTCCTATTTTGTATTCATTTCATCCAGATAGGCACGGGGAATTTGCGTGCAAAAAGCCGTTCATCTCCTATACTGGCTTGCAGTTTATAGAGTCTGTTGAATGCATTATTGGCCGGGGAAAGAAGCACTGTTTGACGCACGAGTTTTGAGCGAGGAACCGGAGGCTTTCCGATTCTAGGTATGGGCGGACCAAAGGTGATATTATTTACATTTTCTGGTATATTCCTTGTCCAGAGATAATACCAGAACCCAATTCTCTCTAATACTACAACTCCAGAGTCAAAATCAATGATATATTTTCTTTTAAAAGTCCAACATGAATACAAATCTTCGTCTTCCAATTCCAAAGAGTAATTTCAAACTGAGCTTATAATATCATGTTCATGGTATTCTTCAATTGAAGTTCAACGGTACACAACTACAATGATAAAACGAACTGATAAATGGATATCACATATACGTCTGGTAGTTACAAATACAAATCTCTACAAATCTGCACGGCTTTCTAATATCGGTATTGATTATTATTTCATCAATTACCAATTCAAAACTGGAATATCAATAACGTGAAATTATATTCCTATCATTCAAGATCCATAGACGTGCATGTGTATTGTTTAATAGGAAGATAATGGATTATGTTCATGTGATGATGTTCCTGCACAGAACCTAATTTAGAGAATGACTTCAATATCAACAAGTAAAAATTCAACTCACCATTTTGGTCAGCCTTTTGTTCAAAGAACCCTTCGTCACCGACCTTCTACACGCCCTTCAACGAACATTTCGTCATTGGGATGAATAGGACTGATGTCGGAACAACGTCGTGTAGCTAAGTCGGCCCAGCAGTCGAGGGAGATCGTCCTGTTAGGATGTCGTTGACGGTGAGCCTAAAGCCCCTGGCTTTGACTTCAGATATCCTGAATTACAGGACTACGGAGGCGCATCGGTTTCTGTCCAAGAAAAGATGAGAAACAAAAGATTACTGGAATGGTTGCGGTGCACATGGAAATGAACAATACTTGGTTGGACTAGAACCCACTGAAATAACATTTGAGCGAAGTACATAAATGGCATAAATGATATAGAAACTAATTTCCTACAATCGTGAAAATATGACCTTCGACATCTTTATGGCTTAATCCGCCTGATCACAGACAGTCAATCCAACAAAGTAATATTCATTTTAATTCCTCCACCGACATGACCGACTAGAAAATTGTGGCCCACCTTTGCCAAAGCCTGCCAGAGTCTGACTCAACTATTCTTAATATCCTCGTTATACCACAAACAAAGTATTTCTCAGTCTTCCAACGAGCGCAGAGGTTTTCCGAGAAATCACAAACTCCAGTCGACCACAGCGAGTCACCAGCTAAAATGGATAAACATGCTTTGCGGCAGCAACGTGCGACTAGACTAGACTCCGACCGCGCGAGCACGCACGGAGGGTATGGATTTGAGGCCGTGCAGATCTAGCACAAAGTACATGTGGGCACAGACTGCGACACAGGGCGGGCAAAGTGCTTCTCTGGCCCCTCCCACTAAAACCAAAGCATCATCGAGATAAGGATCGGGATAAGGATAAAGCGATCCTCGTCGACGACGAGATCGACACAAGTTTTTGGATCGCAGAAGTCGGTCTAAAACGCAAACCCTTGGATTCAATTATCAGATTGATTGAGAGAGAATGAGAAGGGTCGCGTGACAAGAAGAGCTAGAGCAAATGCCGATTTCTTTTATTTTCAAAAGACATTGTCAATGTTGGCGCTCTGTGTATGTATATTCAGAGAAAGCATATTATTGCAGTCGTATCCAGGCCACAGAAAAAGGCTTGAATGGCGATTTCACTGAGTGTCGAAGCCTGATTGGGTCGACTGAAGCTTGGTTTCTCTTGAATTTCCAAAACATGCAATGGATGGAAAAGCTATGATTGATTTGTTTTAACAGTGTGGTGAAAATATAATGTCGGAATATGATACATAATATGTCGCATCGATTGTTTTAATGCAAACAGTCAATACAAACACGAATAAGGTTTTATTATCTTCCTTTTTTTTAAATTGATGCCTAATATTATTTTTGTTCATATCCAAATGTGATATTAAATCTTTATAAAAAATATAATAATCATCTCTGAGATAATTGTCTTTGTCACAGGAATTATACGACACTAATGCTAACTACTACCTGGTAGCATCTACAGGTAGGCCTATATAAAATGTTCTCAGTATTTATTTATTTTATTTCCAGGCAAGAGACAACAAGAATACGTACAAGAGGAAGAAATTACCAGCCTGCAAATGACTAAAAGAAAAACTAGTTTCTGTTATGAAGCTCTCCTCGCTAGTCGGGATTTACAAATATACAAAAATAAAATCGGTATAAAATGACAATATCATGAATATGCATTACTTATTAAAACAAAGCACCTAATAATAAAGAGTGTTTGTTTAATGGCCTACAGTACACTGTAAAAACTGTGGTGTTAAAACTGACACCATTTGTGTTATAGAGGACCACACCCTGAGGTGTTAAAATAACACCCTAGAGATTGAACATAACACCAAAGAGTGTAAATGTAACAATCATAGGTGTTGTAATAACACCTACAGGTGTAAAACTAACACCACCAATTTAACACCGGTGTAAAATAACTGGTGTGGTCCTCTATGTACACTGGTTAACACCACAGTTTTTGCTGTGTACAGGCAGGGGCGCAATAATGTTTCGATGGGCAAGGATCAGGGAGGATTGATCTCGTGAAGTCTTTTTTTTCAAGCGATTTGCGATTCTGTAAGTTCATCTTTTTTGTTTAATTGGACCCCGATGTACTAGGTCCTACAACATAACACTCAACTTCTGCTAGTTTGGCCAAGATGCTCTCGAATAAAGCACGTTTACAGCCTTGGCAACCATGGTCGGTCCACGATGTTGGAACAGTGATCAAAATAAACCCATGGTTTTTAAATAGCAGAACAAAGAAAAGAGAATAATCATAATCATATTAGCCTGGGTTTAATTCAAACTCTGGTTGAAAGTTGTTGTTTAAAGGACAAGTCCACCCCAACATAAAGTTGATTTGAATATAAAGAGAGAGAGAGAAAAAAACAAGCATATAACACTGAAAATTTAAACCAAATCGGATGTAAAAAAGAAAGTTTTGACATTTTAAAGCTTCGCTTAATTTCACAAACAAATATTATATGCACATTACAAAATGATGAAGAGAGTGATGTCATCCAGTCATTTCTTCAGCGTATTTTATTATGTCCAATATGAAATATTCTAATTTTCTCTTTATTGTCATATGACACATCTATTCCTTCCTGAACATGTGGTATTACCATTGTTTAAACATTTTATGAATCATTAAAGTTGGTCCTCAATGTCAAATCTGTAAAAAACTAAAAAATATTGTAGAAACTATAAACAACGAAAGAAATAGTGAGTGATGAACATCATTGACTCTCTCATTTGCTTGTCACTGATAACTATTTTGCGAAAAATAAGCGAAACATTAAAATGTCATAACTATCTTATTTAATTTTAAATCCAATTTTGATGAAATTTTCAGCGTTATGCTTGTTTGATTTTTCTCTATTGATTCAAAACAACATTTTCGGGGGTGGACTTGGCCTTTAACTGGGATAGCCAATGGTTACAAATAATCTTTGAATACTAATCTTCAATTTGTCTGCACAATTTATGCTAAATTCTTTTATATCTATCAGGGAATCAAGTTCACGTTCAGGTACTAAAATATATAGTTTAGAACACTAGAATATAATCATTTCCCACCATTCAAGCATATGGGGAAAGAACACAATAAACACAAGAAAGATACATTCGAAAAAAGTTGACACATTTTGTCTCCAATATTACTTTATTAAGGGGGGGGGGGGGTAACATTATTTTCTGAAGTCCATAACAAGGGAAAGTGAAAGTTGAACGAACTTACCAGGAGGTGCATGGGGCAAGAGTCCACAAATAATTTAGTGATGGCCAAAATGATGTCATCCTCCTTTCCATGGCAGAGTCGTAAAGGAACAACGTACATCACCACATAAGCGACCACACTGGCTGAACAAAGTCATGTTTACACGGAAGAAATGTCTGCGGTTTGAATCTAGTTGATGCGGTATCAATTCATGTTATTTGGCGGAAAGACGTTTAGGATTGTTCACTTCTGGAAGATCGAGATATGGAAGACTGCATGAGAATCGTTTGCGGATCTGCAGGAGACAATAACATTTTTTTTCCGCGAAGAAGTCCAAGCACCGGGCATACAGTGACCCCTCCATCGGCTGTACTCCAACCAAGCCGTATGGCCGGGCAGCTGACCACTGAAACAGAATGGTCAAGCGCCCGGCTGGCTGGTGAATGGTCAAGCGCACGGTCAAGAGCGTTTGTAGCCCGGCGTGTGAGGTAGATTGTCTGACTCGTTGCTCGCACGAATGTCCATATTTATAACCATTCTGCGGTCATCTAGCTAGGTCATCGAGGCGATAATTTCAAAATCGCGCACGGTGAACATGAACAAACTGCCCGGAAGTATTGTTATTGACCATTCATTTGAGTGCGTGCGTGTGCGACTGGGTACGCATAATCTCTCTCTCTCTCTCTCTCTCCTACTGTTGAATGACCGTGGCCGAAATGGCCGTATGAGTTCGAGGTCAACTTATTAGTCTGCCGACACAGACCTCGCAAATCACGACTGGATTTATATTTTTCATAATCTCATTTTCTTACCTCCCTCAACATGTTTTACAATGTATGAATATACCACTACTCCCGGTTGCCAAAACCAAATCGAAATCTGTACGAAGACCTGATAAGAATTAGGAACTGCTTTAACAATGATTAGCATACGACATCGTGGACTTGATACTAGACCAATCAATGTAATTTAACGCTCAGCTTGTTGCATTATTCGCAACACACATTCGTGCTCCCTTTATCCGTACTATGGTCTTTTATTTCTTCAGAGCCCCCCCCCCCTCCCCCACCACCGCCTCCGTCCTTTTTCCCATTTTTTTTCTTCATCGAAAGAATCTTGTCAGCCATGTCATGATTATTCGCGTAGTTGGTGTACGACAATAACTGTCTTCTACCCCTTC
The DNA here is from genome assembly GCF_018143015.1 of Lytechinus variegatus. Taxonomy (NCBI): domain Eukaryota; kingdom Metazoa; phylum Echinodermata; class Echinoidea; order Temnopleuroida; family Toxopneustidae; genus Lytechinus; species Lytechinus variegatus. Next base: position 22,583,782 of record NC_054743.1, on the reverse strand, counting down.
TACCTATTTGGCCTGATCATGCTTTCCACCTCTGATCTTTTCTCCCATACTCCATTTCTTTCTTTCTTTTTTTTCTCCTGTGAACTCTCTCCCTTTTTGAACATACATCTACACATTGCGAATTGACCGCTATCACAGCTGACCATCTGTACAATAAATTGGTCAAGCCGCACCCCGGCTAGTCGAGTCAAGAACGAGACCCCCAGTCTTTTGTTACTCAGTTTCGTTTCATCTTTTGCCACATCCCAAAAATATTCATGATGGGCCTTTTAATACATTTTTATTTTCCTGAGAAGAGATGAGGAGGCGGTTGGATGGGGGAGGGGGGGGGGGGGCGGAGTGTAACCGCGCAGCACAGTGCAGGTTCACGTGAGGCCAAGGTCTCCTCAGGTCATTTCTCGATAGATGGGCATTGTCTATGGACATAAAAATGTGTGTGTGTGTGTGTGTGAGAGAGAGAGCTAGAGAAGAGGGGGGGGGGTAATGGTGTAATTACACAAATGCCCGATGAACATTATTCAGGAAGAATTAAAAAGGACGACGTTCACCATGCAGGCTTTTTTTTGGAAAAGAGTCTAGGTATACCCTTCTCAAAACAGAAATGCATCAGTACTTAACTTTTGATTAAAGATGACAAATCTTGGAGCAGGAATCTATGAAATAACTAAACAGGTATATCACACGATGGTCATCTTCTAATATATTTTCCCCCAAAAATGGTTATAGGTATACTAATTTAGAGATCGAATACTTATCTCGATCGCTCATATTCTTTAAGAGCAATTAACAAGCAAGCAAAATATGCATGATGACAATAACACCAATGATTTTTACTTGGTTTACAACATGCACCCTTCAACAAAAGGGCAATTTCCTGATTCGAAGAACAATCATGACAAAGGGATGAAGGAAGGTATAAAATGGAGAGGGGCCGGACTGGGGCAGATGGGAGGAAACACTGCAATAGACAGAATTTGAGAATTTGGGAGTTTGAAAAGACGAAGAGAGACCAAGGGAATAACAAGGAAGATAGAGGGGGGGGGGGGGGTACGGACGGCGTAAAGGGAACATCGCAATCAATCAAGGAAGATCGGGGACCCCTATAGCGCTTTCGCTCCAAAACCAAAATGGTCTTGGAACAAAGGCATGAAAAATTGATTTTGAAATATGAGCGCGGTCGTAAAAAGAGAGAACCGTTGAATTTGACCAACATATATGTAAATCAGGGTGATCTCAATTATGTTGTTACTCGCCGGACAAAGGGAACTACTGACCACTAGAATAAGACTGACCGGTGCCCACGATAGCTGTTGAAATACCGCTGTCACTCGACAGTCGACGGGGGTCGACGGACGGGAAAGGGAGGGGTATAGTATTGAAATCTTAACAGTCCTTTGATTGTCCTTTGTTCAGATCGGGCAATATTGCCCAGATACCCTGACATTCTTAAAGGACAAGTCCATCTCAACAAAAAATTGATTTGAATAAAAAGACAAAATCCAACAAGTATGAATCAAATTATGAAATTTTAAAGTTTCGCTTAATTTCAAGGAACAGATATGTATGCATCATGGTTATGCAAATGAGGGGACAGACGACGTCACCCACTAATTATTCCTTTTGTATTTTATTACATGGAATATGAAATATTCTTAATTTCTCCGCATTTTCAACTGAATCATGTTTGATTTTTCTGTACTGATTCAAATCAATTTGTTTTTATAGGGTGGACTTGGCCTTTAAAGAATTTTTTTCAGCGCTAAATCCATTCTTTTCCTTTCGATCCAAACTTTGCTATTTTGCAAAAACGATGCAAACAAGACAAATATATGAAGAGAATATTATGTCCTTGAGTTTGAATGATTATAGGGCATTTTAAAGTTGGGTTAATATAGTTTTGGTAAATCTACAAATACATGCTTTCAAAATTTGGATTTATTGTGATAAAATAAAAGATAACGCTGTAAAATACATATCACTTGATACATGGCATCTATATTACAAATCATTGTGATACTGTTTTAGAACGAGCATACACAAAAAACAGCTCGGTTCGAGTTAGTAACAAAAGTAGGCCTTATCGTTTTCACGATTACTGTACTAGAAAGTCTTTTTCAGGTCAGTATTTAAACTTGAATTTCAGCTTATGCTTCGCGATCTCATTGTTCGATGTGAATCGAGTTTTTTTTTAATGAATAATTTGACCTGAAAACGGAGTATTTTCAACATTTTTTAAAAATCAGGAACAGGATGCATATCCTTTTAAACAAAACCATGGAAGGGTGGGAGTGCAAGCTAAATATATTTGTGTGTACATGGTGTATGTATTGATTAAAAAAGTCATTTTAAATCCCTTGTGATCATCATGGATAGGATCTCATTAACATGATTAAACAGGCAATAGACCAGTTCGTAGTTACTTCATGGACAATTTTGGTCAAATGACCTTTCATTTCTTTCATTATGATAGGCAGATTTAAGCAAGATATTACGTGAGCTTGCCTTACATAGCAGGATGAAGAAATTTAATAGACCAAGTGACTAGAATAGCACACCAATGAAACCTTTATGAAGGTATTTGTTGAATTCCTACTTTGAATGCATATCATATATGTTGCACAATGTACTTGGCAAACAGTGAAATACCAATCGTTCGTGGACGCACGGTTGTTTTTTGTGGATGTAAATGAATACCACCATTCAAAAGAATATATGAATAATCGAGACATCAAAGTTGGTGCTCATCTCATTCGATTTTAAACCACCATGTCACTTTAGTACAAATGACCTTCCTCTGATCATGCGTAGAATATTTTGATCATGCGCAGAAAGGAACTACGAACTGGCTTATATGATTCAGCATTACTTTGATTGTTTTGTATCGTGTTTGATTCTTCAAGCTATCCATTCCATTCCTTGTTTTTATTTGGCAATAAGTCGTGATTGACTATTTTTGCCACTCACTGTATAAAGAGTGGGGTAACAATTTTATTCATTATTACTATTTTTAATTTATTGTTTTCCCTTTTTTATTATTTCTTGTATATTCATTCTTTTTTTTCTATGAAAAAACGATGCTAATCATTAGCATGATTAGTCTCAGCTACAGCCTGGTGGTATGCAATGGTGGTTTTTCGTCTACTTTGTACTGCATTTCATGTAATAATGAATTATTTTGAATAGAATCTCCCATGAGTGTTGTTCTAGAAACGAAACAGAAAGTAATGTGTTTGCCCCAACGATTGTGGTCAAAACGAACAATGTATATTTCGACAGATGGATCGAGACAGGGGCCGCGGAACGGTTTTCAAAGTGGGGGGCTGACCATGCACAAAATCACAATCATAATCATTTTTACGTTTTTTGTACACGGTTTTGGAAAAAGGTGGCGGGACTGAAGCCACCCCCCCCCCCCCCCGCTTCCGCGGCCCCTGCGAGAAACAAGATTTCAGAGTGTTGGAGCTAGAGGAAGGAATAGAAAGTTGTATGAAAACTGGAAAATGGAGTGGAGGATAAGGAGTTGGGTTTGAGCACATAATGTGATTGTCAATTTATTCATCTGTCTTGGGACATACCACGATTTATAACTTTTAGTAGCTTGCATGTGATGTGTTTTGTTCATATGACATATGTTCTTCCTGGTGTCATAAAAGGGTTTGTTCAGTCAGACTATACGCATCAGGTTCGCCGTTGGGATGTATAGTCTGCATCCTGCAAGTATACAAACCCGAATCTGTTATTCCAGTCACATTTTACTATTTTAGTATTTTTCTCGTCTTATATCACTAGGACAGAGATATTTATGACTAGAATATACGTCAGTATTGTGACTAGAAATATCAGTTGCACACAGCTGACTACTGATCTAGTCAATTTGACTGATTGTCTTGAGGGTGCATTTTTTTGTTGTATTTGTTAACATTTACAAACAAGGGTCTGAATCTGTATACTAGGTGATTGGGAAGAAAGAAAGAGAGGGAGAGAGCGAACGAAAAAAATCCATGCATTGAGGAAATGGAATTAGACCACTGGTCAGCGATGAAAACAGTGCGTGGGCGTCAAAAGTTCATCTGACCATCGGGCTTACTGTCCATTCTCTCCGGACAATAAGGGATTACTCCGGAATGTCAAGTCATCAAACTTGACCCAGAACCACAGTGGAGGTCACTTCAAAAGTTCGTAGGTCCACGGCCTCGAACTTAGCCCACTTTGTCGGTCACCTTCTCTAACGGTCAGCAGGTTATTTGCTTCAGGCTATATAAAATAACAAAACGGTCAATAGTGTTTATAAATATTGTTTGAGTTCTTTCGGGGTTGGGTGGGGGAGCGGATAATGAAATGGGTTAAATGAAAAGGAAGCGGAGAAAACGAGGTCATATGTGGCATAATTTTTAATTTCAGAAGTCGATGAAGGGCGGGGGTTCGGAATCTGCACTCATCTGACCCATCGAGGCGAAAAGAATGAAATAAAACATGGCAAAATCCTTCTCCCAAACTGCACACAGAAAACATGATAGACAACAAACTATACACACCAAACATTGCAGGAACATTCTGAACCGATTCGTATATAAGCAAAATATACTGGGAATACTTAACCAACAATGTTGTCAATGACCCTTTCCAAAACAAATCAATATTAAGAACATCATAAAAAAAATCCATATTGTAATTAAAATTAATTGACTCGTACCTACAAATGATACGACTCAAAACATTATTTTGTGCTTGCGATTAGTTTTTATATTTCATATTTTATTTCATATTTTATTTCAGCGGGACTGGTCAAGAACAATCCCTCTGGATCCACTCTCGAGCTTTTGTCTTCATTTATCATTGAAAGACTTGAAACAATTCTATTTTACAGGCATCAGTCTTCTGAAAGTGTTTGAAAGATCCCCCATTGGATATCTTGACATTATACCTATCGCCTCTCATATTTTCTCGCTCGCTCATCTCCATTTTACTATACACATTGGCCTGGGTCCTCTTTTTTTTTTTTGGGGGGGGGGGTGTTTACGTTTTATATATGAATACACGCGCACACACACACACTCCCTCACACAAAAACAACTACAATGTATACATATCTACAGGAATATATAAGCCCTTCAACGGCAAGCCGAAAGTAAATTAAAGAAAAAGAACACCGTTTTAATACAGCCATACTACTCACACTTTGAAAACACACCCCACCACCTGCCTCTCAACCTCTTTCTACGTCTAATGAAAGTTTGCCCATCTACCTGTATTATCCTCCTTTATTCACGTACATCAATTTGAAATAATTCATTATGAATAAAATACGTCGGGCATATCATAGAAAATCTGACTCTATGGTCAGGCAGATCGACAGTGAATCAACCAATAGAAGCGATGCTATCTTTTGCCGACATCTACAATTTCCACATATCGGAAAAACAAGGATCGAGGGTTTTGGTGAGAGAAGAAGGGGAAGCCGCGATGTCCTCAGTTGTCCTCTACATGACCCCTTCTTCAAGCTCTGTCTCAAGACGATGATATCCCTCCGCCAAGAAATCAACACACGCATGTACGCATGACCCAGATTGTGTGCACTGCACTCCAAGCAATAAACTTCGCCCTCGTTTTTCCGCCCCAACCAGAGAAACAACACTAAACGCACATGCACAAGCCCACACCCGCACCGCTCGCACGCAAGTTGCGCACACACGAAAACTTATCTTGCCCACTTCAGTCCATTCGTGCAGCTTTACAAATAGGTTCCAGGGGTCGCAAGTTCACGTCCTCATACTTGGCCTAGATATATTACTCATCGCCCGTTCAGCCCTCGGGTTGGGAATGATGAGCTGAAAAAGAGAGATACTCAGAAATCTACTGGTCAAGCGACACCTTAACGACGTCACAGGGGAAAAAAGTAGGTGACTGGTCATCGTTAATTATTCAACTGACCATTGCCAATGTCATTAGTCTCGACTGCCAGACTTTTTGATCCTTAAAATATCCCTAAGTCCGGCCCTATGTACTAATCGATTATTGTTTGTGTATTTATTTGAGTATGATTAGGAGTGCCTGTTATTACGATGGAATGAATTTTTAGTTAATGTCTCGGCTACACCACGATGAATAAAAACAGTATAATACAAAAAATCAGCGTATGAAAACCCTAGAATACGAACAAACAAATGAAACAGATAGGTAGGCCTATAGCAGTAATGGAGAATTAATATATTGTAGAAATTCATTTGGACATTTGCTGTTCATTGTAAAAAAAATGTAGTAAGAGACAGAGAAACATAAAAACGCGATTTTAAATAATATATGTTGATTATTTTTATGCGCAAATGCCCGTTAATGCTCAGACACGGCGGCGTACCCAGGATTTTCCAAAAGGGGGACAAATTTTGTGGAGGATATTTCGTCCGCGAAAAAATTTGACAAGCAACAAAAAAAGGGTCTTCAACCACAAATAAAAGATTTCGTACAAGAAAAAAAATTGACAAGCAAAAAACAAAAAAATCTTCAAGTTCAAAACGTTCGTTTTTTGTTCAATTTTTACATTACAAATTATTCATTTTTCTTCTCAAGGGGGGGGGGTCCCCTGCAGGGGCGGAAATCTCTCCCGGAAGGTAGGGGGGACAAGGGTCTGGAAAATTTGACAAGCAAAAAAAAAGGATATTACCTAAAATTTAAAGTCATTTCGACGAAAATATATTTGACAAGCAAAAAAAAAAAAAAAAAAGGTCATCTCGTCCCAGAACGCACGTTTTATTCCCATTTTGAGTTATATATATCTTAGCATCACCAAAGACCAAAAATAGTAGGGGGGAAATTTGATATTGTGTCCCCCCTACTATTTCGAGTAGGGGGACACGTCCCCCCTGTCCCCCCTTTGATTTTCGCCCATGGTCCCCTGGATCAGTTGTGACTCGTCAGGGGGGGGGGGCAGGGGTATGTCCCCTGCATGGGTGTTGATTCGTCAGGCTACGCTAGTGCTTAGACATATCATTGAACTCGACATGACAGTAAAGGACCCCCCCCCATATGTCAGGTAATCGATTCATAAATGAATGGATATTTATATTAATGAAATAAACAGATTAGTGAATAAATGGACGAGTATAAATAGAAAACTACACTAAATGGAACAACAATAATATTGAACTACATTTCTATAAATGACAAATTTATGGAGGAAGAAACCTTTAAACTACGATAAAACGAACACATCGCGCCTTTCAACCTGAACATGAAAATATTACAATCAATCCTTCAACAAGAGTATTAAGTTTTGACAATGGTAAATTTTTTATGATTTTTTTTTCAAAAGGCCTTCCTGCGTAGACTAGTTTTCATTTCTTGGCGGCGAGCCAAGCAGTTCCCATATTTCATTTTTCGCGGTACTTGACCGTTCTGCTTTATTGTTACGTATGTTTCGATCGGGTCACAAGTCCACAGCCTTGCACTTCACCCGCATTCTTGCTCTAAACCCAAAGAAAGAATGACCTCTTTCCCTAATTGATGTTATCCCCTCCCCGCCCTCCTGATTTTACTTTCTATTTTGATAGGAGCCAGACCTTAAAAAAAATCTTATGTCATGAATTTGTGACCTGGTTCTCGAATATATCAGTGTGGTGATTAGTAACGTTAGAAATTGGGATTTCCCTCGTTTAGGAAGTTTTTCATTTCGAATGCTTGTCGACAGTGGTATATAGTGCTCGGGGGGGGGGGGCTTTTTTATTAGTGGAGGAAAATATGGCAATATTTACAAGCGAAGTAATATATTTCACAAAATGGGGGGGGGGGAGGCGCAAGACCCGGAAGAGAGAAAACGGAAAGATACCACAACTAGAAGTCTGGGTCGTTGCAACTTCATACTACCCGTTTTTTGTGATAATGTCCCCTTTAATTAATGAGGAAGTTCACCATGACGAAAAAAAGTAGAAAATAGCAGAAAAAAAGTTTGTTGAAAATTTGAGGAAAATCCATCGAAGGAAAAAGAAACATATTGGGATGATAGAGTCTTTGATTTGTGACGACCTATATACGAGCAGCTGCCCCATCTGTTATCCAATATAAAATGTATAAATTTCAAACTTTTAATGGTTCGCGATAACTCAATTTTATATTAAGTCCATAAGAGGTTGTGAAATGATATTCTAAAGGTACAATAAATTAAGCACTGTCGGGCAGTAGACAAAGTTGATGTAGACCAATCTGCAATCATCTACATTAATGGAATATATTATGCCTAAAAAAAGTAGTGGCACCATAATATATTCACAATAAATGACGCACATTCGGCCTATATACACGGACAATCAATCAATTTTAAATTACACGTTATACCCCAATGCCAAGGTCATTGATTGGGACGAACACGCAAAGCTCATTAAGTAAAAGCAGAGCGAGTTCATATCAAATTCGCTGATCCTCAATATCAAAATCAATCATGCCAATATCAATACGTCGATCGTAGGTTCAGCGAAGTGACTGTTATTATTTACATCGGAAGTTCACCAGCACGAATGGATCGCTTGAAAGATTATTCATTGCGATTGGATTCTACACTCCACTTAATCAATGACGTATCACCATTGCTGGCTGTGTAGATTAATAACACAGACATGTTTTATTCGAGAGCATCCATTGCGATTCATTGTCATTTTTGCGTTTGATATAATTAATTGATTGTTAATTATAAGGGGCATTATTGTAACCAAAAGTCTCGTCCGTATGGGCTGAAATTACAGATAATTCTAAATTGTTCTGATGTAGAGAACACAGTGTCACATATTGTTTTCACAGTCGGCCCACATAGTTGACCATGTGAAGATGTGATAAATGTTAACAGTCCGGAGATCACTCCACACTGTGGATACGATCCACAGTCACGGTGTGCACACAGTAGACTTTGTATATAAAAGGGATAAATAAGTGATTCGCACTGAAATTGCTTTAAAGACTTAGCAATACGAGGAAAATTTCACACTGCAGACATCTCTACAGTGTGAATGTTCAGTGTTCCCCATGTGTGTTCACATAATATAGTGGACTACGCAAATTTGTGTCAAGCTATTATGAAATGCTCAAATCTAACTGGGTGTGGCAATGATTTAACATTGTGTTCAAGTAAGCATGTGAACAGTGTGGTGGTCTTTTTCAGCAGGGATAAAAGTACAAATGAAACATATGGTCATGATAAACTTGTGAACGATGTCAGTGCAGACATGTTATTCACATACTTAAAATTGGAATTATGACAGGCCTACCTCACACTGTGGACAGCTCCACCGTAAATTGTTCTGTGCACAGAGTTTTAACAATGTACATCACTTATTCAGTGGTCTTGGAAGGTGGTATTTTATCGCAATTTTATGAAATAATGGTGTGACTCACATTATTTTCCCGTTGCTTAAAAGGGCCATGGGAATGAAATAAAGACATGATAGAAAGCGTGGATGATTTGATCATTTTTGGAGCAGCATATTCTTCATATGAGCATGCTTTACTCCAGTCAAAACTGATGTCTCTTGAAGATAGACGGATCAAACTCTGTCTTGCGTTTGCGAAGTCTATGCAAATCCCCACGTCTAAACTGCATCATCTTCTACCTCAAAATAGGACTTGTCAATATCAGACCAGAAGCTCGACTGGAATAATAGAGACGCGATGTCGAACTTCACGATATAGAAATAGCCCCTTGCCCTCTTTGATTCGTCACCTAAACTCTAAAAGAATTGATTACAAGGAGTAGTTTTGTTTATATATCTTCCCCTATCGTTACATGTATAATAATATCAAGCTATTCAACATTCATTGGACTCTTTAAATAGGATATCATTAAAAGATTGTTGCTTTTTGTAAAATGCAGATTATATGTACATAATAATTCTAATGTTGAGCTCTCTTTATGTTGGAGAACTCAAGTTTTATTTCATCTCATTTTACTTTGTTAATCAAAATATTTTTCTTCCATATGAGCAATTATTCACTGATATCTAGTCGTGAACTTAATATTCTAATTGAAATCACAAAAATCTGCCAAAATATGTATCATTGCAAGTATGTATGAAAACATGTGACTTAATTGCTTTTTCGCCCTTTTCTCTCAGCTTCCCTTCCACTATCAATTTCTTCTCTTCTCTCTCCCCCTCTCTGCTTCTCTTCTCTCTTCAACTATTTCTCTTCATTTCTGCTTTCCATTTCATTTCCTGTATCCACTCATATTTACATGTATTTTGAATATTTTCCATTTTTGTTTCATTTATCAGTGAGTATTGATTTGAATTTCTTTATGAAATACTTTGTTACACATATGTCTATATTGAAATTTGTCCGTAGTACTCCAAGTTATTTTTACCTTGTTATTAATGATTTTGTTTGAAATGTAAACTTTCGCAATTCGGCTTTGGCTGCAAAGAAAGGATTTTTAATAAACCATTTTGAATTGAATTGAACTTACCCATTTTACACACTATTGACATAATGTGGTCTACCCCAAATTTCTTACCATCGTGGATTTTGTCCTTATATGCATTGTTGGGGATAGTGGAGGGATTATGTAGCAGAAAATAGATAGCCAAAGTCTACTGAGAGGATTTTTTTTTTCATCTGACATGCCTGGTTGGAAATCCGTGGCATCTTAACTCCTTGTCGTGCACTGTCAGATGTGCACTTTATCTCGAGTGTCCGACTTTTTTCGTGCTCATTCGTGTGCATCATGCACGGCGATATTTACACTCGTGCAAGTACCACACACATCGCATAGCGCCAGTACACGCCATTCGTGCTGTTTTGTGTGTGTCACATGCGTGGCAGTGTGCAGATGTGTAATTTCCTGAGTGGCTGCACTTGATTATTCGATAATTGGGTTGCCAATGAAAAGAAGCAGTTATTATACACAGATGACGCGTTGGTACGTCATGGCGCTTAACCTTGGCCTTTTTTCCGTTCATTGCCAAGGATGTATATCTTATTTTAGCCTTCAAGAAAAATCCCTCCAAGTTCTTGACATTCAGGTTATTAAGAGTGTTTGTTTATATTACAGGAAACAAGTGAAATTTAATGAAGAAAGACAGGAAATTCTTAGAAACGTAATACCGGTTTGGTTTATGAATTCATTAATGAAGCAGGTGCTGCCCATATGTTTAATTTGTATGAAATTACATATTTTTAAATTTTCACCAGCCTGACACCCCCCCCCCCCCCCCGTCGATGAAATCCAATTGCTCTTAATTACAGTTCTTGTTAATCTAGGTTTAACATCTTTGTGTAATAATTTCCACATGTTTAACAGTTTGAACATATTTCGCATTTCCCTATGCCAAACCGTCAAACCGAGTTCTGAAGTTTGTTGAGGGTATGACAAAAATGAAATACCCGCAAATAAATATTTAAAAAATATGTTTCAAAGGTTCTGATGTAATTATGACACGATGCGAAATATTGAGAAAAGAATTACCTCGGCGGAGGGAAAAACTGTTTATCAAGTCTGAGAGATGTGAAATAAGACGTCTTGTGATTTTGTAAGTAACGATTACTTTAAAAACGTGTTGCAGCTTGCTTGTCGCCTAACAATTTTGGAAATTTGTTGACCAGTGTAATATATTCATGATAATTGTCATGCTAAGCAATGGTATCTGCCCAACTCTCTGGCAATATATGGTTGGGCACATTGAAATGTTCAAATGTTGAATATTTTTTAAATTATCTGTATAGCAATTATCCAATGCTGTCCAATAAAACATCAAGTCCTCCAGAAGAACTACCCGGAATCACACACCGAGGCCTCCCTCACCCCCCTTCTTGTGGCAAATATACAATCATTGGATCTAACATCCATTGCACATTATTTTCTGAAGTAATTAATTTTGTACAACAGTTTCCATACGACCTTTTTTTGGAAAAAGGTGAAACATTTCTTCATATCGACCGTCTACTCACTGATTTTCTAATCGTATCGACATTTCCTTTAGGCAGCATGCTGAATATTCGAAATTATTTTAGGCATTTTTAACTCCATTTCTGCATGCATATTTTATTGCTTCTGTCACGTATATATTTCTTTCTATTTTGTTTACGTCACCGCGCATGCAATATTGTCTTCTTTTATTGTCTTCGCTTTCACTATGATTAATTTGTTTTACGATGGCGTCTTTACATTCTGCCCGTAAGTCGTTAAACTTGCATGACTATTGTGGATCTTTATATGTATTACCTTCATTATGGTTTAAACTTCTTCTTTTTTTCGATTCCCTTGTATATTTTTCCTTCTCATTTGTGGTCGCGTAAAACCTGGCCTTCTTGTGCTCAGTCAAACTTTCCTTTATTGGTTTACATAATCGCTGTAAATTATGTTGCGAAGCCGCGGGTTCCCTGTTTATTAATTGTATAATCTCTTTATCAAAATTAGTATTTGTTTTCATCTCGCCATGCCTTTACGCCCCCCCCCCCACACACACAAAAAAACTACGTGTCGGATAAAAATGAGCGATTTTCTGATGATATACCTACCACGCGACCTCCTGACGCGTTCAATTTTAAACACCATTAATAAGGGTAAAAACATAAATAATTTACAAAAATTAACAGATCTATCAACAGTTTTTGCTAAATTTTGGTATGAGATGGAAGGAAAAATGTAAAATCACGCATTTTATGTATTGAGATGGGGGCACACACAGTTTATTCAACTGTTACATGTTGTAAGATATTATGGAATCCATTGGCCGTTTTTTTTTTTGGGGGGGGTGCTGACCAATCTTCCCCCTTTTCAGATTAATCTTGTGGCCCCCTAAAGTGACCCAAAAAATGATCTGCTTATAATTTTTATGGAGAAAATATTGAATACAATTATAATGAAGGCGGCGTCACTGTTTCTCGAAAGGGCTATCCGTCTCCACAGTTCGTTAATCATGAGACACTGAAAATGAAATTGAATACTAACAGGAGCGTGTTTTCCGGAAAGAAAAAAAACACAAAATAAACATATTTGAATATACTGACAAGTCTATTTATTAAACGAATATTTCTTTCGTTTTCAATATAAAACAGGTTGTAATATGACGGCACAGTGAATCTGCATGGACACTTTCTCTATACCGTGAAGGGGGGGGGGGACACTCTGACTTGGAAAGGGGAGGGGTGTGCACCCCCAAAATCTGAAACCATAACCTGGGAACCTTGGGAACATGGAATTGAACATGAATTGGGGGTATTCGATCAATGACGTCTGAAAAGAGGAACTTAGGATATAGAGGAAGAACGGGTTGGCCGATGAAAAAGAGTTTAAAAAAAAAATTTCGGGAACTCCTGGCAAGGCGTAAAAAGGGGGTCTTGGGAGTCCCCCCCCCATTTTCAAAACCGTTCCGCGGCCCCATGCACATACGCATATTTCTATTACAGGTGTCCCCGGGGTTCTACAGTACTATTGCATAATATTAAACAAAATTAATCACACACACAAACAAGTGGAATGCCTCTGGCGGCATTTCCTGCATCAGTGACACTTGGTTACTCTTATTTCCACGTTTTATGAACTAGACCAATACACTTACAGAGATATGATGGTAATTCAACAAATACTCCCAACGTGGCCAAAGGCCATTGACCATGATCATGTGACCTGAAAACTCATACAGGATGTCAGTGACACTTGATTACACTTAATATGTCCAAGTTTCATGAGTCAGATCTTTTCATGATGGTAATTCAAAAGATACCCCCCATTATGGCCAAAGTTCATTGACCTTTGACCTTGGTCATGTGACCTAAAATGCGCACAAGATGTTCAGTGATACTTGAATACTCTTATGTCAAAGTTTTATGAACTTGACCTACATATATACTTTCAAAGTTATAATGGTAATTCAACAAATACCCCCAATTTGGCCAAAGTTCATTGACCCTAAATGACCTTTGACCTTGATCATGTGACCTGAAACTTGCACAGGATGTTCAGTAACACTTGATTACTATCATATCCAAGTTTCATATCAGATCCATAAACTTTCAAAGTTATGACGGTAATTCAACAGATACCCCCAATTCGGCCAAAGTTCACTGACCCTAAATGACACTTGACCTTGGTCAAACTCATGCAGGATGTTCAGTGATACTTGATTGACTTTATATCCAAGTTTCATGAACTAGGTCCATATATTTTCTAAGTAATGATGACATTTCAAAAACTTAACCTTAGGTTAAGATTTTGATGTTGATTCCCCTAACATGGTCTAAGTTCATTGACCCTAAATAACCTTTGAACTTGATCATGTGACATGAAACTCAGGTAGAATGTTCAGTAATACTTGATCAACCTTATGGCCAAGTTTCTTGAACTAGGTCCTTTTATTTTCTAAGTTATGCTGTCATTTCAAAAACTTAACCTTTTAATAAATTAAGATTTGATGTTGACGCCGCCGCCGCCGTCGGAAAAGCGGCGCCTGTAGTCTCACTCTGCAATGCAGGTGAGACAAAAACGGTTCCCCCTAAATTGACATTTATATCCTTTTACCTAGGCCTAGATGTATATACAATAAAGAGTACACAATTACTTAAACCTATAATACATGTCAATAGGTCAGTAGATGTTCTGATCTTGCTGTGTAAGATTACACATCAAAATAGCCAATATCTGGCTTGCCGAGATAATTCTTCTAAATAAGAACCTTTAAGTAATTTTATCAGGATCATTGCCATTTGAACTGGAATAGCTAAATTGATAGATCGTTTGATAAAAGTTTAATTACATTCATGACTATGTCATCATTTGTGGATGATGTTATATTCTGGTCCATACGGAAATTTGGTTATCGAGCTAGCGCCCTCTTCTGTCACAACCATGATATCGTGTTCCCTGTAGCCTCCAGTCCCAGGCTGCCCGTTGGGTATTGTGAGATGTGGTTCCATGGAGAGTACCATGCCGGGCTGTAACACAGTCTCGATGTCTTCTCTCAGTTCGAGTGCTGAAAGTTTCAACAAAAAGGGGGTAATATTTGAGTTGTACATAACACAGATTGCTGAATTCATCTTAAACTTGGCTTTACATTATATTTGAACACGTGAAAATTATGGCTAAGATTTCTGTCGCGATTTGCCAAACCTACAGAACGGGGGATCGGGTAATTGAACTTTTACAAGGATTCCCACAGATATTTGAAAACAGAATTCCATGACTTTCCATGACTAAATTGCTGCTTTCCATGACCTCCCGTGACGTCGTGGGAGTGATGTAGAATTTGGGATGTCACAAAACTGGGAAAATGGAAATCAAGAACATCAACTATAATAGCAGAGTATGATCACAGAGAGAGTTGCGAGACAAGACAAACTGGAAAGCTGCCATAGCCAAGAGGTAAATGCAATTCCATGACTTTCCCATGACTTTTCACACATTTTCCAGGTTTTTCCAAGTTCCCTGACTTTTCCATGATCACAATTTTTTCCAGGATTTACCATGACCGACCTTTGTGAACCTTGTAAGCGTGTATAAAACCAAAAAATTAACACTTTATTGTGATTTCGTTGCAATGGCCTCCCGACAACCCCCCCCCGCCCCACTTTACTACACCTGGGTCGAAAGCTGTACAATGGTAACTAGTTATTGTCAACTGAGTACCAATACCACTTTTATACTGACAGCCAAAGTGGAGTTACTCCGGAGTACAGAAGGAATTTGGAAGGCAGTATGACAATTCTAGGATTATTTCGATACGGATTCAAAGCTGAGTACTCAACCCACTTCAAGAAGATGGGGTACAAACGGAGCTAGTCCTCGCCGGAGGTGCAGTATCGCCTATCTTGGGCGTAACTTCGTTCATTAGCGCATGGTGGAGATTTCGCGCGCCAAACATAATGGCGCGAACTCGACTGCGGAGCTTGCCAGTTTGAAAGTGGGTGTAATGTCGGTCCTCAGTACAATCCGGAGTTTATTACTCTTCGCCTTCCGTGTGAAACCGGCCTCAGTTGAACCGGGAGTTGAACTGATAAGACTATGTAGAGTAACAGTCCAAGTACGAAAGTGGCGCTCTTATCATTCTGATATGATAGGAAGTAATGAATACTCATTCTTATCCATTATGAAGTCGGCATTTTTATCCATTATGAAGTCGTCATTTTTTCAATTCTTTCTCAATTTTAAAATATTAAAAAAGGCAACCGAAATAATGAATGAATTAAACCAAAAAAAAAACGATATTAATGGAAGCAAAGTGAAATCAAAGTTGCTGATACAATGTGTGTAGCTCATTAATATTACCTGCCCTTGTGAGACTGTGATGGCGCTATTTGCTTTAAATATCTGACCAATCAGAGGGCACTTCCAGTATCCCCACTCCGTATGAAATCAACTACTATATATACTCACTAGCATTGATGTTATGGGGCGGATGCCATTATCTATTACCACTGAACAGATAAGCCTCCAAAAAGGACAACTTATTTTAGTTGTTAATTCCATAATGAACATAATGAAAATAACGCAAACGTATGGCTTACGAAAATGTCGCGAAAATGGAGCATTGAGAGTTTAGAACGCGAACAAAACTCCCACAAGCAACAGTTTCCAGGGGCGTCGATCCATTTTTCAGATTTGGGGGGGGGCAAAATCATGAATAAATTTTCCAAAGGCGCTCGATCAGACAAAACAAACTAACTCACACACACATATGCCTATATATGTGTGTACATATATATATATATGTATATATAATATATATACTTATATATATGTATTTATATATATCTATATACATATCTCACCAGCAGATTAATGCGAGCGCGAAGCGCGAGCTGAAAATTTTGATATTTCGATCTGAAAAAAATTGAGTTTATTAGACGTTTTTAATAAAGAACAAGATATATATCTCCAACAAAAGATTATTGCAAATCGAAGTGGGAGTTCTTTTGAGGTTTAGAACTGAAAACGGGACCATATTCACCTATTTAATCATGGAAAGTATGGGTTTTTGTTACAGAAATGATGCAAGCGCGAAGCGCGAGCTGAAATTTTTTGATATTCCAATCTGAAAAGTGGACATTTTGACCACGATTTTAGACGAAGAACGAGTTGTATCTCAATCTCGCTTGCTGATTTCTGTGTAACATTACAATCTTATTTTATTTTTAGCACATGCGGAATTATTGGGGGGGGGCAAAACGATATGTTCCCCCCCCCCAATATTTTCATTGGTGGGGCGATCGCCCCCCTGCCCCCCCCCCCCATTATCGACGCCTCTGACAGTTTCCCATTGCATTGTCATATCCGGGAGAACATCCTACCCTCCAACATGTGCGTACCCACACACCGTCACGCACCCTAACCCTCACACGCGCACCGCGGTCACACTCACACGCACACACATGAATACTGACCAGCTTCGCGCCCGTAGTAATGAGACAGAACCCCGAATGAGTGTCCATAGCCAAAGCTCCGGTACTGAAGCAGGTTCTTTTCCCGGTACATCTCGTTCAACTCCAGTGCGATGTCGCAGCATTTGACACCGGGTTTGACGAGCTCCATACCGCGCCGGTGAACATCGCAGTTCACCTGCCATACTTCAAGATGACGGTCTGAAGGTACGTGGTTTAGGAACAGGGTTCTTTCCAATGCCGAGAAGTATCTGTGAGAGTAAAGCAAAGAAATTTGAGAATTATATCGCTAGCCCAGTTTACGGACACGCTACTTGGAAACGGAAACTGTCCGAGGTTTGCCGAAATGTGCCGAATCTACTTAAAGGACAAGTCCACCCCAACAAAAAGTTGATTTGAATAAAAAGAGAAAAATCCAACAAACATAACACTGTAAATTTTATCAAAATCGGATGTAAAATGACAAAGTTATGGCATTTTGAAGTTTTGCTTCATTTCACAAAACAGTTATATGCACATCCTGGTCGGTATGCAAATGAGGAGACTGATGACATCATCCACTCACTATTTCTTTTGTATTTTATTACATGAAATATGAAATATTCTAATTTTCTCCTCATTGTCAAGCGAAACACCGCTTGATTCCTCCATGAACAGTTGGAACAAGCATTGCTTATAATTATATGATTCTGTCATGTTGATCCCTATTGTCAAGTCTGTAAAAATGGAAATATTGTATAATTCAAACAATAAAAAACAAAATAAATAGTGAGTGATGGACATCATTGACCGTCTCATTTGCATATCACTGAGTTGTGCATATCCCTGTTTTGTGGAAAATAAGTGAAACTATAAAATATCACAACTTTCTTATTTTACATCCGATTTTGATGAAATTTTCAGCGTTTTGCTAGTTTGATTTTTCTCTATTTATTCAAATCAACATTTTTCTGGGGTGGACTTGACCTATAAATAATGAGTACTAACTTGCTAGTCTCAGCCAACACAAGAAAAACTAAACCCTAAACAAGTGGCCGATTCATGCAGATTCGAGATTCAGATGGAGGACTCTCAGTTCAGCTCCGTATTTCTCCTTCTTTTTGAAAAAAAATATCCCTGACGCAATGAAAATGATTAACAAATTCTACTCATTAAATGAGCATGAATTACCCGGCGATCATTGGGAAGACGTTGAGCACGATGATGTCGCCGTTGATGAGTGCTCGTGTCGTGGTTGCATTGTGTGCACCGTCTGAGTTGATTGGCCCAGTCTGAACCCATGACCATGCTGAGAGATAGAGAGAGAAAAGACAGGAAAGGAGATGGGGACAGCAGTTATGTCTTTCTTTTATTTATATATAGTTTTGGCCAGAATAAAGTAGACCACTTCATTATTGAATTTAAACACAGTATTGCCCAAGCAATATAATGTAAGCAGACATTGTGAATATGTATGTTTTGTAAACTGCGCATATGATCACATTTGTTTTATGACTTTGTATCAATATGACCAAATTTTACTTATTTTCTAGAAATAATTATAATTCCTTTTCCAATGTTATTTTTGTATTTTGATTTGATTCCCTACTTTGTATTTCTTCATGCCTTAATTGGTACGGCCCCAGTGTAAATCAGATTTTGTATCTGTTTGGGGTTCTTATTCTTATGGTATGATAATAGAATATATTTATCTTTCTATTTATTTATTTACTCACTGTCTCGAATATCTGAGTCTGGGAACGTTTTCGCCACCTCTCGCATCATGACCGTCGTCGCATGCTGGGCGATTTCGTATTCAGCAGCGCCCTCTACGCTCGCAGAGGCCACAGCTTCTCCGCCCAGGTCTGCTATGCGGGCTCCTTCTTTTACAACAGCTATTTCTTCTGGTGATTTGATGATCCGCATCTGCATGATGGGTATACCGACATCGACGATGTCGTCTCGAGATGAGGCTTGTCCTAACTGGGAATTTGAGGCAAATGCAATACGATTTAGTTGTCTGAGATTGAGACAATGTCATCTCGATATAGGGTAAACATGAAAGGCAACATAGTTTATAGAGATTCAGATGATGTCTCGAGATTAGACTGGTCCTAATATAAATGGGATTGAGGGAAACACAACATGATTTAGTTTTCAGAGATTGAGAGAACATTAATTAAACAAAGTAAATACCTGGCATTCTGATAAACAACATAGTTGACCAATCTGTATCAGCCCCTATAATCATGTAAAATAAATGAATCGGACAATATGTGAAGAATACGAACGTATTTATTTTCATAGAGATGCAGGGGAATTTTTCGATTATTAATGACCTGGAAATATATCCTTCAACCATCAAGAGGTGTTTTTTTTTTCTTTGGGGGGGGGGGGCGTTCCTAATTTAAGGATATTGAGACTATTTAATCGATGTCAAAGGATTGATAATAAGAAACGACAGTTAAGGCATTTACTTGAATACCTTCAGTTTCCCTGCATGAGGTATATGGTCAAACTCGGCTCCGATCTTTCCCGAAGTGTTGCCGAGGAGGTGCTCAACCGCGCTCCAAAAGTTGTCCCGATGCCAGTCGGTGTAGATGACCACATCGTCGCTATAAGGTGACATCCGCCAGGCCTGGCCAGCGTCCACGAGAGATGCGATATTGATCACCTTGTCCATGGTGATGACGAGCCCGTAGGGGCGACCCACGCTGCAGTAAAGGTAGTCGGAGAAGTATTTGATGTTGTGCATCGATGTCAGAAGTACGCCACCGATCTCGTTGTCGAGCATATGACTCCGGAGGGCGTCGACGCGCCGTTGCATCTCTTTTCGTGTGAAGATAGATTTGCCCTATTCGAAAAAGAATGTAGATAGCACATACAATATTTTTACACACAATTATAATCATCACAGTAATTGTCGAAAACTTGCATATGTTAGCCTAGTCATAGGTTTACTTGAAACGAATGTGTAGGTAACTGAAAATGAAATATAATACTTATGAAACTGTGACTTTACAGGTATGACCGGGGTGTCCACTTTATTTCATTTGTGGTAAAGTTTGAACATCAATAAGAGAAAATTGTAGCCTCTGACGGGTTAGAAAACAAAAAAAGATAAAAAGAAAGGGGAATTAGGATAGAGCAGACTCTTGTTAATACACAAAGTAAATACACCTAAAATGGGTTTAGAGTGTTTCAAACACGTGCATAGCAGCTATATTTCTTTAAAGAAATTCGTTTCACCATTATGATGAATGTTAATGATTTCCGTTGTTGGTTCAATAAACGCAATAAAATACCATTTCAAAATATGTATGTTCAAGATTGAAGAGTCCTTCATTTTCCCATCCTCAGTTCCCACCATGGGAAAACCAAACCATATAAAACCCTCTTTGGTTCATTTGTCAGAATATTTATATTTATAGAAAGTATACGTTCTTGAAAAGTTTGTTGCACCATCAACGTTATAAGGGAACAGGTTCATCTGCTCTTGTTTCAACAAACGCAATGAAATACTATTTTTAAAACGGCCATGTACAAACACAAACAGAGACGAGTCAGGATCTAAGGTCGTTTTAATTTTACTCACTCCACAGCCCAGGACAACATACTTAACTATCAAAGATTCTTAATCTTATATTTACTTTCAGAATACGTATAGTTGTGTTTTTGAAAGTTCGTTGCACCATCAAGGAACATATTTATCTGCTCTTGTTTCAATATGCGCAATGAAATGTTATTGAAAATATTAATTTACAAACAAACTATAATAATGAGTCGGGTTCCAAGTTCGCTTTAATTTCGCCTTCCGCCTCCATAAAAAGTTAAAATGGAGAAACGTATACTTTATATTTTCCTTGATTAAATTTTTGCTAAAATAGAATTTTGATATATTCAATATCGTATTTCTAGCTCGATTTCATTCCAGCTAACAAAGTATAACCAAAGCTCCATCCCTCCAAAGACTAAACTTTAAAACGAGAACAGAGAAAACAAATCTCGCATGCCCGTCCTCGTGAACTCTCATGGCGTTTAAAGTGGAACCTCCCCCTCACAAAATGTTTTAGTGCATATATAGCCGGAAAAATAATAATTTCCGAAGGTTTGAGAAAAATCCAGCAAATAATTTAAAAATCATTAGAATTTTAATTGATTTGTGACATCATATGCAAGCAGTATTCCTACACATGGTAAAAACTCAATAAAATGACTTTTTTTCTCAGAAAAAAATGTCAATATCAATAGATAAATAAAATCAATAGATAAATATATCAATAGATCAATAATTTCACACCCGATCATGAAGAGAAAACAAAAGTCATCAGGAACCATTATAAAATGAAATTCCTGCATTCATATTACATAACATGAGGGGGAAGCTGGTCGTTTATGACGTCACAAATCCAAAACGTAGAATTCCAATAACTTTCTTAATCTTTAATGGATTTTCCTCAAACCTTAACCAATATTTTTTTTAATTTTTTCCTGCTTTTTTTTCAAACAAATTCGTGTGCTGCATTAGGCCTACAATCACTGATTGTTAATTAAGTAATCATATGCGCAGACTTATCTTATCTCGAACAGTTGACTGCTGATACCAAATGTTTACTATATCGTATTTAAAAAGGAACATATCCACACACCCCCACAACGCCCCCAGCTCGCTTCAAATCAAACGATGATACACTTTTCAAACTACTAGGTCTGTTACCTAATGATTAACCTTGGACCGTACCGTCATGTGTTACAGAAACGTCATTACGGAAATCTGCTGCGCAAGCATTCTAAGATAGTAATAAGCCCAGTATATAGTGCCCAGTGCCTCTCGAAAATAAACAAAATACAGGCTTACGAATTCTACACTGTTAACAAATTTATTGCGAAAAATATCATAACTGTACTGTGATTCATCGAATTTGATATAATATGATTGAATAATTTGGGTATTTTCATTGTTTCTTGTAAGCTATGTCAGAACTGATCGATCTCCTAAAGCGTAAACATTTTATTGATACACTCTGTAGTATAAATACATTGTAAACCAATGACAATGAAATTTATCTAAAACCAATAGTGGCCGGGATCAGTGCTCAGTACAGAACCAGTTGAATCCGGTGGAGATGTATACAGAGAAAATTAAAGGAAACAAACCGGGGAGCTCGCCTATCTGCGAATCCGACCAAGCCTCTTTTAAAATCATGTTAATATTTATGCTGACATGACTTCACAAATTACACATGGAATACTGATGATCCCGGGATGCTATTTTGTTTCAAACATATATTAGGCCTATACTGGGGCCTATACTTCTTTCAGTAACTCGCTGGTCCAGACCACGTACCAAGCCTGGGCTAAGTCGGAAAATTTAAAAGAAACAAACCGGGGAGCTTGTCTATCTGAATGCGAATCCATAGCCTCTTAATATTCATGTTTACATTACTTTACAAATTGCACAGGGACATGGGCGGAAATCCCAGGGGGGACAGGCCCCCCTACTCAAAATAGTAGGGGGGACACAATATCAAATGTCCCCCCCCCCTAATATTTTGGGTCTTTGGTGATGCTAAGAAATATATCACTGAAAATGGGAATAAAACGTGCGTTTTGGGACGAGATGACCTTTTTTTTTTTTTTTGCTTGTCAAATATATTTTCGTCGAAATGACCTTAGATTTTAGGTAATACCCTTTTTTTTTATGCTTGTCAATTTTCCAGACCCTTGTCCCCCCCTACCTTTTGGGAGAGATTTCCGCCCCTGCACAGGGAATAGGGGACTATGCTGATGATACCGGGATGCTACAAGTATTTTATCCCAAACACAAATTAGATCTAGTACCGCTTTCAGTAAATCGCTGGTCCAGACCATACACGTACCAAGCCTTCGTTAATTCGTTAAGTTTATGCATGGCGCGTGCTAAAATAGCCCGCGCCATGCCCGGGCTATTTTATTAGGGCGACCATATCACTGGGGGCTATAATAACATTCGAATGTGTCACCATGTTTTATATTTGTGTTTGCTTACGAAACCAGCTGAATTCTTGCTGATTGGGCTACCCTTCTTTTAAATATTTGAAATAAATAAATAACAGGAGAATGGATAACACATGTAAAACGAAACAGATGAGTTGATATGTCAGTGCTGGAGTTATATTTTTTGGGGCCTCCAGAAGTTAGAGTTTACCACAAACTCAACACCCAAATCCGAATCGGCCTATGTAAGTCTTATTTACATCGAGGGTCGGACGCGAAAAGAACGATATAATACTACAACTTTCCCTACCTTTTCTCCATTTTCATACGTCATCAGCTTTGGCATGTCTAAGGAGGAACTTATTGTTGCTATTCTCGAGTGGTATCTAGCCAAACTCCATGGTGAGATTAGAGGGGGTATTCGCCCAGGAGCTCGAACCATCGAGCTGACTGTTCTCGCGACATGAACAAACATAGCTCCTTATTCCTGAAGGCTCCTTTTTTATAGGCCAATGTGCTTTTTTTTCTTTCATTAACGACCAGTAGGCTAATTTCCCTTCAAGTACTTTGGTATCTCGATAGGAATAACAATCTCATTGAAGTTTTGCGAAGTTGAATACCAAATACGGTGCAACTATCTCATTTCAGTCAAGTTTTTCCTTTTTCTCGGTTATCTGTTGTCCAAAAAAATGTATGACCTTTATAATTATGGTGCGTTCCATATAACTTCTAAGTTCAGGAAGATCCCCTTAAGAATCGTTCATTAAATCCTAGTAATTAGTGCTTGGCTTGAAAAGATACGTGCATGAGATGTACGGCCACAGATCGACATCGTTTATAAATGATATCAATATAGATCTAGAGTCACTTGGAACACAGATCAAACCGCATCTTTTCGATAAATACACTGATCTGAAACCCAGGGGTCGGTGCGGTGTGTCTTTATCCGACTTTACACAGGTCACTATCGTGAATAGAATCACGCACGTTGATTGGCAGATTCTCTTCGGAGCCGGTCACTCGGAGATGAGCTCGAATGCAGGTCACCAAAGAGGGTTCACATGGTTCAACCATAGAGCTATTACAGATTCAACGTTGGTCGGAACTGTATAGCTGCTCAGCTCATTCACTGGTCAACGAAACAGACAAAACACGCCCATTTTTACTCCTCGTGTATATTTGTTTCATAGAAATACTACACTGTAAACACTTTGGTGTTAAAACTGACACCAATTGGTGTTAATAGAGGACCACACCCTGAGGTGTTAAAATAACACCCTGGAGATTGAACATAACACCAAGGAGTATAAATGTAACAACCATAGGTGTTGTAATAACACCTATAGGTGTAAAACTAACACCAATTTAACACCGGTGTAAAATACCTGGTGTGGTCCTCTATGTACACCGGTTAACACCACAGTTTTTGCTGTGTATAAATAAGAAATGATTGACAGTAACCAATAATATTTAATTTGTACCCTGAGAATGCTTTCGTTGCCAAAGAATCTGAACTGGGCCGCCGCACTGCCAAATCACGAAGAACGTTTAGTGAACATAATGAAGATAAATTGCTAACTCGGATGGGTCAAATTCGTCAAGCTCGATACAGCTATAGCCAGGAGTGGTGATGACCTTGTAAATAACACATACTTATGATATCCTGAACAAGTGTAGGCTACAGAGATCCACGGGGTGAAAAAAGTGGCATTGACAATGATTTTCCCATGGCTCCACAGTATTGTTTGTGGGTGCCTTTGCATGAATTATACGTTTGCAATCAAAAAGCAGTCTGCGCAAACGCCCGCAAGATTTACAATGTCAGAGCCTCGTTCCAGAAGCTCATTTCTCTTCGTGAAGTGGGTCGATCACTAATCGTTTATTTTATTCTCCCTTTTTGACAATTGGGCTTTTCATCTAAACTAAATAATGGCTGAAATGGTGGATATTTACGGAGCTCAGGGGCTCCGTAGATATTAGTTTAGATTAACAAATGAAAATAAGTACAGATAGAGCGGTATCAAACGTCCGGAACAATAATTGTGTTTATCGTTTTTTTAACAAGGGCCATTTTTTTTTCTCTGTTTTTATCTTTTTACATATTTGCAATAATTCCACGGACTACTAGCATATTTTGGAAAAATCTGTATGACATTTTTTTTATTTTTATCAAACTGGCCGTCATTACAATACTAATATGTGTTGGATTTACTCATGATATACAACAAGTGAAATGCCTCTGGCCGTCTCACCTGCATCACGCGGTTCAATATAGCAGCAGTGCTGACTTTGAATACTACTCTAACTCGCACAAGATGTTCAGTGATACATGGTTACTCTTATGTCCACTTTTTATGAACTAGACCAATAAACTTACAGAGATATGATGGTTATTCAACAAAAAAACCCAACATGGCCAAAGTTCATTGACCTTACATGACCTTTGACCTTGATCATGTGACCTGAAACTCGAACAGGATGTTCAGTGATACTTGATTACTCTTATGTACAAGTTTCATGAATCAGATCCATAAACTTTCAAAGTTATGATGGTAATTCAGCAGATACACCCAATTCGGCCAAAGTTCATTGACCTTTGACCTTGGTCATGTGACCTGAAACGCGCACAGGATGTTCAGTGATACTTGATTACTCTAATGTCCAAATTTAATGAACTAGACCAATAAACTTTCAAAGTTATGATGGTAATTCAACAGATACCCCCGATTCGGCCAAAGTTCATTGACCCTATGACCTTTGACCTTAATCATGAGACCTGAAACTTGCACAAAATTTTCAGTGATGCTTGATTACTATTATGTCCAAGTTTCATGAATCAGATCCATAAACTTTCAAAGTTGTGATGGGAATTCAACAGATATCCCCAATTCGGCCAAAGTTCATTGACCCTAAATGACCTTTGACCTTGGTCATGTGACGTGAAACTCATGCAGGATGTTCAGTGATACTTGATTAACCTTATGTCCAAGTTTCATGAACTAGGTCTATATATTTTTTTAAGTTATGATGACATATAAAAAACTTAACCTCAGGTTAAGATTTCGATGTTGATTCCTCCAACATGGTCTAAGTTCATTGACCCTAAATGACCTTTGACCTTGGTCATGTGACATGAAACTCTAATAGGATGTTCAGTAATACTTGATTAACCTTATGGCCAAGTTTTATTAACTAGGTCTATATACTTTCTAAGTTATGACGTCATTTCAAAAACTTAACCTCAGGTTAAGATTTGATGTTGACGCCGCCGCCGCCGTCGCCGCCGCCGCCGCCGTCGGAAAAGCGGCGCCTATAGTCTCACTTTGCTTCGCAGGTGAGACAAAAACAGACAGATATAGAAAGATAGATAAAAAATAATTGGTGAATGATAAATGAAAATTCATCTGAGCACCATAACGCAGATAGGAAGCTGCTCGAATGTGACGTCACAAAAATAGAAAAAATCATAACTCCCATTAAGGTTGATGGATTTTATCTGACGTTTACCAATGAATTTATTTTCCTGCATTTCTCACATCCTTAGGGTGGACTTACCCTTTATGAAATAAAAACTAAAAGATGGTAAAAGAAATGAGAGCATTATCGAGGGATGTACAATAGGCCTATTTATAAAAAAAAGTATTATGTAAATATATGCATATCCCATTTTCATATATTTGTATTATTCTGACAATACATCACCTGCCATTTGTTTTGAAAATTGTTCGTTGCTAGTAGTATTATTGCTTTCTTAACCATGTTTTTTCTCAATAAAACATGGGTGTAAAAAGTATAGATAGCCCCCCATTTCATTAAATAATCCGCATATTGCCCTTTACCTTTTACGACTTGGCATTGCAGCTATTTTGAGAACGAATTGTAAAAAAATACATAATTATCTAAATTGTGTTACATGCAAGCTTAAAGTTATTTTGAACATTTATTTCTTTGACCGAGTTCCGATGTTCATTCAACCCTAAACACATTTTTTAACTTTCCCCGATATTAATTACTTTTTTTCAGAATCTGTGGACTGTGTTGTTCGACACTCTTCAATCGCTCTATGTTTGTCTCCCTCTATGTGGCCGCTTTGCCAACATCGTAGTCCGAACCGAAACCGATTTGTGATAAATTTCGTGTTTTATCTTGGAAAAGTAATTCCTTCTGATTAATTCAGCGATAGTTAACTTTACTACTTGCTTAGTCCGGACGATGAATCTAGGAATAACAATTAAAATTCTCAATTGATAATATAATATAAACTATCAAAGAATCAATTATAAGACCTACAAAGATATATCCATTTGTATCTACGTTCTGATTTATTTATCATAAATTTGCTGTCAATCAATTCCAATCTATTTCAAATTCAATTTTCATTTAAACTTTATCAGTTGATGTTGTATCTTCATAACCGCTCTAAATTTTATCATATTTTTTCTGTTGGAAATGAAGTAATGAATTTGAAATTTTAACCATTTTGGTGTACGAAAAAATAATTTACACGACAACTTACTACAGTAAAATGACATTCATGATACACACGGATGAAAATATGATTACAATAAAGATAGGCATATATACAATTAGATAATACATTGGGTAAAAATAAATTGAACTATGCCTATGCTTCTTATGTTGATGAATTATCCATTAATTTAATATGTTTCCATCACTTGAATAAACTTGACACGTTTGTACCCCGCATTTATAAATTTGAACTAAAGGTATTCACACACTTGCTTCTAATTCTTGTATTCTTTTGCAATTTACACACTGGCGATTAGTATAGGTTTTTTTGGGGAGGGGATGACATAACCTATTAACTTACCATTCAAATATTGATTTAAGCCAGGGTACTGGTAGGGATAATTTCCCGATGTAATCACATTATTATCATTATTTTTTTATTCATTATTATTTGTTTGGGGTCACCTGTGCCTGGAAGGCGAAAAGCGAACTGAATCACTATGACCCGCAGGTCTCTCCTCCCGATATAACTGATTGGGGGGAATGCAGGTGGACCACTACACAGGGGTTTCCCCCTACTCTTATACGAATAGTGCAGTGGATTCTTAACGTGCAAAGGTGGTGACTCTCCTCTACAACGTCCTATCCGAGGGACGGAGTGTTTTCCATTGTAACATAGCCTGCATCTATGAAACATGGGAGAGACGTTTACACACAACGTACTGGCTTCAGTCATCCGCCCGGGGTGGACTCGAACCCACGATCTTTGGTTCGACGGGCAGACTCGTTACCAACTGAGCCAACACCGCTCTCATACATACTCCTTGATTGGGGCATGGGGACCCTTGCTTGGGGTCACAATGTCAGCGGTCCTGAAATTGGATCAGATCTTTGAATATCTAAAAATGATTTGAGTCCTTTACCGTAATGAGAAATAAAAATTGATTCATGTTGTTGAATCATTATCAAATATTTCTAGCTTTTAAACCCAATGAGGGCCTCTCTGTAAATACCAACCTTGCCAATTTTCAAAGAATTGTTTTCACCAAAAATCATCATAACAAGCATTCTTCTGAATGAATAGCGCTCTTGCACCTTGAACTGTTGAGGTCAACCATGCATGGTTCTGCTGACATTCCGTGAGTTAATCAATGTTATAACTAACTGTAAATTTCCCCTTATGGTAGCCTACCATGTGCCTATATGGTAACATTGCCCAACAACCAATCAAAATCGAGGCTTCTACAGAAGTTACAATATTGGCAAATGTACAAGCTTTCTTTATAAAACGACCCATTGATCTCTGTACCTTCATCAACCCCGATCATAACGGATAAAACTAACAAACAAAAAGCAAACCAATAAAATTTAAATCATATATCATAATAATGATAATTATACTTGCTTATATAGCGCTTAATACTTACTTTGTCAGAAGTCTCTAAGCGCTCTACAGTATATGCAGCACAATTACCCTGGCGTTAGCAGTGCAGCTGTTACGCGCGCTGCGTTTCAAATAATAAATTCCTGCCAGGTACCCATTTACCTCACCTGGGTTGAGTGCAGCACATTGTGGATCAATTTCTTGCTGAAGGATATTACGCCATGGTTGGGATTCGAACCCTCGACCCTCTGTTTCAGAGTCCGGAGACTAATCCAACGGGCCACAACGCTCCATCAAAATTCATTGAATTGATTAATATCTAATGTGCGATGGACATAACGATGCAAGAGCGCCATCTGTATGGGAATAAATATATAGCTTGATGTCAGAGTTTGTCAGTTTTCTGGGTGAATTGCCAATTTGTCTACTGCCAACTCGTCCACATGGTCTACTTTCATTTAGCCTATTCCATTTCGTCCATCAATATTTCGTGAAAAAACTTTTGGTCAAATAACCATTTGATCCAATCACCACTTCGTCTAATCACCATAATTTCGTCTCTGGCCATTTCGTATTATAACCAGTTGGTCTAATATCCATTTCGTTTTTATTCATTTTGCACAATTAACACTTATAAACTTAAGTAAAAATTAGACCAAATGTATATGGACTAAATGGTTATTGAATCAACTGGTTATTAGACGAAATGAAGAGTGGACGAATTGGCAATTAGACCATGTGGGTAGTGGACGAACTGATGGTAGACCAAATGATAGTAGACAAGTTGGCAATTGGACGAATTAGATCTAAACCGTTTTCTGTGGATGCAGAAGACAAGAACTGTCCCAAACGAGGGGTCGGAGTGACTCGGATATGAGCGTGACGAATATCATGCAAATGAAATAAGGGGAGAGAGGAATACAGAAGCCTGTATAGATATCTTAAAAGATGAAACAAGAATCACTCTAAAAGGGGAGAGATAAAGATTAGAGAGTATCACAAAGAAATAACGAGTAAGTGAAATGTCAACTACATGCATTAAAAAAAATATTTTGAATAATTATGATTCGAAAATACTTCCTTTACTTATCCATGTAACATTTTGAAAAAATATATCTGAGGTAAACAAGTGCAGTATGAATGATATTGTTATCGGGCTACCGTAAA
Organism: Lytechinus variegatus; assembly: GCF_018143015.1. Lineage (NCBI taxonomy): Eukaryota > Metazoa > Echinodermata > Echinoidea > Temnopleuroida > Toxopneustidae > Lytechinus > Lytechinus variegatus. The sequence continues at coordinate 22,553,454 of NC_054743.1, read as the reverse complement.
TGTGCTTTGCGAAAGAATAATAGTACAAAAGTACAAGCTATTTTCGTTTTTTTGTAAACTCTTAGAAGTGCAGAATCTCTGCAGCACACCAAATTTCGACTACATGGATTTATATCTTTAATGTTGCCATTGCAATTATTTTTCCACTTATATATAACATGATAAATGAAACTTAAAACACATCATCTTCTTAAAACGGACATTTATTTATTTGATATACAAAGTATTCCATGAAATATACATAACATTACATATATGTCGTGTCGTATCGATAACTGCATCGCTGCTATAAAAGACAAGTCAATTTAAAAAACTTTCAAAGTGTATCACGAAAATTTGCATCAAAATTTATATGATAAAAGTGAAACAGTTTACATGACATGATTTGCGTTAAGAAATTCTGCGCTGAATAACGTTTGAGAACAATGATACAACCGGCTATACAGATGTTCAATGTCTCACCTCGAACAATATTACAATGTGTGTGGTGTAAAGGGCTGGGGCGCCTCCCTCTTGATTTCTAAGAAGTGAAAAAAGTGGAGAAAGAAGGAAACGGGAAAAAAAATAATACAAGAAAGAGAGGCCTTTGCTAAATTACACACCCTTTTATTCAATTGACAAAATATATGTTACGTCATATTAAGCACGTCATGCCCCTTCCAAAATGGGCCTACCCGGGGGTGGTCGCCAATGAATGCATCCGACAGTTAAATCATTGATTTTGGAAGAAGAATTCTGTTTTTTGTTGTTCTTGTTATTATTTTTTTAATGGAGCCTGGGTACAATATCTGTTATTCGAAACACTTTTTGAGCATTTCTACACACATCATCGCTGTATGTTTGACAACTTAATCCTATGTTTCAGCTTGTGTGTTTGTTTTCCTACAGTTCGTGTACTAGTAATTCATCCCGTAGTCTTCTTCCTTTTACCTACAGAGGGCTCTAGACCAGAATGAAATGATTTCAAGGCAAACGTTTTTATAGATAAATAACATTATATAACTTACGGGTAAAACAAGATAAAACAATGTGGCATAAAACATCTCCCAACTCTCTGTCTATCATTACATTAAAAACAAAATCCTCCATTTTGACATAGATTCCTAAAAATTGCCAATTTGGACACGATACTGATAAAACAACGGGAGTTGCATTCGAAATCACTAAAAGAATTAATATATAAAGAAAAATTAATAAGTCTCTATACGCCTACTTTAGAAATACATCGTATTCTCCTCTAAGCATAGCTCTTTCGACACTTTAGTCGAGAGATATCCATGTAAGTTTTTTTTTTAGCTCTGACTAGAACCCCAAAAATACCAAATAGTTTTATTTACTCACGTTTGTATACTGGCGCAATACACTGTATCAGAATAAAATAATTGAGTAGTGAAAATGGCGTAGGAATTTAGATTGTTAGTAAAAAAAATATATTGATTACATTAAAAATTGAATTATATACCTAACACTCTGAAGTGAATTAAGTGTAATAGAGAAATATGTACATAAAAATATTTATTCGGGTTCTTTTCTTACGAAAACCACATTTACCATTGGTACGATGAATATCAAGGTAAAGCTCGAAGGAAATGACAGAGACTCATTTCAACCATGTTAAAGGTATACTCCGGGTTCAAGATAATTATTTCAAAATAAACAGAGTAAAAACCACTAAGCAAAATGCTAAAAAATTTATCAAAATCTGACAACTTTAAATTGGGGATATGATATCATCAATTTGCTCGATGAATATTCATGAAGACATGCTAAGAACTATTTTACCGAAATAATGCAAATCTATAAAATATCATAACTTCGTTACTATAATAATAATATGGGATATTTATATTGCGCACATATCCACCTTGTTAGGTGCTCAAGGCGCTCCTATATTACCCGGCTAAGCTAGGCGTTCATAGCGCACACAGCTTCTTAAGGAATTACTTCCTACCGGTACCCATTTACCTCACCTGGGTTGAGTACAGCACACTGTGGATCAGTTTCTTGCTGAAGGAAATTACGCCATGGCTGGGATTCGAACCCACGACCCTCTGTTTCAAAGTCCGAAGACTAATCCACTGGGCCACAACGCTCCACGCTCCACCCTTGTCTGATTTAGATAAAATTTTCAGTATTGCGTTTGTTTGATTTTTCTTTGTCAGTTTAAATCATTTTTTCACCATAGAGCAACCCTTTGACATATCGCCACACCGTCGTGCAAATCAACAATGATATCTAAATATGTTATACACTGTAAAAAACGAAGAGCTACGAAGAGCTAATTTAGCTCTTAAAAAACGTGTACAGTTAATGCATTTCGGAGTGTTAATTTGTCTGGTTCAAATTTGAACGAGAAAAATCAGCACTCCGAAATGCATTCACCAAACAACTCTTTAAAAGCTAAACTAGCTCTTCTTAGCTCTCCGTTTTATAGAGTGTAATGGCGCAAATTAGTAGTTGTTTATGTTTAGAAACAACACACTAAATAAAGAGGTAGACAGTATCACATTGTACTATTTTGTTTCTGTGTGAGCTATGAAATTATGACACCAAGGCTATCGCCTTGAAGCAACGGTATTATACGGGGATTGATCAGGGGTAGGACCCTCGAAAGAGGTAAGGGTCTTTTGGGTGTCTTGGTGAACAGGTGAAAACCAAGAACGAACAATGCTGATGTAGCGACTGCGGAAAAAGACGTCACCGTCGTTATTGGCACCAGAATACATATCGGCGCGGCGCTTGCGTCGACGCTTCGCGGTGACGTAGCAGACAGCACCGATGGCGGCGATGAAAATGACGCCGATAAGTGCGGCAATGGCGCTGACGGAAGCTACGAAGATGGTGTCGAAAGAAGATGCACCACGGATTGGAGGTTCTGCACTATCTGATGTTAGATCTTCAGTTGACAGCGAAGTGATGCCTTCGGTTGATGATGCTGGTTGTTCAGGAACAATGGTTGGGCCACTTGGGGTATCCGTCTCTTCAGGAACAATGGTTGGGCCACTTGGGGTATCCGTCTCTTCAGGAACAATGGTTGGGCCACTTGGGGTATCCGTCTCTTCAGGAACGATGGTTGGGCCACTTGGGGTATCTGTGGCCCTTGGAGGGTTTGTTGTTGCCTCGGTAGGCAGGGTCGGTGCCTGAGTGTCCCTTTCGGTCGATACCTCAGTGATAATCAGGGTCAGGGCAGCTTCTGCAGAGGCTTGTCCATTAGCGGCTTCGACCTGACACCTTACCAGACCATTGACTTCCCTTGAACCTACCAAGCGAAGTACACTCGCAGTCTCCGTACTCTCAATCACCACTGAACGGCCAACGTTGCTTCCCAATTCCTCGTTGTTCAGGAACCAACGATAGACTGCCCTTGTAGCCGGTGCTGCCGCACAGACAAACGATACCGTTGATCCAAGAGTGACTTCTGCCGTCGACGGGGCCAGAACGATGTTCGGTGATTCCGTCAAAATCTGGAACGGAGAGCTGTAAGACGACCTTGGCTCTGTCCATAGAGAATGCCGGGCGCGACACTCGAACACCGCGCCATCATCGACCTCTTCGGTCACCCACACATAGACCAGACGTCCAGATGCGACCACGATAACTTCATTACCTCTAACGAGCTCGATCTCTGGGACGGGATTCCCTCCTTCAATTTCGCACACGATCTCGATGGTCTCGCCGACGACGATCGTCCCCGTCACCGAGGAGCTGATCAAAGGGTATTCCTGGCTGGGTGGGCTAATCACATCAAGATTGGCTCCATCAGATGTTATGCCGCCTCCACTGGAAAAGGCCACACACTGATAGGTCCCCGCATCCTCTGGTTTGAGGTTTTCAATGATGAGGTTGTAGGACTTACTACTATATGAGACGGAATACCTGGGTTGACGACAAAGAGAGAAGAATACCATTTATATTAGTCCTCATTTGCGACTTTGATCACATCCAGATATTGATGAATGTAAAGAAAACACTGAGATCTTATACAGCACAGAACAGACTGATTTTGATTAAAGTACGGATTTTTAATCTATTTATTTTTAAATTGAATGGCAGCATGGTTGGATAAGATGAAATATTATATCATAAAAACACATTTTACCCAAACATGCGGTCTAAGATATCATAGATATCGGTGATTTATATGGGCCAAATTTACGATAAAAAATATTTGAAGAAAAATTTACCCCTCTTTCTCCTTTTCTCCCCTCTCCCTCTCTTCTCTTTTCTGATTATCTTCCTTCTCATCTGCTGCTAATACATTTCTTTTTAAACCTATGATAAACATGGGATCAGTGTCACAGGCGCGGATCGGTGGGGGGGCAAAAGATGCTGGCGCACTCCGTAAAATTTGAATAACAAAAGACGCATCCTGTAAATGCCGTTATTTTGGAGTGATGACCCTTTTTCATTTTATTCATGTATCTATTTATATTTATTCTTATTCATCTATTTGTTTATTTACATTTATATATACCTTTTTTTGGGGGGGGGGGGAGGGGGGGCTTCATTCATTTAGGAATGATAGACTTTTTTGTTTGCTTGTCAAATAATATTCATGTACACAAAATTATACCCCCTTCGAACAAACAAAAAATCCTGGATCCGCAGGTGAATGAGGAAGATGATCATTGCTATTTGATTGCGTTGTTCTCACCTGTCTGGGTCAGCATTTCCTTGGATCTGTATGGTATGACTGATGATAGATGTATCTCTCACCCACATGAAGGTACGGGTATCTTGGTTAACAGAACAATACAGCGTCACCGTCGTACCCTGCAGGGGGGGTTCATAATGACAATATAGTGAATATTTGTTGTAGGATCCAGCACATCCGAAATAGACAATTTGACGCTTCATGTCCTGAAGGTTGCGTGAGGTTGTCGCTGCAGTGATTCGTGAGGTAATCATGGTAATGCAACAGGATTTAGTATTGTTAGATAAAGGGGTGATGATAACGAAGATGGACAAATGATATGGTGGTGATCATGAAGAAGAAGAAGAAGATGATAATGATGAGGATGGTGATAATGATAAGGATGAGGAGGAGGATGAATGATAATGATGACGATGATTATGATGAAGATGACGTTGATGATGATGATGATGAGGATGGTGATGATGATCATGAGGATGGTAATGATATTGATGTTGATGATGAGGATGGTGATAATGATGATGATGAGGAGGATGAGGATGAGGATGATGGTGATAATGATAAGGATGAGGAGGAGGAGGATGAATGATGATGATGATGATTATGATGATGATGTTGATGATGATGTTGATGATGATGATGATGATGTTGATGATGAGGAGAAGGAGGAGAATGAATGATGAATGGGAGGATGATGTTGATGATGATAATGGTGGTGGTGGAGAAAGGTGATAACGATTACAACTGTGATGATTATTATTAATTATATATTCAACATATGTATAGGCAAGAGTGAGTAGTCTGCCGGCACAAAATTAAATCTTGAAAGTAAGTCTTTACTGTCAAGATGGTATAATTGGTTAAAAATATAAAAAAAATTGTGTCTGAAGTACTGAGACTAGGTTCACTGTGTAATGTTGCTGCTTCTGACACAGGCAGCAGAGAGTTCGGAATAATACAAGTCTTTACTCTAGAGATGGTTTGGTTAGAAATATCAAATTCGAGTCTGTGTTTGTAGACTATGGAGAGGGTGCATGTATCAGCGTGGCAAGAGAGACATTTTGTCCTTATTTTCTAGGCAGCAATTCCAACAATCCTATTCAGGTTAATTCTAATCGTTGGCTCGCAACATATGAGAGGATATTGTCAGTAAGCAGCATAAAACTACTAGATATCAATGCATTAATCTGCTTTTCTTAATTGATAGTTTTTAATTTTGAGCTTAAGGGTTACATAATAAGGTGAAGCTTTGTAATGTTCAGGTGAGGGGATAAAAAGCAATGCAGAATTGCTCACTTTCACCATTATCTTATGACTAAGATTTTACAGACAAAATAATTGTATTGTGATATAAATGAAACCCCGAGTCAATATTTTCGGACCTTTTAGTAGTCGCATACGTGTAATCATGATAATACACCCTTTCTTTCAAGATATGAAATTAAATAACGATTTCATAGCTTCGCGAGCTAACAGATATAAGCCTATCGGCTATTGATATTGCGTCTGGTTTAAAACCATGGCGTTCACTGTATAACGCTTGCAATGCAAACATCTTGAGTAGATGTTGAAATATTCGACCAGGACATTTTGATGACAAAGTTATTTTTTTTTATAGACAAATAAGATATTTATTGGGAAAGATTTCCCTTTGCGACAGCCACCCCAACCGTACCCCTAACCCCATAATATACATTTTTGTCACTTTGGGTGGCTGTCGAAAAGGAACTCTTCCTATTTATGGTAGATAAAGACAGTGAATTCATTGAAAATGCGTTTTAAGATTTAGTATTAAAAAAGAGGTATATTTCATTGCTGATTTCCATTGTTAAACTAAATTCTGAACAGCTTTATCCATCGTGCAAGCATGGCCTGCGGGGCGCTGCCCCCCCCCCCCACAAAAAAAATAATCATAAAAGTTACAAAATCAAAAAGAACGAAAGAAAAAATGAAAGGAAGGATGCAACCAAGTATTATATTTTTTTACATTATGTAAGAATAGAATTTATCTTGAAATTATATGTTCATATTCATAAAGGTCAAAATTCCGTTCTTTAATCTGCCCCAATTGCGGTAGTTCCCCGCAATGTTTACGGGTCATTATACGAGTGGTGTATGTCAATGATCAGTTGTGAAATTTGTGTTATTATATGAAATCATATGTTTTATAAGTAAGATGGTATATTATTGGTTGAATATGAGATACAAATTGCAAATTCAATATCCCTCTTCCAAAGTTTCAAGTTTGAATTTATATATTGAATTCATTAACAAACTTCATTCATATGGCATGAATATTTTGTTTTAAAATATAAACAATGATAACATAAACAAAAACTTTCATAACTGTATGTCGTTAAACTCTGTAATACGTCAACATCATGGTCAATACATAGATTTCCAATCATAAGAAAGATATACATCTACATGTATATACAAAGAGAAATGACGAATTGAAATTTAACATAAAGAAGGTGTAGCATAATACCATATATATATAAGTTATCTAATTATCGAATACAAATCAGGAATTGAATAAATGTATAACGTTAGAGATATAACTTTGATAATGGTGGCATTCGTTGGATTTTAGATAGCTTGAATGAAATTTAAAAAGAAAAATGTAATTGGTGTTAAAAGTCATCCCTCTTATTTATAATCGCTTTGTAGAACTTACAAAAAATGATTTAATAATTTTTATTACCAGATCCTTACATACACGTAAATTGCAAATTCAATATCCGCTTTAGAAAGACTAAGGGTTTATCCAATTATGGAAACTAATATCATTAAATTTATGACCAGATGTATCCATACTAAATGACGGAGTAATTTTAAGCAAAATGGCAACTTTAGTATCATGATATTACCATACTGTACATAGACATGCGTCGCAGAAAGCATCGAGGTATTGGATAGTACACAGCAAAAACTGTGGTGTTAACCGGTGTACATAGAGGACCACACCAGTTATTTTACACCGGTGTTAAATTGGTGGTGTTAGTTTTATACCTATAGGTGTTATCACAACACCTTTTGTTGTTACATTTACACTCATTGGTGTTATGTTTAATCTCTAGGATGTAATTTTGACACCTCAGGGTGTGGTCCTCTATTAACACCAATTAGCGTCAGTTTTAACACCGCAGTTTTTACAGTGTATAATGGACCGACCCTTCTACCATGCACGTTGGCAACTTTTACTAAGTTATACATGAGGTTTTACCACACCCTACACCTGGCATAGTTACGGGAAAAGTAAGTCTATACATACCTGAACTGCAGAGGTATGACTTGGCTCGATGATGAACTCTAACGAATTAGCATCAGTCACCGTCGTCAACAACAGCAACGTCGTCACGAGAACGACGACGATCTCCAGACGTGATCGAAAAAGATTCATCATTGCATAGGAATGTTTACTGTGTGTAGTATTATGATGGCTCCTTGGTGTAGAATAATGAAGGTGGAATATATCTATATATTCCCAACTTGAAACATATATATAGTTCCTATGTTCCCAACGCCTTTTCGACAACCATATTCCACTAGTCGGAGATCTTGACCGGGAACACCCTTCCTTCTTATCCTGCCCCCACCAGAAGGCCAGAAATTGCTACGCAATGGTCTTCTGTGACAGTGGAGGCGGTGGTATAATACTTGGTATTTTGGTATTATCGGGTACCCTTCGAATTCCTTTCAAACAATGCTATATTCAGGGCGTCGCCACGACCCCATTCATCCACGCTCTCCTAGTTCTGTGCTCCGTTGCATCTTCGACAAAAGGAGGATTACGTAAGGGAACAAAAGATGCGGTAAGTTGATGGAGTTTTATAAGGGGATATAATGTTTTGGTCTGCAGAAGAACTCAGTGAATAAGATTTACAAAATAATGGTTTTATTACTTAAAAATATGCCATGTGTTAACTTATTGCGAAAGGAACGAGCAGAATCTGCAAATGGGTCATAAATTAATAATTGTATAAAATAACATATACGATGATGATGCACCAGATATACCATACCAGAAAAGAAGAAATATGAGAGAGGTGTTCAATCCCTTGAGGCAGTATTCCGTTCTCTTGTAAATTTGAATCTTAAGAACAAGGTGAATTCAGGCTGACTTTGAAGTGAAGTTGGAATAAAAAAAAACTAATTTTCACACTATTCCATTTCGATTTTCATTCATTATGATTATTCGTTTATTCATATATTATGCATTTTTCATGACATGCATTTATTTGAAAAGGGAAGCCCATTCAACAATATTTTGATATCCCATGAATCAGTATAACTTATATAAGAGGATTTCAGTTATTGACAAATATGTTTTGGTCACCACTTAACCGCCCCTCATTAAAAAAAAAACAAAATTATTTTTCATATTTATGTTGGGCGTTAGAAGTCCGCAAAGAAGATGAGAAAACAGCGAAGCCCAAATCTAATCCAAACTACTAAAAAATTAATAGATACATCGAAAATTTGATTACTTATTCATTCAGTTTCCCCGCACTATCCATAATGATACACTCTTTCAAATTAAATGTGATTTTGTTTTACTCTTTCAAGAAGGAACAGCTTCTGCCCACAACAAACATAATAATTGTGCTCATGAATACAACCTATCTTTATAGACACATGCAGGCTGCCCACATCCTCTCCAGTAATACGCAACGCCTATGGTGTCACCTCCGGACTCCCACTCCCCAATAAATTGTGCTTACAAATTAAAAATACAAAAATATTAGATCTGCAATAAAGGACCAATATTGAAAAAAAAACTCGAACCAAAAATTAGGCATTAGTCTAACGAAAAATGAATTAATAATAAAAAAAAACGTTGATGGGAAAAAGCATCATTTTTAGCCCCAAAGGCCCGAATTCTCAAAGGGTGGCTAACTTAGCCCACTGGATTAATTATCCCCCATGGGCTAAGTTTAGCCACCCTTCGAGAATTCGGGTCAAAATATCTTTCATCCGATATTTACTATAGATTGTTTCTGTTTTTAACTATAATTGAATTTTTAACTGGTTCTGATTGATATAGTATACTTTATATCATGATAATATACCTGATACAAAGAATTTTCCCCTAACTAATTCATCACCATTATCACATCCTTATTATATCTTTCTTCATAATTGTTGTTACCATCCTTGTCATAGCCACTATACAGTCAACATCATCATCACCATTATCGTCAACATCATCATCATACACTCTAAAAATGAAGTGCTAATTTAGCTCTTAGAGAGCGTGTCTAGTGACTGCACTTCGGAGTGCTGATTTGTCTAGTTCAAATTTGAACTAGACAAATCAGCACTCCGAAGTGCAGTCACTATACACGCTCTTTAAGAGCAAAATTAGCACTTCATTTTTTAGAGTGTATTATCATCTTCTTCATCATTATTATCGCCGTCATCATCATCTTGATCATCATCATAGTCGTCGTCATCATCATCTTCATCATCAACATAATGTTCATCACCATTAAAATTAAAATTAGCAGAAAGAAATATATGCAGTGTGGTGTACGTTCGATGGAATAAGTTAACAACAAAAAAAAATCACCATCATCGTCATGATTACATCAGCCTCACCATGAGCCTGTTACAAAAAAATAAATATCTGTACTTACCAACAAAGTCAAATGTAACATCTTTCTTACAAATTATGTTGATATGAATGAGGCAGTGATGTCTTTAAAGGACAAGTCCATCCCAACGAAGAGTTTATTTGAAATCCAATAAGCATAACACTGAAAATTTCATCAAAATCGGATGTAAAATAAGAAAGTTATGGCATTTTAAAGTTTCGCTTAATTTCACAAAACAGTTATATGCACATCCTGGCTGGTATGCAAATGAGGAGACTATAAAGTCGTCCACTCACTATTTCTTTTGTATTTCATTATATGAAATAGGAAATATTCTAATTTTCTCCTCATTATCAAAGAAATAGTGAGTGATGGACATCATCGACTGAGTCACCTAGTTTGTGCATATCACTGTTTTGTGAAAATAAGCGAAACTTTAAAATGTCATAACTTTCTTATTTACATCCGATTTTGATGAAATTTTCAGCCATATGCTGGTTTGATTTTTCTCTATTCATTCCAGTCAACATTTTCCTGGAGTGGACTTGACCTTTAATTTTAAGTGTTTTTTCTGTGACATGGGAGAGAGGTTCTGCAGTTTTAGCAACCAGACAAGCTCGTTCTTGTGCTCGCCTTGTTTGTTTGAGGAGGATCGGTTCGTGGAGTAGACCTCCTCCTTTTAGGGCAAGAGGTACATGTACCCCCTGTGTACTTCACCCATAATATTGTATAGACATTTATATATTTTGGCGTTATCAATAGCCTTAATCAATTGCCGTGAGGTCGCCCTTTGCTATGTGTTTTCTTAGCTGTCAAGTGTCTGTCTTAACATCACAGTGTTTATTTTTCATTATTTCTTATTTTTATTTCTTATTTTGTTTGTTTTTACTCAACATGTACTCATTCAGGATAAATTATTTTTCTCGACTGAAGTTAAAAAACAATTAAAAATTATTGGACACGTAGGCCTATCTGCACCCCCTTGAACAATTGAAAGTTTGAAGTCACCCTTTTCTGAGTTAAAACGAATGACCATGAAGAATACGTACATAAAAGAAAGACAACATTGTTTAATCTATCTGGAGTCATAGAGGCATGATATTATGGTTGCAAATAATTATAGTCAAAGGTCTAACTTCATGTCACGGAGAGGTATAAATGGGCTAACTTTGTTCAGGGACGTGAGAGGGAGACGTCCCTGCTTTTTAACCCTTTCGAGGATGTCATAATTATATTCAGAAAGTACACCTTTGCCATGACAAGGACGGTTGATCGATTGTACCAAATAAATTATTTATGAAAACTGGAGATAAAATGTTTAAATTTCATTAGAATCCATGTCGACTTACTGATGACTTTCTAAATTCATTTCATGCCAAGATATGTATCTCATTGAACAGGCAATGCGAGCACGAACCGTGAGCAAAAATTGTATATAGTGACATGAAATTGTTTTTTCTAATTATTATTTTCCAAGACTTCCCATAACCTATCCTCTTAATTTTCTTATTTTTTTCTCCTATTTTCCCCTTCTTTTTTTTTCCTTTCCCCTTTTCCCCTTTTTTTGGCTCCGACATAGAGGACCGCAAATATTGGGGGCATTCAATATTGGTTCTCCCCTCTTTCCAAAAAATGGGAGACGCGTCTTCCCTGTTCCCCTGGGATTTTCGTCCATGGCCACAATTAGCGAAAATGGGACATATAATTGATTTTAAAAAATGGATCGGTCCCAATTAAGTTCACTAAACCACTACGATCTGAGACACTACGACCATGAAGACGTTTGAGATAATGTCTTTTGCATGGTTTGTGATGATGTTATCGGGGAGGTAATTATTTTTGGTTAGTAACTTATGATTCTGTTATAAAAGACCTGGCCATATTTCTTGAACCAACATTAGAATACCAGTCATCGGCATCTTCATATTGGTTTCACTGAAGAAAGCACCGAAGCAAATAATAGTAGGAATGTAAACAAAGCAGACATTATTTGGCATCCGTTCTTACTAGAGCTCGGAAGGCAATGATATAAATGAAGTGAATGTAAATGAGCCCCAACCCCCCCCAAAAAAAAAAAGAAATATATATATAAAACACCCTAATTCTTCTTTTAGTTTCTTTTCTTGTTACCCCCAAAGAATTTCATGTAAATTAGATAAATAATTATACAAATGGATATATAGAATTTCATATATAATTTGAGTATGATCGTACCCTAGTGTTCACAACATAAAAATGAAAACAATGAAGTATAATGAAATCCATCCTATCATCCATTCTCCAAATTCCCCCCCCCCCCCATCCCCCTTCGCCGCGATTTTTTCCCCGTCAGAACTTGTGCACCCGGCTGTTTAGGAGCCTTTGAATCAGTCTCTTTTTGTATCTTTTACAAGGCTTGTCTCAATGTTTAATTGTGTGGAAAAGCCGTGGTGTAGAGGTTCTGACTCTCACCTTGAAAACAGAGGGTCGTGTGTTCGAATTCCACCGCGGTTTAGCGTCCTTTGGCAAGGTGTTAATCCACACACTTTGTCACTCTCGACCCAAGTGCTAAATGGGTACCCGGTAGGATGCGAAAGCCTATGTAGTATGCCTAGCAACTGAGTCTTGGAACTCTTGTTGGAATACTCCCCAGGGAGTGGAGAAGGTGCATACATTGTATGCGGGCATGCAAGTATCCGATAACCGGGGTAATGATATGCTGTGTAGTGCTTTGGACCATTGTGGGAAAAACGCTGTATAAAATATTTCAATTATTAATTAAGACAAAAAAATCTTTGAAAATTCGTTGTAGACGAGACTCAAACCTGGGTCCATGAACTCGACTGCTGCAGGATTTGCGTAGTGAGCTAGTCCTGCTACCACTCACATAAACATTTACGGCAGCATAAACTGACCCCCCCCCCAAGGTTTACACCCACACGTACAAATTCAAACCCTCTCACTTTCTTTATGGGAATTCTTTCAATCGCATGTTAATGTACAGAAACTGGAATTTACCTGGCAGAATTTACCATAATATATCGTTATCCAGTATATTTTTAAAATTCAATTCAACATTTATTTCCAAAGATAAAAGTATCAATACATTTTCAAAAATGGAGGTGGCAACTCAGTAGGCAGAGCCTGTGACGAGTGGACCGTGACATGAAGATAATGAAGGCATAATACATAGAAAAAAATTTATCCATACAAAGTGCATTACATAACTAGGGAAAACAAAACAAAAATAAAACAGATTAGGGAAACTCTATATACATTATATCAAATGAAACATTAATTCTTTCAATCGCATGTTAATGTACAGAAACTGGAATTTACCTGGTAGAATTAACCATAACATATCTTTATCCAGTATATTTTTTAAATTCAATTCAATTTAACATTTATTTCCAAAGATAAAAGTATTAATACATTTTCAAAAATTTAACTATACAATGGGAGTGGCAACTCAGTAGGCAGAGCCTGTGACGAGTGGACCGTGACATATAAATAATGAAGGCATAATACATGGAAAAAAAATTATCCATACAAAGTGCATTACATAACTAGGGAAAACAAAACAAAAATAAAACAGATCAGGGAAAATCTATATACATTATATCAAATGAAACATTAAAAAAAAGTCAAACCAATCAACCCACACTCTGAAACTAAGCAACTCTCTCAATTTATGGACCGGATGTACTTTTTTTTTCAAGTTTTGTCTTAAAGCAATTTTTAAAAATGGTGCATTTCGGATATCTTTAGATAAATTGTTCCACTTTTTCGGACCTATAAAATGAATATTACATTGTGTATTGGCAAATGATTAATGAAAAGATGCGTGTATTGTATTTAGATAAATTCTGAGAAGTAACTGAGAAAATGAACAGGCATACGCCGATTGATACACTGATAAATAAACATACATTGATGGTAGGTTGTAGAATATCCTCAATACCTATTGATGGAAAGTCACATCCTAACTTACAAACAAAAGCTCATGGGAGCAGAACATCCATCGATATCTAAAAATGGATAGAGCAATTACACGCTCTATATTGAGGGCACCGGAAACACATATACCCATATACTGTTAGTTGTGTCATTGAGAACATTGAGTTCTTGTATTTCTTTGTGGGTGTGGTTCTTCGTTCCAGTTACATGCATATGTACATAGATTCAATGACTCTTTATCATAGATAAAGGTAAAAAGTGAACTTGGGTTACAAAGGGCTAGGGTGCCTTAAAAATAGCACGAAAACTTGGAGATTTCTGAGTCAAATACCATGAATAGGCCTACTTCTGCCGGAATATAATTCACTTTTCCAAAACACTTAACAGATCCCTTGTCAATTCTCCGAGGCTAATCAAAAGCATAATTTCTTAGTATGTATATCTCTTCTTGCCCGAAAATTTCTACGCCGATACCAACATATCAAAACACCTATAGCAGTAATGAGTAATAAACCAGCAGCTGATTTGAGTATCATGAAGATTACTACAATTGTTACATTCTGGTAATGATCGACGCCCTCATGTAGGCTACTATCACGACTTGTAGGACTAAATATTGGTATATTTGCTGTTGATTGCTTTACCTGGGGCGTGACTACATTTGGCTGACCAGATGGGGACACTGTTACCAAAGGACATGGGTTTACATTCTCACTTAAACCGATGTTGGATTTTGGATCCCATTCGTAATCATTGCATATGCAAAAGTCTTTAGGTTGAGTTAAGTATGAAGAACAACAAAATACTGGGTAGCTCCTTTCAACAAGATCATGAGTTTTCATTACGTGAAATTTTTTCTTTAAGGTGTTATAATATTCTAAAGGCTTATACCGCAGGGAAGGCATTTCCATACCACCTTGGAAGCATTGAATCTGTCCTTGATTACTACCGATTTCAGCTTTGCAAATCAGTTTTACCCAATTTCCTACATAGGGTTTTCCATCCCATTCACAATCTGCTTTACCAGGGGGATAGTCAACCCGTAACCAGATTCTCTTAACATGCATAATGTAGGCAAGGGTGCTTCGGAGAATATATGTTCCTTGGTCATTCCTCATAACTGGCGAGATAACTAGCTCTAGGAAACAAGTTCCATTTTCTTGCACAATATTCACTGTAAACCTCCCCATCTGATCTCTGTGTAAATTGAGTGGGTCTGGATTAAGTGAACTGAAAAATGGGACTCTGTTTTGAAACTGCAGTGTAACCTTTGTGTTTTCGCATGGATACGGGTATATAAGTTTTACACCAACGTCCCATTCAGTCGCTCTCCTTCTGCTATAAAAGAAGCCCCTTGTAACTGTAATTAACAGCAAAAATTCTATGAACACCAACATTCCCAATATGTGCATACGTCTTTCCATTTTTAGAATTTTCTTAAGTAAATCAAGCACACGAGTAGAGCTAGTCTCATTAAGTCACAGTCAAGTGTACTGTACTACAAATAGATTTTGTCATCGACTAAGTTATCATTGAATGTGAAAACATGAAAGTGGGCCTACGTGTTGAAATTAAGAAACACAAATCTAAATGTCAAGACTTGGTACTCAGAGTTCAAGTTCAGGTATAGATGAATAAAATATTCCCATATGTAGGAAGTATTTTTTCTCTTTGGAAATATTGCTGATTCCTGGCAAGCCTTCACAGATTGTAACTTCGATTCGTGGAGTTCAAGTTGTAACAAAGAATTTGAATCCGGAAAACAGCCTCTGCTTCAAGTTATGCTGAAATAACAATACGGAAAAAAGATAATAAGAAAATGCCAATGTTTCATCTGCCATTGCTATACCTTGCAGACGCTTTTCGGAAATCATTATGAGAGACAATGGCTGAGTAGTTTGTTGAAGCGACTCCATTAATGTAGTATCCCCGATAGCCCCAGACCTCAATGGACGTGGCAAGAAAAAAATATTGCATTATCGACGCATTGTTTTCGTGACTGGACGGCATATCTCATAATATAACCAGACACGTTTATATTAATTTGGATGAGTTTTTTTTTCAATGAAAACTCCACAAAACAGAGGTCATCTTCTACAAAAATTGTAATTTCTGATGTTTCATGTATAACATTTAAATGAAATGACTAATGGGTCACATCAACTTTTTCATATTGCACATCACCCGTGTTTGTCATAGTTTTCTTATTTCACTCCAGGTCTGATGAAATTGTCAGATATTCTTATGATTTTCTTATTCAATAAATTTGAAGATCGGGTAGACTTAGCCTGAAAGCAATTTATACCACACTTACCGACAATTTACTGTATTGCGCAGCATCTCTGAACGTCGAGAGTTGGGTACATCCTCGAAGAGTGAGCTTTATCTTCCATGGGCCTAGAACACGAAATAAATGTAATACAGATTCTTGGTTATAAAATAGGATTCCATGGCCGAAATTGATTCCACATAGTCCTATTCATTACAAGAATACATGTTTATGGAAATCAATTATAAATGAGTATAGCGTCACGTCTGTGCCAAAATATTCCTCGATCGTCAATACGCAGAAGAGTATTTTTTTTTTTAGATTTCCGATCGCAGCCGAAGAAAGATGGCGAAAGGTGTGCTGACATGCATTAGGTTAGAGAAAAGGTGTAAAATTTCCTCTTCTTCTTGCCTTATCATTTTTACCACCTACACCTTATAACCGTTTCATAAACAGAAAATGTGAATATTTATGACTTGTGTAAATAAAAAACGGGATTGCAAACTTTCGGATAGTTTGTTTGATATATCGTATTTCATGGCATAGTTGCATGTAGAGCCTATGCGATTGACGATTTTATTATAGAATGATTTTATGATTTTTTTATTGCTTTTACAACTCGGCAATTGAACGAATAATGTAAATTTATATGTCGAGAGCTCAAGATTTATGTAATGTATTCGTCTTAATAGATAAGGATCTTAGAAAATGAATGGAGCATGTTGTGATAATTTCTTGATCAAACATTCTTTTTGTATGTTTTGTATGCATGAGAGTATAGTTCACAGAATAACAGCGCCATAAAATAATATAGGTTTAGGTTGTAAAGTGTCACGAGTTTGGAGATAAAAGTGCATGATAGAGAAACACACCTAGGGGCAGATCCAGGATTTAGAAGAAAGGGAAGTGAGGCAAACATTTTGTGATAATCAAAGTAAAGGGTTCAAAGAATGATCCATCACAAGCATTGACTTTTTCCGTCGAAAAAAAATCAACAATAAAAAAGAAAATGTAAGAAGAGGTAGTACTCATATACAGGGGATGGGAGGAAAGTGCCCAATTTTCTCCCTGGGTCCACACCTTAACATTGGCCCTATTAATTAACTAGAGTCTACCATAGAATACCAGAGTTGGCATTTTAAGAAAACACATGCTAACAGCCACCCATATCATGCTTGGTTTACACTAAAATAGAAAACAATTGTACACATTTTGAAAAAAGGTATGACATTTTTTTTTAGAGTGCCACAAGTAGACAGTCGGAATTTAAGTCTCCTATGAAGTGCATCTGCACGAACTATATAGGACCTTACATCTTTTTCGTTGAGCGTCCAACATTCACCGACTGAGCGAATCTTGAAAAAAAAGTCGATTATAATGATATTGTGAATTTGGTAGTCATTTTGTGATATCATGGTCAAGGGGGGGGGGGTGGGGGTGCCCATTTCTTGTAGCCTCCTATACATAATTTGAAAATCGACCCCTCCTCCTGATCACCGCTGATGGTGGCAGTAATGTGTGTTGTAAGATACTGGGCAAGACATTTTGCACAGAAGACGATTGTTACTGTTGTTATTTTGTTGTTGCTTATCTCGAAGTATTGTGGTGCGGTGCGTCAAATTAATGCAACCCTCAGGACGACCCCCCCCCCCTGTCTCGAAGGGTTGCGCTGAAAGCATCCAGCTTAGGAAAAACAAAAAAGTAAATATATCTAACAAGGGGTTATAAATGGATACAGTCCATTGTTAAATTTGATTATTTTTCATCCCTCCCCTTTATATTATATTAAGGGCAAATACTTCTAAAAATGTTTTTTTATTTGCTAGATTCTCATCATATCGAAAATCGTTCCAAAATTGTACACTAAAAGTTTGGTCATTTTGAATAAAATTTACCTTTGATATGAGATAAACGCAAATTCGACTGGATTGTTTTGAATGATGATCAAGTTCAATCATGATGACGAAATTCTAAAAATGAAAATGTGACAGCACTCGTGCCAAATTTGTTCAGGGAAAGTGTCAATCTTCAGGAAGTGGTTTTCTGACATATCTTCAACACATATGGTAAGGTCGGAAACGCGTTTTACCCGTTACTACAGAAACCACCCGGAAGCGCTTTATCCAAACGAGACCAGTCCCGGAAGTGCAGTGCATGGATTCGGTCGTGAGTTTTTCCCGAGCTGATTGATACGCGTGCGAAATGGAATGAAATATTACACTATGATATAATACAAGGTTATGACGAAACCAAAGAAAGAAATTGACAAATATTGTGACGCTATACGCAGGGCATTACTTCTATAATTTTGCTCCCCAACGACCATTCGTTGGAATACTCTTCCCAGAAAGGAGATTTGGTGCCTTTGTCACAAAATAATTGAATTAATGGAAATGGCCATGTTTTGAAAGAGAGTAGCATGTTTAGCCATTCATTTCGATACTGTGCTAAGAAGTTTATTCAAGAGTAGCTTAGGTCCATGCCTTGTTTATAGTCATTTCTTGATATTAGGGAATCTTTCACTCCGCGGCGTACGGAGTATTTAAAAACACAGTAAATGTATTGATGACAATGGGTAGTTGGCCGTCCTTTGTCGAAAGGCCTTTGCTGGTTAATCAGAACAGCAGTTTCTTCCTAAGTGTCAGAGCTGACGAAACTTTTCAAAGAGGTCCTCTGTCGTTTGTCCAGAGTCCGGGACGTAACTGTTTCACCAATATTTTCGACAAAGACTTCTTGATTGTTCATTGTCATTAAAGGAATTTTGCAGTACAGTTTCTGTGTCTTTGAGTTCGTCGTGCGTTCTGGAGCAAAGACTCCCTTCTAGAGCCATTTGTGGTACCGCTATTTACACAATGCCTTTCACGACGATTGATTATTCAGCGGAGGTCCCCAAATAGGTCCACGTGTTGTCGAGTAGCCTTGACAGTAAATCTTGGAAAAACGAATGGAATGAAAGTCATTTGGTAAAGTTTTGTAGGAATTATCATGGTATGATTAAATATTTGTTCGAAAATAAGAATATTTGCGAGCATGATCTTGATCATTAGTAACATTACCATTTGGTTTGAAAAATGTTGTAAGGGGTATATTTGACAGCTACGTAATCATTTCTCTTTGGTTTGGATTGTAAGATAATGATACATGATTAGAATCTTGCATTCTGCGTAACGAACCAGGAACTCTTTGATCAGTGCAGGACTTGAGATAAGGCTATCGCAATGTGGCTGCATGGGGCATTATATTGACCATCCGCTCGTACGCGAACGTGAGAGAGAGTTTTCGCTCCGCAATGTATGATTGATTCAAGAATTCAAAACTTTTGTATTGATAATGCCCGTCAAATGGCAATGAATAGCTGTTAGGTTTTTGTCGAAAACTTGTGAATCGGAACAGCAGTTTCGTTCGAAGTTTCAGAGCTGACGAAAAATTGCAAGTATAATGTCGTTTGTCTTGATTAAAGAACTATACTGTTACCTTGATTCTCCAGTTTTTGACAAAAACATCTTGGTTGTTCTTTGTCACGAATGTCATTTGACAATACATTTACTATGGTCTTAAATCAACCATCGCTAGGTGTAAACTTCACCAGCAACACCAGATGCGTATGTTGCACATCTTCAGAAAGAAACCATCGCATTGCAGCTACTGCAGTATAGCGCCATCTATACTCGGATTGCTCATTCGCACTGGCTTTTGGCCACGCATATCACCATGATCTCAGTCACCAATACGAAAAAAAAAGTTTCAAACCGACCGCTTGTATGTCATTGGTAATAAAGTAACAGAATTGGTTGGTCTGGGGTTGATTTGTGTTGAGTTGTGGAGCGTTGTGGCCCAGTGGATTAGTCTTCGGACTTTGAAACAGAGGGTCGTGGGTTCGAATCCCAGCCATGGCGTAATTTCCTTCAGCAAGAAATTTATCCACATTGTGCTGCACTCGACCCAGGTGAGGTGAATGGGTACCCGGTAGGATTTTTCCTTGAACGCTTTAGCGCCTATTAATATGGCGGCTCAGCTACAGCCGGGGTAATAATATGATACCAATTATCAAAGCGCAGTAGAGTATATGCACATAGTAGCTGCGCTATATAAATGGACCTATTATTATTATTATTATTATTATTATTTGGTTAGTGTTACTCTGGTGTTTTAACCAAACCTACTCGGGACCAATGAAAACCTGTAAAAACACTACATTATTTTCGATGACATACCGGAGTCGTTTAGTACTAGTTTTTGTTGGTGAGAATGTGACATTAGACTTACTGATTAGTTTACGGTGCATATTTGTCATTAATAGTACTTGTATATCGAATATATTTTTCAATAAAAATAGGCAGATAGATGAGGCAATTCTTTGTCACTAAAAGTAACACCATGCGAGTGCAAAGCGGTTCTGATCATCAGAAACCAACGGCCTACCCCCTCCCCCCACAGAAAACAGAGACAAATCGTCGTGTTTTGAGAAATCCTGTTATGATTATCCAAAGGACTTATCCTCCTTTTCGTTCTCTGGGGCCCGTTGCATAAAACTTTTCACCTGAGAAAACTCAAGTTGTTTTCACCGGAGTTTTTGCCCTGTGTTAAAGTCAATGGCAGAAATCAGACTAACCTTAGTTTTCAGCATTTGCCAGAGTTTTCTCAGGTAAAAAAGTTTTATGCAACAGGCCCCTGATATCTATTATTTTGCTTTGAATTCTGGAAATCATTGCATCTGGGGCCTGTTGCATAAAACTTTTTACCTGAGGAAACTCTGGTAAAATTGAAAACTAAGGTTACTCTGATTTCTCCCATTGACTTTAGCACAGGGCAAACACTCCGATAAAAACAACCTGAGTTTTCTCAGGTAAAACGTTTTATACAACGGGCCCCTGATTGGCTGAGAGAAAAATAGTTGATGGAAATCACCGGCATGCAAGCTACCTTGATCAGGATCAATCGACCTTGATCGAGTTCATTTGGATAGTGTCCCAAATACTCGTGCAGGAAACCAAGTGAAGTCTGACAAGGATAAAAAAAAGTCAACTCCCGAATGAAGCTGATTTTGGTTGGAGAAAATTCGACAACCACAAAATAAAATGGAGGGGGGGGGGGACTCTCAGGGACTTGAAATCATGGTTGAATGCCGCGATGTCCTCGCCTATGAGTCCGACCTGGGGCTCGTTGCATGAGATTTAGCGATTGATCGCAAACATTTGTGTTACAGAGCCCTGATCAAAGGACGGAAATGTAATATCAAAACTACGCTTCACCAACGTGTAATAGTATATAAGGAGCTTTTGCACCACGACGTTGAACGACTTCTAGAACAGAGAAAATTTATTGTGTAATGCCCTTCATTACCAAGAGCAGCCAAGAGGTCTTTGTCGAAAATTGGGGAATCAAACAGCAATTCCGTCCTGGTGGGTGTTTCATATTGAAAGCTGCTCGTAAGTTAAGATCGACTTTAAGAACGACTTGTGAACCTTTCTTACGCGCTTAATCATCATCATCGTCAATGAATATACCATTCCCCCCCTCCGCATTTTCCACAAGAAAGGATCACCAGTCGTTCTTAAAATCGCTCTTAACTTACGAACAGCTTTATGGAACACCCGCCTGGACTCTGGACAAACGAATTATTTACAATTGATCGTCAGCTCCGAAACTGCTGTTCAGGTTCACAAATTTCCGACAAAAACCATCCGGTGGGGCTTTGTCATTTGACCGGCATTTCCAATCTCTTTTGAATCTCTTCTGCGTCGCGATGCGAAACCTTACCTAATATTCTGTTGACGACAGAAAAAAGGGGTCAATTTAAATAAATTGGAAGATACAAAAGATCACATTTAAATAGAAAATCGATGAATACTCTGTTGTGCAATATTGCTTATGTATATAGTGAGATGAAAGTGGTTTTGTGGTATTTTCAAAGATTCACAAAACACTTCCCCCGATTGTCTGTATGCCTGCACACGAACAATCATACAGACTGATCGTTGTAACAGAAACGGATGGATTTATAAAAGAAAAGTATGAAATATGATTTCGTTGTCAAAACAATGCATATCCCGAAAACACACAATGTTAATAATCAGTGGGAAAAAACTAAGTTGTGTTCTCTATTTTGGTCGAATAGCACTCGCAACAATACAAGGCCGGATATGATTAGTAATTTGATTGATATAAGATTACACCCGATTAGATTGTATTTCGTTGTTGTTGTTGTTGAGTAACAGGACAATTTATAAAGTTTTGCAAAAGATTTAATTAATATTTGAGAAATCCTCAAATTTAATAGCACAGTGCTCAAATTTTCAGAATAAACTTCGGCGAATTATTGTATTCGAAATCAAATAATGACAAAAGATCGCAGTCAGCATGGAAAATAAAGTTCTGACATTCCTGAATGATTTAGGGACTGATGCCATGCAGCTTGGTTTGAGTTATAGTTTAGGCTAATTCATAAGAGTTCCTCACTACTGCGCTTCTGGAAACCTTGTTTGGGTAGACTCATTGGAAACGTACATGAGACGCTTTGCAAGTTCTGGTTCGGGCAGCCACAGACACACTCCCAGTCCCTCCATAATATCGTGGACCTCCAGCAGGTCCATGTTACACCAAGTAGCCAAATTTGGTTCAAGGCCGGGGTACACAAAATATCGAATTCTCCCGAATAAATTCTGACCAATTCTGCCCGAATACGTCCTGAGTCGGATGGTTTCGTTGGACTTTCTCGCATTCGCCGAGGGAGAACAGAATACTCTCGAAACAACCCAAATATGTGTATTCGGATGGATTTGCAGTTGATTCGGTTCCGGTGTAACTGGCCTGCCACCAGAATCATGACAATTACAAAGATGGAAAATGGAGGTTTAAAATAAGTGAAATATTTTCTCCAAACTATTTCGAAATTGGGATATATTTTTATAGATATTTGAATTTTTTCATAAACAATAAAAAAAACGAGTTAATAATTCATGCCTATATACGAATTCATCATTTTTTTGTATTTGATTATGAAGAGTAAAGGTCATCGGCCCTCAAATCGTACAAAGGAAAAATTCTTTGACCAGGATTATAAAATTAACTGATGAGCGTAAACCGATGTGTGATTACTTTCAGTTAAAGTCATCAGGTAAATGAGTTTTGAGGCAGTCTACACCCTTTTGATTTTTTATTTGTTCAAAAACATATTCTAGTGGGTCAGTCATGGGAAGACATGTTTATGTATAGTTCCATTGAAAAAGAGCGTTAAAAGATACAGACATGTAAGCAGGTAAATATGCAAACGTGCATTTTTAACAGTGTTGGCAATATTGCTGTTGGGAAGAGTTTGTTAGTGTTGTTTTTATTTTTGGTTAAAGGAATGTATAAATTAATGAATAAATAAATAGATAAATAAAGAATGAATAAATAAATAAATGTATTAATAAATAATAAATGAATGAATGAATAAATAAATTTATTAATAAATCCATCAATTAATTAATTGGTTTAATATCGTTACATGATTGATGTTTTGATTGCCCATTGTTGATGATTAAGCACCATTTTTATCTTACAATTTTGCGAAACAAATCTTCGTTCGATATTATATTCTTTTCCAAATGAGAAGGTAAATTGAAAGGACACTAATGGAGGCAAACAGAAATAAAGGAAAGCAAAGGTGTACAAGGAGAGAGGAAGGAGATCTATTCCAAGTATAAGGAAGAAATAGATGAAAAATATAAAGCATCTGAAATCTCCAGCTACATGTATCACAGGGTATTTGGCGGAGAAATATTGATCCATCTCCAAAATAGATTTTTTTTTTATTTGTTAGGCTGGAACCTTTGGACATTTATATGTTTTATTCCCGATGCTGATAGAGGGGGGGGGGGGCTGAAAAAAAATCACAATCAAAATTGTCATTTTTACGCTTTTTCACACGATTTGGGAAAAAAGTGTGTGTGTGTGTGTGTGTGTGTGGGGGGGGGGGCTGAAGCCCACCTAGCCACCCCCCTTTCCGCAGCCCCTGTCATAGCCCCCTTGGCCCCACCCATCTTTCCCACCCCCAATACCTTCTTCCCTTGGGTCGACACCCCGAACATGCCCTACGCGGAGGGGTGGTAAAAAACAATTTTATCTGTCAAAACACTTTCAGGAGATCGTGTGACACGAGAGGAAAGTTCAGTCAATGGCAGTATTATGATAGCTTTCTTTCATTTCCTTTTCTTGTTTTGGTTCGTAGAGATATAAGATCAGGGGACTGTCACAAATGTACAGAGACAGACATCATGCGATGTTTTTGTACTTCATGATGGTACCAACCGAAGTGTTTTGCCGAAAATTTGCCCCGAAATTTACCTTTCCTTTCCTCTTTTCCATTTTACCTTCATAATAATGTTAATGTGAAACCTTGTTTTCCCTCAGTCAGGCGCCAATCAATTCACTGCTTTTGTAATGATAGTAATTGTGTTCCAACACACCGTTTACATAGCCAATGGCGTTTTGACTATGAAAAATCATAAAAACCAATAAGTATGCACACTAATGCTGATGCGATTGGTTTTCGGTTTCATTCGACCTGTAACCAATTGCAAAAATGAATAAAATCAATACAATTTCAAATCAACCCAAAATCAACACAATTTCGAATCGTCAAACACATTTTTAGTTTATGAGGAGCACGTATATTGGACAATGTTGCACTTGCGTGGGTTTTTTAAGTTGCGTTAAAAACACATCTTTGTTCACATAAATTGATCTTTTTATTTTTCAATTTTTTTCTCATCCCATATTACAATGATTAGAAAACCAAAAAAAAGCAAAGCTTCCATCTGGGATCTTAGGAGCCCTACCTATTAGATTAAGATTAAAAAAATAAAGTTTTACCACAGGTTTGAAAATGGAAAAAAAATAATCCAACTATCAATTGATCACGCTTGTATCCTTTCTTCTAAAGATGGGAGTGTCGAACAGATTCCAATGGTAAGGTTCATAAACTTGTGTATCAGAAACGTCATATATATTATAATACCCTATATATGAGAGTTTTTTTAGTGTTTTATTTTTTTCATTCATTTTTCTTTTCTATGTTATGGAGTGGACAGATGTTCTTGCAATATAGATCAGCCCTTTTGATCACAAAGGGCATTCTATTCACCCTTTATTACAATTTTATAGGGGAAATAAACCTATTGTGGTTCGAAACAATCCGCCATTAATTATTTCAATGTCTGACTCGGAAATTCCAGGGTATCTTTGCTATTTCCTATCGTGAATTGTCGAGGACAATTTAGAATTTCCTGTGCAATTCAGAATTTTGACACTATATGCAAAACCAAGGCTCCTATCATTGTGACAGTTTTCATATTGATGAAAAAATTTAGTACGCTCGTAATAATTCAATAACAGTGCAACAATGGACATTCCAATTGTTTTTTTTTATTCAAAGAAAATGTTACATTTTGCGCCCTCGGTAGGTTACCGTGTATTTCTTGGAGCTTAAGATGAAATTATGAAAAGGTTGAGTATATGCATTGCCACCAAAAATGTGAAAGTAGGTCGTTTTCATTTTTTTATATCTAACGCAGAGATATGCCGATATAATTTTTGATAAGGTCTACATATTTCTTAAAATAAAAAAAATTGTCGGAGATTTTATTTACGCTTATCGACCAATAAGCTTTCAGGGGCCCGTTAAACGCAACTTAAAAATGATAACGCGCAAGTCTCTTGTTCGCGCATTTCATTAATCGCCAGTCGCCTTACGTTTGATATTTGATCGCATCTCTTTCTGCAACAAGCCTCATAGCTGACCAGTCTGCAGAAACAGACTCTTGGCTTTTACAATTCGCTTAGTGCAGAATGCAGACTCTGAAGTTGTGAGACTTGATTCTTTATGTACTGTGACAAGCTCTACCCAAAATAATATTACTTTTTTTACAAAATCATAGAGTTTGGCGTATAGTCTTCACTCTAGAAAGATATAATTGGTTTAAGTGTCACATATGAGTCTGTACTGGCAGACTAATAGCTGACAAGCATCGTTACAGTGACTGGTCCCTCTGTTTGATATTAGGGAGTTTTCGCAATAGATATGTAGACACTTTCTGGAACTTAGCAGATCCGTTGTCAATGCCATTCATGACAATGAAGTTTTGTCTGTGGTTTTGGACAAACGACAGATTTGCGATTTTTCGTCGGTTCTGAAAAGTTTCACCGACTTTCGACTTCATTTTGATTTGAATTGCATTTTCAATAAATTTGGGGCATTGAAGGAATATCGGTAATATCAGCTTGCCAGTGCCGAAAGCTTTCATTACTTGGTCCCCTGATCCTATTTCAATCAGTTAATCAATCAATCAATCAAACAATCATTACTCAATCAATCAATCAAATCAAATCAATCAATCAGTCAATCAACCGAGCAATCAATCAGTCAGTCAAGCAATCAATAATTTAATCAATCAATCATTACTCAATCACTCGGCCAATCAATCAATCAAAAAATGAATGAATGAATCAACGAATGAATTAATCAATCAACCAAATAAACAACCAACTATTCAATCAATCAATCAATGGATAAATGAATGAATGAATCAATCAATGATCAATCAATCAATCAATCAATCAATTAATCAGTCAATCAATTAATCAGTCAATGAATTAATCAATCTATCCATCTATCAATGAATTAATCAATAAATTAACCATTCAACCATTTCCTCCTTCGAGAATAAAAATGGAATTAAAAAGGTAATCGAACCATGATATCAATTTTAATTAGACAGTATAAAGTAAAAATCAATTATAGCAGAAACTTCACGTTGGCTGATATTGTTGTAGAAGGTAGTTTATATATCATCACATTTCCACCCGTTAAATAGATAAATCGTTTGATTTTGTTGATGTTTTTAAAGTGAAATCACTGTAGGCACCAAATATCTCAGTCGTAATTCATTATAGGGAAAACATCCGAAATTCTAAGACAGTGTTCTTTATGTCGATCCCTTGTCTTATATATCCCCCATCTCTTACTCCCACCCCCCCCCCCCCCCCCCCTCATCCATAAAGGCCATCACTCCATTCACCCAATCACACCTCTTAAGTTTACAAGAATTTTGTATACATTTTCTTTCTTCATCTCTCTCTCTTAGAAAATCACATTTCACCGGTAGTGTTGTCTGTTTGGATGGGGGGGGGGGGCTGGGTTTACCACTGTCCCTCTGAATATTAATCATCATACTGTATTAAATTAATGCCTATATTTTTTCAAAGACTACGAAAATTATCTCAGCGTATTAAAGGAAGAAAAAAAGTAAAAAGTAAATAAATTATTTGCAATATAGATATAGGATTTTAATGAACATTTCTCGCTAATAATACAAGAAATCAGATAATGTACTTGATTTGTATAAATATACAAAAATAGGGATTGTCCCATTTTGAAAAACTATTGATCCAATGTAAAGAGTTTCCTCAATAAATGTGATTATACTCTTGGCCAAACAAATATATGAGAGTGCGTGTTCATGTTATAGGTTTATAATTTCCTTGTGTTCTGCTATATTGACGTCAAAAGCTAACCACAAACTCTTATTTTGGCAACTATCAAATATCCGATCACTTTTAGGGGGCAATAAAATAGATAAGGTAAATCGTCATTATCGGATAGCAAATTAAAAAAATAACTACCAATGTTAAGATAAGTCTCATATTTCCTTATTCACGTCAAAGTAAAACAGTCTTATCTTAACCATTATTTTACTATCAGGTAAGTGTCTCTTCGTTTTCCTTGTTTTATCAAAATATAAATAAAAAAACTTTTTTGACATTATTTCAATATCCAATTAATTTGAGTACAATTACATCGATTTCAAACCCGCTTACTTAAGAAACAAGGACTGTGAAACATGGATCGTTTGACTTCTTCCTCTTTACGTGTTTTGTCATAAGTTTTAATTTGTACTCTATTGTTATTAGGTTCCCTTTCATTAACATGATAGATATTTGTTCTCATAACAAATGCCTAAATACTATGACAAGTTTACCATCATCCAATCAACATGATCAAATTGAATAATTTCAGTAGTGTTATACTGTTATTGCAAATTTGTTATCATATCAAGTTTTGTGAAACGGGCCCCCAGATCAACTAAATCCAGATTTGACTTTATGCCTTGTTGAAAACAATAGATTTTATTGATGGTGTGGAAAAGGTTTATCATGGCGATGGATGAAGTTGATGAAATTATTAGATTGTCTCACTATGGATCACATGTTGATTTCCAACGTTTTAACCATCGTGAGACAACTGATTAATTTCTTCAACTTCAATGGTTTCATTATTTCATTGTTGTTCTCAGTGTGGGTGGCTCACACTGTTATATTGATTTTATTCAAGCACTGGTCTTTTTTTTGGCCTTTCAAATCATTTATCACTATGGTGTTAATAAACTTCATCTTCGTTTTCCTGCGTACATGAAATAAAAGTATCCGTCAAGTCATTTCCTTCAAAAAGCTTGAAGTTCAATGGTAGCAGTAATGAGCATGACTTGGCCCTTTTATCTAATGAAATAATTATACACACATCGTATTTAATTTGTTGGTACGGAGTATGGTTAAGTATATTACTTTCATGTCATTCACCAGGATTTTTTCTAATCATTTTGTTCTCTTTAGACCATTTCTGGTCTCATTTATTACATACCAAATCCACATAAAAATTATAAAGCTATTACAATAACTCCCTTTTCAAATGAAAAAAAACTGTATACAATTATAAGGTACAGGAAAGGAAAACAAATACAGATTGTCCGAATACGATAACAACAATAAATTGAAAAGGAATAGTAATCCTCCGAGGACCCTTTTCCACAACTCAATATTTATCAATTTATTTGTTTTGCTTTTGTTTGTTTCTTCCTTTATATAGTCTCTCAACAATAAAGACAAATAATCTTTCAAAATAATATGTGTCGCATATTTATTTCTTATATGTATGATTGCGGATCTATAAAATTTATGATTTTTAATCATAACGTTACCTTGAACAAAGTATAATATATTTCCCCCAAAAAATGGGTATCTTTTAGATGACAGAACATTTGAGGAGACTTGACTATAAATGTCCAAAAGTAAAGAAAGAATCAAATAGGTTCATTAAATATGATTTGCTGAATAAACATATGGGGAAACTTCTTACTCTTTTAAGAAATGCTCCATTTGGCTAATATGGACAGCAGCGCCGGCCTTGAACGTACACGTTTGAAGTTTCATTTATCCGTTCCAAATAAACCTGTGTTCTCTGAACATACCAGCTGCATTATCGGTTATTTTCTACACATTCCGTTAACTCTCTTAATTGTTGATGCCTTTATAGGGTTAATTGAACTTTCAATTAACAAGGGCATTTCCGAATGGCCTTTCCACCGCACTCTATCCTTCACGTACACATCTTTCAAGCAAAGGGGGGGGGCGAATACTGTTCGATGGGGAAAATGCTAATTTGTTTCATATCTTACGACGTATGATTGATCAACAATACATTTGAATTGGCAAAAAGACGAAATTTTGATAACCGTTGTCATCGTTGTTGTGAGAAATCTTCAGGGTGAAAACCCCACACGGTGATGAGTAACATTTAAAAATATTTTTGAGAAAAAGTAAGATTACAGGGAGTTGTGTTCTCTACATGGGTTAGACCTGTTTCCTAACAAATTCAATTTATTATGCCTACTTTTGAAGAAAATGTTTGCTCTTGGCAACATGAAGCCCCCGATAGTGTTACCAAGCATAGCAACAGGTAATATATGAAAATTATGCTCAAAATATCATCATGTTGTAGATCATTTGTTAGAAGGACGTTAAAAATCCAAGGAAGAAACATCCATTCTGATTTGAACAATAGATTTATTAACAAACAGAACTATTGGATATGAATTAGAAAATAATTATATTATGAATTACGGGAAGAACTATTTACCACCCTGAATATTTACGGCCCAGAAGGCAACACACCAGACATTTTCAGAGGTTGGTGAGGAGGAGGGGTTGGAGAGGAGGAGGTGCTGGAGAGAATGCTGGGAGGAAAATGCAAAATTTATGCTGTCCTTGCTGCTGCTGCTGCTGCTGCTGCTGTTGATGATAATTCATGATGATAATGAAGATGATGATAATGATGATGATGACGACGACGATGACGATGATTATGAGGAGGAGGATTATTATGTTGATGAATAATATTATTATTATTATGACTGTAAAGAAGACCCCAATGTAGTAGCCATATATCAACAAGAAATAAAAACACCATCGAATATGATTCCATCCAGCTGCCAAAATATATCTTCCCGAACCATCTTCGATTGAAGTCATATACAGGTCAAGAATAGCAATGACACCAGACTCGGATTCTACCGGTTTCCGACTCGTCATGGTTGTGTCTTGGAGTGGTTTCCTTCCTGTTATCATTAGCGTTTAAGGTAAAACAAACGACATCTTTAACCCTTTACCAACCAATGGTATGTGTCACAGGACATAGGCAGTATTGAGGGGGTTAATTGAGGAATCATGCCTTTGTGACCCGAACCAATGACCCCATACAGGTGCAGCTCGACTGTCACTATTGTTATGACATTGGTTAGGTTCACATGGCAAGCTTCAAAATTGGATTAGAACAAGGGCGATGCCAAGATATTTTCATATGTGAAGGTGGGGGGGGGGTATTATGACCTGAAGATGATTTCACGTATTTCAATTTAACAACAAGGTTTAATGTAGACTTCATGAGACTCACTTCTATTTTTATAGTCTTCTTTCTTCCTTCTATTCCCATTTTTTGTCATTCTCCCTCTCTTCCTCACTGGTTGAAAAAAAACCCGTACTGGTGGCAATCCCTTAATTGGCCTTTGCCGTGTGGCCATTGGGTCATAGTTAAAAAGTATTTTAATTCATTAATCGGACTCGTACATGTACGCTGTTTACCGTGGATACAAGTTAAATTCGGGTGAGATAGAGTGCAATTTACTGTTGGCGTCTGGCCGTGTTGAATGTCGCATCCGTATATATTTGTTTTGGTGCAAGAATAATAAATAAAGTTGATTTATCAATATTGATACACTCAAATATTTAGATGATATTTAAGGAATGCTAAAAATTTGAATTTTGATGCAAGAGAGGGTTATCCTAATTGCAAATCCATCTTCTCTTAAAACATATATTAAGAAAACACACAAAAATAATAATGGGACAAAGACATTGTCAACAACATGGTCAATAACACCGTCAACATGGCTAAACATCTAGAGACAGGAAGCTTACCTTTATACACGATCCCCTATTACTCGTAATATTACTTCTGGTATGATGCATCTACCATGTCTAATCTAAGATTTTAAAGTATTTAATTTTGTTATTTGTACATATATCGTAATGATTTTGCTGAAAATAGCCATTCGGGATAAATGAAATACAAAATGAAAAACAAGATTATAATTGAGGCAAGCATTATTAAATAAAGAACACTTCTATCGATGCAATGCTAGATCAGATAGATAGTAACGCTCTAAATGCACAGTCCAGGGGCCCGTTTTATAAAGGACTTGCAACTGTTGCAACTTTGCCATAATGGCAACTACCAAGGTAACAAGTCTCAGCAGCCAACAATCAAAATCAAGGTTACCATGGTAATTGCCATAATGGCAAAGTTGCAACAGTTGCAAGTCCTTTATGAAACGGGCCCAAGTTTCGACGTACTTTTTCGGCGCTCCGTGACGCATAGCGTCTCCGCTCTGCCGATCGACCCTGTCTTCGGAGTATTAAAGGCTGTATCGTGAACAACATGACCAAGGCGTCGGAAATTACCCGGAGCAAGGGTATACTTGGAAAATATCGCTAAGCAAGCCTTCAATCTAAAAATCTGCAATTAATTATGTTAGTAACTGAGAGGAGACTAATTTCGCATTTAGTTACACGGAATCACACTAAGCAAGATTGGTCTGCCTATCATATTTCAACCTTAATCGTAAAGAAATAAGGACGAAACCTATTTATGGTCGGGTTTACCCTTCTTTTTCTTCTTCTTCTTCTTTTTTATCCTTTCTTCTTGTACTTGTTCTTCTTGTTCGTGCCCTTGTTCCTCTTCTTCATTTTCTTTTTCTTCTCCTTTCCTCTTGTTGTTGTTCTTCTTCTTCATATCTGTATAATTTTTAAAGACTGACGATAAAACGTCTTTCTGATGGAAACGCACGTTCAGCTCAAGTAAAAACAAAAGCTAACGCTTCTTACCGGTCAATGTTTATTGAATAATTTGTGTTGGTCATAGACGTGTATTTTATTATACATACTACCGACTGTCACAATTTGCGCCACGATTTAAATCGTGGTCTTAATCGTAGAGTAATCTTGGTGATCGTATCAGATCACGAGGTCAGTCGTAGCAATCATAGTGATCGTAGTAAAATTTGGAACGGTGTACGTTTTTCTACGATCAATAGGATGAGCAGTCAGTCGTAATAATCGCAACAAAACGTTCTCGGATGCAAGAGAAGGAGACAGATCACATTAATTTAAATCGGGTCATCCTGAGACAAGTTTAGTGTGTATCATTCCTTTGGCGACCTATGGAGAAGGGCATTTATGGATCAATCAATATGTTTGTATTCTTTTTGGGGGCGGGGGCGAGGGTGACTACGTCAAAACAATTTGGAGTCTTTCTTTGTTTTGGGGAAAGGAAATGGAGTGTTTGCAAATTAAATTTCTGATTTTTAAAAATAATTTTGAAGTTTGCATTTTTCTTTTTTTTTTGTGGTAGTAGTGGATTTCATTTATTTCATTAATTTTTCTTGCTGTTCTCTGTTATCTTTCTATACTCCGCTCATTATGAATGGTTGTAGGTCATAGTATTCATTAATCTGGAAAGTCAAAACGAATAAAGTCTTTGGCCACTTGGACTTTATTGATATCAGCCAGTCTCCAGATGAAGCTCAATTCGTAATAACTTTCGACCCCAATCCGCAGAATTTCGTAATAAACCACAACGGTTCTTAATGGTCATACATGCACATAACAAGTAGTCCTAATCAAGTATCTGATCGTGATTTTCGTATCAGTTGCCCATCAAACATAGAGTTGCAATTGATCCGATCAATTACAAACGTGGGAAACCAGCAAAGTCTACATATAAAATGCATATTTGTTCTAAAAAAATTCTGGTTATGAATGTATAGCCATAAATTCATTGATTTCTTGAAAATTGCATGTGTTCTCCTTTCTTTACAAATGACATTTTGTGAATTTCCCGTATAAAAATTATGACACTGATGGATTTCCATAGAGTTACGATTGATTGGAACAATTGTAACTCTTGACGGGGCCCAGATCTTTACCTAACCGCGTATTCAATCGGGACAATGGCGTTTCATGAACATTTTTGTCTGACAAGTTGTCAGATCTGACATCTTTCCTTGATTCTGATTGGCTGAGAGGCACTGTTACTATAGTAACTGTCGGATAAAATGAAACGCTCCCCTGATCTTGACACATAAAAATGACCAATCGTGACCCTTTCCCATTCAAGCGCATTAAATCGTAACCATTAGTATTACCTCGTATCTCAATGTCAACTTCAGCTAAGTTGACAAAGAAATCTGCGATACGAAAGGGCAATCGCGGCGTTCGGAGCGCGATTCATGACAGTGGGAACTATGAATAAGCAAACATTTAATGAATAGATGAAATAAATCAAATTTGTGAATTATTTTGGAAATTAAAAGATGAAGACATGTTATTTTGCGCTTGATATAAATGGCTTTTGGCCGATTGTAGGCCTTATTCAAGCTTCAATTAAATGACTAAAATGAAAAATAAAATGCAACCATCCGTAGAAATCCAACATGAGAAGTTTCATAGTCACTTTCTCTTATTCTGTTCTAAAATATGTATGTATGTATACATATCTAATGATTAGTTATTTATTGCTCTGTTTTATCATTACTACCATCGCTATCCCCTTGCATTTTTATTACTTTCATTAAAATATTGCAATTATTATCATTAACACTATTGCTGAAATTACTAATCATTATCATTAGTAGTAGTAGTGTTTTAGTCTTTATTGTTATTTTATTACTATTATTGTTATTACTACATGTATTATTATTATAAATGCTTTGATTTTTTGTTATTGTTATTATCATGATTTCTAGCTTTTTGACAGGCAAATAACTAATTCATAATTCCATTGCATTTTGATGATAAAATACTCACGTGTCAGTTTCACATGGAATATTTTTGACAAACTTCTGAACCACAATGACGTTTGGCTTTTATTCTGAGCACACAGCCATGATAACAACGTTTTAATAGAACTCAGTGCTGTACTACTGATATGTGTACATCTTCCGCTTGGTAACTTCCGGAGCACAAGGTTATATCCTTCCGGTGTCATCAGCAAATCCCACGTTATCTCTCTCTCCCTCTCTCGATCTGTTTGTCTCTCTCTCCCCCTTCCATCTGTATCTCTCTCCCCTATATTTTTTCATCTCGTTCTATCTATCCCCCCTGTTCTCTCTCTCTTTCTCTCCCTGTATGCCCTGCTACATAAGGGGGATTCATCACAACAAAGTGATGCATCGTGTAGTAGATAATGTGTATTTTGTGTGTTATCTTAGTCTTCTGTTCTGTGTGTAATAAGGGATGAGGATGTGACATGGATGTGTGTGTGTTCATTATTTCATTATGATAGGAAGACTCATACACCGTATATGTCTATATTAAGTGAAGTAATCTTGATTCTTTCTTGGCGCTTTTTTACTTCAAAAAATAATTCGAGGCACAATAACAAAAGTCTCTTCTGTGTTATTTCCCCTCTTTTTATTTACATTATCTCTATATTACAAAGGCTATCTTTGTTTTTACAAATATTTTTCTAATTTGATATACAATAATATATCCCCATATAACTCTACTATAAAATTACACTAATTTACATCATATTTCCGTAGGAAAGAATATGTTACAGACCTTTGCTATACAATTAATTACAATGCGGAGTTAGAAATACTAACTTAAATGATTTTGTGCAAATTCCCAATCCATTCAGATTCATGATCATCATTTCCTTTCAGAAGTACCTTTCCTCAAACAACTTCTAAGAATGTTCCAAGCCGGCAAAATATAGTTTAACAAAGTAATAAACTTCCAATTTTGCACTTACTTGATAATTCCATAGTCAAAACGACATTCTAACTTCATACAAAAGTACATGTACATAAAATAAATACTGTGATATCAATCATGAAAATATACAAGAAATGTAAGGCAGCTATTATCGTATTCATAATAATATTATGAAGACAAAACGAAACGATCCCTACCCCCCCCCATGATATTATCATTATCCGTAATTTAACGTTTTACTTTCTTGAAAGTTTAGTTTCTTCTATAAAACAATCATCTTAAGAGTTCCATTGTATTTGAGTAGACATTACATAGCATCAACATAATTCAAATGCCCAACTTACATGAATTCGGAAATAAATGACTGGCATTGTGTATGCTTAATCCGTAAATTTAAATTCACTATTTTAATATATTGTTTCATTATAAATGAATTGGACACAGTTTTAAAACAAGGAAAAGCAAGAACGGAACAAAAATATGCACCAGCGAATTTGAATCACATATTCTAGCTAATAAGGACATTGAGCTTTGCATTTCAAACAGAAAAAAACTTTACTTGGGATGACGACTTGATGTGATTTTTTTTTTCTATTTGCGAAACTAAGGTAGTCGAATGCATTGAGAAAGTCATAGAGAATGGTGCATTTTCGTAAGTGTTTTACACGTAAATGACAACAATAAGTATGTTTAGGTGAATTATTTATTGAATCATTGATCGTTTCATCTCATTAAGAAACGATAATCACGAAGAAAAAGATGGATAAAATACTAAAATTGCACAATGATACAGAAAGAGAAACGTAAGTAAGA
Source organism: Lytechinus variegatus (assembly GCF_018143015.1). NCBI lineage: Eukaryota > Metazoa > Echinodermata > Echinoidea > Temnopleuroida > Toxopneustidae > Lytechinus > Lytechinus variegatus. Next base: position 22,517,036 of record NC_054743.1, on the reverse strand, counting down.
TATCACACACTATTATTTTTTACAGCATATACGCTTTCTTTGACTTGCTTAAAATGTAATCAGAGTTTTCAGAGACGTATGATATGGTAGACTTAATTATAATCTTAAATTTCTAACCGGTACAGTCAAAGGTAAATGTAGGATATGTTATTACAGCTTATTTTCCATATCTAGGTACTAAAATTATCGTGATTAACTTCTATGTGGTTCGACGTTGGGTTTAAGTTTAAAGATCATAAGATACGTGTGGTCAAACTTCGGTATGTTTAGCAAATCTTATATTACAGTTGTTCACACTGAAGTTTTGCTTTTTAGGGTGGTAATCAAATTCGGAATCACTGTCACTGGTGTCTGATATTTCTTGCCTCTCCTCTTCAATTTTATCTTCGATAAAAGCCAGATCCGTCTGACTTGCATGGGTCGTGTATTTCTTTAGAGGGGGACACTCCTCGTACTTATGCTCGCTTGGTTGTCGGGTAAGAGCAGATTTCTCGCTGGGCGGCGATGGTGGGCTGCCTCTCTTCGGCGACCCTTCATACACGTTGTCCGAGGCGTGGATCCGATGGAAAGGGGATCGGTCCATGTCGTCCATGGGAATGTCTTTACCACACTCTTTGCCGTATTCCTTCCCGTACTCCTTGCCGCACTTTCCACCCAATTTACGCGTGGGGGATCCAGTTAGCTTTGGGTTGGCCTTGTACTCGGGTGACTCCAAAGATCGTAGGTGCATAAGTGCAGTAGCGGAATCAATACTCTGGGTGTCGTAGGACATGGTGCTGAAGTTGCTCTGCATCCGTCCCAGGGAATTTCCTCGATGTTCGGGGTCTGGGGTGTTGTGACGGGAATGGAAGATGATGCTTTCAGCAATGGAGCGGGTATCGTCTGGACCAGACATCATCGTTAGCTGGATTGGTGTTTCCCGACGTCGATTGAAGGCGATGTAGCCGAGGATGATGATGACAACTAGGAAAGCGGTTGCGATGATTATTATGATGATATGCATGGTTGTCAGCGTCACCGGATCTGTAACTGGGGCTGTCGATGGCGTCGGAACTACTCCATCGGTTGCTGGTTTAGGGGTTGTGTAGCAAAGGGCATCGGGATCATCGTTCAATACATCAATTGTAATGGAAGTAGAAGATTCTCCGATTGTATTGTTGGCCATGCATGAGATGACAGCTCCATCATATGCCATGTCGACTGTCGTTAAAATCAACTGGTCTTGCAGGGTTATGTGATTCATACCCTTGGAACATCCTTGTGCTTCTATCACTGTCCAGGTGTACTGAGCCTCAGGGTTAGCCGAGGTAGCGCATGTAAAAACAATGCTTTTGGCATTGACATTGACAACCGCCACAGATGGATTGTCTTCGGGAAGAACTACAGACGTTATCACTATGTCCATTGGTTTATATTCAACAACCAGCGGGCCCACTGAGCAGTATTCTGCCTGAGGTAGTAACTCCTGGCTCAACATGCAACGGAATACCTTCCCGTTGTCTTCCCTATCCAGAATCTTTCTATAACTCACGCTTTTCTCGTTGAAAGGTGCGTCGGGTGTTTCGTTAATGGCCATTGAGCCGTAGGTCGCTGTCAGAGATGCAGGTGGATTTCCAAGGTCCGTTCGACAGCCGAAAATGATTACATAGCCAACGCGCAAGTCTTTGGGCTGGGATGGCGAACACATAAACGATTCGGTCGACGGTGGGTACTCGATGTTCAAAGTGCCGTTATCTGACTCTGCGACAAACTGTCTAGTAGAAACATGTTGAATTTTACACTGATACCGTCCTTTATCTGGAGATATGATGTCTGTGATCTCAATCGAGTAGTCCCCTTCGAACCAGTTACCTAACAAGCTAAAGCGAGACACATCAAGGTGCCGAGAATCAAGGCTCTCATTGGTACTTCGGGTGATCCTTTGGTTGTCTTTGAACCAAGCAACAATGTACTCTGCCGATTTGTCTCTGACTATGCAAGTTAACGTCACGGTTTCCCCGAAGTTTACAGTCTGGTTCACAGGTCCATTTATAATTGAGGGCTCTCCTTGGCAGTTTGCGAGTCGAGCAGTGTAGATCAGAAGGAGTATTAACACCCCAGGTAGTCCCGTCACTACACACTCCATATCTAAGAATTTTTATCAAACAAGAGCTCTAAATAATTGTGAATGTTTTATCTCATTAGATAAACCATTTGATTAATCACTTGTAGTAGATGAAATTAATGTTCGGTTCATTTATTCCAGAACGATCCAGTCAAAAGAATATTAATCCAACACGGCTGATGAATTGACATGAGAATTGCAACTCCCCGTTTTCGAAATTAGAACCGTCTATAGTGAATGTCACAAAGGCTAGTATTCAAACAATCGATGCTTTCGAATTGGTAGGTATAGACAATAATGGTCTCAAATCATCTGATTTCCCTAAATCTATCCAAACCCTAATCGTCCTAAACCGGTAACACCTTCTGCTTGCGGATATCCGGCGCATTGTACAACCGTGGTTGCTTGCACTGCATGTATCATGTTCATTGGATGCACCAAAGCGTTAGGAGAACACGAACACGATAATATGATTACGCATGGTATGTTGAGACATTGTGGCTAAGGACATAAGAAGAAATTGTTTGAATTAGACTTAAAAATCGAACAAATGAAATGGGAAATGATTACTCCAATGAAGTAGGTCTACCATTCTTTGTCTAATTGAAAGAGTAATAGTCCTCTTCTCGTCCAGTCAATAATCGGTTAGGCCCCAAAATAGGCTTGAATATACAACTATAAGGTAATGCACAAGACAAACCAAATTTGTCAAGATAGTTTTGTACAAAAATGGAAACTGTTTGCACTAGAATTTTAAAGGGCTCTTACTTTTTTAAAGAAACTTGTGAATGAGCAAGTTTTTTTTAAAGATATTATGCATGTACATGTTTAAGCAGGCCTAAATCCAAGATGGTCTAAATGTTTGCAGACCAAAAACTCAGTTTAAGACAAACTTACTTAATTTGTTTATACATACATTTTTTTTACATACATCGATAGACAGTGAAAAAATGCTCATTGTGGCCTTATTCATATGGTTTTACCTGTATGTAGCTATTGCGATACCGGGAGATTTTTTTTTACTTGTGGGGGGATGCATAAATTATTATGAACTGAAAGTTACCTTTTGTGTAATCTCCTTAGAGTGAGTCAAATGCACCTATAGTTATATTGCTTAAATAATACTTAAACACAAATATTGTTTAAATATCTTATCATATGAACAATGGTAACTTTTAACTTCAAATCAAAATGGAACACAATGTGCGAAATAATCTCTTTTATAAGGAGATAAACAAGCATTCAAAAAGTCTAACAAACGAAGCAATCGAGAGCTTCTAGATGTATTTTTCACGTTTCCTTGTTTTACCTTTATTTTCTCATTCCTACTCCTTTTTTTAACCGATGGCGGAGGGGCGTGGATGGACCCTCCTAGTTACGCAACCGATGACAGGAATGCCTGAAAACTTTTCTGGGTTCGCCATTACGTCATCGGGTTAGTGCGTAACTTTACAGATTGCTATAGGGGGCACCCCCCTGCACAGATTTGCAATACGCCTTACTTACACAGTCATGTAAGTTGACTAAAACACAAATTCATCAAATTTATTAATAATTATAACCCTACCTAATACGGTAGACCAAACAGGCGACAGGATATACACAGACATGATAGATAGGTTAGAACATTACATCCAAAACTTAGGTCGAAAAAATAAATCGGGACCACAAACTTGCGCCTACGTGTATACTGACACCCAGCAAAACACATCTTGAGGCCACATTTTCTCCGCCGACTTGTTTTCAACGATGTTAAATGTGGCAAACAGGCTCCTGGATTTCCCTTTTCCTCACGATTGCCCTTAGTCATCCAGAGAGAACATTAAGTGATTGACTGCTGAATTCTTCCAGTGGTCGCATATCAGCTACGGAGACCGGTCTATTCCGACAAGTAACAGGTTAATGGCCGACCTACAAAACAAGGTAATTGATGTGTTTTCCTAGTGTAACAGGCACAACCATGCTTCCCGGGCATCAGTTTAAGACGTTTGCCAAAGGATATCATCCATGTAAGAGTTTATGTTATTTTTCGGTTAGTGTTGTTTTTTGTCAAGTCTAAGTCAAGTGAAATAGATGTGATTCCCTCTCTTAGCATAACGTCTGTATGTCTATTTTGTGGCAAGGCAATAATCTCTCCTGCAACAACTTTTTTCCAAGTGAATTCTCTGAAGGTTAACATAGTTTATGGTTAGGATTGGGATACGGTTTTTAGTTCAGAGTGATGTGAGGGTAATGTTTAAGTTTGGGTTTGGCTTGGATGTTAGGTTATTATGTTTGGCTCAATGTGGGGGAATTTCCGTATTCTAAAGAGAAATTCATCTTTATACAGAGCCAAACCAATTGAATAGGTATCAATCAAGATGGGAAGATGGAAGATGGATCCTTTGACTTGCTGGTCATCAGGTCATCCAATACATTTTATGTTTTGGGGGTGGTTGAAATGTCCAAAAAGGTACACAGTTCTCTCCAGAAGGAGCTATAATACACTCCGTAAGGTTGCAGTTCACTCCAGAGGTTTGGCCCCCTGGTATCACTCCGATGGGAATGTAATTAGGGACTATATTAGCTTTTCTGCATGTAGCGAATGCGAGGTAATATAAAGAATCATTATAAACAGGAAGTTGAAAAAGGTAGATTGGCCATGAATACCTTAGCCGAGAGAGGCTGACAGACCAAACTTACGTATATGTTCTGAGGGACGTCACATATCTGCAGCTGGACATACCATGTATACTGGAAAGCTAATTATTGTCATGATTGCCAGTTATTGTATTTTTATTATTGTTCAGCTTTTTAAGTTATTCACGATGTTGGAGTGTTCTTGGACATGTCTCCAAATAGCTGTGTTCTGGGAAATCCATAGATATGTCGATCAAGGTATAGTCTGAACCAGATCGGCACGGATCAGCTAGAGCCGACAATCAAGAAAGAAATACCCCATCGGACATAATTCATGCAATGTCATAAATGCATAAATTTCCTAAAAAAGGTTTTAAAACATAACCATGACAATTTTCTCAGCGACAGGATAGGTTGGCGCATTTCGATTAGGACATACGACCTAAATGGGGTAGTTCTATTACAAGCTGAGACACAATAAAAACTTACAAAACAACACGTTCTGTTAAGGGCCCGCTGTACTGGAGTGGTATTTCGATAACGTATATTAGTCCAGGATAGAAGAGGCGTAACCTTGTTTTTTTATATATACAATATTTTTTGATGGTTTCTTGTCAATTCGAGGGTGCTGATTACGAATCTGAATGATGCCACTCGTGTAACCTTGAGCATTTTCCGCAAATTGGCAAAATCCAATATGGCCGCCAAAATATGCAAATTACCCATAAAAATCCTAAAATTGTCCGCACATTGGCTATGAAATGCATGGAAGCGTGTGGCAGGAGTAAAATACACTCTGAAAAAATAATTTTTGACAAAATATTTATTTTCCTGATATTCAAAATGGCCGCCATAGTCCATTGTATACTCTATTATGTACAATATAGATAGGGAAAACTAGCTTTCACAAAAGTGAGCACTAAAATGCATATTATTAAGATTAAACGAGTGGAATACTGACTAAAAACATTATTGTTAACGAAATATATTATTAATATGCCATGTATGTGATGAATGTTGTATTTAGATATTCAAAATGGCTGCCAAAGGCCCTAAAAGCATTATGCACAATGAGAAAGAGGGACAAAAAAAACACAAGAGTGATCACTAAAATGCATATATATGTGATAAATTAATGGGATACTGTTTAAAACACATATTTTCTAACGAAATATATTATTCAGGTTTAAAGTTTGTGTTAAATACTGTATTTTTACTTTCAAAATGGCCGCCAGAGACATTAACAGTATTATGCACAATGCAAAGTGGGAAACCAATATTAGCACCATAAATGCAAGTATTAGTGATCCATGAGTAAAATCTTGTCTGAAAGCATGATTTCTATTAAGATATATCATTTATTCTGCCAGTTAGGTGATAAATACTGTTATTGGAAAATCAAAATGGCCGCTACAGGCCCTTAAGATATTATGCACAATGTGAATGGGAACAAATTATTTCATCAGAATTTGGCTTTGCTTGGCCAAATGGTGATGTATGAGTGAAATATCGTCTGAAAACATGATTTATGACAAAATATATCATCTCTTATGTAATTTATGTGATAAATACTGTATTTCAACATACAAAATGGCTGCCATATGCCCTTTTTGTGAACATTATTTGTCTGCACTCAAATTGTATATTATACGATAAGGGCTTATGTTGGCCATTTTCAATTTAAAAATGCAGTGTTTATCACCTACAACATTATGATATATCTCGTTAGAAACCATGGTGTTAGACAATATTTCACCCTTGCATCAGAATTCACAATTATAGGCAATATTTAGAGTCAAACAAAGCCATATTCTGTCAAAATTATATGTCTAATGTTACAATGTACATATACTTTTAGGACCTATGGCAGCCATTTTGGATTTCAAAGTACAGCATTCATAACCTCCACAACCAACATGACCAATATGTGATGTATTTAGTTAGAAATCATGTTTAAGACAATATTTTTACTCGTATATCACAGTCATATGCATTTCATGATTCTCACTCTTGTGAAAATTAGTTTCTCCATTCGCATTGTACATGATAAATATAGGGATTATGGCGGCCATTTTGAATGTCAAAATACAGCATTTATCACATAAATTACATAAGATATCATATATTTTGTTATAAATCATGTTTTCAGACGATATTTCACTCATACATCCCCAATTGGCCAAGCAAAGCCAAATTATGCTGAAATAATTTGTTCCCATTCACATTGTGCATAATATCGTAGGGCCTGTAGCGGCCATTTTGACTTTCCAATAACAGTATCTATCACCTATCTGGCATAATAAATGATATCTCTTAATAGAAATTATGCTTTCAGACAATATTTTACTCATAGATCACTAATACCTGCATTTATGGTGCTCACTCCTGTGAATATTGGTTTCCCACTTTGCATTGTGCATAACAGTGTTAATGTCTCTGGCGGCCATTTTGAAAGTAAAAATACAGTATTTAACACAAACTTTTAACCTGAATGATGTATTTCGTTAGAAAATACGTTTTTAAACAGTATCCAATGAATTTATCACATATAATATGCATTTTAGTGATCACTCTTGTGATTTTTTTTGCCCCACTTTCTCATTGTGGATAATGCTTTTAGGGCCTTTGGCAGCCATTTTGAATATCTAAATACAACATTCATCACATACATGGCATATTAATAATATATTTCGTTAACAATTATGTTTTTAGTCAGTATTCCACTCGTTTAATCTTAATAATATGCATTTTAGTGATCACTCTTGTGAATTTTTTGGCCCCCATTGCCATTGTACGCAATACTGTTTGGGCCAGTGGCGGCCATTTTAGACATCAAAATGCAGAAATGTTCCCATTTATGACATAATAAATGATATATCTCGTTAGTAATGATGATTTGCATAATATTACTTCGTTCATATATCGCGATTTTTTGCGGTTTAGTGCTCATTTTTGTAAAAAAATAGTTTTCCCTATTCATATTGTACATAATAGAGTATACAATGGACTATGGCGGCCATTTTGAATATCAGGAAAATAAATATTTTGTCAAAAATTATTTTTTCAGAGTGTATTTTACTCCTGCCACACGCTTCCATGCATTTCATAGCCAATGTGCGGACAATTTTAGGATTTTTATGGGTAATTTGCATATTTTGGCGGCCATATTGGATTTTGCCAATTTGCGGAAAATGCTCAAGGTTACACGAGTGGCATCATCCAGATTCGTGATCAGCACCCTCGAATTGACAAGAAACCATCAAAAAATATTGTATATATAAAAAAACAAGGTTTGGTCAAGTTTCTATGGGGCCTATCCTGGACTATATGGCTGAATATTATTGCATTGTACATAAAATATTTAACAATTAATACCTTGACCATGTTGGCCAAGGCCTAAAAATCTCAACGCCAAAGTAAATTTCAGTGATGCGGCAACGTTTATACCTTGACCATGTTGACCAGGGCCTGAAAATCTCAACACCAAAGTAAATTTCAGTGATGCGGCAACGTCTATACCTTGACCATGTTGACCAGGGCCTGAAAATCTCAACACCAAAGTAAATTTCAGTAATGCGGCAACGTCTATACCTTGACCATGTTGACCAAGGCCTGAAAATCTCAAGACCAAAGTAAATTCCAGTGATGCGGTAACTTTTATGAAATTAGAAAGTTTTCGCAACGACTACGCTGACGCTTTCTGGAACGTAGAGAACCTATTGTCAAAAGCTCTTCATGACAAAGGGGCTTTGTAGAAAATCGGTGAATCAAACCAGCAATCACGGTAGTTCGTGACTCTCGACAAATGACACATTTGCAAGTTCTCGTGAGCTCGGAATTTTAGCGACGAGCAGCAGTCCGATTCGCCATTTATTGTCAAAGATCTCTCAGCTATTCATTGTCATTTGTCGGACATTTTCAATACATTTACTGTGTTCTTCAACCCCGTCGTGCGTCGCGGAGCAAAACTTTCCAAACTTCACATGCATAACACTTCCTTATTATATACTGTTGACAGCGGGAAATTAGTCCATTTGAGAGAAGAATCTGCTGTCACATCTATAGTTTTCAGGAAAAAATATTATTCATGGATTTGGTAGCTGAAGAACGTGCGCTGCAAAAATGGGCTCTGGTCGAGCAAGAATTATCAGGTATAGACGCAGTAGCAGACCGTGACCCGGACGAGACAAAGCATTGGGGGGCACTGCATTGTCTGTAAACAATGCTGTGCCCCCCAATGCATTGTCTCCTCCGGGTCACGGTCCGCCACTGTATAGACGTATGGTTTAAAAAAAGAATAATTAAGTTAAATGTATATGTGCGTATTACAAAATAAAAATGTTTACCTTTAAAGTTGAGTGAGTTTTCCACATATCCTTTTCCCTGTAGCTTTTGCATTGAATGACTCGTGGGAAAGTCTGCATTTGTGGTTATCTCGGTACATAGTCGATACTAAATACCTGGAAATATTTATTTTCATAGCTGTTTATGTGTCATGTTCTTTGTCATTTTCCATTTAATTCCGTATTTTTTCATCATTTGCGGCATTTCAATTATCTCTCTTTTGGTCGTACATGTCATCTTTGGAAAGCAACTAGAAAGCATTGACGAATTGAAGGCCTCATGGAAAGGGATTGAGAACTAAAAGATAATAGCGCAATGAAAGGTTCAAACAAAGACCAAAAAGTTAATGAACATAATTTTTTTTCAATTCAATTCAATTCATTAATTAGGTGATATTTTTTAGCATCGGATGCACAATACAAAATTTACATTTAAAGGGGAAGTTCACCCTGAAGAAAACTTTGTTGTGAAAATAGCAGAAAAAATAGTAAAACAAATTGGTGAAGGTTTGAGGAAATTCCGTTAAAGAGTAAGAAAGTTATTAGAGTTCAAAATTTTGGATTTGTGACGTCATAAACGAGCAGCTGCCCCATGTGTTATGTAATATAAAATTTCAAATTTTGTATGGTTCCTGATGACTTAATTTTCTTTTCTTTTCATGATCGGGTATGAAATGATTTGTCTATTGATATACAAAAGTTACAGTGAAAACCATTTTCAATTTTCTGAGAAAATGACATTTCACTGATATTTTACCATTCGCTATGTAGGAATGCTGCTCGCATATGACGTCACAAATCAAATAATTGAAATTCTAATAACTTTTTAATTATTTGATGAATTTTTCTCAAACCTACGGCAATATTTTTTATTATTTTTTCTGCTATTTTCACAATAAACTTTTTGTCAGGGTGAACTTCCCCTTTAAAGTTGTAATCATTTGACATGCAACATATTAAAAATGGCCGAATGGTCTTTGATTTTCTTGAAAATTTGTTTTTGCTTTCAGCGACAAACCTCCGACGATGTTATAAGAAGAGAAATATAGTATTCAGCAAATTTGCTTCCAGTGATTTGAAGGCGATATTTTCATCTTATAGCGTACGTATTTTGCATATATGATAATAATACCTTAATCTGGGCAGCCTTGTTTCATCAAGTGGTTACTATACTTTTGGAAGCGACTGAAGTCCTTGCATTTTTATAGGATATGAGCGATAATAACGCAGAAAAAAGACACCATAAAGCGTTCAGAGTGAAATTCATGAAATCCTTGTGTCATTTCACTCGTTGAAACTGTAAACAAAAGTGTAGACGATATAAAAAACAAAAGAGAAAAAGTACAATCTTCACAAAATATTTATATTGAACCAACAGATGGCGTAATATAACCAATATTGACTATTCTACTATACGACGCACACAGACATCCAATTCCACATTAGGCTCAATGGGCAATTTTATTCACGATAAATCAAAATACGTGTACAGTTCAAAATCAAATGATATTCATACAAATAAATATATTAATATGACAAATTTAAACACAAAATTATTTGTTCTCAAATTCATATCATTTTAATAAGTCTTCACTTTTTTGTATTTCCTTAAAATCAGACACGATATTGTTCAGCCTCGAGAAAAATGAAATTTCTCCTGTCACTTCTACAATTTAAAGCATCATCATCTTTCCGTTTGTAAACAAAACGTATACATGCGGAATACTTTAGAGATCTCCTCCACTCCAAATATTGATACATCAAATAGTACATAATAAGGGGGCTGCCCTACATATAATTTCTAAACAAACTAAGGAATAGGAGTAGAAACCACTTAGAGACCCTTCTTTTTTCCTTTCTATTAGGGGAAGTTCATCCTGACAAACGGCTTATCGTAAAAATAGCAAGAAAACCTAATAAAGGAAAATATTGGTAAATATTTGAGGAAATCCACAAAATATATTAAAAGATATAAGAATTTTTTGTCCATTTGTGACGTCACATGCGATCAGCTTCCTCATATATCGCGTAGTTAAAAAAACATCAATGCATTGTCATTTACTTTAATACAATGATGTTATTTTACCTTCAGAATATCGACAAATTATTTCACACCCGCTCCTGAAAGAAAAAAAATATTTATCGAACCATTAAAAATTGAAATATACATTTTATGTTACATAACATATGGGACAGATGGTCGTAGATGATAGTTCACTGAATATTGACGTGATATGAATAAATACAAATTCAAATCAGATCTTCAACATAAGCTACTTTAGATTAAACCATTCCATCTCTCTTGGATTTCAAAACGACGCCATCTTTCGGTAAAATTGTGCAAAGGGGTTATCATAACGTCTTGGACCCTTACACGCTTGAAACCCATTTCCATTTTTTTTTTTTCAAATCCCGAAACTCAAGTGAACGGATCAACCGACAGTAACCGGATTGACTTCGTTTTAATTTTGAAGTCACAATTGTCAATGTCACTACATATATTGCACTTACGTTTTTGACACTTTTTGTTAGTGTTGTTTTCTGTGACATTAATTGTTTAAATCATCTATTGAAGTAAAGAAAAAAAAACGTCTTTCGATAAGTGTTATCTCGATCTAGCGAATGATCTTCCTCCTGTTTACAACTAATTGGCTCTAGAAGTTTTGAACAGAGCCGTACCTGGGACAAATTGGCCCCATGGCTTCGGAGAATATGACCTGCCCCTCTCTAAGCCCTTTCTAAAATACAATTTAAATGATGATAATAATAATAATAACAGTATTGTGTATGTAACCTTGCCTGAACTTACTTTGCCTGTATTCTTTCAGTGATCTACACCTCTACTTTCAGAATGAACACTGCAAAGACTCCGGTGTTGATTTGCCACCAGCCCGGAATCCTGTCCATTGAAAAAACACCGATGTTGTTTTAATATTAATTGGTGTTGTATAAACACCTATCTGGTGTTAGACCAAAACCAAAGTGGTGACGTGTTGTTTAACACTTCTCTAGCGTGGACACAATATAGATTCCGGGTTGGTGGTTAATCAACACCGGAGCTTTTGCACTGTTAAACTGCATTTGTTTTAAATGTCTATGGCTTCATGGAATTCATTGCGTAACACAAAACTCCATAATTCAATTCAATATTCAATCACATCTAGTATTATCGAAATCAACTGAAGATAAAATCAAAGACTTGGTAGCTTCTGAAGAGTATCGCTGTAGTGTTGATTCACAATATCCTTATTGGTGCCGTACCACCCGTGCATCGTCATATCGGGCGAGTACTTGGAGGCCTCGGGACGGCGACCGTACGATTCGGCGAGAGCTCGTGTGTAGTGAGGGGCGTTCCCGCAGCATAGACCCACTATTGGTATTTTTAGTTCGGCACACCGCTGTCCAAACTCAGTGATGTCAGTACGGGAGCAGAGTAAGCAGTTGAGGTTGTCTGGAAAAGCCCTCTTTCCTGACATTTCCAATTAAAAAAAGAGAAGAAAAAAATTATTCGACAAAATATATAACAATAATTAGATTACCGTTCTTCCAGAAAGATAGAAAAGTGTCTCATAATTATTTGAAAGTATCATCTCATTTTTTTAATACATAACACGCAGCACAGACAGTGAATAATCTCTAGGGGTCGGCATTCACGATACAGAGCGAAACGAATCCTTAGTTTTGTGTGGTCGTGCAAGGAGAATTGATGACATCCCCGAAGGCTTGCGGATATACCCGACTGGACCCAAGAGAATGGGATATGGGACAGACAAGATGGTGACGTTAGTTCTTATCGCCTTTTTAAAAGAAGACACAGTCAGTTATTAGATCGTAAAGGAAATAATGAGAAAAATATCATTTGAGCCAGGACTCGTGTCGTAAGTTCTATTCCTTTGGATAAGCTGATATGTTACAAGGTGACGAAATCCCGACCAGAAAACAAAAAAATCTTGATGATACTTTCTTCTAATAATCGAATATCGATCATATTTAATTGATTCCCCTCAATGTACGCGTCATTGGTAGGTATTTAAAGAACTTTTCTCACCTGTTTTAGGGTCCGGTATAGAGAGCATTGATGGGTACTCTTCGGTGGTACGATAGGGAGCAGGTAAAACTGCCAGAGGTGCCTGATAGGTAAAACAGTGGATACAGACAATAAGAAAGTCTTGAACAAAATATTGGGTAAAAATGATCCATGAGGGTAGTTATGTGTCCAACCAACTTTGGGCGTTTCTTTTGGGCACTTCTATTTATCCAGTGTGATGAAACTTTTGCCCATTCTAAATCAATTGCTGCTCATTTTTTAACCTTACTGGACAATATGCTTCGCACATCGGTAAAATACTGCCTATAATTGGTTGGACCCATAATTACCCTCGTGCTGGTTAAACTTTTACCCAATATTTTTTTACAGTGTATTACTCTTATTAATTATGACCTGTTGAGGGAACGGTCGTGTTTTTCATCAAAGACATCAGCACATTCCGGTAGGATAGGTTGTAGCATAGCTCACAGAAAGTGCATTTTACATTGACTACGAATATTATGTCCCCCAAAAAAAATAAAAAAAGGGGTTTAATGTACAAGCAATACCTATGTCGACAGTTCTATGAATTATGAACCGGAAAGGGCTCTAGAATTCTTCGGAAAACCTATTTGTACCACAAGAAACATTTATTTTTATCGAAAGCATATTTTTTTTTACTTTCTGGGGAGGGGTCTGGATTTGGGTCCTCTTTGCGGACCCCCCCCTCAAAAGACAATCCAACTCGAATCGTTTGCTGATTGTCGTTTACCTTAATCCCTGCTTTAATGGCGCCTTCCATCATAGGCATGGTAAGTTCTGGACCTCGGGTACAGTTCAACCCTACGACATCTGCCCCTTCCTCGACTAATCTCCTGAAGGCCTCATTAAACTCGACTCCATCAAGAGTACAGAGTCGACCCTCACTGTCTCGGCTGACGTGAGGAGTCATGGTTATGACTGCTGGTAGGCCTGTGGGATAGAATAAGAATACAGTTGAAATTTATTGAATTAAGCTTGATATTCAATTTGTATCCCCTGTTCGACCTTTTGAAACATTAATAGGGATCTAGACTGCAACACTGCATATTCTAGTTGATTGAATATTTATAATGAACAAAATAATGTAAACAAAATTACTTCCACCCCCTGCCACTTTAGCTATTTCCATTTCTCTTATCGTAAATTAATTGCAGTGTACATTCATTCTCTCCCGGGGCTTAGGAGTTGGCACCAAAGTGCAATTGGCGGCATAGATAGCATCGTTTTGAAGCTCGTCAAGAAAACTGATCGCCAGTCAATCCGCACAAAGATGTGGCTATGGTTTATGATGGTTGTTTGCTTTTTAAACATTTGACAGTTTAGTCACCAATCGGCGACCTGGATTTGTGTTTTAACCCCGATACTAATGAGGAGACCAATGAGGATGATACCCAGGAAACATTAAAAGTTTGCTACCGAATTTGCCAAAAGTCGGCAAAGTTGTCAAGTCGACGCCTTCTTCTCGGCTATCATGTTGATGCCGATAATTACTTGTCTTGACTTCATTGCCTACCCTCATACTTAAGTGCCACCGTACAAATCGTTGAATATTCAGGAGATTAGCTGTCGTGTTGTTTTACTGGATAGCTAGCAAGAACGCGTATATACGCCCTTAAACCTCTTGAACTTTAGAATAGAAAGAGAAATATGGACCCACCTTTTCCATGTTCTTTGATAGCCTGTGCAGCAAGAAGAGCTTCACCAAACATTCCAAACGTCTCGCCCATTATGAAATCAGCCCCTTCGTCCACTGCCCATTCTATCTGTTCCTAATGGATTAATCATTTTAAAATGCAAAACCTTTAGATTTGTAATAGCTTGTAGGTATTTTCTTCTCATTCGAGATCTGCCGGTGATTAAGATGAATTCATTTTATTCAACTTAGTGAACTTACTAATAAAATTAAAAACGTCCTTACTAGTTAACTTTAAATTACTGTTAACAGAAGATGGTGTCTCAACACAATTTGCGACCCACGTTCTACGATTTAGGCTACAACGCATGACAATGATCTTAGTTGAAATAATTTTGGTCCTAATGATTTATGAACATAGTGACGAGCGATATTGACCTACCCAAAATGAAATTGTGTGCTGCTCTGAATTAAAGCCGATGCACATCAAATAAATATAAGACCCACTATAGAACCATGTTTAATTTCTTTAACAATCTATCGATATAATATCACCTAACCAGCTAACCAGCTAACCTTGAACATCGCTTTCGTCTTCTCGATAGCCTCCTCATTGCCGGGTTGGTAGACGAATGTATTACAAATATCCCCGCACATTAGGGTACCTGTTTCGTCGGCGACCTCCCTCGCTAGTCTAAGGGCGAGACGATTCTGCTTTTCCAGCTCGTCACCACGACCGACGATGGCCATCTTGTATCTGTTTCCATAGTACTGAGGAGGGAAAAAAGGTTTAATGAACATAATCTGCCTTGACCAATGGCGTAATGGGCCAGATATGACGTATCTGGCATTTTTTATAATGCGAGCGACCGAAGCAAGCGTGCAAACATTTCATTTTTTTTACAAAAAATCTAATTTTCAATTATTGATTTTCTGAAATTTTTTTAATTTTTTAATATCATTTTGAAATGATATCAAAAAAATAATATCACATTTCCACCTTCTCTCTTTCCTTTTCTCTTTTTCCCCCCATTCGTGTAAAAATTATTGGGGGCGAGCGCCCCTTTCCCTCCCACCTCCTATCTGTTCACCACTGGCCTTAAAACAGCTTATCACGTCTACCGTCAATATTTTAGATAGTTTAGATTATTCTTTACGTGATCTTTAATAAGATCTATGGATTTCTTCTCTGAATCTATGATTCTTAAACAGAATCCGATTGGACTTGATATGTTGATTTTAAAATGACTTCTATTTCATCTCCAGAAAAAACAGTGTGGAAATCTGATTTTCATAATAATGATTATAATTTATGTATGTGTTTTATTACTAATTTTTACATTTTCTTTAAAGTGTTTCTTTTATCTGATTCGGAATTAAAAACAAACCTAATTTGCACATAATTTTAAATCATCTGGACAAAACAAAAACACATTTGGTATCTTTGATATGTTTTTACATCGTTTTATATGAGGTACTTTACAATTTAAAGATAAATTCCAGTATTGGTAACAATCTCAAAATGACTTTTTACAGAATCTAATATAATGACCACCCAAATGTCTGTTTGTATGAATAAAAGATATGTGCCGAAGGATTCTGGAAGAAATTGTGTAATTGCTGAGAAATAAGCAAAATAAGCACGGATTCGGTCACTTCCGTCGGGTCTTTATTCCTGCAATAACAATATACTGTCCCACGTGTGCCTATCTGTGTTGGTGACCTTCAATGTGAACATTTTTCAGCGTAGATTTCAAGATTTCACAAACTTCAGTTTATGTAACTGTACCAGATCTAGATCCTCGATGATATACTGGCAATTAAGCCTTGTTTTACAGACTTTCTCATGAAATCAGTGTTTACTGCAACTACTGGCATTTCTCTTTAATACTTTAAATATGAATGATGCAGTATTAAAACTTTGCATAATATTTAAGGGAATTCGAAGTGAAATCTCCTGTACCCCTGCATGGTGATGAGGTCAACTTACAGTCAATGCTTGAACTACGTCACTTCCGCTTCGCACGAAATCCTTGTACATCTGGCGTACAAGCTCGGGATGATCCACTACAACTTCAGGGGTGAACGGTCCTGCTTTCAGGTAGCCAAGACGTTCAAAGGCAAATAAATACCCCTCAGCGATAATGGTAGTCTCTCCATCCTTTATGCGCTCGAGGAGACCAGTCCTGGGAAGGAAAGTAATACCGGAATTAGGTCTGGTAAATAAAGATATCTCTGTTGAAAAAGATCTAGTGTCCTACAATGTGTTCACAGTGAGTTAACAGGGTGTCACAGTATGCTCACAGTATGTTCACAGTGAGTTCACATTGTGTCCACAGTGTGTTCACAGTGAGTTCACATCAGTGTGCTATGTGTGTTCACAGTATGTTCA
Organism: Lytechinus variegatus; assembly: GCF_018143015.1. NCBI lineage: Eukaryota > Metazoa > Echinodermata > Echinoidea > Temnopleuroida > Toxopneustidae > Lytechinus > Lytechinus variegatus. Next base: position 22,499,876 of record NC_054743.1, on the reverse strand, counting down.
CAGTGAGTTCACATTGTGTCCACAGTGTGTTCACAGTGAGTTCACATCAGTGTGCTCTGTGTGTTCACAGTATGTTCACAGTGAGTTCACATTGTGTCCACAGCGTGTTCACAGTGAGTTCACATCAGTGTGCTCTGTGTGTTCACAGTATGTTCACAGTGAGTTCACATTGTGTCCACAGTGTGTTCACAGTGAGTTCACAGTGAATTCAGTGTTTTCGCAGTGTGCTCAGTGTTTTCACAGTGAGTTCACTGCGTGTTCACAGTGAGTTTACAGTAAATTCAGTGTTTTCACAGTGTGCTCAGTGTTTTCACAGTGAGTTCACTGCGTGTTCACAGTAAGTTTACAGTGAATTCAGTGTTTTCACAGTGTGCTAAGTGTTTTCACAGTGAGTTCACTGCGTGTTCACAGTGAGTTTACAGTAGATTCAGTGTTTTCACAGTGTGCTCAGTGTTTTGTTGAAAGTGTGCTCATAGCGTGTTCACAGTGTGCTCATAGCGTGTTCACAGTGTGTTCATAGTATGTTCATAGTGAGTTCACAGTTTGTTCACAGTGTGCTCACAGTATGTTCACAGTGAGTTCATACTGTGTTTACAGTGTCCTCACGTTGTGTTGACAATTCAGATCACAATGAGAAATCATCTCCACATCGTTAAAATGCTCGCATTTAGCATTGGAAATCTCTTATTCACGGATTCCACGATTTAACACACTGAACACTCACATTGTGGAGGTTTTCACTGTGTGAAATTATCCTGATATTGTTTAATTTGAGATTCTAGCATTTTGAATCTGACGTCCACTTAGTCCATAGGCCTACTGTGAATACAATGTTCTTTCCGGCTGGAATACCGCTCTGCACGTCACCCCATTGCCCAACAATAGATACGAACATAAATCAGTCTATCATCATCAAATCTTTATGCAAACAAAACAAAAACAATTTTGTAAATATGCTTCAAAGTTCTGTCTGACCTATGTTAACTTCAAATCTTAACCGTCATCGATAAACGAAAGCTAAGATATTAGGCCTATCAATCATTCAATTCAATTCAAAATGGTTTATTTAGATAAAAACTTTCCTCACAGCACAGAGCCGAATTACAAAAAGTTTTTACAATATAAAAAATTAAAATCATAAGGAATAAACAAAGTGTGGCATATAACAACAAAAACATAATACAATAAAACAACAAATATGGTACACAAAGAGAAACTTATAAGACAAAATGTGTTCAATAAGACGTTAACATCAATTACAATAAGCTAACTTAAAACAGGTTGCTTGTTTATTTATTTGTAGCGAGTTCTACCAGTTTATTTCGGGTGAATTCTTATCAAGCTATTGCTATATATGTAGTTTTATATATAAATGTAGTTCCATTTTATTAAATGGTATCTACTCTTACATCGATTGGATTTTATTTAATATCAGATAAACAATCTGAATTACCTTTTTGTAGAAAATTATTTTTTTCTAAAGAACAAACTAACAGTTCAATTAATCGTATTATCTTTAAAGATATTTTCATGGACATAATTCAAATAGAAAACAAAACCTACCTTTGCATTTCGGCATGGTAAGACTGTTTATTCTTCTCCAACGACAGGAATTCAGCTTCTTAAAGACAAGGTAACGAAAAGTCGAACAGAACCTGATTATCTGGAAACATGGATATTTATTCCTTATCTTTGTTGTCGACTTGCATTTGGGTTCATAGTCCACAAAAAATAACGCAGACACATGGACGAACACAACTCCAAACCGACCGAAGGTAGTTCATTAAGACATGATATAATAAGTTTTGATCGTACTGGAGTTGTTACTTTCGTTGTGACAGTGGAGTCACTGAACTGGAAAAATTGCCATGAAGGTCAACGATTTTATGACAATGAAAAATAATAACAATAATAATAATAATAATGAAGATCGGTCAAATTCACGAATTAGGGAAGCAAACAAAAAATCCCGGGAAGCCAAACAAAAGCCCGCCATTTTTTGTTGTTGTCGGGGACACCCCCCCCCCCCCTCACTCCCACATAAGCTATACTCTCTGTGAATGCGCCACTGTCATCTGTATTGTGTTCTTCACGGTTATTGTATTTCCGCTATCATGGTTATTATCATGGTTATTAATGAGGACCCCTCGGTAGACCAGCAGCACCATGACTGATGCTGCTGAGTAGGGCCATCCTCCCGTTTTCATATATGAATTCACATGTTTCATTATATATATATTGTTGTTTGTTTTTGAACGGAAATAAATTTAATATAAAAAAAATACAGCAGAGCGAGTTGGCATTGAGATAAGAACACTATTCTCCATTATGATAAATCAAATTTGGAATTCGTTTTCAAAAGATATTTGGTTCACATTTTGTTTTGTTTCAGATGGAAAGGTGTTTGATTAGCTCTTTGCGATTCAAGCGTCTATACAATGATCAGTGCATCAGATTAATAAAGGGATTTATAAAGGGTTACTCGTGACTCTTTCCTGATATTTCGCATTTCTCTCCATTCTCCAAGCTAAGTTTGATAAAGAGCAAAGTCACATGACCGTAATGACGATGTGAATGATGCAATATGTAAGAAGCAAATTTTAATGTCTTGGTTTTTTTTTCATTTTTAGCAACGTTCGGAAACACGCAACTGGTCCAACCCTGACCAATGAACATATAGACACCGAACAGGAATTGGCTAGATCCGTTAGGCTCATACTGGGGTTCAAAGACTAGATTAAGAGTTGTATGCTAAACAAGTGCCATGTTTAAAAATTTCATATTATAATACGTGGAGTCGATGTATAATGGTAAGTAGGCCAAGTTCATTTAAGAGAACAAGCAAGGTTAGTTTGTACCACTGATCTGTAGGGGAAGGCGGGGTAAGTTGAGCATAGGGGCAAGTTGAGCCACCAGCCCCAGGCCAATAATGAATGAGTCAGACATTGTGGTGGTGTCATGTATTGATGACCCATAGCATAACCCCTTACCCCACCACATTGTTTTCAACTTTGAAACAAAAGGTAGTTTTTTAGAGGGAAAAATATGAATTTCAGCCAAAAAAGTAAAAAAGAGTGTGAAATAGATAAGTGCTTTATAAACACACACGTCTTTAAATATAATAAAGACATGATAACAACATTATTAGTCCAGGTATGGATCTTCATTCTTGTCATAGTCTTTTATAGGATGGATGCATAATAAATGTGTGGATACAAAATTATCGCACTAAGTTCGGACTGGGGTAAGTTGAGCCAAACAGCATGGGGCAAGTTGAGCCATGGTAATTCCTATGGTAATGTATCTTAAAAAACAAGCAAACCATAAAAATCGATTGAAATGCTGGCTGAAAGGAGCAAATTTACATGACTGCTCTTTTCCTATTAAAAGATGTTAGTATTTATGGAAAATTAGCAAGTGAAAAGACGTAAAACAAAAAATTGACATGCTAGTTCTTCCCTCATACATTTTGCACATAGTTTTTGTGGCTCAACTTACCCCAGAAGGTGGCTCAAACTTACCCCATATATGGGGCAAGTTGAGCCATTTGACATCGTTTTTTTCAAAGGTCACGATGACTTTCAGTGTGGGGATAGAAAGTTAAATATAGGGGGAAAATATTTCAGAAGAATTCAATTTCAAGGCAAGGTACTTATTTCGACAAGATTATTAATCATATCAATTCTAACATGCAAAAAGCAAAAACTGTCACAACTTACCCCGCCTTCCCCTATACATGTACAGATCAGAGGTTTCTACGGAACAGCTAATTCATAAACCCCATTAAAATGAATTAGGCGGCTAATAGCAGCATAATTTGGTCGTAAAATTGGAGGAGGACAAGAGTTATCCGCATTACTCTGATGCTGCTATTATCCGCATAATAGCAGCATCGGGACAAGATTTTGAGTTTATGAACGCATTTCCAAATTATGCGGATAATTGCCATGGTGCGGTCATACAAGGTCACCCTTTTCCAACACAACCGCATCGGAGGGGGCGTGTCCAGTTGTCATGGCGATTATCCCCCTTTTTCAGGACGGGCGCTCGTAAAAATAATGCGGCTTATTTTCGGAGTTTATGAACGCAATTTTTATTGAATTATCCGCATTACTCTTAGGCGGCTAATTGGAGGATAGGTTTATGAAAAGGGTATTAGTGCAAGAAAGTTTTCCACATTGTTGTAGGTGACTTTAAGACTGGGTATCAAACACTGGAACTGATAAACAGCATTTGATACCATAGAATTTCAGAGTTTGACATTCATTTTTTATCAAGGATAAAAATATAATCAGTTCAGCCGTTGACTGCAGATCGCTCTTATTGATATCTATGGCCGGAGCCATAGATTTAATGACAACTAAAACCATTCTACACGGAACATAAGGGGCTTGGGGATGAGTTAAATGACTTTGGTGCGAGTTTTCAGCCATGCCTCTCATCACCCTTGATTTCATGAATATTTGTAAAGTTTTTATATATTTAATGAAAACATAGTTATTTCCTTTTTTTATCTCTACAATGTATACTATTGGATGTAGACACAATTTAAAAAATCCATTCCCGTAGAGTTAATCATCGACTGTAAATTCATATATTTCATTTTATTCCAGCTTTTGACTGTAAGTACAACTGTTTGAATTCTAACTACCAATTGTAAACATGATTATTTTCCCATACCAGAGTAGAGCTTGAATCTTTCCAGAATGCCGTTGAGCGGTCGGTCACCAGGACCATTAACGTACCAATGGGACACATTCGCTCTAATTTGTTCGGGTTTTAATCCGCAATGCAAAAAAAATAATGAAATTACCAGATAGATGGCGAGCAACTGACTACCGACCGTCCCCCCCCCCCCAATCACCATATTGACTGTTCATCTTCCTGTTAACATTGAACTGTCAAGAAAGGGCTGCATGTAAACATTATAAACACGATAAAAGACCTAGTATATTGTGACTTCCAATCCAATTTGCTCAAAGTTCAGTTTTACATTTGAAAGCTTTAAAGACCAACTCAACCTCAGGACATATTCATTTCAACAAAAACAAAACAAATAAGAGAAAAAAATATATACAGTGATATACAGAATATGAGAGATATATGCAAAATGACGTTTGTAATCAATATGGTTTTAATATGCATTTAATATTTTTAAATTATTCAAGTGTTTTTAAAGAAGAGGCGTCTAACATATTAACATTTATTCGTACATTAAAAAAATATAATACAAGCATTACAAGAAAATTGTGAGTGCGTAAGCTCAGTAAAAGAAAAAATGCTTAAAAGAGTCTCACCAATGTATTTCGATGATATTTCGAGAGTCTGATTCTTTTTCATCTAATGATGTAAATGTGTTTTATTCGACCATTGACATATATTATGGATTATGAAAACCATCGTCATAAGTTGTCTCTTTTGCATTCTTTCTTTCTTTTTTTTTCAACACAGTGTACAATCATAATGTAAAGTTCAACCTTTTTGGACCTTTCACAATATAAAATTTTACGATATAGAAAGTACAAATAGAATTTGTATTATATGAATAATCTTATTGTTCCGATAATAATGCTGACATGCATAAAAACATATAAGTCTACTCAGTGACACACCCCTCAGCTTGTAGATTTAATTTTAGAGAGACCTCTTATTTTCAAACCTTCGAAAATGAAACTAGGGAGTCAGCAATGATCTTGAAAGTTTGGTATGTAGGACAACAGGGATGCAAAACTTGAAAAAATATACAGTTTAATGTTATTGTAAAGCACATTAAAATGTCAATGTAATGCGCCGTATAAGTGTAACATTAAATGTCAAATATGAATCTGTGCCTGCAGACCGACTAGACCATACCATGATAAAAAAAATTAGTACCAATCGAATCACAAATTAACCTGATAACTGCACTAAAAGTTATCCTTTTCGAAAGTCTTGTAGGCTGAAGAATAATGGTCATTGACGACTTCTTTCTTTGTTCCTAACCACCCATGCATCGTCATATCGGGCGAGTACTTGGAGGCCATCGGGCGACGGCCGTACGATTCGGCAAGTACTCGTGTGTAGTGAGGGGCGTTGCCGCAGCATAGCCCCACGTACGGTATTTTCAGCTTGGCACAGTGTTGCCCGAACGCGACGACTTCTCTTCGTGAGCACAAGAGGCAGTCCATGTCGGGGAAGGCTCTTTCACCTGCATGCGAGAGATAATGGGAAGAAGATCAGAGACGATTAAATCCGTGGCGTGTACCTCGATTATGCCCCAGTAAATTTATGTCACCTCTATAATTACATGGTCCCCGATTTTAATGCATTTGCTGGCGCCGTGCCTGTTCGGAAAAAGTCCCCGCACGATTAACCATGACTGACTCACGAATTACTTTCTCCTAGAAAGACCTGCTCCTTAAGAGTAGAGCATCTATGAGCCAAATGCGCAAAGAGCAATATTGAGTAATTTGTGATTTATGCTGTGCACATTGCTCCTTGCATCATGGCAGACATACCAACCTGTCTTTGGGTCCGGGATGGAAGAGAAAGATGGGTACTCGTCTGTCGTTCTGTAAACCACAGGGAGAACAGCTAATGGGACCTGTATACCAAATGAAAAAGAAATAATTTGAAATCTCGATTAAATGGGAGCGCGTCCGCCTCGTGAACGGGATGTCGTGTAGTCGGGTCCGCCCCCCCCCCTCCGCCATTATTCCAAACACTTTAAAATGGAACCTCCTGTCTTCTTGTTTGGCATGACATGTTTGAGTTCTTACGCTTACTTATTTTCTCCGTCATAATTAGAATGATTGTAAGTTGACATGTGATAATTGTTTAAATGATGTTGGATCCTGAATCGCAGTGTTCGTTCCAAACTTCAAGATCCCCTTCCTCAGTTTGGGTTGGTTTGTTCTACCTCATCATGTTCATCTATCGGGAATGATAATTGGGTGATACTTATTTTTAACGAAGTTAATAGAATTGTTCATAAGTGTTAACCTTTAGTCCAACTTTTGAGGCACTCTCGACCAATTTCATGATTGTCTCTGGCCCCCGTGTGCAGTTGAATCCAACCACATCAGCCCCTGCCTCGGCCAGCTGTCGAAGCGCCTCATTCATTTCGACCCCATCGAGTGTGCAAGTTCGGCCCTCTTCGTCGTATTTCACGTGTGACGACAGCGTGATAACCGCAGGAACTCCTTTGAAAACGAGAAAGTGGGAGAAATGAGTGGTTTAAAGATGGTAAATCGACGGGCGTATAGAATCGCTTTTTCTTACGAGTAAATGATCAAAATACTGCATCATAAAATGCTGTTCATTTTCAACAATGATCACACACATACGATAAACATAATCCGGTGATATGAGTGATGTGGAGGTCTTCTACTGCTCACTACATACGTCCTGCCCGGTTAAGAAAGAGAGCTGAGAGGCTTTTCTCGAAAGTTGGTGGACCGGGACAGCAACGGAATCTCTTGACTCTGGACAATGACATATCTGCAATTGTTCGTCCGGTCAAAATCTTCTGATGATCTGCTGTCCCGGTCCACCATTTTTCGACAAATGCCTCTCAGCTCGCCACTGTGATTTTAATAGCATTTTCAAAGAAATCCGTGCATTGTAGAGAGCTGCTCCGTAGTAAATGCGAAAACTCTCTATCAGCTTGCTTTGGCTTTTTTTGTTGTTCTGCAGTCCATTGCTTTGGTCGGAGGTGGAGACCAAAAGGTGCCGCATCGTCTGATCCTCGCCACAGTCGCAAGTAGGTTCTCAATCCCTACCGTAGCGCCATTTATGCATAAGGACTAATATGCATCGCCCTGTTCCAGTTCGTAGGAAATGCAGACATGACCAGCTGGGTCACTCCTCGCCAAGGTATAGTTTGTACAATGGTTGAAAACCCTGAGCGTAACGCCATCAAACCTTGAAATCTCATCATTTGATGCATCCTCTTCATGGTTGTGTACAGCTTACCTTTTCCATATTTTTTGATGGACTCGACTGCAAGTAGTGCCTCTCCGACGTACGCAAAGGTCTCACCTACTATGTAATCGGCCCCTTCGTCAACGGCCCACGCAACTTGCTCCTTTCGAAATTGAAATTGGTAGAAAAAATATGATTATACCAGAAAATTCGAGGGAGCCGGTTTGTGACGGAGGGCCGTTCTTGTTCAATCCTGAGTCAGAGTCAAGAATCCCTTAATTCATTTTCTTCTAAAATTCTTAATACCTACATGACCTGGTGTTAGATACTTCATTTAAATTGCTTATTATCCCTGGCCTCAAACTGTTTAGGAAAACTAATTTATCAAGGTAGTAGATCTGATCAATGCCCTGTTTAAAAATATCTTTGGCCTTATTCTGACGCCGTGTTTAATTTCGATTCTGGTCTAAATTTGTGGTTTATCTAGTGCTTACAAATCTCATGAATAAATAACTCAATTTATCAGCGCATTCGACACTGATGTCATCCTGTCTCGGAATAACAAATAGAATGTTGTTTTTTTTTTTCAACACTATTAGGAGAGAGTGCGTCAAACATTAAAAAAACGTGCAATGTGAACACAAATTTGATATTTTTGGCCTTCCATAATTTAAGCAGAGTCGGGTCGTTTTTGATTTACCTTGAACATATCCTTTGTGTTCTTTATAGCTTCATCATTATCGGATTGGTAGACGAATGTGTTACTGAGATCACCACACATGAGTGTTCCAGTTTCATCTGCGACCTCTCGGGCCATCTTAAGAGCGAGACGATTCTGATTCTCGAGATCGTCGCTTCGGCCGACGACCCCCATCTTGTGTCTATTTCCGTAATACTGGGGAGATAAACCATACCGATTCCCGTAAACAATTGATTGTTAATAACATTATTAACACGGCAGAGGTGGACGTGTTTCATTTGATTGTCGTATTTGAACAGACTCTATGCTAAATGATGACAGATAACAGCGGTCTGTATATTGACAATTAATGATAACAGAATTTACTTCAATATTGCATATAATTCAAATATTTCTGTTTTAAAAGGCTATGACATGAGTTACCCCTTAAAGGGAAAGTTCACCCTGAAGAAAACTTTGTTGTAGAAATAGCAGAAAAAATAATGAAAAATATTGGTGAAGGTTTGAGGAAAATCCGTTAAAGAGTAAGAAAGTTATTAGAGTTCAAAATTTTGGATTTGTGACGTCATAAACGAGCAGCTGCCCCATGTGTTATGTAATATAAAATGTATGAATTTCAAATTTTGTATGGTTCCCGATGACTTAATTTTGTTTTCTGTTCATGATCTGGTGTGAAATGATTTGTCTATTGATATACAAAAGTTACAGTAAAAACCATTTTCAATTTTCTGAGAAAATGACATTTCATTGATTTTTTACCATTCGCTATGTAGGAATGCTGCTCGCATATGACGTCACAAATTAAATAATTGAAATTCTAATAACTTTTTAATTATTTGATGAATTTTTCTCAAACCTTCGGCAATATTTTTTATTATTTTTTCTGCTATTTTTACAATAAACTTTTTGTCAGGGTGAACTTCCCCTTTAACTTGTTATGAAAAGAAGATATGACTGTGTGTTTCATCTTCCTTGTGTATTGATGTTGCTCTTTCTGGGTCGTACATGTTTGACAGATTTCTGAAGGTGAACTTGAAAGATTAGGAGGCAAAGGAAGTTGTTTACTTTACCCTTTGTTTCCAGGTAAGGTTAGGAGATCATGGGTGTTTATTAATCTTATCCCCATGGTGAGCATGTGAAAAAAGAAAAAAAGAGTCTATATTATAAAGCTATATTTACCGTCAATAGACAAGATGAGATGAGTCTACGCGGTTTATGTTATTTTATATTTACCGTAAAGGCTTGGACTACGTCACTTCCTGCGCGCACGAAGTCCTTGTACATCTGACGTACAAGCTCGGGATGGTCCACTACAACTTCAGGGGTGAACGGCCCAGCCTTGAGGTAGCCCATACGCTCAAAAGCAAAAATGTAACCCTCTGCTACAATGATGGTCTCACCATCATTAATGCGCTGCAGCAATCCTATTGGAGGACAACAAAACACACGCTGGAGTATGTTATTATAACGTTTCCAAATTTACCAACAGGAGTTATTCAAAAAGTCCTGTCCTTGACAATCTTATTCGGAAATCACCCTACTTCTAACACGCACATACACACACACAAACATATCCACACTCTCTCACACACACAACCATCAACAGGAATGCAACTATTTGATTCTAGTAAAATCGGCAAGCTATTTTATACCAAGTATAGTATGATTTGTTTAACAAATTTTCGGCATTACTCCTATTTGTTTAAGATCAGTATGCTCGATCTGTAATGAAAATCATAAGATCAGTATGCTCGATCTGTATGAAAATCATAAATCATAAGTCAGAAAAAATTGGAACCAGTGGGATTTGAACCTGCCATCTACTGCTTTCCGGGCAGCGACTCAACCACCAGGCTATTCTGGTTCACGGCTAAGCCACGATGAACTGGAATTCAAATACCCTCGATCCTCTTCTTTCTGACTCATTACTATTCAAATGCCGTCCGCCGTGGACAAAATCATAAGATCAGTATGCTCGATCTGTATGAAAATCATAAATCATAAGTCAGAAAACGGCTTAGCCGTGAACCAGAATAGCCTGGTGGTTGAGTCGCTGCCCGGAAAGCAGTAGATGGCAGGTTCAAATCCCACTGGTTCCAATTTTTTCTGACTTATGATTTTCATACAGATCGAGCATACTGATCTTATGATTTTCATTACAGATCGAGCATACTGATCTTAAACAAATAGGAGTAATGCCGAAAATTTGTTAAACAAATTATAATTTCCTCCTATAAAAAGCCTCTTAATTTACTATCTATTGTCCACGGCGGACGGCATTTGAATAGTAATGAGTCAGAAAGAAGAGGATCGAGGGTATTTGAATTCCAGTTCATCGTGGCTTAGCCGTGAACCAGAATAGCCTGGTGGTTGAGTCGCTGCCCGGAAAGCAGTAGATGGCAGGTTCAAATCCCACTGGTTCCAATTTTTTCTGACTTATGATTTATGATTTTCATACAGATCGAGCATACTGATCTTATGATTTTCATTACAGATCGAGCATACTGATCTTAAACAAATAGGAGTAATGCCGAAAAAAAAATTGTTAAACAAATTATAATTTCCTCCTATAAAAAGCCTCTTAATTTACTATCAAGTATAGTATGTTGCAGCAATTAACGTCGGTACTGTATCAAGTCTACTCCACAATATTCAGGATTATGCTAATTCAAAATGAAGTATGCTAGGTCCATTTTCAGATTCACGTTTTCTCACAGAACTATTTAACAAGCAACATATAATCTTAAGCCACCTTTTACCACTTGCCACTTTTCATCACCAGATTCTGTATCTACTCTCCAACTTATGATAAATCGGGTTAAATCACATCAGATATAAAGAAAATAAGGTGTGTTTTTTTTTACAGAAAGTAGCAGAAAACAGATTGTGATATATTTTTCAAGATTACACCAAGAACAATGCTTGATTCCAAAAAGGGTCATATTATGCGAAAAAGGATGATCGTGGCAACTATGCTATTAGAACCATGAAAACATGCAACGTACCTTTAACGTTGGATTTAGGCCTATCAGACATGCTTGTTGTTCAGCCTCCTATACCCAGTACTTTTACAACTGAACAAGCTGAATGCCGGGTCAAAGAATAACGATAGTTCCATTATGTCCCTCTTTTAACCTCATTTGAATAGCTCTACGTTTATGAGGCATTCATGATAATACAAAACGTAAATAGTTCACACCATTTTCCACGTGTTGTAAGTATGGCACCCGGGGGTGCAGGCACTGCAGGGGTGTGTCCAGATACATGACTGTATAATAATAATAATAATGATAATATAAGGTATTTATATTGCGCACATATCCACATTATTAGGTGCTCAAGGCGCTCCTATATTACCCGGCTAAGCTAGGCGTTCAGAGCGCACACAGCTTCTTATCGGTAGGAATTACTTTCTACCGGTACCCATTTACCTCACCTGGGTAGAGTGCAGCACATTGTGGACCCATACATGTTTTTTGAAGAAGAAAAAAACACAACAAACACAACGACCGAAAGGGCTGCTCCGGAGACCCCCCCCCCCATTTTCTGGTATGGTCAGTTCCAGAGCATTTCATTTTAGCAATCGTTGATCTTAGAGCCGTTCTAGAGACCCCGAATCTTAAGACCAAGTTTTAGTTCTAGAAACCCGTATTTTCGACTTTGGTGTGGCCCAGGTATCATGTTATGATTCGAGTAGCCCCCCCCCCCCTACCCGGTTTCCTTTGCCTGCGCATTATGGACCTGTAGGTCCATGATTATTGCCTATGCACCTAAAGGATATAGGATGCCATTTTTAGTCTGACAGTGACTGGCATTGTGTCATACAGATTTAAGCAGTGTAGAAATATTAAAGAAGCATAGAATGATATCTAGAGGAGATAATTATGTCGTATCGTTAAATAGTATATGCGGGTCGGTCTTTGAGTGAAATTAATCTTCAACTAGATTAATGAGGAATTATCTGGATTTGCAGGAAAGATCCAACCACACACTGTCATATAACACTATCCAGTCAGTTTATAGGCCTAGATTTATTTAGACATTCACACTGACATCAAACTAAAGTTGCTACCCCAAACAAACTTTCACGATTAATGTTAGACGGAGGCAATGTGTGAGAGCGCATACATTCGTAATTCCGAAGCTTCGTTATTCCGAAGGTTCGTAAGTCCGACAGTTCGTTAATCCGAAAACGAAATGAGGTTCGTATTTCCGAAGGTTCGTCAGTCCGAAAACGTAATGATTAACGAACCTTATTTCGTTTTCGGATTAACGAACCTTCGGAACAACGAACCTTATTTCGTTTTCGGACTAACGAACATTCGGAACATCGAACCTTATTTCCTTTTCGGACTAACGAACCTTCGGAACATCGAACCTTATTTCGTTTTCGGATTATCGAACCTTCGGAATAACGAACCTTCGGAATAACGCCACAAATGTTCGGATTAACGAACCCTTTTACGTTTTCGGATTAACGAACATCGAGGTATAGGCAGTTTACGTCATTCGGAATTACGAATCTTCGGAATGAAGAACCTTCGGAATTACGAAGCTTCGGAATTACGAAGTGTAACCGTGTGACAGAGCCAAGAATAAGAAGTTGCTTCCACATTTAGATAGTACAAGGTTTAAAGTTCCTGAGAACTATAAAATGAATGATTTACAAATTAGACGTGTAAATTTCATTTCTTAATTAAGTGTTTATTAGTGTATATTTTTCAAACAGAACCATTTAATATTCAAGTTGTTTGGAAATGGCAAATAAACTCTTGGAATATAATATATATAAACTCCCATAAACGAGTCATTTGAAGGTGATTAGTCAAAAAGACAGGTACTTGATTTGAGACCATACTTAATATTTGAACTTTAATATCATAAAAGATATCAGGTTGAAATTCCCACTCATTACTTTTATAATTTCGCTCAAGATTTACATTGCTCAGCACGCTTCGAAAATAAACGTAAACAATCAGCATTTGTAGGAAAATCTTATTTTATGGGACATTAAAGTAGAGCAATGGAGGAAATGTGGCAGCTAGGCTACACTTCCGATGTACACAGAGAGTTTGAAGATCCGAGGGACTAGTTATGTATCTATCTTGTGAAAGGGAGGATGGTGGTCGAACAAGATAACTCAATATCATAGGCTCCATAACCATGCTGAGAATGTAATCAGAGCCCCGTTGCAGAAAGAGTTGCAATCAATCGAAACTCTAAAAATCATTCGCAACTTTATTTTCAACCAATCAACAGCGCGCATTTTTGACTTGCGATTGATTTTTTTTTTTTCGTTTAAACGCAACTCTTTCTGCAACGGGCCCCTGGTAATGCTATATACCCATGATACCAGGGGTTCTCAAACTACGGCCCGCGGGCCGGATCCGGCCCTTGGAGCTTCTCAATCCGGCCCGCGAGACTCTGGGTTTGTTTTATAATTTTTAAGTTACATAGCTCAAATTGATTACATTGTGTATCCATGTAGACCTAACCGTAATAAAAGTAGTGGCTGTCAACTTAATTTCACTTCTTAAAAAAGTTTAGTGGCGACTTTTCTATCTGTTCGATCTACTTTCTCATTACATGACCAGCGTTGTTCTCACCATGTTTGGATAAAGGTGCGAAAGTGCATTTTCTACAATGAACATTTTAAAGAACTAACTCATACCGAAGTACCTTGACAGGGGCCATGGAACGGTTTCAAAGGGGGGGGGGGCTGGCCATGCAAAAAATTACAATCATATGGTCATTTTAACGTTTTTGTACATGGTTTTGGAAAAAAGTGTAGGGCTGAAGGCCCCCCGCTTCCCCGGCCCCTGCTTCCGTGGCCACTGCAAAATATTTATACTCCAAGACATTATCTGACAGTCTCCCCAATACCAAGAATGTATAGGTACAATCTAGATTCCTTTTAACAAAGTACTACAATTTTGTTATCATTAATATTGACTCTCGCTGTATTTTCGAGATTTTTTCAAATTTTGCCTGCGTTTCATATGAAACTACAAAAATTTGTTGGAATTAAATGCGCCCAAAATAAGGGCCAGATTGAACAAGAGAGCATCTAGGACCCCCGACCGCAAGGGCCTTTGCGCTTCACGCACATTTTTTTTCTAAGTATCCAATTCACCTTGGCCCTTTCAGGTTTACTTGGAGTCTCATCTGGCCCTTCAAAGAAAAAGTTTGAGAACCCCTGCTATATACTGTCCCCACGTATGGTTGGAAACATGGCGCTCTTGGCCATTCCCCCTTGCACGATGACGCATTACCTATTATGCATAATTATACATATTCTTGTCGCCAATTTAATTACCATATAGGCCTAAAAAGCAGATCAACCATGACATTAGTCTAACCTGTTATATCATTACCAACCAACAAGTACCAGGTAAAAAGTCAAGCAGCACCACTGTATTTCTGATTTTAATTAAGCCCTTCCAATCAAATAGGTCAATAAAATAGTAGTAAATAGTAAATCACAATTAACCAACCATGTCGCATACACAGTAACATGAATAATGATACCCAGACCAGCCCACCATATCGGTGCTCAATAATCAAGTTAAACTACCTACCAGTTCATTTAAACTCAACCAACCGACCCAGGCTGGGCCGCGGAACGGTTTGAAAATAGGGGGGGGGGGGCTGAGCCAAAAGTGTGGGCAGGTAGCAAAAATCACTATCAGATGGTATATACATGTATCAAAAGTTGTTGTGCACGGATTGGAAAAAAAAGTGGGGCTGAAGCCCACCAGCCCCCCCCCCCTCCACGTTTCAGCGACCCCTACAACCATGTCAATACTGGGTTATCAACGGCAACCAACCAACCATGCCAATAATCATTTTTCGAGGCCCAGGGGTCCGTTGCAGAAAGAGTTGCGTTTAAACGAAAGTCAAAAAACCAATCGCAAGTCCCAAATGCGCGCTGTTGATTGTCGAAAATCAAGATGCGCATGATTTTTAGAGTTGCGTTTGATTGCAACTCTTTCGGCAACGGGCCCCAGACCAAACAGCCATGTCAGTAATTCGTAATCTAACCCAACCAACCGATAATTATGAATCATCAATATCAATCTCAACTGTGAATATCTCAATAATCAAAGCCTGTTTGAGCACACATTGTGGAACAATGAACAAATTGATTAAACATCATTTTTACTCGTACATGTTTTTAGGATGATTGACAAAATAATGTGACATGCAGATATGTTTTGTTCAATAATAAAGATTATGACGAAAAGATAAAACGGATTTGTGAAAAATTATTCAAATCTACCTCAGCTAAATAAACAGAAATTGCCCGATACTTGACTATCACCCTAAAGTGAAAATAAAAAATCCTGTTTACATAGAATCTAATCTGTAATCAATAATAGATAAATTTTATTTTACAATTAGGAAAGTCTTCAAACTGGCCTCAAACAGTTCTAAAGATATGTATTAACCTGTTAAACAGCGTCTGGTAAGTTGTTCAAAAACTCAGTAGATGACATTTCGATGAGTAATCCTACTTCTTGGTCGTCGCAGTTTGGTAAAGTTTGGTGTAGTAAGTGGTGAGCTTGGTATCATCAGTGCCATACATCCAGGCGCGGATCCAGGATTTCGAAGGGAGGGGGGCCCAAATTCGACCTGATTTTGGCGCCCCTGTGTACTTTTCGGAAAAATGGCGGCCCCCATAGGCGGCGGAAGCGGGGGGGGGACGTGTCCCCTCCTAAATTTTAGACGGGGGGCGGTCCCCCCTAAATTTGTTTATGATAAACTTTTTTTTTTTTTTTTTGGCTGGGCAATTTGTTTTCCTGGTTCCCCCCTAAATTCACGTGGACTCCCCCTGAAACGTGTGTTGTCCCCCCCCCCTAGGTTGATGGCCTTATTTTTTTTTTGCTTGTCAAAAATTTTTGGTTTAGCAACTCCTAAAATTTAGGTTGATAACCTTTTGGGGGGGCGCTTGTCCAATTTTGTACCTGTGTCCATCCCAAAAATTCAAGTGCACACCCCCTACATTTTTTGGCTTCCGCCGCCAATGGCGGCCCCTCCCTCCCCCAGGCAATCATAAGTGCCTTAAATGCATGTTGAATTATCTTATTTCATAAGCACATGAATCAGGGGCGGATTCAGCCTTCGCCAATAAAGGGGCCACATTTTCCCCGATCGGCCGCTCGAAGATGTTTTTTTCGTTTGTTTCTTTGAAGGGGGTAGTCCTATAAGTCACCTCTTAGCATTATTCTCATCATAATCCTTATTTTATAATGACCGCGCGAAGCGCGAGCAATTTTTTTTTTGAAATTGTATGCATTTTTTCCTAAAATTTGAACATTCTGAAAAAAGATGTGCCTGCAATACTGCGAACGCGAAGCGCGAGTATAATTTTTTGATAAACGTTTTGAACTGATTGGAAAGGTAGGCCTACCAGTCCTGTTAAAGACTGCATACAGTTAGCCATGAAGACGTTAAAGATTTCAACAATCAAATAATGCGAGCGCGAAGCGCGAGCTGAAAATTTTTGACATTTCTACATAAAGAATGGAAAACTTTAATCAGTTTTTGTAATCATGAACAGGATAGCTATACAGTATAACTAAACAATTGATGCGAGCGCAAAGTGCGAGCGGAAAAATTCTAGATTTAGACCTAGAACGGGACACTCTATTCATGTTTCCTAAATCATGAAAAAGATGAGTAATGCGAGCGCAAAGCGCGAGCAGAAAATGTTTGTTCGTTTTGAACTGATCGAAAAGTGCCTTTTAAGGACTGCTTGCATTTAGACATGAAGACATTACATATTTCATTAATCAAATAATGCGAGCGCGAAGCGCGAGCTGAAAATTTTTGACATTTCTACATAAAGAATGGAAAAATTAATAATCACTTTTTGTAATCATGAACAGGATAGCTATACAGTATAACTAAACAATTGATGCGAGCGCGAAGTGCGAGCGGAAAAATTCTAGTTTTAGACCTAGAACGGGACACTCTTCATGTTTCCTAAATCATGAAAAAGATGAGTAATGCGAGTGCAAAGCGCGAGCAGAAAATGTTTGTATACGTTTTGAACTGATCGAAAAGTGCCTTTTAAGGACTGCTTGCATTTAGACATGAAGACATTACATATTTCATTAATCAAATAATGCGAGCGCGAAGCGCGAGCTGAAAATTTTTGACATTTCTACATAAAGAATGGAAAAATTATTAATCAGTTTTTGTAATCATGAACAGGATAGCTATACAGTATAACTAAACAATTGATGCGAGCGCGAAGTGCGTTTTGAACTGATCGAAAAGTGCCTTTTAAGGACTGCTTGCATTTAGCCATGAAGACATTACATATTTCACAATCAAATTATGCGAGCGCGAAGTGCGAGCCTAAAAAAAAATCGAGATTTCGACCTTGAACAGGAAACTCTATTTGTGTTTTGTAAATCATGAAAGGGATGAGAAAGGGGATCTTCCTAATACGAGCACAAAGGGCGAGCAGAATTTTTCGATATTGTGATCTGAAACTGGATAACTGAATGAAAATGCGCGCGCGTGTTTCAGATTTACACCTAGAATCTAGGCATTCTAAACAATCTTTTATCATGAAAATAAAAGCGAGCGCGAAGCGCGAGCTTAAAATATTTGATATTCCGATGTGATATTTCAAACACTTTGTAGGAAACTTGTAAGGTGGATATGAATCGCACTTGATAAAGAGCTGATATGTTTCATTATTACTTTAATTTTGAGACATAGGACCTTGACATCCTTAGGACATGTTATCATATGAATATGATGACTATATATCTTCCTATTCATCTTGCTAAGCGCGAGATAAAACAAAAGTGACAATTTAATTATTAAATTGATATCTTAGTATTAATGCATAATGAGGGCGCGGAATCTGATGATATTATGGCCTGAACACTGAACATTTCAAGCACCTTTTTATTCATGAATAGGATGCATCATTAATTAGTTGATATATTTTTAACCATTAATGCGAGCGCAAATCGCGAGCAGAAATTTTTGATAAACTGTCATGAAAAGGGGATTTTAAGTAGTTTGTTATACAATCAATATTGAGACATACATAACCTGCCAATCAAAAATGCAAGCATAGCAGCGCTAGCTGATGCGTTTTGACAATCAGACCTGAAAAGGGATATTTTGAAAACTTTATGGAATACATGAAAATAATAGGTACCTGATAAATCAAATTCGCGAACGCGCAGCGCAATTGGAAAATTTTAATATTCAGACCATAAAACTAACATTTTTACAGAGCACTTTTTAAAAATCAATATGTAACTCACAAAAATTAATGAAAGTTCGATTTCCAAGGAGAAATATGTTTTGTATACTGACTTCAAAACTTGATATTCAAGCTCCGTGTTGAACAAGATATTTTGATCACTTAACAGGCAATGCGAGCGCGAAGCGCGAGCGAAAATTTTATATAGTGACATAAAATATTTTTTCCAAGTCTTCCTCTCATCTTATTTTATTCATTCGTCTTCCTCCTTTTCTTTTTCTTTTCCTTCCTTTTTCTTTCTTCCCCCCCTTTTTTTGCTCTACCAATAGGGGGTCCGGACCCCTCGGGTCCCCACCTGGATCCGCCTATGCATGAAGAAGATGCAATTGAATAATGGTTTTATAATGATGTGTTCATGAATAAATGTAATATCACTTTAACAAATAATCGATGCGAGCGGGAAACTCGAGCGATTTCTATTTTAACCATTTGATGCTTTCAATTCGTTTAACTTCTCATCAGAGTAGGCCCTGCTAGAATTATGTGAGCGGGATCCAGGCGCGGATCCAGGATTTCTTAGGGGGCCCTAATTTCAAGTCAAGTAATAATCGTTCCGAAATATTGACTCCCATTGCCGAATGGGTAATGTCTAGTTCAGTTACTTCTCACAGAAACCTCTCTTGCATTGTAGGCATTCTTCGTTCTTGTGGGTACTCCCATTATTTTTTTCTTTTCTACTTTTTGCTTCAGGGGTTGAAAAATCTTACGGGGATGACGCCCCTGTATCGCCGCGTATGAAAACTGGTTGTGCAATAACTAAATTGTATATTCTGCATGAAAGAAATCAATATTTTTTGGGGTAAGATATTCTTGAAAAAGATATAAATTTACATGTTTTTTATTATAAAGGTGAGGTAGATTCAGTAGTCAGCACTCAGCATTTACTAATTGGGAGTGCACTGCCTACTTTCATCTGTAAGTGTTTGGATATATTATATAATCTTTTGTTATTCGCTTGAATTCCATTCAAAACAGTGAGTTGTCTTGTCAATCCTAATCAGCAAACATTGGCTCTTCCGCTCTTGCAACAATCATATAAAGTATCAAAAGGTTATGCATCTTATAATCTTGCTCAAATTTTATATACTCCAAATAGATTTTCAAAAGAAACAAAATGCGTGTAAACGGTGTATATAAAAAGAATATAAGATACTAAAGATAAATTACTGTAAAAATATACTTTATTGTCAGTGTCTTTATAAATATGAAAACAATGCTCTTAAGTTCGCATCATTTTGGACGATAAGTTCTTATCTCTCTCTTTCATACAATACTAGTGAAACATGAATTCCAAGGTCCCATGTATCTTGTATACATCAACTATTTCAAGATGTAACAATAAATGTAAATGATAGCAATGCAGTTCAGGCCTGAGTAAATCCACGTAATATTTTCAGTGGAATTCGTTTAAAAAAATAAAACGTGATTTCCCACTGTAGGTTAGAAAAGAAAAGGTGTCGTATCATCAACTGTATATAGCTGTCTTTTACGCATTACTACATGAAACAAAAAATATAGGAACGATATAAACCATAGAGTTATTTCAGTTATTTGAGTATTTGACGATTCGTCAAAAAATAAAAAACGCATCCGAAACTTTCACCATTACAATGAAAGTATCATTTATTCTTTTACATATTGCACACTAAAAAATAAAGGTTCAAAATTGAACCCCGAAAGGTTCTTGCAAAATCAGCACCCAATGGGTTCAAAAATTGAACCCCTGATTTGGGGTTTAAAAATTGAACCCTGCGGTTGGGGCTCATTTTTGCACCCTGCGGGTTCAAAACTGCACCCCTAAATTTCAAATTGAACCCCTAGGGGTGCAATTTTGAACCCGCAGGGTGCAAAAATGAACCCCAACCGCAGGGTTCAATTTTTGAACCCCAAATCAGGGGTTCAATTTTTTAACCCATAGGGTGCTGATTTTGCATCAACCCTTCGGGGTTCAATTCTGAACATTTATTTCTTAGTGCTTGCAAGTAAACTTCAAAATTTCTGTAAATAATATCTATCAATATGTCCATCAGTGTTGTAGTCAAGGCTCAAACCTCCAAGGCCAAGGCTTTAATACCCAAGACCAAGGCATCAATCCCCAAGGCCATGCCTAAAAACCTCAGGGCCAAGGCATTTCAAACTTTCAATATATGGAACAATGAGCCAACAACAAGGCGGCAGTTCCAATATCAGTTCGGCGCCCCTACATGTAGGTCGATCATCAATTTGCCCCCCCCCCTTCGAACATCATTTTGGCATCCCTTCGAACTCAATTTGCCTTCCCTAGTTCGAATATCATCCCCCCTAGCTCGAGTATCAATTTTGCGCCCCCCTAGTTCGATCATTAATTTGGCCCCCCCTTCGAATATCATTTCGCCCCCCTAGCTCGAGTATTAGTTTTGCGCCCCCCTAGTTAGAACATCAATTCGGCGCCCCCTAGTTTGAGTATCAATTTGGCGCCCCCTACCTCGAACATCGATTCGGCCCCCTCCCCAGTTCAAGTATCAATTTGGCGCCCCCACTTCGAACATCATTTCGGCGCCCTCCTAGTTCGAATATCAGTTCGGCGCCCCTACATGTAGGTCGATCATCAATTTGCCCCCCCCCCCCGTTCGAACATCAATTCGGCCCCCAGTTCGAACATCATTTTTGCATTCCTTCAAACTCAATTTGCCTTCCCTAGTTCGAATATCATTTCGCCCCCCTAGTTTGAGTATCAATTTGGCGCCCCCTACCTCGAACATCGATTCGGCCCCCCTCCCTAGTTCGAGTATCAATTTGGTGCCCTCCTAGTTCAAATATCAAGTCGGCGCCCCTACATGTAGGTCCAACATCAATTCGCCCCCCCCCCCCCCCCCCGTTCGAACATAACTTCGGCCCCTAGTTCGAACATCATTTTGGCATCCCTTCGAATTCAATTTGCCTTCCCTAGTTCGAATATCATCCCCCTAGCTCGAGTATCAATTTTGCGCCCCCCTAGTTTGAACATTAATTCGGCGCCCCCCTAGTTTGAGTATCATTGGCGCCCCCCTAGATCGAACATCGATTCGGCCCCCCTCCCCAGATCGAGTATCAATTTGGCGCCCCCACTTCGAACATCATTTCGGCGCCCTCCTAGTTCGAATATCAGTTCGGCGCCCCTACATGTAGGTCGATCATTAATTTGGCCCCCCCCCCTTTGAATATCATTTCGCCCCCCTAGCTCGAGTATTAATTTTGCGCCCCCCTAGTTCGAACATCAATTCGGCGCCCCCTAGTTTGGGTATCAATTTGGCGCCCCCTACCTCGAACATCGATTCGGCCCCCTCCCTAGTTCAAGTATCAATTTGGCGCCCCCACTTCGAACATCATTTCGGCGCCCTCCTAGTTTGAATATCAGTTCGGCGCCCCTACATGTAGGTCGATCATTAATTTGGCCCCCCTCCTTTGAATATCATTTCGCCCCCCTAGCTCGAGTATTAATTTTGCGCCCCCCTAGTTAGAACATCAATTCGGCGCCCCCTAGTTTGAGTATCAATTTGGCGCCCCCTACCTCGAACATCGATTCGGCCCCCTCCCTAGTTCAAGTATCAATTTGGCGCCCCCACTTCGAACATCATTTCGGTGCCCTCCTAGTTCGAATATCAGTTCGGCGCCCCTACATGTAGGTCGATCATCAATTTGCCCCCCCCCCCCCGTTCGAACATCAATTCGGCCCCCAGTTCGAACATCATTTTGGCATTCCTTCGAACTCAATTTGCCTTCCCTAGTTCGAATATCATTTCGCCCCCCTAGTTTGAGTATCAATTTGGCGCCCCCTACCTCGAACATCGATTCGGCCCCCCTCCCTAGTTCGAGTATCAATTTGGCGCCCCCACTTCGAACATCATTTCGGCGCCCTCCTAGTTCGAATATCAATTCGGCGCCCCTACATGTAGGTCCAACATCAATTTGGCGCCCCTAGTTGAATATTAATTTGGCGCCCCTACATGTAGGTCGATCATCACTTCGGCCCCCCCCCCCCCCGTTCGAACATCAATTCGGCCCCCAGTTCGAACATCATTTTGGCATCCCTTCGAACATCATTTCGGCGCCCTCCTAGTTCGAAACTCGATTCGGCGCCCCTACATGTAGGTCCAACATCAATTTGGCGCCCCTAGTTCGAATACCATTTCCCCCCCCCCCCGTTCAAACATCAATTCTGCCCCCAGTTCGAACAGCATTTTGACATTCCTTCGAACATCATTTCAGCGCCCTTTTGGTTCGAACATCATTTTCTTTCCTCCTCTTCCTCTTTTTTTTCTTCTCGTCCTTTCCCTCTTCGTCTCCCCTTTTCTTCTCTTCTTTCCCCCTTTCTCTCTTTCTTTTTTCTTCTCTCCTTTCTTCCCTCTTCCTCCTTTTTCTCCTTTTCCCCTTTTCCTCTCTCTTTTCACCCTCTTTCTCTTTTTTTCTCCCCCTCCCCTCCCCTCTCTTTTCTTCTCTTCCTTCCCCCTCTTCCTCTTTTTTCTCTTTCTTTCCCCTCTTCTTTTCTCCTTTTTTCTTCTTTTCTTTCCCCTCTTCTTTTTCTTCTTTTCTTTCCCCTCTCTTTTTTTCTTTCCTCCCTCTTCCCCTCTCTCCTTTTCTTTCCCCTCTTCCTCTTTTTCCCCCCTCTCCCCCTCCCTTTTCTTCTCTTCCTTTTTTTCTTTTTCCTCTCTCTTCCCCCTCTTCCTCTTTTTTTTCTTCTCCCTCCCCCTCCCTTTTTCTTCTCTTCCTTCCCCCTCTTCCTCTTTTTTCTCTTTCTTTCCCCTCTTTTTCTCTTTTTTTCTTTCCCTTCTTCTTTTCTTTCCCCTCTTTTTTTTCTTCTCTTCTTTCCTCCCTCTCCCTCCCCCTTTCTTTTCTTCTCTTCCTCCTTTTCTTTCCTCTTTTTCCTCTCTCTCCTTTTCTTCTCTTCCTTTCCCCTCTTCCCCTCTCTTTTTTTTTCTCCTTTTCCTTTCCCTCTCTTTTTCCTTCTCTTTCTTTCCCCTTTTCCTCTCTCTTTTCCTTCCCTTCCTTCCCCCTCTTCCCTTTTTCTTCTTTTCTTTCCCCTTTCCTCTCTCTTTTTCCCCTCTTCTTCCTTCCCCCTCTTCCTCTCTCTCCCCCCTCTTCTTTTCCCCCTCTCCTCTCTCTCTTTTTCTTTTTTCTTTCCCCCTTTTCCTCTCTTTTTTTTCCTTTCTTCTTTTTCTTCTTTTTTTCCCCTCTTCCCCTCTTTTTCTCTTTCTTTCCCCTCTCTCTTTTTTTTCGCCGAAGGGGGGGGGCCAAGGCCCCCTCGGCCCCCCCCATGGATCCGCGCCTGCATACATCCCATGAAGGGACATGTCAGGTGAATACTTCGATGCCTCTGTGAGTCTCCCCAGGGTCTCAGCCATGGCCCGGGTGTAGTGAGGGGCATTCCCGCAGCACAGTCCCACGTACGGTATCTTGAGTTGGGCACACCGTTCCGTAAACTTGACAACGTCCCTTCTTGAGCAGAGGAGACAGTCAAGGTCAAGCGGAAACGCCCTCTCTCCTTTGAAAATATATCAAAAAGCATTGTAATAATTAGCTGTCTATCGAATGTGAAATCACTTCACGGACGGGGTCAATAAGTAACTAAGATGACACCTGCACCCTCAAGAGACTTTCACACTTTGTCCTAAAAATATTTGCGATCGCCATGATAATATGCAAAATAAAATGGAAAATATTTTAATGGTAGCATAGGGTTGCAAGACCAATGTTGATATAATCTCCTTATCAACTTTACTTTGATTTCATGTAGGCCTACTCTAAGGTCTCAAAGACCAATGCATCTAACTGCGTTCCCAGTTCTGAGTTAATCTTGAGTCCATGGTATGACTCGCACTGCTCTTCATTGTGTATGAGTATCCGTCATGCTCAATGCTACAGCTACACCACCGGAACAACTTCAGACCGATTAAAGGTATCACGTTATTTCGAACATCCTACCATCGGTCGGTGTGACTGTGGGATTAGGACGACAGTGACATACCTGTCCAAGGATCTGGAAGATCAAAGAAACTGGGTTCTTCCGCCGTTGTCCTGTATAAGACGGGAAGTGCTGCCAAAGGAGCCTGTACGAGGACAACCAAAGATAATATTTAATGAAGGATTATAATAGTTATGATGATTATAAATTCAACTTTGTGTCCAATAATGACAAAACAAGTTAGATCATATTATTATCACTACAAATAATTTGTTCTAAGCTAAGTCTACTTTAAAAAAAAATCTCTAATAGCATGAAAGACTGTCAATAGCTTGTTAAACAGCATAAATTCTCAGATTCGTGTTTGATTATTGATCACTGAAGAATATAAACGCATGATGGAAAAAAAAATCGAGAACCATAGATACATGTTAGCTTTATATGTTTAAGTATTCGAATGTTATCTTTTTAATAGACCTACTGTCAGCGGTGGAAGTTATTAAATTGAAGAACTTGCATTTGAATTTTTGAATCTTAGGAAAGTTTATAAGAATCTGATTAACTGTTACCCCTATATTGGCTTCCACGGCGCTTTCAAGGACTGGTATCATAGAGAGAGGTCCCCTGGTACAGTTGAAGCCAACCACATCTGCACCACCTTCTACAAGACGGCGAAGGGCTTCGTTCAACTCCACACCGTCCGCAGTGGTAGGCTTTCCATCAGGGGTTTTCTGAGAGTAGTGCGTTCCTAGGGTTATCACGGCAGGTACACCTTGATGAAAAGGTTTATGAGAAAGTTGGAATTCATCATTACTCAAGCTGCCAACTTGCTCTAACCGCCATTCCATACGGCACGAACCCTAAAGGACCATATAAGGTTAGGTTGGCCTACATTAAATTTGTATTTCTTGGTTTATGCAAGGTGTACCTTTAACGATTCTCTAGAGTCAACAAAAATGAAGGCAGACTGGATCTTCATGAAAAATCATGAACGCATTGATTGACTTACATGTGAAAACTTACAAATGCAGTCGATAACAAAACCGATAACAAAACAACACTGATCTGATGGGAAAGACACGCCCTCCTCCTGTTTAATTTTCTCAGGCTAAAAAGTATGTCACTTGGTAAAACATGTTCCATTACCAGTTAGTTAATTTTCTTTCAAGAAGAAATCATTAACAATTATCGGAAGTGATGGTATATTCATCCAATATCTTCAGAATTCGTGTACCATTTACCTTGTCCGTGTTCCTTGATGGCCTTTGCTGCTAGAAGAGCCTCTTCAAAGTGACCAAAGGTCTCACCCACGATAAAATCGGCTCCCTCGTCCACCGCCCATTCGATTTGCTCCTGAAAAAGAAGACAGGATATGAATCAAATTAACTAATTGGTGCTTAGTAAATTTAGACTCAACGGACAATCAACCTATGTCATAGATGCTTTGTGAATTACGACTATTATACGGATAGGAGAGGAGTGAGGGTATCCCAACCCAGATGGGAGCACTCATCACAAAATAGTGATATTGGCCACGGATTGCGTGCCATACTATGTGGTGAAGTGTAACGTGATCTTTCAGAAGAGTCATATCGGAATTCCTATAAATTGACACCATGTCGTGTGAAAGACTTATTTATTAAAAAAAAAAAATAAAAGTGCTCATCATTACCTTGAACATTGATTTGGTCTCGGCGATCGCCTCCTCATTCCCAGGTTCATACACCCATGTGTTGCTGAGGTCACCACACATCAAGGTCCCCGTCTCGTCAGCCACCTCTCTCGCCATCTTGAGGGCAAGACGGTTCTGTTTCTCGAGCTCGTCCTCTCGTCCAACGAGCTTGAACTTGTTGCGATTGCCATAGTACTATTGACAGATACAAACATGGAAATAAAAAAAAGTAGGGCTCCTGTATACCTTTTTCTAAGAAAAGTGAGCTTTTGGGGAAAGTTCAACAAGTCTCGTGGGCATGCAAGTCAACATGGTAAACAGATTAGGATGCCCACAGTGCATGTGATGTGGCTAATGAGAAATAAAATATTGGGAATTAGATATATTGCATGGGTGTCAATTGTAAGGAAACACGCTGTCATGGTTTATGTAATATTTGGAACTAAATTCGAAATTCAAATAATGTCCGGCAAATTTGCTGCAGTGGAACCTCTGAAAATCTACATGATCCCCATAATGGTTCAATTTGAATGTCAAATAGTAGTTCTGAATATGTGATTACAATAATTATTCAAACCCTGATTCGCAATTGAAAAATCATTAATAATCTTTATTAGGATAGTAAAGTTGTCCATTGTGTATTCAAGACAAAAAAAAACATATAGGTGTATACCGTAAAAGCTTGGACTACGTCACTTCCTGCGCGCACGAAGTCCTTGTACATCTGGCGTACAAGCTCGGGATGGTCCACTACAACTTCAGGGGTGAACGGCCCGGCTTTCAGGTATCCAAGACGTTCAAATGCAAAGATATACCCCTCGGCAACAATGACAGTTTCTCCATCTTGAATCCGTTGCAGCAGTCCTTTCACTATAGAAAGAGAAGAGTTGATTATAAATTTTAACGAATTATTATGGATTTAAAGATAAATATCAGCTGTAGAAACAATTTCAAAATGAATTCAAACATTTTATAAATAAAAAATATCTGAAAAAATGTGTGATTGATGAGAAATTAGTAAAATAAGCACGGAATTCCATCAAATATAGGGTACTTTTCCAAGCAATATTAATATACTCTCCTACTTATATGACATGTACTTTTCTGTATTAGTGGTCATCAGAATTATCGGTTTTGAGCTAAGATTTTATGATTTCACAATGATAAGTTTACATTAATATACCAGATCTAGATATATGATAATATGGTGACAATGAACCTTGATTTAAAAGACTTTCTTATGAAATAATTTTTTGCTGTGACTACTTTCTTTCACCTTAAAATACCTTTTTAGTTGTAGGTACTGTATATTTCGAATGTCGAGGGAAATTCAGAGAAATTTCGTTTAATAGATTATGAAATGATTTGTATCCACAGTGAGATACGTTTGGATTCTTAAAAATCAAACATGATCTAGAGTTTTTGAATACTGTGTCAATAGGCTCAAGATTCACCATCTCTAGACGAACCAGACCAATTACAGCTTGCCTTATATGATTCATGTGTAGTTCATTGTGACAAATTAGTGCGGAATGTTAAGAGGTACTAAACATTAGGAGAAAGAATTTTAAAATGTACTTTAAAATTGTCTTTAAAAAAGTGCACGTACCTTTACTCTTAGACATGTCACCAGCTTTTTACACAATGCTCACTAAGGAATGGAAACTATTGCAGGAATGCTGCCTTTGATGTTGAAGGTTGTGATCACGTGCAATCATGTTAGACAGAATATCTATCATGATCAAGCTGATAGAACATAATAAAGTCGATTTACGAGCCTACGCGGGTGAATAACTTTGGCCGTAGGCGGGCGCGGTACTATGTGGGGCATTTCTGGGTCTGAAGCCCCCCCCCCCCCCGACAACGACAATAGTCTTGAATCTAAAATTTGACAATGGGTTTCAGTGTTCGATTCTAAAATGAATCTAAATATATAGATCAAGTGAATTATCTTGCTTTTACTTTAGATCACAATCATGATTAGTTACAGGAACGATATATTGAATTTTGCCCAAATAAAATCGTTCGCTTTGCCCACATGTGGGATATCAAATCGTGATTTGTTCATCCAGCGGCCATTATTATTCTTACAGTAAGACGCCGATCATCAGAATATTTGGGATGTGAAATGTCGACCCATCAAATATTGAAGATTTCAGATTATTTTTATCGTTTGTCACCCGCTTCGCTAGCGGTTAGAAACACAATTAAGTAATAAATGGCAAAAAGGCAACGTGGCAAAGCTACATGTATATAAGAATAATATTCAACAAGTATTATAATTGGAAACATGATCAATCTTCTTTCAGATATCTTATGATTATGGTTTATGTTAATTTTAATTACGACAACATTGTGATTGTTGATTTTTCTTCATTCGCTGTCATTCCCCAAAAGATAAAGACCTTTCTTTTTTTAAGGGGTGAAAGGGGTGGGTTCAATTGCAAATTAATTTGTCGATAGAGATGACTAAACCTACTTTGTTACCATTGTTACGTTCATCTTTATAGTATCTCCTAGAAAAGCCGAATGTTCGTTTCTGCAAACACAGAAAGAGCGAAATGTTTTGTTTGGAAGCAACTGAGGCGAATTGAGCTGTGATAGTCAGAAAAGTCATCATCATCATCATCATCATCGACACCACCACGACCACCACCATCATCATCATCTTAATCCTCAGCATCATCATCTTTATCATCACCATAATCATCATCACCATCATCATCATTATTATCATCATTATCATCATCACCACCACCACCATCATCATCACCACCACCAACATCATCATCATCATCATCATCATTATCATCATTATCATCATCATCATCATTATCACCATCATCACCATCGCCATCATCACTACCATCATCACCACCAATCACCACAACATCAAGATCATTATCGTCATCATCATCAGCAGCATAATACTGCTTCCGTGTGATGACAAACACTTCCATTATGAAAATGAATGCTTATTTTTCGTCCCCCACTCTTCTCACTCCTAAATATAAATCAGGATGCTTTGGAAAGGAATAGAGTAAGAGAGGAGCGTCGCATTTCGCATGTGACACCCCCTCCCCCCCCAAAAAAAAAAGAGGAAATCATGTTCAAGTGCAAAAAAAGTGTATTTGGTCATTGACAATTACGCCATTCTCTTCTGAATGATCGGCCGTGTATAACTGTCGTATGAACCAAGCCCCCTCCCCCTGCATGGACCCCGCAAAATGGACTAGATCCACACAGAGTGTACGTATTTTTTATGGTTTACCTCGGTTAAACAAATACAACAGTGGAAACTATTTACAAATACTAATGGGTGAACTTTTGTCCGACATCCGTTAACCCTGAACATTTCATGCCAATGGCAAGGTCATAAGAAAAGAATCGCTCTTCAGTTAATTTTATGGTTAAACTCTATGGTCCTATTTTAAGCTCGTTGTTTTTTTTGTTTTTTTTTTGTTTTTTTTTGCATATTGTTACCATTTTAGAAATATCTAATTTAGATGTATATTTGTATACAATTCAGGAGCATGAATTCTTTCAAGGAAGCTTCATTAAGTCATATGAGGCAAATGTGAGTTTCTTCTATGGCGATACACACATGTGACGTCATAAGTCAATCATGACAATCATTGGGCCTTGTTGACAGGTGTGTTAATAGAAATGTGAAATTTGTTGATAGTGATTTCAATATATACATTTTATCTTTCTCGATGAAATATATTCACATAAAATGCATTCAGATTCCAAACCTTCAACAATTGAGATATAAGAGTTAATCAGTGAGAATACAGTCAGATGAAGGGCATAGTATATTGCCGAGATATCATTAAAATGCCCCGCCAGTCGTCGGATTCTTACTTTTAAGGAAGAAATTCCAATTGGACACAAAGGTTAAAGCACAATTCTACCCCAACAAAAGGCTGATTTGGATAGAGAAAATCAAACAAGCATAACAAGAATTTCATCAAAATCGGATGTAAAATAAGAAAGTTATAACATTTTAAAGTTTCGCTTAATTTCTCAAAACAGTTAAATGCACATCCTGTTTGGTATGCATATGAGGATACCGATGACATCACCCACTCACTATTTATTTTGTATTTTATGATGTGAAATATGAAAATTTTAATTCTCGTCATTGTCATGTGAAGCAATGTGTCATTCCTCCATGAACACGTGGATTTCCATTATTTTAATATTTAATAGTTCAAGCAAGTGGGTCCTAATTGTCAAATTCGCAAAAATTGAAATATTGTATAATTAAAAAAATAAAGAAATATTAAGTGACATCATCGACTTTCTCATTTGCATTATCTAAAAGAGATATTTGTTCACCGTAAATCCAATTATAATTACAGATCTGGTAATATGCAGTTAACATTAAATTTGCCCAAAACCGAATTCGGAAAAAGACGTTTCCTTTTCCGAGGTGCAAAGGTGTGGAATTCCCTTGCAAAACACATTCCATTCGAAACCCCATTAAATACATTTAGACGGAAAATAAACACACTAGGCCAATCAAACGTACTGAATGACCTCAAGGATTAACTTCCCTGTTTGCATGCCCCCCCCCCCTCCCCCCTTCCCCATTTTTTTTTATGGTAATAATTTGATGATTTTTCTTATGTGTTTTTTTTTATTGTTTGCTAAAATGTATTTTTCACGTATGTAAAGTATATTTCATTTGTAATCTATCTACTTTGTATGTTTTTAATATCTGGACCCCTCAGAAGAACAGCCGTTAGGCTGAAGAGGGCTATCCAGCCCATGTGTTGGAAAAAGAATAAATAAAATAAAAAATATCACTGAACTGAGTATAGAATTGTTTTGTGAAAAATAAGCAAAACTTTGAAATGTCATAACTATCCGATTTCGATGAAGTTTTCAGTGTTGTTCACGTTTGATTTTTCTCTATTTATTTAAATCAACCTTTTTTCTAGGGTGAACCTGATCTTTAAGATTGACTTGTTGGTAACTCTCTTTGTATTTGAAATGCCAAATAACATAATATTAATAAGAGGATGACCATCGGATTTCCATGTAGGCCTACGTATATGATTGTTCAAATTTAATGGATCATCAGCATGTCCGCCGCTGTCCGTCAGGAGTTATGTTATTGTGAAAATACACAGATTTCGTCAAATTCAACAGATAACCAACATGACACCTCGGTCCCCACAAAGTCTAATATCTCTACAGACTACAGGTGGGTGTTTCATAAAGCTGTTCGTAAAGTTATGAACGACTTTACGCACGACTGGAACATGTTCTTAGGTCATTACTCGATTACATAGGGATATCACAGAGCACAAGAAAGGATCACCAGTCGTGCATAAAGTTGTTCGTATCTTACTAACAGCTTTATGAAACACCCACGGGTCTTTTCATTTGCACCCATTCACAGCGAAGAGGGAATCAGAAGACGATTATACTTGAAAACGAAACAAGATTTTTCATTTCATTTAATTTATTCACAGTTTTCAAACCAACAACTAACATTACAGTGATAAACATTACAAAATTATTGCAACAACAGTCGAGTTATGAATCCCAATAACTGGTTAAGTATACAAAACGTAAGATATTGAAATTAAAAAAAAAAATACTTAATTATTGAAGTGTGGAGTAAATCTTGTAAATCATTGCTTGTAAAAAGGTGGATTCCTATACTTAATTTTATTTTATCACCAAGAGATTATTCAATAAAAGTCTACCGCTCTCATGGCTATTCCCAAATGAATTTACAGCATTTGTTTGCAAGTTGCGCATGTTCCAGGATAATTTCGTTTGGATTCTTTATTCATTGATTAAAGTCATTTTGTTTCTAAAGAATAAAATGTCATCATGCATTGAACTTTTTTTTATATAATAAAAGGAACGTGCAAGGCTTTATCATGTACATGTACTAATGATGACAGGCCAATGATGAATGCGAGTCCAAGCTCAACCCAAACAATTATGTGGGATTTAATAACAAATGAAACAAGAATAATGCCGAAAATCGGATGTACCGTATGTGAAACAACACATTTGTATAGCATAGCGAATACAGATTCGCCTATATTTGAGCGTTCGTTATACATGTACATAATTCGGGCAGTATTCAAATGAGTGTGATGTGTGATCGCGCATAACATTTATTTGGTATTTTTTTAATGTATATCAACTAGTTTAATATTCCTTCTCCAAGGTACTTCCACGTAAATATGGTCACAATGTACAGTTATCATATCGACATCTATATCAATGATATATTTTATGACTGAATAAAGAATTTCTTTATCATAAAGTCTAGATTGTTGAACTAAAGCCCGTGTTTCTCTTCCCTTTCCTTTCGAAGCCTCCATCCATTTCAAACTCCAAGCTCAAAATGGCGGTCTCCCATCATTCTATTGAAAACAATTAAAAAAAGAGAACAAGCAACTTTCCAAGCATAATTTTCAATTGAATTCGAATAGTGTTATGTACTGTATGTTAATCATTACGATTGAAAATGTTTGTTTATTGTATTTATTGTTAAAATGATTATATTTATATACTTTTGTTATTGAAATGTGAAAAAAAAAACATCTAAACAAAATAGGGTTCATATTTGTGTCATTATTTATAAATTATAAAGGAATATAGGAATGCCCAAGCAAATGCGGATGATGTGTCATCGATGGCTCCTTATTAGCATACCTTCAGTGTTGTGCAGAAAGTCATATATATATATGTATATATAGTTAAATCAACTGAAAGTGCCATACATTTGTCATTTCTAATCGGACTTTTTGTCCTATAGCGTCTGATTGAGTTTTCGTTTTCATAAATCAACTTTTTTTATCGGGTAGACTTGATTTTTAACTCAACAAGAAGCAAGTATAAAAGTAATTATCAAACTATGTGATATCCAATTCACTGTTTTGATGACTTTAAAAATACTATCTACTCATTTATTGAATATTTAACACATACAACAGATTGGTTTACGAGCCGGGATATCATTTTCATTTGCTTTGACACGTTAGAACAGAAATAACGTCTTTATTTTATAGGCTTTACGATGCGATAATGAAAATCAAATATTCAATACTTTTCTTTTTCTCCCCAGTCATCCTCCGTATGTTCACGTTTTAGTCTATATCTACTAAAGCTGTCCTTCGAAAAATCACCTTTTGATGTAATTATCGCTCCCCGAGTGTAGTCTTCTCTATTCCTTTATGACAATGGGTCTAGATGCTGGCAGATCTTGGGTCATTTTGGTGTAGTACGTGTTGACCTTTCCATCTTTTGAACCATAGAATCCATGTTTAGACATGTCTGGTGAAAACTTGGACGCCTCTGTGACCCTACCAAGAGTTTCGGCCATGGTCCGGGTGTAGTGAGGCGAGTTTCCGCAGCATAGTCCCAGGTATGGTATTTTGAGTTGGGCACAACGCTCAGTGAACTTGACGATGTCAGTGCGAGAGCAGAGAAGGCAGTCTAGGTCGGCATAAAAGGCTCGCTGTCCTGTATATGAAGAAAAGGAAACACAAGATTTGCTCAGTGTAATTCTTTGTAAGTTAATGCAGATTGAGTGTCCTTTCATCAATTTGTATAATCTCATTTTAAATGTTCATACTGCAGTCATTTTAACGACATATTCCATGTCTATCATCGCTGTACGTAATTCCCGGCGCTTCGGTCGTATTGTTCACGAGTCAGTACTCAGGAGGCCGGGTCGACCAGCAAAACGAGGACGCTATGCGTCTTGGCCGGCAACGCATGGACGCTACGCGTCTCGAAGCACCGAAATAGTACGTCGAAATTCGATTGAGCCGTTATGGAGCGTTATGGACCAGTGTACAAGTGTTGCAGTTGTTGTTTTTTTGTAGGTTATACGGCACATAACATTCAGCAGTGAATATTTGCTCCACTTTTTTTCCCAACAGACGTTGGTACTTTTTTCGGGAAACCCTACACTCACCCACGCACACAGTCGTGAAAAGATAGTGTGTGTATTCTGTGGGCGATGAGTGAATGTAGTCTTTGTTGGGTTTTCCGAACAAATAATTATTAACGTCCAGATTTAGACTATCATAACCGCAGTTAGTACCAGCGACTGGTGCTAGCAGTGGTTTCCAGCCAAACCAAACATGAAGAAGATGAAAAAAGAAGAATGAGCAAATGGCCACTGGAAATAGAAATATCGCCCTCATTGGCAAACAGTTTTGAATATTCATAGGTCCTACCTGTTGCTGGATCTTTGATGCATGTGAAATTTGGTTCTTCCAATGTTGTTCTGTATGGCACTGGTAGAGCAGCCAAAGGAGCCTGTATGTAAAAAGGAGAAATCTGATTTATATTGCACTAACTTACATTGAAGTGTTAAGAAAGAATAAAGTTTTAATTGTGAAGGAATATTCCGGCTCGAAAGGACATAGTACCCAATAAATTTTATGTTGATTTTTTTTGTTGCGACTTGTGAGTATTAATCGAACATTATTAATCCAAGATTAGCTACAGTAACTTTTACGTCAAACAATCTAACAGCACCCGGCCACAAAACTGTCCTCAAAAATGGAAAAGTGCCTCTTTGCCCCCTGCCCACTCCATCAATATCACCCTACTTACCCCGATATTAGCCTTCACAGCGCTCTCGAGCAAAGGCAGCATAGACGCTGGTCCCGACATGCAGTTAAAGCCAACGACATCGGCACCGACGGCTACGAGACGTCGAAGGGCTTCGTTGAACTCGACATCGTCAGCGGTCGATATCTTGCCATCTTCGGAATACTTGCTGAAATGCGTTCCCATGGTGATAACTGCTGGTACACCTGGAGTGGGGAGAGAGGGGGGGTAATGCAAAGGAAAAAGAAAACATGGTGACCATTTACTACTCACATCACCCTCTCCCTGCAAATACCCCCCTCCCCCCGTATTTTCATATTTTCATTTTGCAACATTAAATTTGCTTTTTTGAATTTCCGTTAAAAATAAGTAGGAATAGATATCAAATAAAACATGAAAAATTAACAAATTGAAAACGGGAGGATGGCCCTGCTCAGCAGTATCAGTCATGGTGCTGCTGTTCTACAAAGGGGGTCCTCATTGGAAAATGACCTTTGATATTTGGCCGATCGGACTTTAAAACAGGCCAAAATCAAATCACAAAAGTATTCACGATAGAAACATATTTCTCTTTACCTTGCCTTCATTGCTCGCAAAATTTCGAGAATACTGCAAGGATATGAGAACTCGCCCACCCCATAGCAATCATCTATTCGTTATCGGTGTTTAAAAAGTTTGAAATTCCTTGGATGGAATTCCTTTCCGTTGCCTGAAAAAAATATATATATATTGGGGTTGCTGTACCTACAATCTCTGTGTTTGGATGGGGACCTATTTGATTGCCCTCTTACTTCGTAGACAGCAATCGAATTCTCTAAAAAAAATCCCACTGATACTCACCTTTTCCATATTCTTTTATCGCCTTGGTTGCAAGCAGCGCCTCACCTAGGTGACCAAATGTCTCGCCCACAATAAAATCAACCCCCTCGTCAACCGCCCACTCAACTTGCTCCTATAAGATTCCATGGTTTAAGAGAAGGAGGGGAAAAAATAATACAACATGGTAGAATCTAATTTATAGATATATGTTATGATTAGGCCGA
Organism: Lytechinus variegatus; assembly: GCF_018143015.1. NCBI lineage: Eukaryota > Metazoa > Echinodermata > Echinoidea > Temnopleuroida > Toxopneustidae > Lytechinus > Lytechinus variegatus. Next base: position 22,463,750 of record NC_054743.1, on the reverse strand, counting down.
CTACAATGATAATTATCATCATCATTATCATAATCAAAACTATTCAATCCAGAGTTGGTTTATGAAAATTTACGACCATAAAAGCTAAACAAAACAGTAATAATGACATAATGAATTAAAGTAATCTAAAGCATTAGTGCCCCTTCCCCCCTCTGCCGATCCCAGTTACCCATGCAATGTACATATGATAAAGGGGTGTTGCAAAGGACGAATTCGCTAGCTGGGCAACAGTATGTTCCAAGAGCAAAATGATGCAACGTATCGTTGTAAGAGAATTGAGTTGCCCTTAAACACAAAATCAATTATGAAATTCATCGCGTTACGCTTGGTTTTTAATCGAATGTAAGTTTCTGGCGACATCTCATTAGATAATAATTGGATAATGCAATCATACCTTGAACATCAGTTTTGTGGTAGCGATAGCCTCCTCGTTGTCAGGTTCATAAACAAACGTATTGCAGAGGTCACCGCACATCAAGGTCCCCGTCTCGTCAGCCACCTCTCTCGCCATCTTGAGGGCAAGACGGTTTTGTTTCTCGAGCTCGTCCTCCCGCCCGACGAGCTTAAACTTGTAGCGATTACCATAGTACTGTATGGATATAAATAATTAATAATGACAGGGGGCTATCAGAGGATGAGACCAAAGCATAGTTCATGTTCATGGTGAAATAATATACCCTTTTTGTTCATGAAAGAAATTTCAGATGTAAATAGTATTAGTAGCGATAAAAGATGAAGGATAGTATGGATATTAACAAACATATCTCTAGCGAATTGTATAAATTCATAAATAATCCACACATTATGAAGAAATGAGTGATGAATGAAATAAGTAAATCAATATTTCGATGACCAAAGTTTCACCTGCAATTCCATTTGCTATTTAAATTTCCCATTATTTCTAATATTGTGGAGCGTTGTGCCCCAGTGGATAAGTCTCCGGACTTTGAAACAGAGGGCCGTTGGTTCGAATCTCAGCCATGGTGTAATTTCATTCAGCAAGAAATTTATCCACATTGTGCTGCACTCAACCCAGGTGAGGTGAATTGGTACCTGGCAGGAATTTATTCCTTGAAATGCGTGTGCGCTGTAATCTTAGTAATTACGGCTACCTAGCTACTGCTGGGGTATATAATATCCGCATAGAGATATCATTCATTATTGTGATATGCGCTATACAAGAACTGTATATTTTTTATCATTATTTATTATTATTAATATGCATAAATTTAGTTTATTTAGAATGAGGTTGTATAATTTCATGTACAATTTACCAATGTGTGTATAATAATGTTCGTGGATAATACGCTGATGTTAGTGTGATATTTTTACTGTAAAATTAACAAGGTGTAACTGAAACTCAAGATACTTCAATTGCTTATATTGAATGGGGAAAATAAACAAATGAAAGGTTACGCGCGTCTTTTATAAAGAAATGAACGTCTAATGAATATCCAAATAACTTTGGATCATTTGGCTTTCTTCCAATAGTGGAAAAGCAGATCTTAGGTGGCGTCGCGACGTGGCATAGGGGAATAAAACGAAGGAAATTGAAGTAAGATCAAAATTTGATGACTCCTCTATGAGAGGAAATAATGCCGAAAGGGGAAAAATAATGAGTAAGAAGAAGTTTGCGCCTAAAAAGGAGAAAGAGCCACGTACAGGGACAACTAAAGGTACAATATAAGGAATGAGAAGAGGATACCCTTCACGGTGTGTCATGGAGAGCTCCTTGAGCTTTCTTTTCAGGCCAATCAGCTGTTTGATTTAATTCTTATGGCGCTAAATTAGAATATCGTGGCACTCGTAGGCTTAATTGATTTCTTGGTATCGAACCCAATCCGAGACCACGACCGAGTCCCCTGTCAGACTCGCCCGTGAAAATTTTCCCATAACTTCTCAGTTGTGTGCCCCTTTTAAAGTTTACCGTAAATGCTTGGACTACGTCACTTCCTGCGCGCACGAAGTCCTTGTACATCTGACGTACAAGCTCGGGATGGTCCAATACAACATCAGGGGTTGCCGGTCCTGCTTTCAGGTAGCCAAGATGTTCAAAGGCAAAGCTATACCCCTCAGCAACAATGACAGTCTCCCCGTCCTTTATCCTTTCCATAAGACCTATTAAAAGATGGACATGATATTACCGAATGTTTAGAAGATGAACTCATACCTTTCTTTTCACGACAATTTTAAAACACATTACGAAGCATTGTGAAAGTTCACAAAAAAGGAAAAATCTATAATAATTAAAGTAATAATCACACAGAATGACATAGTCACCAAACTATGTCTTTATTCCCATATGCTTCAAAAAGGTTTTTTATCACGTTGATAAAATTAATAAAAAAAATAATAATTGAAAACGACTGCTCCATTCTAAGTAAATATACAGGACCTACCTTTATCATTCGGCATATTGATCTGTCGCTTTGCGTTTGGTACTTAAGTAGTAGTAATCAGAACTGCATGACTAAAACCAGACTGCCCTCTTCCATACGAGCCCAATGTTGTTGTTTTTTTTGGTTTTTTTTTGCTTGCGCGTTAACCAAAAAGATTCAAAGATCATTTGTCCGTAACTACATAACATGGTGAGTAAACAAATCCACCCCAAAATATCTAGTTCAAGGAAAGACTTTGTCATGAACTCTTAATATGTCCTGAAAGGGGGTTTATGCGATATAATTAAGTATGCTTGTTCCGATATGAAAAAGTAAGGTATGATTGTAATTAAATGAATGCAACAGCTGACCATTATGAAAGATGTAATCAGTGATTTCCAACATGGATAATTTGTTTTATTGGAACATATGATAGGGTTCTTTAGGGGGAACTTACCTTTGAGGTCGTGTTTATATCAACATGAGTATTGATGCAAAATTATATAGTAGTAATCAAAGACCTTATGACATTTTAAAGCTTCGCTCGATAGCTCGGAAAAAAACTAGGTAATTCAACTCAAGTAACCGGATTTTGCAAGCTCAGCACATAGATTTGGTTATAAATTATTAAAAGTAGGATATAAAACAAATATATCAGGCGTTTCATTCGGAAGCATAGTGGGAATTATTATTCTCGATTGGACTGGCAAAACTACTATATTTCCCTCGGGGCTTCGTCCCTCGGGAAAAATAGTAATTGCCAGACCAACCTCAGATAAATAATTCCACTATACTTTCTCAAAGCCTGATATATTTGTTTACTAGCTTTTAAAAGCATTTCACTCACATGGCTGTTCCACTTGAGGTTGGATTGGATTGTAAGTATGCCAAGTATCTGTACAGCATCAACTTCAGTTAAGGTCAGGCCATTCAACATACATTGTACAGGGGCAGTTCAGTTCTACTGAAGTCAATTCTCGTTGCACGTCATTTAGAAGTATGCAGTTGAATGTTGTTTGTCGTACATAAATTGCCTAATTCCTCGAGAGCAGTCTGCATCTCACTGGCCGATCCCAGCTGTTTTGACACCGCAATCATCATGTCTTCGACGAAATTCAAGTGTTCAACAATGGATGATGTTAAGGGATCATTGATCAGGATCAAGAATACATCAGGACCAGATCATGTTCCCTGCAGTACACCTGCATAGAGACTCATATTTGAGGACATCGGACAGTCACCATAGCGAATACCCTGAGATCGGTCAGTGAGAAAGATGGCAATCCATAATATGAGAAAGTGGTTGACATGTCATAAGATTTTATACGATAACGGTATGGTCTACCCTATCAAATGCCTTCGAGAAATATGTAGTTACCATCACAGTGGTAGTACCCAACTTGTCTGTATTTTTGTCAATATCTATACTAAGCAATGTGTAAATTACATACAGATTATTACCAAACTGTACGTTCATCGTCAATGGACTGGGAAACAACTGGCATTAAGCACCTAGTAATGAACGACTCTGTGAGTTTTGCAAAGTGATCTGTAAGTGCGATTGGTCTCGCTGGAAACGGATGACTTCGAGGTTAGAGTAGAAACAAGGCGAAACGAACTTCAAAAGGACAGATAAAAGCTTTGGAGAAGCGCAAAAGCGCCTTCCAGCCTTTCCCTGCTTTAGGTTTGCTTAGAGTCTGTCGCTCAATTTCCACTAATCCTCGAACCCAGATATTAAGTTAAAATCATCATCACCACCACCACCATCATTATCATCACCATCATCAACACCACCACCACCACAATAATCATCATCGCCATCATCACCATATTCATCATCAACACCGTAATCATCATCATCATCACTATCATTACTGTCATCATCCTGAGGAATATACTGCATATGTATGATCATGACGATGAAGTAACACTTCCACCACGAAATTAAATGCTTATTTCTCCTGACTCGCTCGTCTCGCTCGTAAATATACATCAGGTTGTGTTCGGAAGGCAGTAAAGTTAGAGAATCGCAATGTTGCGATGCATTTGGCATTTCACCCCCCCCCCCCATTAAAAAATCGAAAAGCAATATTGAAGTTCAAAGAGGCGAATCTGGTAAATAAAGACAATTATCGTTTTTCTTCCCCACATATTTGCTGTGGATAACTGTCGTATGAACATATGACCCAAGCCCCCCCCCCCCTTCCGGAAAAATGGACTAGAACCGCATAGTATGTAAGTATTATCAATGCTTTATCTTTGGTTAAATAAATACTTCTGACTGTGGAAACGATTTATAAAACATAATGGGTGAACTTTCGTCCGACATCCGTGAACCCTGACAATTTTATGACAATGGCAAGGTTATAAGAAAAGATCCCTTCTTTAGTTAAATCTATGATGGTTCTATGGGCCTATTCTCATCCCTCGGATCTTTGTTTTAATTATCACTTTATTCAGACATGTAAGATGTAGAATGTACACCTTTGGATATAATCAAGGAATGTGGGTTTCGTCAAGCGAGCTTCCAGGCTAAATGTGAGTCTTCTCTACACCAGTGGCGTAAGTGGCGGAATTATAAGAAATCCGACTCATGGAATTGCCGCACACCCATTTATTACACCGAGGCAGAGAATGGCAAATGTAGACAAACGCCTTGCCAATGCATGGGAGACTATCTATCAACATATTGCCGAGATGTCATTTACTTGCACCAGTCGTCGGATTCTTAAATTTTAGGACAAATTTTCAAAAATTCTAATTGCTCCAATTTAATGAGTCATCAGGGTAGTTCACTCATCAATGGAAATCCATGTCATGAAAACACACGGACCACTGCAAGTCCAACTGAATTTTGTTCGACCCACACATTTAACAAACACCTCGATTCATGCAATTGTGACATCTAATAATGACAAAGCACAACATTTATAAGGCGCTTACTACTGGTGTTTCTAAGTGCATTGTGTTCTGTTTATGGTTTGTACTTGGGTTAAAAAAAAGTGGCAGGGGAAAATGACACAGCTGATACAACCATACTAGTAATCAAAAATCAAAACTGGTGTGCACCTCCAATTGACCGACCCACAACTGTGAATCATCTATTAAACAGGTAGATTTTGAGAAGGGTTTTGAACTGATTCACAGACTTTGAATCATGAATGTAAGATGGTAGCTTATTCCAAAGGGAAGGGCGATTGAAGATAAAGCTCGGTCACCATATTTTTTAGAGGTTCGAGGTCCAGGAGTTAACTGCATTGTAGACTATGAACGAAGATTTCTTGATGAGGTACTAGAACGTAAGGAAATGAGATCTGTTAGATATTTTGGGGCTTGGCCATTGAGAATTTCGCATACATTCGTAATTCCGAAGCTTCGTAATTCCGAAGGTTCGGTTATTCCGAAGGTTCGTATTTCCGAAGGTTCGTAATTCCGAAGGTTCGTAATTCCGAAGGTTCGTTAATCCGAAAACAAAATAAGGTTCGTAATTCCGAAGGTTCGTTAATCCGAAAACGAAATAAGGTTCGTAATTCCGAAGGTTCGTTAATCCGAAAACGAAATAAGGTTCGTTAATCCGAAAACGAAATAAGGTTCGTTAATCCGAAAACGAAATAAGGTTCGTTAATCCGAAAACGAAATAAGGTTCGTTAATCCGAAAATTAAATAAGGTTCGTATTTCCGAAAATGAAAATAATTCATTTTGGTAACAAAAACGATGTTGTCATTACAAGATTACACGATATTATGCAATGATAGTAATATCGATCGATGATACATGCGTGTGTTGGGGCCAAAGCATGTATTTAAGAATGGCTCCCTGATCAAGCATATGCTAATTTCGATTTTATCTGAGTAATTGCTGCCTATAAGCAAATGGTTTAATTAAAGATGCAGGGGATCAAGTGTGTTGGAAGCGTGCGAGCAACCTCTAAATAATAGGATTTGTATTGGAGGGGATGTCATTTTAAATAACAGCTTCTGCTGGTAATAAAAATAATACTAATAATGATCCTTGTGAAATGTTGAAAGCGCGAATCGCAAGCTGAAACTAGTAGACATTTCATGTAACAAGACGTGAAGTGAGCATTCGGAGCATTTTTTGTAATCGTGAGAAAGACGTGTATCTTTCTAAAGAATTAATGCGAGGGCGAGCTGTAATTTGTTTATATACTGACCTGGGGCCCGTTGCATGAAACGTTTTACCTGAGAAAACTCAGGTTGTTTTTACAGGAGTTTTTGCCCTGTACTAAAGTCATTGGCGGAAATCAGACTAACCTTAGTTTTCAGTTTTTACCAGAGTTTTCTCAGGTAAAAAGTTTTATGCAACAGGCTTCAGAAAGTAATCTTTTAAGGACTGCATTTAGTGACTCATGAATAGAATATATATCTCACGAACTAAATAATGAGAGCGCGAACCGCAAGCTTAAAATTTGTGATATTCCAACCTGAAAACTGGACATTTCATACTTCTTTTTTGTAACCAGGAATAGAATGAGTTCCTCAATAAACAATACTTGATGCGAGCGAGAAACGTGAGCCAAATTTTTCCGATTTTCCAACCTGAAAACTGGACATTCTAAGCATTCTTGTAAAAAAAAATAATAATAGCTAGGAGAATAGTTTTCAGAACTGAAGTGGCTTCCCTGGGTAAATGATATCTATATCAATATTATCATTCTAGGCCCACATTTAATTTCCAAAAGTTTGAGCACGTGATTCGCTCGCAACATCTCACAAGGATGCCCTTTTAACAGTATTGACTAAAAAGGTGAATTTTACATCTTCAGATTTGACTTTTTCCCCAAAACCGCTTGCTCTCTACGCTCGCAGAAATGCAACGTAAATATATAACTTTAGTGATCACTTAAAAAATTGTGCTCAATTTAGTTACTACAAAACACACAACCTCTTTACACAGATGATAATCTAATGGTGAAAATATCCGTTTGCACCAAATTGCCCCTATTGGCCCCTTTTTTTTGCTTTGCCCCCCCCCCAAAAAAAAAATACGTTCCGCCGCCATTGGCTAAAACACGCATCGTCTTCATGGCTAACTGCAAAAAGTTCTTAAAATGTTCCCTTTAGATCAGGTCAGAGCTTATATATTTAAAAATTCTCTTCGCGCTTCTTGCTAGCAGTTATTGTCTAATTTTAGTTACATAGGCATCTCGCTTTGAAGATCACAAACATATTGCCCATCATATTAACAAAAATATATAGCTCGCGCTCGCATTATTTAAAAAGGGTTTATCATGTTATTACATATTTACTTTATTTTATAAGGATAAAGCTAATTATTGACTGTTAGGACTACCCTTTCAAAGAAACAAACAAAAATCAACTTTAAACTGCCGATCAAGGAAAATATGGCTTAAAAAAATTTCCCCCCCCCCCCCCTCTATTTGACGAAAGTTGGATCCACCGGGAGGGAGGCAGGGGGCATCAAAAATGGAATAAAAAACAGGGGAATTAATATTTTCCAAAATGGGAAAGTTCCTTTTTCAAAAATAAATATGCCGTTTTTCATGATTTTTTCGAAATAAAATACTCTTTTTAAAGTATACAAGTTAAGTTAAGTTAAGTTTTCAGGCTGGAATATTGAAAAATTTCAGCTTGCGCTTCGTACTCTCATTCGATTGGTGAAATATTCATCCTAAAGAGGTCACTAAATGCTTTCTTTAACAGGTTCCTTTTCTGGTCAGTATGTTTAAGCTCGCGTTTTGCGCTCGTGTTAATTCTTTAGTTAGATGCACATCTTTTTTAATGACAGCAGAAATCTGCTCGGATTTTTAAAAACTAATTTTCATTTTTTATTGAAATAACCTAAGGTTTAGCTTGTGATTCACGCTCGCAACACCTCGCAATAATGCCATTTTAAGAATAATTGACCACAAAAAACGTTATACAACTTCACCTTTGAATTTGTTTTACCAAGCCGCTCGCTCATTATACTCTCTCCCGAAAAATAAAGCCTTAATATACATTTCGCCATAATAAGAAGTCACTTCAAAAAAGTTTTTCTCTTCTTAATCACTATCAAACACACAATGACTTCAAGCAGATGATAATCTTAAGGTGAAAATATCACCAAAGTGCCCATTTCGTTCGTTCGGCCGCCCTTGCCTTCCCATCCTCATATGATAATTGAACGGCAACAGTGTCCCCAGCCCCCCTCCCTTGCCTCTGCCTCTGCTTTCCCGGTTTTCATTTTTCGGATTAACGAACCTTATTTTGTTTTCGGATTAACGAACCTTATTTTGTTTTCGGATTAACGAACCTTATTTCGTTTTCGGATTAACGAACCTTATTTTGTTTTCGGATGAACGAACCTTATTTCGTTTTCGGATTAACGAACCTTCGGAAAAACGAACCTTATTTCGTTTTCGGATTAACGAACCTTCGGAAAAACGAACCTTATTTCGTTTTCGGATCAACGAACCTTCGGAATAACGAACCTTTTTTCGTTTTCGGATTAACGAACCTTCGGAACAACGAACCTTATTTCGTTTTCGGATTAACGAACCTCCGGAACAACGAACCTTATTTCGTTTTCGGATTATCGAACCTTCGGAATAACGAATCGTCGGAATTACGCCACAAATGTTCGGATTAACGAACCCTTTTTCGTTTTCGGATTAACGAACATCGAGGTATAGGCAATTTACGTGTTTCGGAATTACGAACCTTCGGAATAAAGAACCTTCGGAATTACGAAGCTTCGGAATTACGAAGTGTAACCGAGAATTTTGTAGGTGAGAAGGAGAACTTTGAAAGAGATACGGTGATGTATGCGGAGCCAATAATATCTCTTGAAACTAATCTTTTCATTCTTAAAGGTCAAGTCCACCTCAGAAAAATGTTGATTTGAATCAATAGAAAAAAATCAGACAAGCAAAATGCTGAAAATTTCATCAAAATCGGATGTAAAATAAGAAAGTTATGACATTTCAAAGTTTCGCTTATTTTCAACAAAATAGTTATATGAACGAGCCAGTTACATCCAAATGAGAGAGTCGATGATGTCACTCACTCACTATTTCTTTTGTTTTTTATTGTTTGAATTATACAATATTTCAATTTTTATGAATTTAACGATTAGGACCTCCTTGCCTGAAGCACAAAATGTTAAAATAATGGAATTCCACGTGTTCAGGGAGGAATGAAACTTCATTTCACATGACAATGACGAGAAAATGAAAATATTTCATATAATAAAATACAAAAGAAATAGTGAGTGAGTGATGTCATCAACTCTCTCATTTGGATGTAACTGGCTCGTTCATATAACTATTTTGTTGAAAATAAGCGAAACTTTTAAATGCCATAACTTTCTTATTTTACATCCGATTTTGATGAAATTTTCAGTGTTATGCTTGGTGAATTTTTCTCTTTTTATTCAAATCAAGTTTTTGTTGGGGTGGACTTGTCCTTTAAGTTAACACTTATTCGGAAGAGAGAATCAGAAGACGATTATTATACGTGTAGGTCCGAACGTCATACGATTTTTCATTTCATTTATTCTAAAAGAAAACCAGTCAAAATATACAATAATTCTATATGACAAAATTAATGTGCCAAAAATTCCAATAAGAAATTGCAAGTATAATAGTTAGGATGATTTAAGAAAAAGAAAACTTATGTACTAAAGTGCAGAGGAAACCTCTAAAATCAATGCTTGTGAATTAGGTTCCCATACTTAAAGCTTGTGTATAGTTTTGGTAAATCCACCAAAATGCACCTATCACTATTCCAATTCATTGCTAGCTAATATGAATGGATATACCCTATAACAGTTATGATGTGGAGGATATGAAATGAAAATGTGTTTTACAGGATAAATTTTGCGATTTTACATGGAAATTTAACTTGATCGGGTCACCCGATCAAATTAAAATATCTGTGTGTTTTTGTCTTTCAATTAAATCCTATTCCAAATCATGGAATGGGCTGAAACTTTCAAGATATGTTCTTTGTCTGTAACTTTTGGATATCTTATCACTAAATTTATAAGATAAGTGCTTGAATGCCCATTTTTTAAATTTAAAACAAGCATCGCCGAGAGAGGGCGCTATATATCCAAGATTTGAATATTTGAAATTTTCTCAGAGAAGTGCAGTTGGAAAAATATCTAACGGTCTCTACGCTTCAGTAAGACTGTCATATTAGATGATATTCGATTATCAGTCACATTATTGACCCTTTACCAAAGCTATACACAGGCTTTAAATTCATCTTATCATAATGAGATTATAAGATAATAGTATATCGTTGTCTGCAATTTACATTTGTTCTTACAGAGTTTTTGGTATGATTCTTTATTCATTTTATAAAAATAATTCGTTATCAGGAAGGAAATTTGAATATGAAATGAAAATTTTTAATAATATAATGAACTTACGAAGCTTAATCATAATCATCATGGACTTGCAAGTCCATGATCATATACATGTACTAATGATGACAGGTCCAATTATGACTTTAAGTCACAGTTCAAGCAATGATGGAATATGCGCGGTTTAACAGTTTAACTACAAATGAAACAAGAATAATGCTGAAAATCGTATGTATTTAAAATAGCATTCAGCGATTCACTTAATTTCACCATGGAGCTACATCACGAACATTCCAACATTATTAAGATAGTGTGCAAATGAGGGACGGACGATGCGTGATCGCACTCAATGATTATTTTGTAGCTTTTTATGTAATTTCAAATATATGCAATCGTCCTCCTAAATCGTAAAACATGGATCTTCTCCCACGCCAAATATGGTCTTTATGTATCATATTGATTATTGGCATACCTATCGTTGTAAGTCATTCTGATTCAATGAAATGTTTCTTTATCATAAACTCCACAGAGTTTAATGGAATAAAATAGAAAATAAGAGTGTGATAACATTAGCTTACTATATTTACAAACCATATGTGTCGTGCAGAATGCTGTTATAGCTAAGCAAAGATTTAAAATGTCATAACTTCCCTGTTTTAAGTCTGACTTTTATATCATTTTCAGCAGTCCTTCCTTTGTTTGACTTTTCTCTTTTCTAACTATTTCTGGGAGTGAACTTGACCTTTTTACTTACCAAGAAGCAAATATAATAATAATGATCAAACTCTGTGATATACAAATAAATGTTTTAATTAATTTAAAACATAATACTAGCTTTGTACTCATGTATGGCATATCAATTATAAGTAATAAATTGGTTAACGAGCAGAGATATCTACTTTCATTTGCCTAGACACGTTAGAACAGAAAATGTGTCTTTATTTTATAGGCTGTGTTTGATCCGTTAACTATACAATGAGGTAATGAAAATCAAATATTCATTTTTTTTTCTTATTCTCCTCATTCTTCCTCCGTATTGGCCCTTTTAGTTCATTTCTGCTGAAGCTGACTGACCCTTCGAAAAATCACCTTTTCCACTTTTGATGCAATTATCGCTCCCCGAGTGTAGTCTTCTCTATTCCTTTATGACAATGGGTCTAGATGCTGGCAGATCTTGGGTCATTTTGGTGTAGTACGTGTTGACCTTTCCATCTTTTGAACCATAGAATCCATGTTTAGACATGTCTGGTGAAAACTTGGATGCCTCTGTGACCCTACCCAGAGTTTCGGCCATGGTTCGGGTGTAGTGAGGCGAGTTTCCGCAGCATAGTCCCAGGTATGGTATTTTGAGTTGGGCACAACGCTCAGTGAACTTGACGATGTCCGTGCGAGAGCAGAGAAGGCAGTCTAGATCGGTATAAAAGGCTCGCTGTCCTGTATATGAAGAAAAGGAAACACAGTATTTGTTCATTGTAATTCTTTGGAAGTTAATGCAGATTTGGTGTCCTTTCAACAATTTGTATAATTTCATTTTAAATGTTGATATTGCAGCCATTTTAACGACATATTCCATGTCTATCATCGCTTTCGATAATTCCAGGCGCTTCGGTTGTATTGTTCACGATTCAGTACTCAGAATTGCAGAAGGCCGGGTCGACCAGCGTAACGAGGACGCAATGCGTCTCGACCGGCAACGCATGGACGCTACGCGTCTCGGAGCGCCGAAATAGTACGTCGAAATTCGACTGAGCCGTTATGGAGCGTTGTGGCCCAGTGTAAAACTGTTGCAGTTGTTGCTTTAGTTAATACCGCGCATAACATTCAGCAGTGAATATCTGCTCCACCTTTTCCCAAAAGTAGTCTAGATCTGGACGTCAGTACTTATTTTTTTTTCGGAAAACCCTACACTCACTCACCACACACAGCCGTGAAAAGACGTTGTGTGTATTCTGTGTGCAGTGAGTGAATGTAGCCTTTGTTGGGTTTTCCGAACAAATAACTTTTAACGTCCAAGGGGGTGCTTCACGAAAGTTGTCAGCACTGACTAAATTGTCCGTGCTGACAATTTCAGTGAAATCCTTTGTTTTGATTGGCTGTGAGGCACTTGCCTCTGACTGTTGCTATGGTAACTGTCGGACAAAGGCAACTTGTCAGTGCTGACAACTTTCATGAAACGCTCCCCAGATCTAGACTATCCAAACCGTAGTGAGTACCAGTAACTGGTATTCATATTCATAGGTCCTACCTGTTGCTGGATCTTTGATGCATGTGAAATTTGGTTCTTCCAAAGTTGTCCTGTAAGGCACTGGTAAAGCAGCCAAAGGTGCCTGCATATAAAAAGGAGAAATTTGATTTATATTGCACTAACTTGCATTGAAGTGTTAACAAAGAATAACGTGTTAATTGTAAAGGTATATTCCGGCTCGAAATTACATCGTACCCAATAAATTTTATATTGAATTTTTTTCAGATGTTGTTTGAAGGTTTGCATGGTGGCATGTACAATTACTGATGTGGTTTACGGTACACCATGTGGAGTGTTATAGAAACAGTGGATAGAAGAAGAGAAGAAAAGGATAGGCGAGAAAGTGGAGATTTGAGAGTAGAGTATTCTTTCTTGAAAATAGTCCTGAACAGGACTGTAAACCAGAAGGAATTGATGAGTGAGAACAGCTTGAGCAGTAGAGCTGATGAGGAGATGCTGGCTTGAGTCTGCGGGTAGAGATGATGAGTGGTATAGAGAGACTCTGTACTCTGAAATGAGAGATGATGAGTAGTAGAGAGACTCTGAGTAGTAGAGTCTCTCTACTACTCATCATCTCTACCCGCCGACTCAAGCCAACATCTCCTCATCAGCTCTACTACTCAAGCTGTTCTCACTCATCAATTCCTTCTGGTTTACATTCCTTTTCAGGACTATTTTCAAGAAAGAATACTCTACTCTCAAATCTCCACTTTCTCGCCTATCCTTTTCTTCTCTTCTTCTGTCCACTGTTTCTATAACACTCCACATGGTGTACCGTAAACCACATCAGCGATTGAATTTTTTGTTGCGACTTGTGAGTATTAATCGAACATTTTTAATCCAAGATTAGCTACAGTAGCTTTTACGTCAAACAATCTAACATCACCCAGCCAAAAAACAGTCCTAAAAAAATGGAAAAGTGCCTCTTTGCCCCCTCCCTCTCAACCGATATGAACCTGCTTACCCCGATATTAGCCTTTGTTGCACTCTCGAGCAAGGGAAGCATAGACGTTGGTCCCGACATACAGTTAAAGCCAACGACATCGGCACCGGCGGCTACGAGACGTCGAAGGGCTTCGTTGAACTCGACATCGTCAGCGGTCGATATCTTGCCATCTTCGGAATACTTGCTGAAATGCGTTCCCATGGTGATAACTGCTGGTACACCTGGAGTGGAGAGAGAGAGACTAATGAAAGAAAAGGTGACTATAGTGACCATTTACTACTCCCATCACTCTCTCCCTGCAACTAAAAAAAACCCCGTATTTTCATTTTGCAACATTTAATTTGCCCTATTGAATTTCTGTTAAAAACAAGTAGCAATAGAAATCAAATAAAACATGCGAAATTAACAAATTTGAAACGGGAGGATGGTCCTTCTCAGCAGTATCTTTCATGGTGCTGCTGGTCTAGCAAAGGGTCCTCGTGAAAAATGTCCTTTGATATCTGGCCGATGGGACTTAAAAACAGGCCAAAAATAAATCACAAAATCAAGTATTTACTTTTGAAAGCCCCATTCCTTCTTATACTAACCTTTTCCATACTCCTTTATGGCCTTGGTTGCAAGAATCGCTTCACCTAGGTGACCAAATGTCTCGCCCACAATAAAATCGGCCCCCTCGTCAACCGCCCACTCAACTTGCTCCTGTAAGTTTTCAAGGTTATATTGAAGATGGAGATAGAGAGGGGGGAAGAAAAAAAATTAAATCAAATTTACATTGGAATTTGTATTCTATAATGAACATTATCAACTGCAAACTATTTTATGTATATCAATTGTTAGAAATATAATCATAATGAAGTTTATTATTATCAAAATTATAATGAAAACCATCATTATCAAAAACTCATTTATGATGGGGAATTGAATAAAACATGTAGAATAAAAATCTTAACCATTCACATGATTAACGCTTTTTCCCTTCATCCTATCCCAGATGCCCGTGCAATATACAATGGCGTTATAAGAAATTTGCGTCCCGTAACCAAGCATACCGGTAATGATCCGATGCTATATTAGAATTGAGTTGCAACTGAACGCAAATCAACTATAAATTTTGCGCTAAATTAATGGACTTAAAACTCTTGGTTTGGGACTTACTCTGATATGACACCATATCATGCATATGGATAATGATATCATCATACCTTGAACATCTGTTTTGCGGTAGCGATCGCCTCCTCGTTGTCAGGTTCATAAACAAACGTATTGCTGAGGTCACCACACATCAAGGTTCCCGTCTCGTCAGCCACCTCTCTCGCCATCTTGAGGGCAATACGGTTCTGTTTCTCGAGCTCGTCCTCCCGCCCGACGAGCTTGAACTTGTTACGATGACCATAGTACTGTATGGATATAAATAATTAATTATGACAGTGGGATATAAAACGATTATTCCAAAGCATTGTTCATGTTCAAGGTGAAATAATGTACCCTTTTTATTCATGAAAGAAATTTCAGATGTAAATAGTATTAATAGCAATGACAGATGAAGGATTGCATGGACATTAAACATATCCCTAGATAATTGGATGAATTCCTAAATAATCTAACATTATCAAGATATGAGTGATGGATGAAATAAGTAAATCGTTATTTCGATGACCTAATTTTCCCATGTAAATCCCTTTGCCATTATTTTTAATGTACATATATGTAATTCATTTATAAGGAGGTTGTATAGTTTCATGTATTATTTACCAATGTGTGTATGATAATGTTCTTGAATAATATGCTGCTGTTTGTGTGATAATTATAGGTAGAGGTGTTGTGGCTCAGTGGATAAGTTTCCGGACTGTGAACCACAAGGTCCGGGGTTCAAATCCCACCGCAGCACTAGCGTCCTTTGGCAAGGCGTTTATCTACATTTGCCACTCTCGACCCAGGTGTAGTAAATGGGTACCCGGTAGGAAGAAATTCCTTGAATGCTCGATGCGCCCGATCAGGGTAGCCGTGCTAAAGCCGGGGTAATAGTATGCAGCGCTTAGAAACATATGTATTAAGTGCTATATAAATGTTGCATATTATTATTATTATTATTGTACTGTAAGATCAGCAAGGTGTAACTGAAACTCAAGAAATAAACTTAATTGCTCAACGAAAGGCTACATGCGTCCTTGATTAAAAAAAATTAACGTCTAATGAATATATAAATTTATAATATTGAAAATGAGTAAATAATAGATGATTACTAAACAGATTATTCAAAGTCAAACGGACACCAATAAAAAATCAATGAAAGACTGCAGAAACAAATGAATAGAAAAGGTAACTATGATTATATAGTTATAAAGAGATTCAGGTATAAAAAGAAACTATATTCATTGTATTCGTTTTCTTTCAATGATCATGATTAGAGGCTTCTGGTAAATCATCAGCCCTTTCGATTATGGGCAAATATACTTAGGCGTTTTGTTAATACGCATTATAAATTCCTTGATTGTTTGTAATAAGAACAAAATGCAATTGAAAAGCAAAAAAGAATCAATATATACTTCTTCTCCTCCTCCTCTTCCTCCTCCTCCTCCTTCTCCTCCTCCTCCTCCTTCTTATTCTTCGTCTTCTTCTTCTGAAAAATACAATGTTCTTACAAACTATCGAATTGTTTTAATCCGCAATATTGGTTAATGGAACTTATAGATGAAAATACATATATTTTTTATCGCAATGAACTTTGGATCATTTGGCTTGCTTCCAATAGGTGAAAAGCAAATCTAAGGTGGCGTCGCGACAGGGCATATGGGAATAAAACGAGAGAAATGGAAGTAAAATTAAAACGTGATGACTCCGCTATGAAAGGAAAGAAAACCGATAGGGGAAAATATTGAGTAAGGAGAAGTTTGCGCCTTAAAAGGAGAAAGGGCCACAGAGACAACTAAAGTACAAGAAGGTGAATGAGAAGAGGATACTACGCCCTTTGCGGTGTGTTATGGAGAGCTCCTTGCGCTTTCTTCTCAGGCCAATTAGCTGTTTGATTTTTTTTATTATGGCGCGTAATTCGAATATCGTGGCACTCATAGGCTTGATTTCGTGGTATCAAACCCAATCTGAGACCACGACCGAGTCCCCGGTGATTCACCCATGAAAATTTCTACATAACTTCTAAGTTAAGTGCCCCTTTAAAGTTTACCGTAAATGCTTGGACAACGTCACTTCCTGCGCGCACGAAGTCCTTGTACATCTGACGTACAAGCTCGGGATAGTCCACTACAACTTCAGGGGTGAACGGCCCGGCTTTCAGGTACCCAAGACGTTCAAAGGCAAAGATATACCCCTCAGCAACAATGACTGTCTCCCCATCCTTTATCCTTTCCATAAGACCTATGAAAAGATGGACACGATATTACGGAAGGTTTAGATGTTAAACTCATACATTCTTTTCCTCGGCAACTTTAAAACACTACGAAACATTGCGAAAGTTGAAAAAAAATGAAACTTATTATGTTTAATCAGTTACAAATCAATTTGCAATAAATCATAAGATCAATTTCAAGACCTAATAGTGAAAATTTTTTATCTAAAATCTATCACGTCAGGATAAATCCTTGTCTTCTCCCCTTATCACATTTTTTCTTCTTTATATAATTCAATATATATATATACTATATACATATATATATATATGATTAGGCCTACTACAATGATAATTATCATCGAAACAAACATCCTGAAATCTTTCAGGAAAAACTGTAAGTTTTCACAATTTCGGGGAGAGGGGAAACTACCCCCTTCCCCCGCTGCATACGTTCATGCTAATTATCAGACTACAAATGTATTCACAGCCCAAGTTTAATCAAGTTTACTCATTAAGAACATTCACTGTTTATACGTTCAAGGCTATCATTTATCAAAACGTGTTTGATATAACCTTGCCCCCTCTTATCACAGTGAACAAAGTATATAAGATATAATGACACATTTATGCTGCACCGGTGACTGGATAGAGGCTGCGGGATGGTTTCATATTGTGGCACTGAGCCGAAAGTGTAGGGGGTGACCATGCCCTCCCCCAAAAAAAAATATAATAAAAAATAATAAATAAATAGATAAATTGATAAAGAAATGAATAAAAATCAATCACTCAATAAATAAATATATAGATAAAAAATAAACAAAAAATAACAAATAAATAAATCGTTAAATAAATGAATAATTGAATAAATAAATAAAATAAAAAGACGATTAAAAAAACCGACATATTTCGGTGGTAATTTTTACATGTTTTTATGTTAATTGACAAACTGAGGGCTGAAGCCCCACCCCCCCCCCCCTCACACAAACCATGTACGGGGTCCCTATCGAAAAAGATTAGAGAGTTTAAAAGACTGGCATAAGAATGCTTCCATGGAATAAATGACCTAGAAAAAAGAAATGGAAGGGGTTAACTATGAATTTATATTTCGGGAATTATGTTTATTCCGTCCAAAAAAAGATATTAATTTTAAAAAGATAAACCTTTGATCTCGCAGCTATTTAAAAATGTTCCCATCTTCGCCATGTTCTGCCAGTTGAAATATTATGACTCTTTATGAACGGATTCTTAGTTATTCAGTAGGGCTATGTGTATTTTGAGGGGGTCTTATAGTGCGTCTTGGATAATACAACTCAAATAGTTTCAATAAGCAAACGCTATATATCAATCTGGCAATATTATTATATGATCAATATGTCAGAGTGTCTTTTGAAATGTAATTAGACTTCTTCAGAATTATGTTATTGATGCTTACTGTTAATTCATTAGTCCCCCTAAAAATATAATAATTTGATGATAATAATAAAAGTAAGCACGCATAATGAAATAGTCATCGACATTGCTATTTATTTCCATACACTTCAAATGGATTTATCACGATGCTAATATATATTTTTATTCAATCTAATAATTGAAAATATCTGTACAGGTCCTACCTTTAGAATTCGGCATATTGATCTGTCGCTTGTGTTTGGTCCTTAGAGTGATCAGACTTCGGAACTGCGGAGACTAAATAAGAGTGTCCTTTTCGTACGAACCCAAGCTATTTAAGAAAATAAATGTTTTCTCCCAGCTTGAGGTTAAGCAGATTGAGGTTAAATAAATACTTGAAAATAGAAGCATGTTGGTGTTAAATAGATAACTTGATCTTGACGGAGTACGACACCACCAGTATATCTCGGGGGGGGGGGGCAGCTAACTGCAGTACACATGGTCGTAGTCAGCAGGGGGACGGGGGCTTCCATACATTTTGAAAAAAAAATCATTTTTAGGGCCTCCTGAAAATTTTCAAAACAATTTTATTTTGATATTGTGACCTGAAAGTTAAGTCTTTGCTCTCTTCCATTCCCTTTATTTTAAACTTGTTTTCCTTTTCTTCATTATTCTTTCATTTCCTTTTCGCCTTCTCCTTCAGCATGCACGTTCAGCGTCACTCCCCCACTCTTCTCACTTAACCTCTCATTTCTGTTGTTGGCGCCGCCAGTGATTGGTGGTGGGCCCTTCGCCTACTCCCTCGATCCGGCAATGCATTAGTCAGGTTACTTTGAAATGGGAGGTTTTGAAAGGCATCAGTCCTTGTTCTAGACGGATCCGACTCGGCATTATGTCGCACGAAATAAAAGTGCTGAGTAAGCTAAGTGGTACCGGCGAAATATAGGTCTGGAAAAAAGGCCAATATCAGACGAAAAACGTGACGAGATGTAAACTAATGATAATGTATTTAATATAGTCTTGCGATTATTGCTAAGTGTTTGTTTTATTTGAATTTGCTCACAATCAAGCTTTCTGTTCATGAAAAATAATCCTAATAATCCATATGTAATTCCAAAGTCCAGAAAACAGGCCGGTTTCAACTCCTTTCAATCTCTTGCCCCCCGTCTTTGGAACAAACTCACTCCATCTCTTCGAAACCTCTCTTCTCTTAACCTCTTCTAAATACATCTCAAAACACACCTATAACCATAAACCTTAACTCTGGAAAAAGCGCTATATAAATCCAATTATTATTATTATATAAGTATATTATAATCCAGGGAACGTATAAGGGATTTGAGATGCTACGTTCCACTAACATCCAAGGTACACATTCCCCCAATTATGTACGACTTGCCGGGGCACTAGCGTATCTATTATACCATCTATAATAGATGGGGGCTTAATTGAAGGCTATACACCCCACTAAAATGATTACAACAACGAAAAAATATAAGGAAAGGGGCAAGGGTAAAGTATCTATGTAAAAAGGTGTTGTTTGTTAAAGGTAAAAAAAATGTTTGCTCCCTCGCAGCATTTTATGACTTTTGCTCTATACGTCATGGACATCTGGCCCCCTCAAAATATGAGGCCCATTACACTGAGGGGGCTATATTTCCAAAGGGCTGTGCAATATTTCACAGGATGTTCCACTTTCTTGCTTCCCCGCGTCCAGAAAAAAAAGATCCCTTCGTCAGGGAATGGTATCCTCCGTGTCTTTAAGAAAATGTGACATTAACATTTCTGCATTATTTATTTCAAATAAACAAAGCTTTGTTCTTTTTACCATTTTTGTGATTGAGGCATATAAGTAAAGAGCTGATATTGAATATTTTGACACGTAATTTTCTGTTTGAAACTCAGATACTGCCAGCCACTATGACTTTTTTGTATCCTTTCTTCAAATTGTTTTTGCTCACTCATGCGTGAATTAGGAATCATGTAAGGGCCTTAATTCACACGTGAATCTTAATTGTCATGATGATCGCAATTCGTCTTGAGAATCATCGCACCTTCTACACTCTTGGAGGTCAAGCCTTTCACAAGCAAACATCGTGCCGTTATTTGAGTGAAACTTAACTGGAATTTGCCTCCAGAGTAGAATTGGAATTCGTGATTGTGATTAGCGTTCGTGCCTCTAATCATGTTCTAGTTTGGTTTCACACGTGCTAAAAAAAAATCGTTATTAGTCTGATTTTTCACTGGAATCATCATTCAAATTACGATTTTTTTACGGTGTGAGAGTGCGGTAAGTCAAAGCGCTATCAAATTCCTTGTCCCTGCTGATATCAAATACTAATCGATTCGATTGTTCATGCCACCTTTCACACGGTAAAAAAAATCGTAATGGTTCAAGTGAAAAATAAGGCCGATAATGAATATTTAACACGTGTGAAACCAAACTAGAACATGATTAGATTCACGAACGCTAATCACAGTCACGATTACAATGGCAATCATCATGGCAAGATTCACGTGTGAAAAGGCCATGGTCACCTGGGTTGATAAAGTTCACTGCTCGTGATATACTCCTCCATGGCCGTAAGCAGAAATTAAATGTTGTGCTGGGAGGGGGGGCAGTACGCCTAAACTTGTTATTGAGAGCTAGGCTTTTGCATTTTGTGATGTGAAACTGAAGAATTTTCATGCATATACCTTTGGTGAATTTTGTGAAAATTTTCAGTAAAGAAAGAGGTAAGTTTCCCAAATTTCTTCGGGGCAAATGCCCCTATAACCACCCCCCCCCCCGCTGCGCACGGCCATGTACTCCTTGAGTATTTTAGTGGCATATGACAAGTATGATGTGAAAAAGTGCTGAGTATGCTGGTTTAAAACACACAGATCCGGGAAGAACAAACATAGGCCTAAATATCATTATCAAGTATAGTAGGGCAAGGTGTAGACTAATAAATATAGTCCTTGTGATTTGTTTTTGTGTGGGTAACTGTTCATTGCATTTACATTGGCTCACTATCAAGCTTTTAATGTACCAGCCTCACGATGGCACATATCATCCTCCAAATCGCAATAAATGTGAACTGATGCCCCATCCTAATCATTCCAATGCTTTTTGTTATTATTACTTATTATCATCATTTATGTCATTACTATTGATTTTTAGGATGAATGTTTTTACTTTCATATACGATTTTAAGAAAATAAAAGATAATCCAGAAGGCTGATTGGCCCGAAAATTGCTTTCAGTGGGTGGTGATGACCCCTTTTCGTCATGTGTTTTCAAGTGTCCCCCATGGCCCTCTGGAACAACCATAGCATAAAGATATGTAATGTATTAATATAAGAGGCTAGTTTTCATGTTGTGGAATGTCTATTTATAAATAAATAGTGCAGAATTCATATGGCAAGTAATGATTTGAAAAAACAAATGCCCTTCACTTCTTGAGATTAAGTAATGAAAACGTGAAAAATAAAATGAAGGGACCATACATGTCGTATGGGCAAAATTTCTAAATGGTTGCAAGTGGGCAAAGCGAGCAAGCAAAACAAAACCTTTTTAATAAATGAATCTAATTCGTGATATTAACATATTGAGAAAATTATAATTTCATTCCTTTTCCTTTCCTCTTCTCTCTGTTTGGCGTTGTGAAATGTTCGGGGCCCACCCCCCCCCCTTCCCCGCATTTATACGAAGAAATTACTCTACCCATTCTGAAATGCAACCTTTTTCATTCGTTTGCCTATTCAATACAATTATAAATATTTCATTCCTCTTTATCTTTCTTCCTTCTTTCTTTTTCTGTTTTCTAACGGAATCGATACAAATTACTTACGTTACAGACAGAAGTTAATACCATACCTAAAACATCTTTCTTTCATTCTCTTTTTCTTTCTTTATAGATGACCTTTTTCTATTTAGTTTTTCAGATTGGCTCCTGACCCCCCCCCCCCCCCACACACTCTCTCTCTCTCTCTGTGGACGATCTAAACACTTTGATTTCAAACTGCAAATAAATGCGGTTCTAGCAGAAACTACATGTCTATGTATCACAGCGGAGGGTGATGGTATATATACTTCCAAATTTATTTCAGATGTCCTTTTGTGTGGGTTGTATCCCGACTCTATCCCCTTTAGGAAAATACTTGTGTATTAAAATGATAACACTACCCCCCCCCCCCCTCCGTCTTTCTGTCTCCCACTTCCACTCTCTCCTCCAGTATGATCACAAATACCAACCAAATAAAAAACATGTACCACAAATTGCATTTCTTTTCAATTTTACTTGAATGCGTTGACCCCATATAACATTACGTGAAGCAACAGTTTGGGATCTGTCCGTACGCCAGGATCAAATCCATCTCCAACTGTCAACATAACGTCTCATAACTTATTCTCGAAACTCATTACCCAAACGAGCAGAGCGTTTTAAACATTGCAATGTCAAACTCTGCAGAATTTCAAACGTCTTCTTCTGAACCGAAAACGTTTTTGGTTTACGTCATTATGACCCTCCAACACCGCTGCTACAGACCTTCTACTTCAATAGTATTTTTAGACACAAGAAACCAACTTTAACTAGCCACTATACTCACAGAAATATAAGCCTAAAAAGAATTACACATTGACCAACGCGATTACTGACACACATAAGCAAAGTGACGTGCCCTGACAGAGTAGTGTAGTGCTCATCTGCACAAAAGAACGGCCTGGAAAAACAAAACCTGGTCTGGTTGTACCAGTAGAGGGCAGTATAACAAATTTCACAAAAAAGGGCAAGTCTGGTGGATACAGCATTACAATAAGCATAGAAACATGAGCTAATGGGAGCCTGAGAGTTAACAATATCCCTCCAACACATGATCTACAATGTGGCTGGCTGTCAATCAAGGGTATGTTTCATAAAACTTCTTATAATAACAAATTTGCAATTAGGGTTAAAAGCTACTGAAATCATTCAATTTGATTGGCTGATAGTAAACTTGTTATAGAATTTGTGCATTAATGCCATCATTACAAGTCTTTGTGAAACGGCACCCTGATAAGAAAAAAAAATCTTTGTCAATAGGCCTGCTTCATCAAAGCCTGTAGATAAGACAAAGTGCAAAGCAAACTAGTTTGGAACATGTGATCCAAAAGGGTAAAAATCATGCCCACCTCATCAACAGATAGTTAATAGTCCACTTATATACTTTTCACACTGCATTTCCTAAACCGCATACTATCCTTAACCCCGGACTATCCTTATCCCCATACTATCTTTTTTGTGTGTTTCACGCTGTCTTTCTTAACCCTATGCTATTTGCTTAGCTGGGGTTAATGCCTTAACCCTATGGTATTTGCTTAGCCGGGGTTAACGCCTTAACCCCGGACTATCGCAGACTCACGAAGATCGATGATTTTGCCACAGAGCATGATTGACATGCAATTTAGACTTCTATGATTGGCTAATGCTTAGCTTTTCTTAGCCCGGTTTTGTTTCACACTGCATTCCTTAACACCGCAATTGTGGTGCTAACAGGGCCAGATAGTACCATACTATTTACCGTGCTAGCCCAGTTTGCTAGAACGCAGTGTGAAACCGAAGTGGGCTAAGCTTAACCCCGGCAAATTGGTGGGGCTAAGGAAAATATGTGCAGTGTGAAAAGCATATTACTAGTAAGCTCTACAGTCTTGTCTGCAGGCTTCTTGATGCTACCTTTCATACAGTAACTGTACCCTTACTGGATAGAGGAAGCAATCATGTACTTGAATTTTGAAGGAGAAATAATTTGGGTCAAGTTCAAACTTCTTTCTTCCACAAAGTATCAAGAACTTGATTTCTGAAGATTCATTTCTAGCCTTATGAGGGAGGAGATAACAATGAAACTTAGATTTTTGATGAAATCTGTCATTCAATTTCCCAATACACTAATTAAGATCTATTATGAAGGATAAAAGTGACCATTCGTTGCGAAATACCAATAAACCAGTTCGTAGTTACTTCATGGACAATTTTGGTCAAATGACGTTTCATTTCTTTCATTATGATAGGCAGATTTCAAAAAAAGATATTACGTAAGCATGCCTTACATAGCAGGATGAAGAAAATGAATAGACCAGGTGACTAGAATAGCACATCAATGAACACTCTATGAAGGTATTTGTCCCATTTCTACTTTGAATGCATATTATAGCATGTTGTACGATGTTCTTGGCAAACTGTGAAATACCAGTCGTTCATGGGCGCATTGTATTTTTTAGGGATGTAAATGAAAAACACAATTCAAAAGAATATATGAATAATCGAGACAGTCATCTGATCATGCGCAGAGTGGAACTACGAACTGGCTTATTGCCAGACCAGGTAGAAGCTTTACCAGAGTTCTCTGTATAGTCCCATGTGCTCTTAATGCTGTGTGTGTGTGTGTGTGACACATTTAATACAATGTACACAGCTACTGCTATACTCTTTCTTCTCATGGTGCATGAGCTTACAGTTTTCAAACATACACGTACAAGTAACTACGACCTACAGTTAACTACACACAACTCCGACTGAGATTTTACGATAGGTAGCCTTGCTCCACTTGACAATTTTGTGTATTATCAAATTACGGTGGATTGTTTGATGGAAATATACCCAACAGTGAACACTTCACTGTCTTCCATCAGATCAGGAAACCGAATGAAATTTCAATTTCCATTTCAGAAAGCATGTTTGCCTATCTAAAATTCTAATGATAATTATAATGTGCTGTATCAAATACTGGTGTAAATCCAAGCAGTTAACCTATTGTTTTTGTTTTTTTTTGGGGGGGATAACTATTATTTCATCCCCCACCCCCCTCCCCTTGAATAGTAGGATATTGTGAATTTTGCCACTGGTATGAAAAGCAGGATATTATCATTTAGTAACTTTTCTTAATATATGTCTGTCTTGATATGCGCAAAACAGAAAAAACAGTGTAACAAATGAAACAGAATTTTTGATTGGTCTGCTAAAAGCCTTTTTGAACAATAGGTACCAGGACAATGCTAAATTTGTGTAAGTGTGCTCCTGGGGAGCATTCCATCTACATTTTGTCCGACAAGTTGTCGGATCTGAAAACTTTCCTTGATTCTAATTGGCTGAGAGACATTGTCACTACGGTCACTTTCGGATAAAACAGGACTTGTCGGATAAAACATCCTTTTATGTAACGCTCCCCAGGAATACATAAGCAGCAAAACAGTGCATATGAGACCAGGGCCCAGTAACACACAGGTTAGCAATTACTCGCTATTACCGAAACGGCATATTAAGATCATTGTTGCATGCTGAATTTGCTCAGTTGAATGACTAGGAACCAAACAGTATTGGTCTTTTTCAAATAAGCGATTAATCACTAATCTTTGTGTTACGGGGCCCCAAGAGCTGTAATAAAGATTATGATTGGTTTTCCTGAATTAACCACTTTGTGACCTTATGCCAACAAGATCCTTTATGACTCATTATACAATACAGATTAAACACTGAGGGAACTTTTTTGGGGGGGAGGGGCATTATGGTTTATCACAAACAAAATGATTGTTGAACTGGATAAAAGAGAAGCAGATAACTCAATAAGGGATATTTCTGATCATTGAAAAACTATTCATACTCAAAGCATCATTTGGAGTAAATAAAATTGATACCATTTTGCAATGTGCGTAGTTCATTGCTCACATTAACATACATGCACTGGTACTCTCCAGATATTGATTTAAAATCCAATCAAATTATTTTTTATTTTTGTGTTTGAACACAATTATTCAAGTTCTATCCAAAGTAATCAATGTTTTCTATGTGTTTTAACACAATCATTCAAACTCTTACCAATGTAAATCATTATTTGTTTTCTATGTGTTTTAACACAAGCTGTATCCAATATTACATGTTGCTTTGTATATAAACACCAGGCCATAGTTTTCATTTGACTATAAACTCTAAATGGAGGTGGGCCATGTTGAACATATTGCCATCTACATACAGTGGTACAGGAGCATGCTGATCAAACAAATGTTAGGAGGGATGAGCCTTTGTGGGTTAATTGAATGTAGTTGCAGTAAACACTGATTTCATGAGAAAGTCTGGAAAATCAAAGTTAGTTGTCAGTATATCATACCCTTTTCATAAACCTATCCTCCAATTAGCCGCCTAAGAGTAATGCGGATAATTCAATAAAATTGCGTTCATAAACTCCGAAAATAAGCCGCATTATTTTTACGAGCGCCCGTCCTGAAAAAGGGGGATAATCGCCATGAAAACTGGACACGCCCCCTCCGATGCGGTTGTGTTGGAAAAGGGTGACCTTGTGACCGCACCATGGCAATTATCCGCATAATTTGGAAATGCGTTCATAAACTCAAAATCTTGTCCCGATGCTGCTATTATGCGGATAATAGCAGCATCAGAGTAATGCGGATAACTCTTGTCCTCCTCCAATTTTACGACCAAATTATGCTGCTATTAGCCGCCTAATTCATTTTAATGGGGTTTATGAAAGGGGTATTATTGTAGATCAGGATCTGGTGGGTGTTTAATAAAGCTGTTCATAAAATATGCACGACTGGTGACCCTTTCTTGTGCTATATGATATCCCTATGTAATTGAGTTATGACCTAAGAACAGGTTCCAGTTGTGCGTTAAGTTGTCCATAACTTTGCAAAAAACAGCTTTATGAAACGCCAACCTGGTACAGTTACACGCACCAAACTTTGTGAAATCTTGAAATCCAAGTTGAAAAAGATCACAAACACTGGGACAGGGTATTATAATTCTATGAAGGAAAAAATCCCAACAATTGGGCGGAATGCCATGTTTATTTTGCTGATTTCTCAGCAATTAAGTAATTTCTTTTCAAATCCTCTGGCACATATCTTTTGTTCATATATGATGCAGTATTTGGTACCCTGGGGTACCAAATAATAATCGGCCATTTTTTTAAATTATTTATTTTATTTTTTGCGCTGTACCCTGGGTTACCAAAAAATGTGTACAAGTATATTTTAATGTTTTGTACAGTTTTTTTTCTTTTTAGTGATGTTATGTAACAATTAATGCATGCAAATGATAACTTTATTCTAGTTTTCATGTTCTGTTCTAATCTTCACTGTTCAATAATGATACCTGTAGTTGTCATTATTGATCTTATGTAAGTTAGCTGTCGAAAAGTATACTTAAATTCTTAAGCATAACAATTTGTTTACTATTATTGGCATTAGATTGTATCAAAGAAAGGAAATAGGCGTTGTTATCATTGTCCCCATTCATTGTCATGATTGTCGCACCGATCGTACGACCGTGATCACCATGACAACAATGTAACTGTACACTATTACAACACGAGATGGCGCTGCACAACGCCGTACACCGGGGTACTACGGTACCCCGGTGTACGGCGTGGTGCATCATATACCGATAATTGGATGGTGATTTTATTAGATTCTGCATTAATTCATTTTGAAATCATTACAACTCACATGCATTCATTTTCAACAATGGTTCAACCCTCCAATTTCTTTGCCTGACCACAATACTTTGGCACAACTGTCTACATGCAACTGGTGTCTCTGATGTCAAAATAAGGGCAAACTTCTGCCATATACCAAAAAAAATGCTTTGTGACGCAATATCAATTGATATGCACTACAGAATTAATATATATTTAATTTGCTCTTTTCTCATGCAAGTTCATGTAAAAAACAATTTTTATTGTCGTTTCAAGATAGCAATGAATGATTCACATGTCAAATGAGAGTAACATTAGATGATTGTGAGACCACTTCCCATTCATAGTTCAACCACAACTCTAAAACAGAGTTCTGAATTAAATCCAAGTTTAGAATACGGGCCACACAGTTCAAGGTAAAAAGTGGTATTCATATTGTTTGCTAATGGAACAAGGCTACCAGATCTGAGAGGTGTTTCCTACATACATGTACCAAACGTGTACAAACATGTTCCCTTTCTTGTGCTACATACTATATGATTAAGTGAGAATGAGGCTCATTCACCGAGTGCTGATTTAGTGTGAGTACACTACAGAAAATAGGGTGTGTTCATATGTGATGCTTCATTTACCATAGCTTGCTGAACTTCTAGATATAGGGTAACATACAACATTTATCTTCACAAAAAAGTGTTCATAGAATTCTTGGTTGCATTATTCACGACATACAGTATGGACAGAAATTATAACCACATGTGGATACACAGATTAAAAGTTGTTTTCACATGTAGTCCAGATTAAAAGTCATGTTCTCATGTGGCAGAGCTCCAATTCAGTATACTACTAGCAATGCTGCTGTAATATAGATTGTAGTGTTAAGTCAAAAGTAGGATATTGGTGCCAGAGACACATAATATTTCCTTTCTCATATTCAGCAGAAGATTCAACTGTTTAATGTTTTAACAGGAAATTGTTCCTCCTTGTTTTAAGGAATCATAAGCTAAAACAGCATGATCAATTCCAAAATTTGGTTGGGATGGTTTTAAAAAAATATTGTAAATTTTAAATCCATATCATTATTATGGCTGATGATCGCCAGACAACTAGCACACAAAGACAAAGGGTTATGGTATCTTGAACTGCACATCACAGCAACAATGAGGAGGCTGTATTAGCATTTCATTGACAGAAAACAAAGGAGGGTGAGGGGCGGAAGAGCAGTGGGGTAAGGAGGATGATGATCTAGCTGATCTTTAAATATAATGGATTTAGGAGGATATAATTCTGCTCCAAAAACACATTTTTGGAGCCATTTGAGCAGTGGAAGTGAAGCTGAAACATAAAATGAAAACTTTATTTGTATACAAGCAGAGTCATTATATCTTTACTGATACCAAAAATGCTGTCCTGACGAATCGTTCTGAAAATTCAAATACCTTTCAAGCAAACTTAAAAACTGTCTGCTGTCTTAGGGAAATTCAATGAGAAATATAATTCTAAAATATGTAAAATTGCAATCCAAATAAACAAATTGAAATATTTGATCAAGGCTTATGCCAGGAGACTGAAATTGGATTACGGACAACAAATCTTTGAGTTGCTTGGATCAGTGACAACAGTGGTTTTAATAGTGAATCCGTGATTTGGTGGTTGAAAATAGGCTGGTACGAATATCAAGCCCACAAATTGCTCCTACGGGGGAATTGCTCCTCATATTGTATCGCCCCCTGGGCCATTTCATAGCATCCTCTTAACATATCCTCCACCAATACCTGGGGCACTTTTCATAAAAAAATTTATATGACAATTTCTCCATGAAAATGTAAAGTTGCTGTATCCTTCAATCTGACTGGTTGATAGTATGCTTGCTATAGTTATTATAAACAAGTGGAATGCCTCTGGCCGTCTCACCTGCATCACGCAGTTCAATATAGCAGCAGTGCTGACTTTGAATACTACTCTATAAACTTGCACAAGATGTTCAGTGATACATGGTTACTCTTATGTCCACTTTTTATGAACTAGACCAATAAACTTACAGAGATATTATGGTTATTCAACAGATACACCCAATTCGGCCAAAGTTCATTGACCTTTGACCTTGGTCATGTGACCTGAAACGCGCACAGGATGTTCAATGATACTTGATTACTCTAATGTCCAAGTTTTATAACGAACTAGACCAATAAACTTTCAAAGTTATGATGGTAATTCAACAGATACCCCGATTCGGCCAAAGTTCATTGACCCTAAATGACCTTTGACCTTGATCATGTGACCTGAAACTCAAACAGGATGTTCAGTGATACTTGATTACTCTTATGTACAAGTTTCATGAATCAGATCCATAAACTTTCAAAGTTATGATGGTAATTCAACAGATACACCCAATTCGGCCAAAGTTCATTGACCTTTGACCTTGGTCATGTGACCTGAAACGCGCACAGGATGTTCAGTGATACTTGATTACTCTAATGTCCAAGTTTAACGAACTAGACCAATAAACTTTCAAAGTTATGATGGTAATTCAACAGATACCCCGATTCGGCCAAAGTTCAATGACCCTAAATGACCTTTGACCTTGATCATGTGACCTGAAACTCAAACAGGATGTTCAGTGATACTTGATTACTCTTATGTACAAGTTTCATGAATCAGATCCATAAACTTTCAAAGTTATGATGGTAATTCAACAGATACACCCAATTCGGCCAAAGTTCATTGACCTTTGAACTTGGTCATGTGACCTGAAACGAGCACAGGATGTTCAGTGATACTTGATTACTCTAATGTCCAAGTTTAACGAACTAAACCAATAAACTTTCAAAGTTATGATGGTAATTCAACAGATACCCCCCGATTCGGCCAAAGTTCATTGACCCTATTGACCTTTGACCTTAATCATGAGACCTGAAACTTGCACAAAATTTTCAGTGATACTTGATTACTATTATGTCTAAGTTTCATGAATCAGATCCATAAACTTTCAAAGTTATGATGGGAATTCAACAGATATCCCCAATTCGGCCAAAGTTCATTGACCCTAAATGACCTTTGACCTTGGTCATGTGACGTGAAACTGAGGCAGGATGTTCAGTGATACTTGATTAACCTTATGTCCAAGTTTCATGAACTAGGTCCATATATTTTCTAAGTTATGATGACATTTCAAAAACTTAACCTCAGGTTAAGATTTCGATGTTGAATCCTCCAACATGGTCTAAGTTCATTGACCCTAAATGACCTTTGACCTTGGTCATGTGACATGAAACTCTAATAGGATGTTCAGTAATATTTGATTAACCTTATGGCCAAGTTTTATTAACTAGGTCCATATACTTTCTAAGTTATGACATCATTTCAAAAACTTAACCTCAGGTTAAGATTTGATGTTGACGCCGCCGCCGCCGTCGGAAAAGCGGCGCCTATAGTCTCACTTTGCTTCGCAGGTGAGACAAAAAGTCTTTACGAAACGATACCCAAGTTTTGATGAAGCTCAATGCCAGAAGAGCATTCATTCTTTTATACAAGAACCAAGGTCATGTCACAGAAAGAGTTGTGACAGAATAAATCGACCTCAGCTATGGTAATCCAATGTCATAATTTACTTTTCCAAAAATGTTCACTATGTCCCTTTGGGAACAGAGCACACTGAATTGTCAAGAAAAAGTTGTATGCATGTGTACAGAGAAAAACTTTGGACAGAAAAATGCATACTGGATGTTCGGGAGGTTGGTGTTGCTGGCTTTGACTGGATCAATCACAACTCTTTGTCGAGGTTAGCAATATACAAAGCACTTTAGAAAAGTCATCCTGATGCAATTATTAATCATTAGCATGCCTCTTTTCAGTGCACAGCATCTTGATGGCATGAATGCCTTTCCATAGATAAGACCGTCACTGATTGGTTTGAACTTGTAATCTTTAACACACAGGGTTGACTACCTTCTTGCTGCACAACAAACAAAATCTATTCATGGAAGCAAACATCTTGTAATCTTCAATGCATAGCCAACATCCTTCTAGTTCACAACACAATTACTACCCATGGAAGACAAAACCAGGAAGATGCCAGAACTTGAAATCCACTGGTGGGCCTTAATTTTCATATTTCTGGGGCAAGGCCACTTTCGATAAGACAGCACAGTTGAGACGAATGAAAAAGCGAATGAAAAATATTAAAGTCCAGTGAATGGAGCACTTAGGCCAATTGATAGGAAACACAAAGCCATGGCCTTGGATTACTATAAAGCCCTGTTGTAGTATACTGAAAACTTTTACATCCAATGGGTGAAATAAGTGTTGTATGATGAATTGTTATGGTAAGCAGGAAATGACCATACCAGCTTACTCTAGAATTTTTGGATGATTCATGAGGCAACACACATTCACAATGTGTTTCTGGAAAATGAATTCCGTAGACTGTGATCTATGTGAGCTATGTTACAAACAATGAACACCGACATTGATAAGCAAGCGAAAATGAAGCATCACAACATGACTAAAGAACACCTTGGCAAGAAAATTCTGTATTTTTAAATCTGTTCTCCCTTTCTCTATACTCTAGTTACTCTTAGGTCTGTAGACGGCTGCGTTGGGGTCGAGCACCGATGTCTTCGCGGGGGAAGTACCCTGCGACTGCGCCCCAGGGGGAGGTGTCCCTGGGTTGGAGCGCTGCTGCGGTTGGGGCTGAGGTGGTTGTGGTGGTTGCTGCTGGACGAGAGGGGAAACCCCAGCCATGGGCTTGGTGACCACTGTTGGAGGGGTGCTCTCGTCGGGCTGTGGCTGGCGCGGGCTGCAGAAGTTGACCGAGTACCGCGGGGAGGCCACTGCACTGCCAGAGCTGGAGGATGCAGGGTAGTTGGACATGGGCATCACTGCCATCAGGTCAGCTATGGTTGACTTTAACTCACGAATCTCAACATCCTTGTGATGTAATTGACCTGCACAGTACAAAATAATAAGAATATAAATGAGAATGGCCTATGGAAAGAGGTATAAAACTGAGGATTTCCAGAGGCATAGAAATATATGCCACTTGTGTACATTAAAAACATACGAAAAAGGTACAATTAGAAGTATCACTAAAAATATTTTCTTGATTTACTACAATTACTGCCACAAGACATTTCATATAGTCAAAGCCATGACAGAAAAAATAACTTCCCAATTTGTAATTCATATATTGTTTGAATGTAATAGAAAAGTAACCTATAATATTGTCTAGGCACTTCAGTGATTCATCGAGTATAAGAATATAAATTGAAATCAATAAAGGTAAAGAAAGATTGCAAAATCCCACACAAGTCTGACGCAGTGTCAAAATGACAATGAGATTTTGAAAAATATACATTTCCATAATGAATTTGCAGTGATTACTTACTATGAGCTATTTCAACCTGTCGCCTGGTATCACCCAGAGCTGAGAAGAGATCTAGTTTAAGTCTGGTTTCTGCACTTAGACTATTTTCCAGCTGAGCTGTTTTGTCTTGCATGGCAACCAGGGCATTCATCAGCCTCTCGTTGTTACTCTGGATTTCCTGACGCTCCCGGAGCTGTGGAGGGGAAAAAAAATCAGTTCTCAGTGATACAAGTGTATCTGCCGAATTCAAATCTTGGAGGACCACAGATATCCGTTCCAAAATTTGACCTCAAAGAGATGAGAGACAGGATTGGATATTCTGGTAAAAAAAACCTGTCATTATCACATCAAATTGAAACTGACTTCCATTTATAAAGGGATCCATTTTATATATCTATGTGTATCTGAATGTATATGGGTTTTTTTACAGATGTCTTCAGATTGATCTCATGTCACCATCTGAAAGAGACAGCTAGAATGTTGAATCAGTTTGAACTTTGAAACCCAATAATATAGCTGGATTATAACTTACACACAGGCGTGAAATGTTAGACCGTCATCAAAACCCATTGTAAGCTAAAACCATTAATAATTCAAGATACAAAAGACACCATTAATAATTCAAAATATTTCAAACAGTACAGATTCATAAATTTTCCTTTAATACCATTATATTTAACCCCAAATAATATCAATGTCTGTGTTATAAAGTCAGTACTGATTGTTTCATCAGAATGTGCACATGGGTATAAGATTAATATTGACATTTAATTATTGTGCTTTTAATAATACAGATAAATATTGTTACCATCTGGGAATGTATGTTAAAATTCCTTTGCAAATATTCAACTACTTTTCTTAATGAGATCACAAAAAAGGATTGTAAACAATAAAAAAAAATCATACATTCAGCTGCAGTGTTCATTTCACTTAACCCTATCTAGGCCGGGGGGGGGGCCTCGGAGGCCCCCCTCAACGAATCGCGCGATATTTTCGCCATGCGAAATTTTTTGACCGCGCCGCTCACTGACTTTTTACTTTCAAGTCTTGCGCAACTTTTGAGACCAATTTTGCGTCACCCGGGTACGTGGTTCCGAAATTACGCAACATTGTGTAAGTGCATGTCAGACCGAAAATGGCTCAAAAACGTGATTTCGTGTACAAAGTCAATGCAAATTGTGTTTTCAACCAAAATTCATAAATGTATGATTATTTTTAGTTTTGCTAGTCTAAATGTATTCATTTATGCTTTTTATGATCACAGAAGAGTCCCCAACAAATTTCATTGAAAAAACAATGAAAAACAAAAGGTCAAAAAAACATAGAAATACATAAGAAATTGCAAAAAACAATACATAAGAAAATGATTTGATATCACAATTTTTTTCATGTACACTTGCTAAGGACACCACAAAGAGTTTCTATACCAAAAATTAGTACATTTGGAGCTTTATTTAGGGAGTTGGAGGAAAAAGTATGATTTCGCATACTAATTACGCATAAATTAGCATGATCACTTAATAGCGATTCGCATGAAATAAATTACTATACAATCTTGTAGATTATGTCCCAGGCAAGCCGCGTGCCAATTTTCGGCGCGATCGCGCGGTCGACGGCCATAGGAACTCCCAAAATACCCCGGCCTAGATAGGGTTAAGATACTATTAAAAAGAAGGAATGATGGTTTATCTATGCTATGCTATAACTTACCTCAATCTTTTGTTCTAAATCCCTCAATTTATCCCCTTTGTCTCTTGTTTCTTTCAATAAATGCTGAATCTCGCTTTCCTGGTCTTGGCGTCTCATCCGACAGTTTTCTGTGCACTCATCTACACCACTATGTCAAACAAAAACAAAAAGGCAAAAGATACAAACGACTACAACAGACAGACAAAGACATACATTTCATTAGATGTTGTGATCATTTTATCACGCACATTAACAAACACTTCTTTTGCTCATGCGGATACCAGTATATCACACTTTACGAAGTTCACCTATCAAAAAGTGAATACAACTCCAAATGATTGGATGACAACAAAGACATTACAAGGGAAAGACTATAGACACTTCCGCGATTCTTAAATGCTAAATTTCGCTCATGGGGAAGGGCGCCCATTAGCATTTTAATAGTAAGTAAAACTTTGCACAGCGCAACTGGCTGTGTATAAAACATATGGCGAAAATGAGAGAGGGAACACGGGCGTGCATGGGGATAATTCCACTTTTCTTTCCCAGAAACCTCTAAGATATCTTCATTTCGAATTAAAAAAAAAATTGAAGACAAAAATTTTGAAATGACACATTCACCCATTCCTTCACCCTCCCACCGTTTTCCTTGTATGTTTTGTACACAACCAAAAATGGTGACCAGTACGTCAAGTCTACTTACTCGACGCTGTCAGACGCTCTTCCCAAGCGTTTTATTCCACTTGTAGTGTCTTTGATGATGGTGTCCACATGAATGGGCATTCACTTTTTTTTCCATATACCAATACCTCAAGCATTTTAGAACTGTCCCAATGCTATCTTGTGTGGTTACTGATTCCTACATTTAGCTGATAGGATTTACATGGATTAAATCATACAGCCGAAGCATAACTACATGTACTTAATGCCGGTAGCAGCGTACAGAATGATAAAACTACATTACTCTAATTGGTTAAGCAAGAATAAGCGCTACAAAAGGTCAAAGGTTACCTTTGATATTTCATACATTTCCTATCGCTCTGCCTTGCGCTGCAAGCTACAACAGTGGTGCCAGCGCCTGGGTCTGACAAGGCCGCTGACCCAGTGCCCCTCTCTCTCTCCATCCTTATCCTGCTTCCAAGATCAGCTTTTAATTTCAATCTAGGAACAGGAGATATCCAGGGAGCAGTAAGCCATTTTAATTTTACGACAGGCGCTTAGCTTAGGACATATACTGAACACTATGTATCTTAAGGTGAGAAACTATATAATTGAAATAAACAAAGCTTGAAGTTCTTTCTGTGGGATTCTCGTCTGTACGCCTC
Organism: Lytechinus variegatus; assembly: GCF_018143015.1. Taxonomy (NCBI): domain Eukaryota; kingdom Metazoa; phylum Echinodermata; class Echinoidea; order Temnopleuroida; family Toxopneustidae; genus Lytechinus; species Lytechinus variegatus. Next base: position 22,427,288 of record NC_054743.1, on the reverse strand, counting down.
AGACCACTGGTACATCATAAGTAACGCCATGGACATTTGTAGCCACTTGCAAGTTTGCTGCACTGGCTCCTTCATGTCAAGTACGTGCACAGAAGAAATGGAACATACTGTACATCCCTCTAATAGCACATGGGTGTAAGTGTCATCTTCTAAAACTCTAAAATCACATCATATCTATTTCATTTTCAAATGTGCTCTGCATCAATTATCACAGGCCTCTAAAATCCTTTTGAAATAGTGATAGTAAATTACAGTCCCAAGGAATATACAACACTGTTCTCATTATGCTTTCTAAAACTAGTTTACTGGAAACCGATTCAGGAAACCAGTTTGGAAGATCAGTTTGCTAGCGTTCCCACTTGGTCACACAAAAATGGTTTTCAAAATCACTTTCCAGATAGCAAGCTTATTGCTATAAAGGAAATGCTCTCACTGGGGTGAGATTTTCGCGCAAAATTAGAAACTGCAGCGTAGGCATTCTACTCCTGTTGTGTGGAATAGTGCGCTCAAAATAAGCAAGAATCACTTCCCGAAGAACGGTTGTGTCCTCACTGCTAAAACCAGTTTACTTAGGCAAAGCAATCCTGAAAACTACATCGCGAGGTGGTTTTCTGAACCAGTTTGGAAGATAGCTTCCAAGATCGCTTCGACCATTCTCACTACACGTTGAACTAGTTTTAGGAAGGTAGTGAGAACGGTGTCTAAGTTTCCAAATGATAAGTACCCTTGTGGTGACTCTAACTTTAATTTTTTTTTTAAATTGTTTGAATTCGGTCAATATCAATAATTAGAAAAGCATGAGTGCTTGAAAGGGTTTATTTCCAATTGGTCTAATGCTAATTAGCCCAATTACCAACTCGTTTACTATCATTTTGGGCTACCATCAGTTCGTCCACTATCCACATGGTCTAATTGCCATTTTGTCCACTCACCATTTTGACTAATAACCAGTTGGTCCAATAGCCATGTAGTCCATATACCATTTGGTCTAATTGCACCGAGTGAGGCAAAATAAATGAAAATAAAATGGATATAAGACCCACTGGTTATGAGACAAAATGGTCATAGACCAACTGGCGATTAGACGAAGTGATGATTGAACCAAATGGTTATTGGACCAAATGGTTGTTAGACGAAATATTGGATGGAATGGCATTAGACTAAATGAAGTTATACCATATGATGAATGGACGAGTTGGCAGGAGACAAAATGGCAATTTACCCTTGAAAGGTGAAATACTGTATATGTTAGGGAAAGCCAACAATAAAACAATGTCAGTACATTGATGGCAATATTTCTTACCCAGCATGAGAATATTGCCTACAGGATTCTTCAGCTTTTCTATTCTTTCGTTCTTCTTTGAGGAGGTTCTCAAGAGATGTTCTACCATCCCTTTCCTGCTTCACTTTCTTCTCAAGCTGACTTATATTCTGCTTGTCCTGCTGCTTCTGGGTCACCAGGTTATGCAATCTGTCAAAACAGAGGTCAATGTTTGACGTTAACAACAGAGGTGATCAGGCATTTTTATTAGTAGTATTTAAAATCTGCAACGTATATCTGCAGCTTTATCTGCAGCCGCTGAGAGAACAGTTTTCAGAACTGAAGTGGCTACCCTGGGTAAAATATGACATTATTTATAATTATAATCAGCTTTAACATCGCAGAGAATGTGAATTTTACAGGGCTATTTTTTTTTCTAGGGTTCTGTGAACATTTCAGAGATGAAATTGCCCTCATGTAATCAGGTGATTAATAAGATCGCCTTATAACACACGATTAAAGGTAATATTTATATGCGGTTTATATTTTGAGAGTAGAATCCATTTTAAATCAAAGCTCAGACTAATAACAGAACAAGACATTAATAGAGAGATAGAATAAGAGATAGAGAGATAGTGAAATAAAGGAGATACAATATAAATAATAATATAGGATTTATATAGCGCACGTATCCACCTTGCTAGGTGCTCAAGGCGCTCCTATATTACCCCAGCTAAGCTAGTCTTTCGATTTTGGTGCGCACAGCTTTTTGAGGAATTACTTCCTGCTGGTACCCATTTACCTCACCTGGGTCGAGTGCTGCACAGTGTGAATAAGTTTCTTGCTGAAGGAAAACACGCCATGGCTAGGATTCGAACCCACGACCCTTTGTTTGAAAGGCGAGAGTCAGAACCACTAGACCACGATGCGCCAACAGAGAGAGAGGGAGAGTTACAGAGACAAAGAAAAGACAGTGACTAAATAAATACATTGCAAAGCAACAGATGCAAGGAGGTAGAAGCGGAGACATCAACTAAAATATTCAGAACGAAAAATAACTTGACAGCATGACATAGCTCAAGAAAGAAAAGCAGACATATATAGTCAGAGAGGAGAGATAAGAGAAAATGAGACTGAAAAGATACATACCTATTTTGAAGAGACTCATTATCTTTTTTATACTGATCCAAGACCTCTTTATCCTGCAGTTCATCAGCTAAAAGACTGTTGACTTGGTTTCTAAGATCACTCTCTACCTGACGGCTGGCTTGAAGGTCAGCCTTCAGCTTCTTTATATCAGACTCCAACCTGTGAAAGATTAACAGTCTTTAGTCTTTAGGGCTCACACACAATCAGTGACCTATATGGAAGAAAATCCTTGGCAGCTTGCCGCTAAAAACATGGATCCTCTCAGCATCTAAAAGCTAAAAGATGAAGTTGCACCCCTTCCAATATCTGATATCGCATCTTTTGTTGTCTCATGAGATAAACCTTTCAGGGGTGTTCACAAATATTCAAGTCTGACTAAAAACCACACTTTTTGAATTCTCATTCGCATTTGGTGTATAACGCATCACCATATTTATCAGATCACGATAATGGGATGGGCTCATCAGTCAAATTATATATTACAATATCATGAGTGTGTTGGTGTTTAAAGAGAAATGCCAGTAGTTGCAGGAAACACTGATTTTATGAGAAAGTCTGTAAAACCAGGCTTAATTGTCAGAATATCATCGAGGATCTAGATCTGGTACAGTTACATAAACAGAACTTTGTGAAATCTTGATATCTACGCTGCAAAATGTTCACAATGAACATCATCTACACAGATAGGCACACGTGGGACAGTGTATTATTATTGCTGGAATAAAGACCCGAGGGAAGTGACCGAATCCGCGCTTATTTTGCTTATTTTCCAGCAATTACACAATTTCTTCCAGAATCCTGTGGCACATATTTTTTATTCATACAGACACTTGGGTGGTCATTATATTAGATTCTGTAAAAAGTCATTTTGAGATTGTTACGTAAACTGGAATTTACCTTTAAGCATCATATTCAGTCAGACTTCACTCTGTGTGAGATACTCACAGGTTCTCTTTACCCCCAAACTTTCTTTCCCTGACAATATCTAACTGTCCATATCTGCTAATCCTGAACAAATAAAATGAAGGAATAACAAAAACCTCACCTTGCTATAGTATACTTTGAAGGATCCGTTTTTACTTGCTGATTGTTGCTATTTATCGTTCTTGCTTGCTCTGCATTCACGTTAGTGTCCTTATCTTTATTTTCTAGCTTGGAAGGCAGCGGCTTGGGCTTTTTACTCCCCTGCCCCGACGAACTGTTTTCTTTCATCACGGGTGAAGGGTTGCGCTGCCGTGTCGACGACCCAACCGAAATCTGCTTCAGATTCTTGGCTTGCGTCTGCTCATTGGCAAGATTTTCCTTCATGTTGTCAAACTCGTTGACGGAGTGATTGCTTGTCGTCGACGACGATGATGATGATGAAGTTGAAGAAGAGGAGGAGGATGAGAGTTGACAAGTCTTTGTGTCCATGAAATTGCCGTCCTGTTGAGAAGTCGACGTGGACTTGGCATGCGTACTGGCATTGTTTGCTCCGACATGTTTATTACGGCTGTCTTTAGTCACATTGCTTCTCTCGTTACCCCCTCCCCCTCCGTCCCCCGCAGGATGGTTCTTTGGTTGCTTGCTACTCGGTGATTCCTTTTTACCGGCAACTCCGTTTGCGACAGGCTCATCAGGCTTTTTACTAACAGCTTAAGAGGGAAAAGAATAGCAAAAATTCTTGCTTAAGTAATGCTACTGTATGAGGTTCGAATAATTTATTTATACAAAGGTTAGTGATTAATCGCACACTTGATTTTCACGATCAGTTGTATCAGGGGTCCGTTGCTGAAAGAGTTGAGTTTAAACGCAAGTCAAAAAAATCAATCGCAAGTCCCAAATGCGCGCTGTTGATTGGTTGAAAATCAAGATGCGCATCATATTTAGAGTTGCAATTGATTGCAACTCTTTCTGCAACGGGCCCCTGGTATTCAGTATTTATTACTTCATATATTTCACACTATCATACATTGTTTCCAGTTTTGGTAAAGGTGGCAGCACTAATAAGGCTTTACCTTTCTAGTCGCCTCCTCATTCATTCATATTATGCATACTTTTTTCAAATGTTTTCCAGATTTCATCTCTGCATTATTTTACTAAAACTAATTTCAAAACAATAAGATCATGATATTGCAATGCCACAGACCAAACAGTTTCTTCATTTACCTCTCTGATATCACCACAAATGACACTCCTATGCCGATCTAAACACCTCTAAGCCCTTGAGAAACTCACCTTTAGCAGGTTTTTCAGCAGGAGTGACTGCGACCCCATTGGCCGCTTGTTGCTCTGGTGGCAGTGCCTGCTGCAGAAGCTGCATATAAAAATCATTCTCTTTTTGAACTTCTTTCTGCTTCCTTAGCCTCATACGATAGCTCACATAACTTTTGAAGTTGAACCCTAGCGTTACTACCGGATAGCCAATACTGGAAAATAATAAGACACAACAGTGGTAAAAAATAAACTCTGCTCGTGATATTCACATCCAACAAGCCAAAAAAGACAATTCTGTAAATCATATTGTACATCAGATGCCCAATTCATAAAGACTAACAACTATTGCAACTTTGCCATTATTGTAACTACCTTGGAAAAATGTCTCAGTAGACGATCACAATGAAGGTTTCAATGGAAGTTACAATAATGGCAAAGTTATAATTCTTCACATGTGTGAAACAGATTCTTGAAACAAATAGTTGTTTTTGCTGACTTTCAAATCAGGTGTGATGATGGGGGAAGAATATAATGGTGGGGAGGGGGAGGGGGTAACATTTTTATGACCCTTTCCCTGGGAACCTGCAGAGTTGGATAAGGAGAAGAGGGATAATGTCCACGTTGTATGGGCTATACAACTTGGTTATTTTGTTTCAGATCTGCCTAGAGTTGCCATGACAGCATTCCAAGGCAGATCTGAATTGCAATGAAACTTCTATCATTCACAGCACTGTGTGAGGTGATAAATTATGGATGCAATGTCTTCTGTTCATTAAAGTTTCAATGTCAGAATCTTAATACTACTACTAATAATAATAACAATGAGAATAAAAATAATAATAATAATGGAGCAAGCAAGAAGATACAAAATGATTTACATAGTAATATACAAAATTATTAAAATACATTACACTATTACGATAGCAGAAATTCTGAATTGTAGTAACAATGTTTACACAATGGTGGCCTGTTTACAAATTCAAAATACATATAATTTTAATTGAATATTAAGAAGTGGCAATGGATTATGCACTTTACTGTCATATCATGCAGCCCTATTTATCATAACACAGACTTATTTACCAGTGAGCAGCGAAAGGCCTGCATAGATCCAGATGAAATGGAACCACTGATCTTAACCCTCTGAGTCTCACTGACGCTTCAATGTAAACAAACAGCAACCATAACGCTACCGTTGGTAAACAGATGCCTCGATCTAAAAAAAAAAAAAAAAAAGAGGAAATGAAACGTAAAATGAGATGAAGGAAACAGCGATCAATATATATGAGAATGGGAAAGTGTACAACACAATGTAACCTGACTTTCCCACAAAGATATAATTACCAGGAGAAATATTATATTAGGAGTGGGCGATAAATGGGTGATTTTTGGTTTTACTGTGGGAACAGTTTTTTTGTGTTCCTTTTACCTTATCTCAACATGAAATGACAATATTTTTTGTCTCGGGTCCGAAAAAAAAAGTGTGCCGGGCCAAAAATCCAAAATGGCCGCCAAACCCCCCCAAAATCACAGTTTTGGCCACAACTTCTTTATTTGGTGGTCTTTTTCTCTGGTTTTGGTGTCTATTCATGTGTTTTGGGGGCAGGCAATTTGTTTTTCCTATAATTAGCACTTTTAAACCATTATTTCTAGAGTTAAAAGGTAATTATACCTAAATTTTCCAATTTTTATAGCCTTTTTTCAGCCAAATGTAGGTTTTATCGTCCTGGAGTTCTTGGATATTAGATGGTATGAGGTCAACAATAGCAAGCAGCTTCATAGAGCTACATGTATACTGCTTTTATTCCTCTCCTATGGGTTTTATTCCTCTCCTATGACATGAAGAAAGGGTTGATACCATGCAAATTTATTTTTTCAGGGGCTACTTTTAACAATGTACAGCCTAGATCTATTTGCTACATTCGATAATCTTTATTACATGGCAGTGAATGGGGTTTTTGACGCTCTTTTTTCAATTTCAAGAGCTTATTTAAGCATTTTGGGGGTGGAATTGCCCTGAGCCCCCATATTTTTTTCCATTTCCCACTAGGTGATACTCACCAGTATGCCAAACAAACTGGACCCACACATAGGTACTGGCTGCAAAGAACAGCCAGTGCACCGGGATGAATAGCAGGCAAATCATGTCCGAAGTAAAGGCAATGAAAATGAAGAACACCGAAAAGGCCTGCAAAAAAAATATAAAGAACACAATATCATAGGCGCATGAAACTTGAAATGAGGAAAGATATGAATTTAAATCTACAAATTTAAAGGTACGTGTAGATGTATATACATTATGCATGTAATCATGGAAATGGAAAGGATAATGAGAGAAAATGTTTACATATCAATTTGAACTGTGAGATTTTGAGCTTCACATTAAATTACACATAAGATTTTAGACTACAGATGAGCATCACTTTTATGAAAGAACTTTTTGTATAATTTAGAAAAAAATGATAAAATATGTGGTGTCATTTTGTTAGGAAAATATTACAATATTTTCATGACTTATCTAGAATAGAAGATTTAATGTGATTAATGCAAACCATTGAAATCAAAGCCATAAAATAACAGATACATATTCACATCAATACATACAACTCTGCTGTAAATCCCCAGTAAAAGGGCCCTTAAAAAATGCCTCTGTACTTGCATTAAAAAAAAATGGTTTGTGGTTGCTTGCATTTAATATTGCCTGATTTTTGTGTAAGGTTGCTGGTGCTTTTCATAAATCATGCCTTTAAAAAGCAATTGTTTTACCGAAACCACTCTCACCCATAAAGTGACATTTGTGAAACATGCATAACAGTATGCGCAATGTGTATAGAGCAAAACAAAAAGTAAAATATGGTCATGTTTGGAAATTACGGTTCTTACCTGACATGTTAAGTGTTAAAATGACAGGTTTGACATAATTGAGCTGAGCCTGAACTCACTTGTTTGTTGTAAGAGGAAGTTCACTTCTTCCTTCTCATGAAGCAGTGATTGATGATATTTATAAATTGATTGATGATATTTATAAATTTATAAATTCAAAGTTGAATGTTCATGAATTTTGATGCCAGTCTCATTGGCCATAGAGATTTGCTGTGCCATTTTTTTTTTTTTTTTTTAACTTTTCCCATTTGCTCTGTAATGTTAGAAATATGCTTCATGGAAAAGTGACATTGCCCTTAAAAACATACAAATTTATTAAAGCTTGTTTGATTGATGCAAGAAGTAGTTGATTTTCTCTTCCATGATGAAGCAGTGATTACAAATGATAAAAAGAATTTTATGAATTCATAATTGAATTTAAATTTTTACAACCCTCTCATTGGCCATGGAGATTTGCTTCATGCCTTTTTTCTTTTTAATTACATGTATTCCCATTTGTTTTGTCATATCCAGAGTAGAATGTGCTCTATGGAAAAGAGGCCTTGCCCAATTAATAATTTTTGCAAGAGGTAGTTCACTAATAAAGTAGTGACTGAAACAGTTGAATAAAAATTTGGATGCCCCTTTCACTGGCCATGGAGTTTTGCTATGCCCTTTTTAATGCCCCCCCCCCTTTGTTCTGTAATAGAAATATGCTCCATAGAAAAAACATAAAAATTGTTTGTTTGATAAAAGAAGTAGTACACCTTTTCTTTTATTCACATGAAGCAGTGACTGAAAATCATATTAAGTAATTAAACATTATAGATATTTGAATTTTAATGCCCATCTTGGAGGTTAACATTCAATGTGGCATTTTATTTTCTTCCCATTTGTTTTTGTTCTGTAATATATGCCCTATGGAAAAGAGGCATTGCATGACACAAACATGTACAGTGTATCTATGATTAAAGTTAAAGCGTGTGAATGTATCTAGCTTACCAGGCCTTGGTACTTGTAGGAGTCGTAGATGCTTCTCAGGAGGAGCCAGACGGGCCACAGATACTCAAAGCGGAACTCCAGAAGAAAATCAAGCAGCAGAACAAAGCCCCATATTCCAAGAAATTTCAGGTAGAGGAAAGTACTACTGTGAATGGGAGAAGAAAATGGGGAGCAGGAAAAGAGAAATATATTGAACATCTATGGCATTAAATGATTTCAATAACTATTGAAAGATTATCACAAAACGGCACTACAGTAAAATGATAAAGGAGGGGTCTGAGTGCGATACCGGATGAAAACTTAGGCTTTTGAGGTACCAAACAATTACTTTTATGCACAGAGTACTTCTCCCATGCATGCAAAGCAATCAAGCATTTAAAGAGGGAGCGACCTGACCAACACAAAGACACCGTTCTCACTACTTCCTAAAACTAGTTTACTGGAAATAACATGTTAGAACGGTTGAAGCGATCTTCCAAACTGGTTTCATAAAACCATCTCGCGATGTACATGTAGTTTTCAAGATCGCTTTGCCTCATTAAAACTGGTTTTAGCGTGAGGACACAACCTTTCTTCAGGAAGCGATCTGCATACATTTTGAGCACGCTACTCTACACACTGTGTAGAATGCCTACGCTGCAGTTTCACATTTTGCGCGAAATGCGCCATCCACTGAGAGCGCTCCCGTAGCAACAATATCGCTTAACGTGAAGTGATTTTAAAAAACACTTTGAAATGGGAACATTAGCAAAGCGATCTTCCAAACTGGTTTCCTGACCCGGTATCCAGTAAAACTAGTTTTAGAAAGTGTAATGAGAACGGGGTCTTCATATATTCTCTCACCAACTTATTTCAACATTTAATCTTGAAATGCTGCATTATGCTGGCCAGATGTGAGTAGTTGAGGACTTGAGATGGCGCTATGAACGCTGCTGACTGCACTTCAAAATATTGTTTACAATTTGTGCATCATTCATGTTGAAACAAAGTGCAGCAAATACATGGATTAATGCACTACTGGACGGTTTCATGCCTGACATTACATACAGATACATGTATGTACATGTACATTATAATCTATTACAATGTTTATGGATGTGGTATGCCATGTAAAAATTAAAAGCAGTTTTGTACGTACATGTACAGTTATTGTACTTTTCATGTTGTGCAAGATTGGAGGATTGGAACAATGCACGTACAATGCACATGTAATATTACCGGTCTGATCAATCCTCTGTGTATCTACAATACAAATAAGTACATGTATGTACACCAATCCCCACAGCCCCATCTCTCTTCCCAGTCCTATAAATCTCCCACCAAATAACATCCAGCGAAATACACGTACATGAACAATAATACATGATACGCATCAACTTTATATTAGAGGCCTCCATCAAAAAATTTGAGAATACTGCAGATGAAGCTTCCAGCAGGTATTGATGACCTGTACTCGATCAAACCATTTTTTTAAATTCATTATTTTAAGGACAAGAACATGTATGTACAGATCATTATCTGGTATGCTTATCATACAAAACATTCAAAACACGTTCAGCCAGTATGCATGTATAATACCTACATGTATGGCTAAACACACATCAAATTATGTGTACTGCAACATATGACGCTCAAACATAAAGACCCAAGTACATGTGCTACATGTACATGTATATCTATACATGTACAGAGCACTGTACAAGGAAACCGCTTCACGATTTTCATTTTTTAAACATCGTTATGTACATGTAGTTCATGGTTCCATATGAAAGCAAATCTGAGCTAAGTTTGTAAATGTACAACCTTTATTACTGCTGAAATCACTGTTCTGCTCTAATGGGGAAATGGAAAATGATATTCCAAAAACAACCTGCATTTATAGTGAAGTATATCTCTCCTACATTTTCAGGATCAATAAAATCATCAGCTATAAAAACAGAACTGCAGTATTAAAGCAAATATTGTGCAGCACTTATATTAGGATTCAATTTCTGTATACAAATGTAGGCATTGTACAAGTACTGTAGAGAATTCAAATGTACGAAATCTGTGTGAGCCAAACATAATAATGAACACCAAACAAAGAAATGGTCTGGCAAACGAAGATCAGCTGGGAAAAACGAAAAAAGGAGATCAGCGCAACATGCATTTAGGTCATCCACCGTTGTCATGGTAACTGGAGATTTCTGGATGTATCCCTCAAATGTACAAATCACCGGGACGTTGCCTCAGGGTTGTGCATATAGGATGTAATTATAGGAAATGGTGGAAAAGGAGCATGCTTGCAAAATTTGTCGAGTTTGGTAATGGATGTTCCGCTGCATGAATAATGAGGGATTATACTGGACTCTTTTGCTATATGGGTAGTGTTTGTAGGACAAACACTACGAATACTGTAAATTGTTGTATTTATCCAGTGATACAAAGGATTCTATCAACACACAGTGGAAGGTATGCATGTAATATATTACACATGTGCATACTTCATGTTTGTTCAGTCAATTATAAAAGGGAAAAAGGAAAATGGTAATTTAATGCTGTGCACTGTATGTGTTTGAAAACAAATTAAATTAGAAAAATTCAAAATCATTCTGATTCACCTGAAAAATATTATTCCCATTGATGACATACATAGATTTTGTGTTGATTGTTTAACCTGTCAAAGTATTGAAGCTGTAAAATAAGGGCAGAAAAATTGTATATGTTTTGCTCCCCCCCCCCATTTTATCCTAATTTTTTTTCTTCAATCTACAGGTATCAAGTTCAGTGTCGTAGATTCACCTGCTAATGCGATCATAATAGTATGGTATGATACGAGTATTAGTTAATATCGCATCAATATCTACATGCGCCTCTCTGATCAGATCAAAAATATTAAACAGTATTGAAAATGAAAAATCTTGAATAAAATCATCATGTTGTGGGGGTGATTTAAAAACACAAAGTTTCCCTTTAAATCATTTCCTCTTTCCTTCTTGGATTGTATTCCAGATCAATTTTTTTTCCTGTCAGATACTATACCACCTTTCTTGATGCTACATGTATGCTGTAATGCTTTTCAGACTAATAAACCCGAACTATCTTTAAAGTTTAAACCCAGTATTTTTTCTCAGGACACTAAGACTGTCTTTCTTAACCCAAAAGTTTGCCAAATCAAGGTTTAAGCCCTTGGACCAGACTATCGGACACTGAATATTGACGATTTTGTCACGAACAACCTTTAACATAGACTTGTGACTTCTGTGACTGGCTAATTGTTTAGCCGAGACTTTTCTTCTTTTTTTTCATCCTGGTTTAGTTTCCCCAGAGTTACAACTGCATGAGCCACAACTGCCTGGCTAGCACCGCAACAAGCATGTAACCCTGCTTTTTTAAGCAGGGCCAGATAGTACCATTTTTTATACCATGCTAGCCAACTTCGTTAAAATATTTCTAAAACCAAAGGGGGCCATGGTTTACCCCTGGGTAAATAGGAAGGGCCAAAACATCCCTTCCCCCGAACCCCCAACCTTAGCCCAACCTACAAGTTTTTACCAGGGTTAGAGATTTTTTTTTTAGTCTGAAAAGCAAAATTAATTGAGCTTTACAGTCTATCTTTCTCATCTAACATGTACCAGTAAATTCATGTTTTCCAACCACTCTATACCACTTCAATGATATCCCATTATCATTATCCAGGTGAAATCTTCCCTGCTCAAAACTCTCCTCCCTCATTTAAATAATGCCATACCTGCCAACCTTGACAGCCAAGAAATAGGAAGAAATTACCAGGAAATGTCAAGAAATAGGAAGAAATTACCAGGAAATGTCAAGAAATAGGAAGTTCTTAGAAACATCCTGAAATTTCAGATTCAATAATACTGCAGAAAAAAATCATAGAAATACTACAAATACATGTAGGTGAAAATGGCAATATTCTGTTCCCTATCTTTAGGAGCATTCCTGTTTCATATTTAAGGAACTCTTGGCTGGTACATACTGATCCTCATCTCAAAGTACTGCATACACGTACATGTACTTCCAATCTGTTAATTTTTTTTCCTGATGTATGTGGAGTCTATGGACCACTGGAGTAGGAGTGATGACCATCACTATCACTACTTTATCCCAGGGCTTCCGTCATTGTTGCAATCTTTCCGTCTATTTCATCCCTCATGCTTTGTAATGCTAAAAGTGCACAAGTCACTTGCTGTGACGCCCTGACAATCTTACTCTGCCTGAAAAGTGGCGCCTACATGTACATGTACAGTCTCCCTCTGCTACACTCATATATGAAGGCAAGACAAAAAGTAATTTTTTAATAGGGTGTGACATTTTTGGACAAAAGGAACAACTTTGCCGATGAACAGAAATTATACATGTATTTACCGTTTCCTGATACCATAAAAGTTTTATTGAATAGGGACTTGTATTATATACTTGCGAAATTAACTGGAAAGTTCTCGGGTCGTGTGGTCAAGTGGTTTCGGGTCGTGTGGTCCAGTGGTTAGAGCATCGGACTCATAATCACAAGGTTGTGAGTTCGATTCCCAACTCTGCCATTGTCTCCACTTTGATAAAAAGTCCCGAGATAGATATCTGTCGTCTATAACGTCAGCCACTATGACTGATTAACCTCGACGTATAATGTTTCATAGGTATTGGTTATAGTTATACCAGCTTGGCGTTTACCAGCAAAATGGTGTCCTGCCGAGTTCCTGCGGGAGTTACCACAAACAGAAACAGAACAGAAATTCAAAATCTTAACCTTGGTCAAGTTTTTTTAACAGATCACAGCATGGTCAAAGTTTGTTAGCACTATTAAATGATCTTTGACACTGACTTGCAACTCATACCAGACAGTCAGTGTCACTGTCAGTGATACCTGAATACCTGATTACCCACATTGTTCAGGCTTCATGAAATACACAATACTACACCCTTAAAATTTCAAAGATACATGTATTACATTTCTAAAAGTTAAGCTTGGTTAAGATTTTAGTGTTGCTTCCGGCTACCCCCAACATGGTGAAAGTTTGAGTCTAACAGCCTTTGACCTTGATCATGTGAACCCGAAATACATGTATATGCCAGATCATCAGTGATACAAATCAACCTGTAAAGTAAAATTTTCATGAAATAGGCCCTTGTATTTTTAAAGCTGACATTTCAAAAACTTAAACTTGGTTAACAGTGTTGACGATGCAACCCCCGCCACCATTGGAAAAGTTGATATCATTCACCGTTTTTCTTTCCATTTCTTTCTTTTTCTCTCTTTTTTTTGCCTTGATCATGAAATATTTGGGGATCTATGCCCCCCAAACTGTACATGTATGCCAGTGTTTGAAATTAACAGCGATATTTACATTTACAAGAAAAATTGTTCCCATTCTTCTACTATCTTGCTGAAAAAAAATTTGTTACAAAATATCACAGATCATTTTTAACATTCTTTTTCCAGATCACAAAAATCTGTCATATTTGTTGGGCTACCTCGATGTAATAAGATCTTCTCTACTGTGAGATTGCAAACCAGTGTGGCAAAATAATGTATTTTGTTCGGCAGCACGCATGGTCTCTCTGTGCATCGTGAATCATTAATAATTCTTATTTACCCAGGGTAGCCACTTCAGCTCTTTGTATGAACTGTTCTCCCAGCAGGCCTTGCACAACATCAGATTATGTTATTGATATTATTATCCTTCTGTGATCTAATGTTGAGTACCTGACATGAAGGCAGAAGGTGCCATTTTTAAAGTCTTCGGTATGACTCGGGTGGACCAAAATCTCCCATTCATGAGGTGGACGGCCTATCACTGAGCCACCATGTCCAGCCAGCATCATTCAGTGATGACACAAGTACACTAGTAAGCGTAAACATATCAGGTTTCATATTACAGTTTTAGTAAGACAGCAAGTCATAAAAAACAGACAGTGAACTGTGGGGACTTGAAGTCACAGAATCCATTTAAAGCACTCTTAATTCCTGAAATAGCAACCTAAATGTATTTCCTGCAGGGGGACATAAAAAAAAATCTTTAGACTTTCATAAACAAGGACAAACTCAATTCCTCATGAAATGATTTGTCTCCGTTTGTGACAAAATTGAGGACAACCCTTTACCTGTTTTCTACTAATACTAGGACAATCTTTATTTTCTGATTGACGTTTCTACCATCTACATATTGGAAAAATTGCTGAAATTTAGATTTTTCTTTCCTAAAAGGAAACAGTTTTAAGACCTCGCTTTACTCCTTTCACTCCAGACCCACCTTCAGCCAGCTGTGATCTTATGTGCCCAGTTGCTTACTGTACGTCCACTTATCAAACACAACGTTTGGCCAGTGGCCACATTTGGAAGGAGCTTTAACTCAACCTGCAAGCTCTGTTCTCTCAAGAAAGAAAGCACTCTACACTTTTTGCCACCAGTCCATTCTGTATGGGGCAGCACCTGGATCTCCGACATCTTGAGAACCCTGCCTTCATTCTAAATGATCTCATTTGGAATGACCCTCTAATCTTTAAAACTTCCATCCTCTTTCCTCACACTCCCTGTCTGCCTCTTCTGCCTGATCTATGACGTCACTGATAAAAATGCATCTTAAAAATCCTTTAATCTAGAGAAACCTAATACAAATTAACATTTGCCACCGATATCTAAATACTAGAGGAAGGAAATCGACAAGCTGAAATTATTTATAGGAGATTTGACAGATATCAGAATGGATTTTTGTTTAAACATGTGCTGCTCAACCCAGGTGAGGTGAATGGATATCCGGAAGGAAGAAATTCCTTGAAAAAGTTGAATGCTTGAGCTCATAGGCAGCTCAGCTAAAGCCGGGGTGATAATAAAAGCAGGGCCCACTGGGAGAGCAGTTTTCTGAACTGAAGTGGCTACCCTGGGTAAGGTACATGTACCTATTATCATCATCATCATCATCATCAACAACAACATCATCATCATCAACATCATCGTAATCAACATCAACATCATCATCATCATCATTATCATGATCATTAATATAATTCATTATAATAACATAATGATGCCAATTCAGACCCCATCATGACCAAAGTTCATTGACCCTATGCGCTTGGGTCCAAGCTCAGACCCTCACACATGCGCATGCAATGTTTTGAAATCGGCAGCAAATTATTTATACGTGTGAGGATCTCCATGTTGGCTCTAAATCACCAATTTTGAGGCTAAGCAGAGGATGGATATGGAGTGAAATTAGGATGAAAAGTAAGAAATTAAGCTTCTTATTTCTTTTAAGCTAGTTTTGGTGTGCAATTTTTACAATTAATATACATTTTTTCCCACTGTTGCCACTCAGAGTATCAGAGCGAGTTTTGGACCTTGATGTTCGGGTAGGTGTAGCGGTAGTGGAGTGGAGCCTGCAGGCTGCATGAACATCACTTGAGGTACCTGGGCTTCAATTTAGATATGAACAGCCAACACCAACATTGAACTTTAAATCACGATTTTCCCAATCCCTGTGGGTTGGTGTCGGTGACTGGGAAATGTGATGCTCGGTTCAGCAAACGACATTCAACGGCAGTAACTAGGCCTAACGTTAGTTTTATCGTGGCAGTGAACAAAAACATGCCATCAAAGTTGAAAACTGAAGGAAATAGATCTTACGGTATTAAAGAGTACTTTTAGACAGCTGGCAGCCAACTGTTCGAGGAGTTTTTTTAACATTTTCAATTTTGTCTGTTTTTCCTTGTACACAGACGGCTCGCGATCGTCCAGCCGCTATTAGGGAGTTAACAATGCAAAATCCCCCAGACGGGGCTCATCGATTTTTGTGTTTATTACATACAAATATCTAAAAAAGAACCAGACCAAAATAAAGATTATTATTTCTCTTAGGCCTGAAATGCACCAAAACAGGAAAAAATTAACTTAAAACAAAAAAATACAGTGACTTACTTAAGGCTGTCGCGCAACTCCCACTTCCCTGGTTTATCTGAACTTAATACATAAACATACATGTATGGCCATTGAGTCCCTGTACACAAGTCTACAGATTGAGTAATAAAACTTCGGTCTATACATAATAAGGTTTATCGCTAATCAGAACCGCAATGCATTATGGGATCGAAAAGGGGGCCATTGCGCACACACACTCCTTCTAACCCAGTCTCGATCGGCAGTTTTTGTTATGAATCATAACAACATGGCCGATCGAAACTGGGGAAGGAGAGAACTTTTTGGGGTTTTTTTGAGGTTCCAGTCTGTGCCTCGATGTCAGGAAACTGCCACTCCTTAGACCTTCATATAATCGTGGTAAGTGCATAATTTCTGTTTTCACGATTTATTTGGAGAAATATTTAGACCATACATCACGCTAGTCCCGTAAGTATGGTCAAATACACGGTAAGCCCTTGGGTTAACATATTTGGAGACCTCTACTTGCAAACTAACATTTCTTGATGCTTGTCGAGAAGATCAGATTTTCTCAGAGCGGACACAAAATGTGACAAAATTTGCCGATGTTTTGTCAATATTTTCACACCGTACATTACCATACTGTCTTACTATGTAATTTGAAGTCGCTCTTTCTGTTGGTGATATCAGTTTTAGAAGATATTAATTAGAAATTGAGATATTCGACTGTGCGCAAAATTAGGTAACGCGCTAATCAGGTCACACCATCGTACGTACTGTACAATATTTCTGAATTTTATATTTTTTTCTTAAATTTGGATGTTATTTCTTTTTCATGTGACATTTTATGTATGATGGTGGGCCCCAAGTCTGCGCACCTAACAATTTGAGTTAAGATTTAACATGAATTTCTTCTTATTTCACAAAATCTTTTGGTTAATAGTGTTCCTTACATTATTAAGAGTAAGTGTACCAAATTTCTCATTAGAAAACGAAAGAAAATATAAGATTTTATTGAAAAAACCTCGGGCAGTCATTTTCAGATTGAAAAAAAAATGGTACCCCATGTCTGCGCACTCATTCACTTTGCACACGATTCGGGGTTTTTGATGACAAAGGCTGCATTTTGAGGCCGTCACATGAAATGCCCGGCCCTGAATTCATTATTTTTCCACCATTTTGAGTCGGATCTTTTAATGAATACCTGCCTATGTATTGCATGTGTAAAGTTTGTGCCCGTTGCATATCTTCTTTTACTAGAATCGCGCAGATACGGGTGCGCAGACTTGGGAGACCGCGTAGACATGGGGGAACTGACCTGTGACCATACAAAAAGCGATCCGAAAATCGGGTTTGAGCCGAATGTTACATCTAATAATGTTAGGCCTACTACTATTGTCTGTACGTACGGGCCAATAAGACAACTCTTCACTTCAGTCTAGGGCCTATTCTTATATTTTTGGTGAGGGGAGCCAACAGCAACACTAACAGTAACACTAAAAATAGGGCAATCCTGTATTTTAGGGGTCTAAATTATTTTAGGTTGCTAACTTCAGGCAACAGCTCCATGACCGTTAATGGTAGTTCAGTAGTGCGTACGTACGTGCCGGGTATGGCGGGCCGTTATTAATGCCATCTATGATCTAGTATACAGCTACACGCATATGTAGTAGATGTAAAGTTGTATTTACCAATGGGGTATCATGCGATATATAGGGGCCAGGGGGGATGGTATAGAATAACGGTATACCTAAAGCCGTCGGGGTGTCACGTGACCCGGGACTAGTCATGGCCGGGCAGGGGGGGGATGCAATGAAGATATATAATGCCATGCAGCACGCCTTGGTTTTAGGGGGTTTTATTATTGGCAGTGTATACAGCCACACGCGTGTGTCTTTACCCACCCATGGGTTCATATCGTCTCGCGAGCGAAGGATTATCAGTCATACGCACGCGACACACCACTACACTTCGAAAATACAGTGGGCTTTTGCCCACATAAAATATTATGTATAAATAAATATTCCACATCCTGCTATGACACTTACCGAATCATTTATATCCTTCCGTGACTTCTCCTTGAAGTTTCTTTCTAAAAATATGTATATTTTCTTGATCTTTAGTGAAGATTTTACGGAGATAGAAATCAGTCAGCGTTGATATCAATTTTCTCCTGAAGAGGGCGCGCGATTTATATTCATATCAAAGACACGACAAGGGAAAGAATAGGCACCTACACTATTTTACACGCATATCGACGCAAGGCATTACGCAAAGTCCGTGAAGTGTCCAATCTTTTCATTGTATAGACTTTGGTATACCGTATACGTATCACTGATCTGATCAGTGATACGTATTATTGACGTTCGTCAAAGCTTGTACTGCTGGTTTCTTTCCAGGCACGTATATTATTTTCATTTTTTTTTATCAGTCATCTTTTTAAATTAATGCAAATGAGTGTTATCATCACCAAATTTTAATCATTAATTATGTTTTTTGAAGGCATTTCATTAATTGGTGCCCATAATTAGTAAATTAATCATGAGGATTGCGCATTCAAAGAATTTAGATACAGTTATAAAATTACCGAGGAGCTGAATCAAGGTTGTGAAATTATTAGCGCCACCAACGGGCTTCCTTGTATTTCCGTGGAAGAGACAAGCGAAGTCACTTTCGAGGCCGAGGTAAGCAAAATGTGCTTTTTTTATCGGATTATTATTTTATTATTATTTTTATATTCAACAAACTCTTGCTACTTACCGGCAAGAGCCCCGGTGCGTAGCGAGAAGGAGCTTCGGCAAATATTACTTCAGCAATGAAGCGATGTTTGCCGACTACTTCGAAATCCAGGGTCAAACACGGTCTATTGTACGAGGTTAGTACATACTAACCTCGTACAATGTGTGAGTGGTCTTTACCATCCAGCCACACGCGTGTGGTTATATCCAGAACACCTATCTGTGGATACCGCCACACGCCGCCAGTAAAACACGTATGTAGGTCTGACCGTCTATATCACGATCAAAATAACCTCATTTCTTCATTAAATTCTTACATTCTAAACCCCTTTGATATCCTTAGATCGTTTCAATTTCATTCTCACCGTCTTCTCTCCTTGTTTTTCTTGTCTTGTTACAAACGGTCGTCTGTTTAACAGCAAATTCTCTTTTTCTACTTGTGTCGATTCTGGCTTCCTTCGCGGTGGCAGACCCATACAGCGTTAGCGCAGCGCAGTAGTAGACATACACAGTTTGGGTTTCGTACGTACGCACGTACGCGCACATAGCCTAGAGTCAGTAGAGAATCGACACAAGTAGAAAAAGTGTGGAAATTTGCTATTTAACAGGCGGCCTTTTGTAACAAGACAAGAAAAGCAAGGAAAGAAGACGGTGAGAATGAAATTGAAACGATTTAAAGAAATCAGAGTGGTTTAGAATGTAAGAATTTAATGAAGAAATGAGGTTATTTTGATCGTGATATAGACGGTCAGACCTACATACGTGTTTTACTGTTATTACTGGCGGCGTGTGGCGGTATCCACAGATAGGTGTTCTGGATATAACCACATGTAGTAGCGACGTATTTCCCTACCCCACCCCCAATCTATAATTGTGACGTCACCTGCCATGCTGCGGTGGATTTGACTGATATGGCTGACTGGCAGAACTTGAACTTGGACATCGCTCCTCAGAAGTCATATTTTGCCTGGTGAGTTTGTCGATCCCACCCCCATTTCTATTAATTATTATAATCATCGAGCAGTGGTGTTCATTTACTGACCCCAGCTGCTTTATTGGCGTCATGGACAATTCGTAATTTTTGCAATCATTTTCGGGGACCCTCATTGGGTTTTGAGTGCTTCGGTGCATCACGGCAGGTAGGCTGGGAACAGGCAGGATTGTTCGTGCGGTGGGGATTCGCGCGGGCCGGTTCTACCGAGGGCACCCGGACTTGCCGGTAGCGGAGTTCTCTTCGGGTGGTGTTTAGAGTGAGTTTTTAAGATTTTATTTCCAGATTCTTTTCTTTTGATTGATATTATTTTGTTTCCAATCTTATAGTTTAGAATCTAGATTTTATTCAGCCTTTGTTTTTAATGCAATCTGATTGAGGATTGCAGTGATTTTGGTGGATTTTGTGGTGATTGTTTTGTGAGTGGGTGTGATTGTTTTTGACTGCGGATTATCTCCTGTCAATTTAGGAGAGGGGAGGGGGTGACTATCGTCATCAACTTAAACATTTTGAAATACAATTTCGGAAATTGATATTGGTTTTTATAATTTTAGGTCTTATTGCGGTGACTTGAATTTATTCAGGTAAGACCGATATCGGAATCGGTGACCAAGATTTTCGGGCTTAGTCTTCACCGCAGACCTTGATCAATTATTAATTGGGATTCAAATATTAAATTCTGGTACTTTTTAGGGGTTTTACAGACTATTATTGGGTAACTTAAATTAATCGAAGTGTGTTTGCGGAGTGATTGGACTTGTGCATGTGTGTAGTCTTGGTTTTAGACTTTATTAATCATTTAATACAATTTAGGTTATTTAGATTTAGATCTGGTTAAACCGGGGAATTATTTATAGAATATTGACATTGCCTTTTTCGGAAGGAATTATCGGTGTTTCTTGCGTGACTGTGTAGCCTGGCAGTGGTTTGAATTACTTCCGATGGGTTGGGACCCAGAAGTAGTATAGACTGGACTGAGGCCGGCATAGTTATCGTTGTTTCACTGATTATTTGTCGGTGGCTAAAGTTTTAGGTTGTGTTCCCGTCGGACGGTGTGGCCAGGAGCAACCTACTGCTGAAGTCTAGCAGTTAATCTTTGTCAGTATTTTGACTGGTGTTCTTCGGAATAATTAGATCTGGGTCTAGTTAATTTCTAATTTAGGGTGTTAGTTTTATTATAGGCTCTTCTATTATTTTGCGGTGTGTTTTATTAAAGGTGATTGTGTGCATGCTTGGGTGAAAACTATCTGACGGAAGTTGCGCGTCGGCTAGTCTTGCAAAGCTGCGCCGTGCAATCGTTACTTAAATAAAAATAGTCTGATCAGAATAATCACGTTAAACTTACCTACGCGTTTAACAACAATTAAATTTACTGGCAAGCTGACATTAAATCAGGCCAGTGTTAGCCTTGATAAAGGCTTGATGATTTATTAACAATTGTTTTATTGATTGAATTATTACTAATAGTGTTTAACCAACACATAGCGACATTGTTGCAATTAACTGTCGAACCAAACGGTATAATCGGGCCAGTGTTAGCCTTGATTTAGGCTTGGGGATTTATAATCGGACAATTATCAATCTGGTTTAAAATAATTATTTTATCAATTATCGATTGGGATATTACTTCAATTACTTGCACAAAATATTTACAGGGCTGAACTAGTTTCTTTTGGGTATTACTATTTTACATTACAACTTGCTAGTTTAGGCCCAAGACTTTAAATTTGCTGATTAATAATTTTGGGAATTTAATCAGAAGTTTTTGTATATCAGAGGGATAACTCAATCACGGTTTGAGCCCTCAGTTTACAGCCGGACAATCGGTAATTTATTGTCGGGTATTCGAACCCGAATAACTTGCCTAAGTTTGGAATTTTATAGATAGCAAATTAAACCAGCATACTTATTTAATTGTTTTAATAAATGAATGATAATCTTAACCAACAGTTTCTGATTGAAGTACAGGGCAGGTTAAGGATATTAAGGATTCTGTTACGAGCATACCGTGCTGGAGTTCTTAATAGACAGGAGGTGATTCAAGCATTGGTGTACCTTCTACTCCAACAATAGTGGTTGCTGTTAATTGATTTTCTTTGGGTAAATTCGGTTGAGTTTGCAGTGATCACTGTTTATTGATTTTCTTTGGGTAAATTCGGTGGGCTTTGCAGTAGCCCACAACATGGCTGAATCGGACCATATACCGATTAATTCGTGCTCTCTTTTGGAGATAGCGACCGTGCCCGGTATGACTACAGCGGGTCTCGCGGTCATTGCGGAAACCCGGACGCATGATGGGGTAATTACCCCAGATCTATTTGCGTCTGTGCCAAGCCTGGGAAGTGTCCAGGTGGAAAGGTTTGATTTTTCCATTCCGGCTGTGCCGACCACAGCTACAAGCGGAGACACTCAACCAGCTGAAAGTTCAGCAGGGTTTCAAACTGTCCCGGAACCTAATCCGGTGGTAGCTAATACTCCTAGTGGATCCTCCAATCAGCAGGCACTTCCCTTTGACTTACACTCACCTCCTGAACATACTAGAGGTGGTAATCTATCAAGTTTCAACAGTGCCTTAGCTTGTGATGTTTTACGGGCCAGCGTTAGGCAGAGCTCCTTCCTGAGACGGGACAATCCCTTTTCAGGTGACAACTTCGGATCCATGCAGAGTTCGTCAGTACCTCAGAATGAGAGGCCTGATCTTACCCCGGTGGAAGATTTCCCCCACTATGCTAATTCGGGGCATTCACCGCCTTATCTGGATGTTCAAGCGGTGCCTTCAAGTGCCCCAGTCTTCGGGCGTATGCCCCAACCAGCAAGTGCTAGACTTCGCTCACGGGCAGGCATATTCTTTCAAGAATTGCCAAAAGGCCTTTCTTTTGACGGCAATACAAAATGGGACCCATTCTTTCGGAAGTTCACACTTCTAGCAGCAGATCAAGAATGGGATGGCCAGGAAAGCTTGGCCTATCTCTGTTGGTGCCTTGAGGGCAAAGCTCTTGCTTACTATGATAGATTGGCCGCACAGAATCCAGCTATGGATTTCACCGTTACCATCCGGAAGATGGCTGCTCGGTTCAACTTTTCAGAACTACCTGAGTCCTCCCAATTAAAATTTATGGCTGCCAACCAGGAGGCCAATGAGTCTTTGGAGGAGTGGGTGGATCGCCTTCAAGATCTTGCAGTTCGCGCATTCCCGGGTAGTCCGGAGAGTTTTCTCCAGCAGCAGCTTGTACTTCGCATGTGCCAAGGTGCATATGATCATAATGCGGGGTACCAAGCCCTGAGTCACCGACCCAAGTCGGTGGAATCGGCAGCTGAGGCCATTCGTTGGGCCCAGCATTCTCATTACGCTGTGTTTGGCCGATCAAAGCCTGCAAGAGTGGCCGCAACTCGTGCAGGTAATCCCTGTAAGCGGATGGTAAATCAGGTCCATCCAATTCCTAGCTATCCGCAGAGCAATACAGGGAATACCCTCCCAAAATCTACATGTACTGGTACAAGAACTAACCAGTTCAACCCCATTGGCATGGGGAATCTGGTCGAACGACTGGATGGGTATGAAGGCCGACTGGATGTGATCTCCAGTAGTGTGGCCAAGCTCTGCGAATCCATCAAGGCAATGAAGACGTGTCTTTCCGGAGACCATTCACTGAGGAATAAAACGCCCTCAGTTTCTTTCCTTGACCTTGAGGGAAACGATGTGGGGTCGGGAATGATGGCCGAATCTCGACCCAGGAACAGATCGGCCAATCCGGGTCAAGAATAAATCCGGCTACACCAGCAAGCGACGAACAGGGTATAGATGCTGTGGCTGAAGTATCACTATGGTGCGCAAGCCCCGGCAATCCTGAAGAACAGACGCTTGCCGGCGACCTAATTGATCTTGAGACGGATCTGGGAGATCCCATAGACTTTGAGACAGATCCTGGAGACCTTATAGATCTCCAAACAGATCTGAACGATCTCATAGATCTCAATACAGATCTTGGTGATCTAATAGATCTCTCAACAGTTCTCGGATCAATCCCACCGGTTACTCTGCATCAGAGTATACAAGCCGGTGAATCTTTGGTGATTCCGACAGAGAATGAACTGGAGGCGGATCCAGAAGACATAATTGTCTGCCGCCTTAGTACCAGTTCCATGGCCTCTTTACCTATGTCATCAGGAGGCCATTCCGGAGACTCCCGAAGTGAAGACTTGGAGGAATTTCCTCTAAGCCTGCCTAATAATGTAGGGCAGGAACAAAGCTGTATGCTTAGCCCAGAAACTCCTGGGTCCGCCCCACAAAACCTGGATGCGGTTTCCCAGGATAGGCGGCTCATTAAGCATAAGAACATAGCTTTGGAGCTGTTGGGTCAAGCTGACCCCATGATACAGCTAGATTTCTGTAATCCAGGATCAGCACATACTGCTATAGCCAATATGCATTCGTCCTGCATTTCAGCAGGAGTCCCTTCTTGGAAGGGGCAGCCAGAGGCACTGCCTGACACCCGGCAGAGGAGGCTATGGGATCCTGGAATTAGCAGATTTCCCGAGACGAAATCCTTGGGAAACCCTGACATGGATCGGGGATTGCTTCGGAGATAGATTATCTCTGAGGAAAATACCTGGATATTGTCCGGGAGACTCGGATCAACGCTATCGGGCGTTGTGATCTGGTCATTAGGGCAACCGCCTAGATAAAGTTAGGTTTTTGGTTTTTGGCGGTCGATTAAATATTGCCCATTAGAAAATTCTCCCTTCTTTGAGGGAATGTTTAGGCGAAAATAATATTCATTCGCCAAATTCCCAATGTGTTTTGGCCATTTTTGGATACTAAATTGGTGTTGTTTTGGTGTTCAAATTTAATGTTATATGGCCTATTGGATCATTTTGATCCACATTTGTTTTAAGTTTTTGGACCCTGTGTTCTTGGGGGAAGGTTTTTCTTTTAAAAAAAAAAAAAAAAAAATTTTTTTTTTAGTGCTCTCCAGTGGAAATTAATGGAGGGTACAACGGGAAATAGTCGCTCCAAATTGGGTTTGAATTTTGTCCACATTTTTAATTATTTGGAAAATATGACCAAAATTTTTCAAAACGGGGGGGCCTGTAGTAGCGACGTATTTCCCTACCCCACCCCCAATCTATAATTGTGACGTCACCTGCCATGCTGCGGTGGATTTGACTGATATGGCTGACTGGCAGAACTTGAACTTGGACATCGCTCCTCAGAAGTCATATTTTGCCTGGTGAGTTTGTCAATCCCACCCCTATTGTCCTCTATTAATTATTATAATCATCGAGCAGTGGTGTTCATTTACTGACCCCAGCTGCTTTACACACGCGTGTGGCTGGATGGTAAAGACACACGCGTGTGGCTGTATACACTGCCTTTATTATTTGGGGCATAATAGGGGGTATACCTGGGCACTTATGGGTGAAGGATGAAGAGTATATATCAAACCAACTGTAATCAGCGTTACTTGTCATGGCGGGGGGGGGGTTATGGAATGAAGAAATAATAAACGGCCTGCCATACCCGGCACCTACATACGCACTACTGAACTACCGTTAACAGCGGTCCTGTCGTGGAGCTGTTGCTTGAACGGAAGTTAGCAACCTAAAATAATTTAGACCCCTATAATACAGGATTGCCAAAAATACTACAGGCAGCCGGCAGACAGGCAACAACGCAGTTCAGCGGAAATGCAAAGCCAAAAACTGCAAAATACAAAGCCAAAAACTGCAAAATACAGTCGAAGCTTTTAGTTTTACTAGTTTTGGTAGGCAGGTGGTGTTGTCACAATACCAACACCAGATTTCAACATCGTACTGACTCGAAATGAATTATTGAAATCACCCAATCTGCCATTTTATTCTGCCTTTTCTGGCAAATCACACACACACACACTTGACAGATGCAGAGCAGTTGACAGTCACACACAGCCACAGCACAGGGAAATTCAATTCATTTTCTTGTCTAAAAAATTACCTGCCGTAAATACCCTCCGTGATCTTCGTACGTTTCACAGGACGTCTTGGTCTGCCGCAGTCGGCAGTTCGCCTCTTCATATTCCCGATAGAGCCCAGCTTGTGAGAAGTTAGTACAAATTAGAGAGAAATTAGGGTTATTTTTTCAACAATAACTTTCACCTTCGTTCATCGAAATCTTTACACTGCGCTACATGTACAACGCTCACCGCGCGTTTTCGGCGCACGTCACGTAAACATGTCCGAAGATGCCAGTCCGAGCGAGATATCTGCAGCTGCGAAATAGGCAACCCAGTGCTAGTTAGCACGCCACAACTCCGGCGTTAGTTACGGCTGTGGGTATGGTAGTGATTCGGTCGACAGTGGGCTCTTTTACATATTTTTTCCAGCACAGGTTCATGGGATAAGTATAGCGCAATCCTGCCTACCTCACACGCAGTGCATTGCACACATATTATTACGCTTGCGCAATACACGATGCGACAAAATTTCATTTTCAACATTAATTTGAGGTCAGGGTGACCAGACGTCCCGTATTTCCCGGGATTGTCCCGTATTTTGCTTCTTTGTCCCGGCGTCCCGACAAACCCTTCCCGGGACGCATATTTGTCCCGTATTTCAGAATATTGAACAAAATGTATTCAAAAGTGACGAATTTTCATCAAAATAACCAACAGATGACGAAGCAGAGACAACAATAAAATCGATTTGCAAGTTCTACGGTGATTTTCTTGCTAACCCAATACATCGTAAACTAACTGGCCTCCTGCCATTGTGTGGCAGGCTACTAGCTAGGCATGTAGGATCTGAGCAGATTCTCTCCACCAAACATGCCAAAATAATCACATAATCGGCGGGAAATTTGTATGACTATATTATGGGTTCTCAGATTACTGATTTGGAGATGTAATCTCGGAGGAACAATTAAGTTATTGAGTTTTCATAACTAGATCTAGTTGTTTCAGCTTTCGATTTGAGTCTTGTTGTGTATGATGCCGCGATGTTTCATCTAATTTTGAAGTAAAAAAAAATCACCTTGAAATTTTATTTATTCATTTCTAAAACATTATTTTTAATTCTAAAATTATATTTGAAAAACACCAAATATCTTTATGATTTTTGTTAAATGATTGGATTTTTTTTTTGCTTGAAGTTTGAAATTTTTTCCTCTTTCTTTCTTTTCTATCCTTCTTTCTTCATCCTTCTATCCTTCCTGCTTGCCCGTTTTTGTTCCATCTATCTTTATTTCCTATTTGTCTTTCCTGATCCTTTCTCTCTCTGTTCATTTTTCTTTCTTTCCCCCTTTTTCTTACCCGTCTTCTTTATCAAATTTCCCGTTTTATATTCTTTCTTTCTTAAAACTTTTTTTCTCCCCCCTCCCTCTCCTTTTTCTTTAAATTCTTTCTCTTCTTCCATTATGTTTTCATTCCCTCCTCACTTAAATTCTTTCTCCCTCTCATTCCTCCTTTCTTTCATTCTTCATTTTAGTTTTCCTTCTAATTCTTTCCATTATTCTTTATCTCCCTCTCTTAATTCCTTCCTTCCCTCCTCCCTTCTTTCTCTGTTTGCTTCTTTCTTTCAAAGAATGAAGGAAACATTTTTCTTTCCTTCATTCTTTCTTTCCTCCTCATTTTTCTTACTTGTTTTTCTTTCTCTCCTTTATGTTGTCTTTCACACATTGTATTCTTCTTCCATTCCCTTCTTTTTCTTTCTCTCTGTATTCAATTCAAAGAATGACGGTAACATTTTTCGCTCTTTTATTCTAACTTTCTTTTATTCTTTTTTTCAATTTTCCTTCATTTTCCCCTTAATTTTTTCTTTCTTTCTTCTCAATTCATCTCTTTTCCTTCGTCTTTTCTTTCTCTCCTTCATTCTTTCGTTCACCCACCCTTCCAATTCTTTATGATTATTCACAGGTGTAACCAGTGGCGTAACTACGGGGGGCACGTGCCCCCAATCGGCTGGCCCCCCCAAAAAAAAACGGGGGGGGAGAGAAAAGAGGGAGAAAGTGAGAGAAACGTAGTGGGAAGGAAAAATTATTGTTAATTATATTATATTATAATTATGTTATATAACTTAAAAATAAAAAAAGATATCATAACTTTATGAAACATAATTTGCTCAGGGCCTATGTCTTCATTGTTCCTGAAGCTCGCATTGTCTGTTTAACGAGATATATACTCCTGTTGTACTAAAACCTCCCGTTTTCAAGTCAATATACACGAAATATATTTCCTCGCACTTCGAATTATTATTGTTTTATGCAGTGACATATCATTTTAAGGTCTTAATATCAAACATTTCACGTCCGCGCTTACGTTCGCATTAGTGGATTAGTGAGATATGTCCGCTCTTCATGAATTCCTAAAACCAGTCCCTAAAATGTCCCTTTTTCTGATCCGAATATAAAAAATTTCAGCTTGCGCTCGCATCATTTGGTTAGTTAAATACGCATGGACTACGTGAATTCCAACAAACAAGCCTTAGAATGCCCCTCTTCAGGTGTGAATTTCCTAATTTTTAACTCGCGCTTCGCGCTCGCAATATTTGATTACTGAGAAGTGCATGTTAATCATGATTACAATGACTACAGGTGCTTTATGTGTTTGGATGCATATAATTCTAAAAAATCAGCAAGCGCTTGGTACTCGCATTAGATTACTATGGTGAGATATGTATACTCTTATAGATTCCTACAATATAGTCCTTAAAGTGTCCGTTTGGGGTCAATATATACAAAAATTTCAGCTCGCGCTTCGCGCTCGCATTATGTGATCAGTAACATACATATTCGTTTAATGACACTGTCCTTAAAATGTCTCTATAGGTCAGTATACCTACCAAAAGAGCGCGCTTCGCGCGCTCACTAGGTGAATCAAAATTTTTGCTGGTGCCCCCCAATGCCGTGACTCACGGTACACCACTGGGTGTAACACTGTGTAGCCTTCTTTGTTGATCTTTTTTTGTCGATTGTCCCGTATTTCATTTTGTGAAATCTGGTCACCCTGTTTGAGGTACTTGGTATTTTTTTAATTTGATCGAGATTTATTACCATTAATTTAACATAAATCTCTTTTCCTGGGGTTCTTGGTCTATCATGCATGTCTATGACCATTTTATAGGGATAAGACTCCTGCTACGAAGACGATTGATGCCCATTGATGAAGCCCCATATCTTATATTTTGTTTCCCCACCCCTGAATAAGACACCCTTGCCACTAGATTTGCTTTCCATCATTATAATAGGCGTGCTTAGATTTTTTTTAAACTCTATCATTGATGTAAAAATTGAAAAGAAAATGAAAGGGGAAAAACAAAAATGGATTATTATTCTGAAAGGTTCCAGAATTGTAATTGCTGAAGGTTTCGAACAAACAAAAATGCCGGGGGCTGATTTGGTTTGATTTTATTATTATTTTTTTTTTTACTTTACCCTACTTTCCCCTTATTTCCTTATCAACAAAATTGAGGTGCGGCAATGTTAACACATTCTGCCTATAGGAGTAATTATGGTAGACTGTCTTTTCGTTGTTGACAAACAGCACCCGCCGCCGCCACACAAATTAAAAGCCTTTAGTGCTCGTAAACAACCGTGTGACCCCCCCGCCCCCCCCCCCCACTGCAGAGAAAAGTTTTTATTTAAAGGAGAATGAAACCATTGGAACAAGATAGCTTGTGTAAAAACAGAAAAATCAAAGAAACAGATCAACGAAAATTTGAGAAAAATCGGACAAATAATGAGAAAGTTTTGAGCATCTGAATATTGCTATGGAGATAGCAAATTGGCAATGTGACAAAGATGTGTGATGTCACTTGTGAACAACTCTCCCCATTACTTTAGTATATATTTCACTTGAATTGCCTCTTTTATCACATCTATCCATAGATCATGTGTTCTTTCTACATGAGGGCATGTAATATTTTTTAAGAATACATCATGGATATATAAAGAGTTTGTATCATCATAAGAAAAAGCAAAAAGAGACATTTTGAGGGTATTTTATAGTTCATCAATGACATCACACATCCTTGTCGCATTGCCAATAGGAGGATCTCCATAGCATTAGTGATTGCAATATTCAAATGCTCATAACTTTCTCATTATTTGTCCGATTTTTCTCAAACTTTCTTTATTCTTATTCTTTGATTTTTCTGTTTCTACACAAGCCTATTTGTTCCAAAGGTTTCATTCCCCTTTAAATGTAATTGTCCGGTGGGGGCAGGCAAGTGTATTGCTGTATACACGTGTGGCCAAATTATTTCCCAACACCCCCTTAAACGAGCCTTGTGCAAAATAACCCCCTAACAAGTTTTTCGCGAGGGGGGGGGGAGGGGGAGAACATACCCTTAACACATTTGGCTAGTCTTTAAAAAGCTTGTCCATGTATGAAAGCAATTTTTTAAATATTATTTTATTTTCTTCCTCTTTCAAATCAATAAGTTTACAATCACAATTCATATAAATCATGATTTTGTACATGTATATAACAAAGAAATATATCAATATTAATGAGATTACAAATGTTCATAATTATCTCATATTTCAAATGAAATCAACTGCTCGATTTCTCTTACATAACAATGTGAAAGCAGGGGGAAAACACCAATTGACAAATAAAACAGACTTTGTAAAAGATTACTTTTTTCCCTGAACAGAATATGAATATTTGCACATAATGATCATTGTACAAGAAAAAAAATGGATTAAAGATCAGCATTCTAAACGTTAATTAGAGGAAGGTTATTTTGCCTATATGGTCCCTTTCCACTCATCTTACTTCCATACAACCTCCCCCCCCCCCCCCCCCCCCCCCCCCATCTCTCTACCAGGCACTCACACAATCATGCTCACTTAAAAAATCTTCACTTTAAAAATCTCACTTCAAAACTCGCCACACGCAATCTTCCCCGCGTTAGAAACTGGAAGAGCGCCATCTTGTGTCAGTCTACTGAGCGTTGCATACGTTCCTGTTATGTGGTAGACAGTAGGCCCTATACTGTAAAAAAATAATCTCTGAAATATTATTTATTTGTTTATTTTGTTTTATTTATTTTATACTGCAGGGTATGCCTGTTCAGGTCTTAAAACTGCTTTACAAAGGCGCCCTGTAGTTTAAAATACATGTCAAGATAACTATAAAATATATCATAAAAAAAGAACAACGTCAAAAATACAAACTATTTAACATAAGAAACAATGGACTTAAAAGAAATGAATGCATAACTTTATGTCAAATAAAAAAAAATAACAAATTTCAAATAACCGTTCAGCGGATTTAGCTCCTTATGGAACAAAACTGTTCTGGATTTACCTCCTTTGGAATGAAAGTCAAATCTGCAATAATTTTTAACCAACCTTTCCAGTGGCATACCTAGGACGGGGGGGGGGCAAAAAACCGTCCGCCAAAAAATTTGATAAGCGAAAAAAAAAAGGTCTTCAAGCTCGTCGGGGGGGGGGCAGACTGCCCCCCCGTAGGTACGCTAGTGAACCTCCCCCCCCCAAAAAAAAAAGTGCGATATGTGGCATTTGATTTCCACGTCCCACGTCTAAAACAGGCCTACATGGATTTGCATAAAAAAACAATTTTGGTCAAAAGTCGATTTAGCCCCTTTTGGAATCAAGCTCTCCAAATAGTTGAATATACATTAAGAGAAGTGAATTTTTAAAATTTGTAAGTAAATGTCACATCTATTTGTGTTTGAAATTGTTTTGGATTAGGGTGTGCAAAATATTTTATGTTTTGTTGAATCACAGAAAGAGAAACATTCAATATAGTTTTAAGTAATTTTAGGTTTTCAGAAAATGTTAATATTATTCTTACTGTTTCGTCTGTTAGTATGAACCGGTCGTATGGCAAGCCATTTTATCATTTCATATTTCTTGATATCAAGAATTACCATTGCTTAACTACTCAAAACCATTTCTAAACCAGTTTTTTTTCTCTGTGTGCAAAATAACACCCTAAACATTTTTTTCGCTGGCTTTATTTACAAATTATGGCCTCTAAACAAGTTGTCGCCAGAATATGACCCGGGGAAAAAGATTGGGGAAAAAAGTATAACCTAAACACGTGTGGCTAGTCTTTTTAAAAAGAGCTTTGGAAAAAACATACCCTTAATAAAATTGACCCCGCGATTGACCATTGACTAGTTTTTCAAAACCACCCGTTTTCTTTGTGATATTTCTTACAGAATATTTTAATTTTATACTGTTTAAACATAAACCCTTGACTACTATTCCTAAAATGATTTTAACGTGATTGTTGTCCCATGTATCAAAATTACTTGTAAAATACAATACATGAAAAGATGTGGTTAAAAAACGTTAGACGGCAACATTATCAAGAATTCGTTTCATGATATGTTGCACACACTGTATGAAGAGTTTAGTTGCAAAAGGGGTTAGGTCCACTTTGGACAATTCCGAGAAATAAAAATGTGTTTTTTTCACTTATTGCAATATTCTTATGAAAAACTAAATTGTCATGATGTACTAACCTATCATGTGAACATAAAATTTGGTTTAAAAGAAATCTACTTGTCTTCAATTTTTTTTATATATATTTTGAAAAATTATCATTGTGGACCTAACCCCTTTTGCAAGTAAACTTAAATTAATCCAATCTCTTTTGATTAAAAAGTGATTTTTCTTTGCCACTTTCATTCACGTTTTCATTTGAATTTCAAATTTTCTTTGGTATCATCAGAGTGACTAAAAATTTAGAGGCTTAGAGACAGAAAAACAAAATATGAAAAATGGACCTAACCCCTTTTGACAAATGAGTTCTTCAGAAGAGTTTTGTTGCAAAAGGGGTTGGGTCCACTCCAAGAAAAATCATTTGTTTAATTCTCCCATATTGCAATATTCTTAAGAGAAATTGAATGTTCATGATACCCTTCCATGAGAACACAAAATTGGGTATAAAAGAAATCTACATTTTTTTCCATATTTTTTATGATATTCTTTTCCAACAAAAATCTGTATGGACCTAACCCCTTTTGCAACTAAACTGAAATGGACCCATCCCCTTTTGAAAAAAGGTGATTTTTCTTTGCTATTTTAGTTCACTTTTTAATAGGAATTTCAATTTTTCTTTGGTATCATCTTATAGAGCTAATACAAATCTATACATTGAGACATAAAAATCAAATTTGATGAAAAATGGACCTAACCCCTTTTGCAAGTGAGCTATAATTATGATGAGACAATTTCTCCTTCTTTTATGAGATTAAGGATTATGTTGGGTTGAACATGTGTTTATTTCAAATAAAACTTTTTCTCAATCCTACCTCCGTTATCGTCGACACTTATCTTTCTCCACGGATTGAAAAACAATTTGGAAATTATACTACTGCCATTGTATAAGTACGCTGAATTAAGTCATGACGCCAAAGTATTAAAGAACAGATATGTACATCATGTGTATTTATAGGGATTGTATTCGGCTGAGATACCAGGCGACAACGCATCACATTTTCAAATCAATTAAAAAGATATAAAAAGAAAATATGGAAAATAATGAACAAAACACGAAAGGTTCAATGGGGGAGGGGGGGTCATCTTCCCCTATCTTTTTATCCAGAATAATCTAGCCGCTATCTCTGTATATTGGGTCGCAATTTTATACCTCCATATAGGTGGATAAATGCACACAAGGATTATTGTACTAATCTGTTAACAATATTCCCCCATCCTGTCCTGCGACCCTCGATTTAAAGATAATTTCGAATAAAATCAGAATGGTATAGCTCTATAATCGACTTATTTTAGCTGTTCATGCTCATAAGCAAGGCGCCACCATAATAGCCCCGAGTCCTAATACAGATTAAATGGCAATGGATAACGTCATGGGGGTAAATCCATGAAGTCGTGCTATTCAATTGGGGGGGGGGGTAACAAAATCCAAACACCGCCCCCCTCTTAAACAATGGGTTCACTGTTTGTATATTACGTCAAAGAATAAGGTAAATTGTGGAATATGTTTTACTGAATGCTATAAACATGATAAAAGGGTCTTTGCGGGGAGCGGAGGGGGGCAATTTTGACACCCGAGACGGGACGTGATGGCTGCAATTTGGATGGTGCCACAGACATCATTCCTGACATGCTGATATTAACAAGTATCATTTGAAAGAACTCAGCGACCAAGGTAACAATACTGTATATCTGTAAAATGCTTAGACACGTCTTTCTGATGTATTAAGCGCTATGTGGATTATCATTAATATTATTATTATTATCATTATTAAAGAATATGAATTTTTAATTGGGAAACTTAACGCTTAACATAATTATATCAAGGTACACTTGGGAAATGAACGGTGCGTTTGACCCCCGCCCCCTCTCCCCTTCCTTCCGAAGTAAAGGAGACATTTTGATTCTTTAGCGAACAAATAAATGTTTGTTGTTGTTTTTTGCGAACAAAAAGAAATGTTATTTTCTTTTTTTGTAAGACTTAGCATTATATATGAATAAAATTTTGTCATTTTTTTTTTATATTTTCCAAAATTTAGAAAGGAGGGGGCCATAACCCCTTCCCATCGCAGATTTAAACTATCATTTTTGAACGAGATTTTATAAGATATCGGGCATTGTCATTGCAAGCAGATTATATGTTTTATTGTTCAGGTTTATTATTTTTTTTACATTTTTATTCGAGAGGCTAACTTTCATAGTCTATTTTTCCTTTGTCGGCACATGCAGGAATGTATTTTATTTTTTTCTGTAGCACTCCTCCTTCCATTCTTCCTTTTCTCCTCCTTCTTCTCCTTGTTTCTTCTTACCTTTCTTCTTCTCCCTCCTCTTTTCTTCTTCTTCTTCTTTTCTCCTTCTTCTTCTTCTCCTTCTTCTTTCTTTTCCTTCTACTCCTCCTTCTTCGTCTTCTCCTCCTCCAGTGGCGTACAGATGGGGGGGGGGGGGGGGCTCTGCCCCCAAAAAAGTTTTCATGACCAAGAAATAAAGAGAAACAGAAATAGAGAAGGGTGAAACATTATATTATTTTCTAAAAAAATATGACAACAAAATCTATCACAAAAAATGATTTTGCATTGAAATGTAAAAAAAAAATTGCTAGCGCTTTGCTCGCTCGCAGCTTTTTGTTACAAATTTTACGCAATACGCCATATCTATAGCCCCTTCATTTTTTTTCGCTCATTACGCCATTGCCCTCCTTCTTCTTCGTATTATTAAAATTGAAATTAGTCATCAGAATCTATATATTTATGAAAGAATTAGTTTTTTATTCACTAAAGAAAAAACGTCGATATACTTACGCTTACGCTCGCTTCGCCCACGTAAGAATAAGTTTCAGAAATTAGTATGTACTGTTTCAAAAGGTTCAAACTCTCAGTTGTACTTTGCTTACACAACTGGTTGGTTTGGATTTAAAAGCAGAGGGACAGGGAGAGGGGCTTCATTCAATAAATCCAGCCACTACCGCCACAGTCATGATGGGGTGTATTGTCAGTTTACATGCCTGTTGATGAACCCAACCTACCTTTTTCTCAACGACTCTTTATTTTCACCACCGAAGCAAAACAAATTCGTGCATGTAGAACTTTCCTCCTCCAGCAATCATGTTCCCATTTCGTTATTAATGACGTCGACGACACGGTTGCTATGACAGTCTCGTTTTCCCCCAAATTAACCACACCGAAAATAGAACATAATTATGTAAAAAGAATGAGAAAGATCTCCAGAGAACAAAAGAATATCGAAATAAACATTTACCGTATTGTGTTCACCTCATCTTACAATCTCAATAGAATTGAAATGTACATAAACAACCAATTATAAACCAGACAAAATCCTATTGTTGACAGAAATATCATGACTTTAAGCCATCGATTTTCTCTTTCTTTTTTTTTTGTCTCGATTCCCACTTGTTTTATTTTTGTACAATGAGATGTGTTAGGAGGATGCTATCTTACAAGCTACAACATGCAATTGAGAGGACGCCAGCCGATCAGGCGAACGGGTTTTTCCAAATGCTCCTCTCGATGTTTGACAAGGGCGCGTTTCCACTAGCCCGCATAATGCGACATCGAAAGCATGTATGTAAGAGGTCTTCTCGCCGAATTTTTAATGATAGCTCCAATATCAAATAAATTGCACACAAGATCTGTGTCAAAGTCCTGAATTATCGAGTATTAAATCCATACTAACATGACTTATGCATTTCCATATTTTCTTCAGATTAAAGGAAAACATACGGAATGTATTATTGACAATAACCCCCGCACCCGCCTCTCGAATATTCACCCTGACTGCTGCTGTATTTGATTACTAGTATCTTCCTATGAAATATAGTTTGAGTCTTTGAGATGAATGACTGAATAAATAAATAATACAAATATGAATAAGCAAATGAATAAATGAATATATAAATTAATAATTAGGTCTCATGTAGGGCAAATCGAGAGAAAATGTTGAAAAAAAAAATTTCGCAGCAAAATTACCCAATGGAAAATTCTCAAAAGTTGTTGTAATGAAAGGGGGAGGTTAGGAGGATGTTGCAAAAAAATCCTGTTCAAATATACCGGTAAAAGAATTACTATCTTGTTGAAATGAATCCTCATTCTAAATAAAGACACCCAAAATAACATAGTCTCATCCGGTTTGGATCAGAGGCTTTTCCTTTACACAACTTAAAATAATCTAAGGGACAGTATGGCTGCGAAAATAAACATTTTGGAATGGATTCGCAAAAATCAACGAATTCAATCAGCCATGTGTTTTAAAGGAGCAGGATTCGAAACTAATAATCCAAATGTTTCGATTTGCTCTTGCGCAATTCGACTGATGGGAACAAAGCCTTCCATCGCTGCATACAGAACAGTCCTTTGCGCCTAAAAATAGCCGAGGTTGGTAGACTGTTTGCCCGCTCGGGACGGTGTGCGACAGTGAATGAGTGCTGACGTCACACAGAGATTCAGGGCAAGGTGGTTGCTTCGTTGAGGCAGACATTGTCACTTCGTAGAAACATCCAGTTATCTTCTGTAGATATTAAACAAGTAACGGAGAATATACAGAGCATGAATCTGAGCGCGAGCGTTCACGAGGATCGTAGACCTAATGTGATGAAACAACATGCTGTCTCCATAGGTTAATTATTAAACTTGTGTAAGAAGATATCAGAAAAATAAATATCTGCATGGTTACTATGATACAAGTTCTGAGCTTTTCTGTCTGAGACATGGTGGTAAAACACATGGTCATTCCTTAAAGCTAGAGAAAAGATATTCACGTCTTGATGTGCGTAAGTTTTTCTTTGCTAACCGAGTGATAGATGTGTGGAACAGTCTCCCAGAAGATGTAGTTACTGCTTGTTCACTGCATTTAAGAATAGACTGGATAAGCATTGGGAGAAAATTGCCTTTGACTTTGAGTGATTTTCGATTCTTGTGTGTTTTCATGAATTTTTTGCTGTCTACGATACCCTGCCACCCCTCCCTGCCAACATAAGTAGCGCATCTAATTTAGTCTGAAGGAGATCAGCAAAAGACTTTCTACTTTGATCGATACAGCATCGTTGGAGTAAACTAAACTAAGGGAATGTTGTTTATCACTGGCGTACATATGGAGGTGGGGGGGGGGGGCGCTTGAGGAAAGTTTCCCCCAAAAGTTCCACGATAAAAAATGAGTAAAAAGAAAACGAAAGAAATAATGGTAAAATACAGAAACTATTCTCTAGGAAGGCATATTATCAAAATATATCACAAAATTATATTTCCATTTTTAGAAAAGGTAAATTTTATTTGCTCGCACGCTTTGCTCACTCGCAAATTTAAAAGGTTTGCAAATGTATACAAGCTCCTTGCTCTACCCGTCAAAAATTAGACTCAATATGCTACCAACCTTTAGCTGTCACTGGGGAATTATAGTTTGTTTCAGCCATCACTTAAACCAAAATTTTATGGGGCAGGGGTCGGTATCTGACTGAATTTAATCAAATAAAACGAAATCGAGCCCCCTCCCTTTATACTTAAATAGGAAGTTTAAAAAAGCAGAAGACCGCTTTGTGTTCGATTGCTTTATTATTGACCACGTTATTTACTTTCCATCAATCAAAAGAGCAACATAGGCTTATGGAATATAACAGGCCGATTACAGATAATCCATTAACCCCTCTTTAAACCAAGTTATATGATTTTTTTTTGGGGGGGGATGTTATTCTACTTTAGTTCATTAAACGATAATCCCACTGATGATTCCAGTGCCGCATGACTGCTTCCCAACCATGCAAATATTTGACACTGTGTACATTAAAGTCATCTATTCTGTATATCATTTTAAAAACGGCGCCACTCTGCACACGATTTCGGGACATTGTCTGCTTTATGCATTCTGCTACGTAATACGCTGTCCGTCGCTGCCGTGTGACGATTTTGACGTCACCGTTTGCGTAGGCGACTAATCCGGACGGGGCTCGAAACTTCTAGAATGTATAGAGAAGAGGCCTTCCATATATTGGCCAAGAGCTAAATCCGATATTTACAGACGGAAAATGAACAATTTTAAAAGATTATAAAAAGATTTGGTGATAATTCCACTCCTTATTAATTATTGTACAAAATCTTGTTATCATTAATTCCTTGCAAATCATGGCAAGTACTACTCCTTTGTCTACTGTCAAATTAGTTCCTGATATAGACTTACTATTCTATTCAGGGTATTTTTGCCGCGTAAACAAGTGCCATATGGTAACCAATCATCGTAAAATAAAGGGAAAAACCCGATTACCGGAAAGCTAAGCTAGGTGTATATGGAAGCTTACATTGCAACATCGAATTAAGGAAAAAAAATCAACCTCTGAGATGAAGTCATTTGTCGTGTTTTCAACATCGATCTTCATTGACTTTCGGTTAACAGAATGATTTCTTAATTATTCATGAGCCGAGGGCCGGGACTACTTTAGGAGGGTGTTTCACCATCGAGAGATGAGTTCCGCCTCGATGGAAAACGCTAGATGAATGAAAGACGTCTCAAAATAAATAATTGCTTAAGATCTTGTGACGTCATAACATTCTCAGTACAAGGTGTCCTTTGAAAAAAATATGATCTTATCTGAAATATTCAAAAGGGGAGCATGTGATGCCTTGAATAAAGAGAAACAATGTTTCAGCGTGCACTTTGCCATGTTTGCGCTGGCATCGATCGTGTAGTTTATCATGTTTATAGATACCTATACGGTTCATTGCTTTTTTAAGTGCTTAAATTGCCCAGTTTTCAAGTCAGAACATAACAAATTATTCAGCTCGCCTTTTGATTAGTGCGATATGTATCATCTTCGAGTCACTGTAAACAGTCCTTAACAGGTTCCTTTTCAGGTCACTATAATAAAGCTTTCATCTTGCGCTTCGCGCTCGCATTAATTGTTTAGATACGCATATACAGTTAAAGTGGGAATACCTCCTAAAAATAACAACAACAATAGAATTTTTTATATACATGCGATGTTTATTTGAATTTAATTTTTATCAGAAAACCTCTTTGGAAAGATTTTTTCTCACATTACTTAACCACGAAATACATTCGGATGGTGAAAATTTCTACTGGCACCAAACGCTCCTTTTGACACATTAAGTTCAATTTATTGCTTCCCCCCCCCCCCTGCTCACGAAAATAATGTTCCACCGCCCCTATAAGTTATATTCGGTGTGCGAAGATAAAAAAATTCCGTTCAAACCTAGTAAGTATAACCAGAAGAAAAAACTGTAATGCACAACATCTCGGTATAGAGAGGACGGTACCCCCACCTTTCTTATTCTTTTTTTTTCTAGCACCATGTACAATTAAAATCCATGTGACTTTGGGTACGCAATCCCGCAGCGTGGGAGGACCGGTGTCCCCCGTACTCTATCCTTAGGGAGATGAGAGGGTGAGTGTGGGGGCGTTTGTTTACTACGATGCAGGGGTGATGATTACTAGAATATCGTCAATGGATCCACCAGTCCGACGTGCACTACGAGACAAGCCGTGTTGTACGGGGGCGGTCGCCTATCTAATCAAGATAGTAACTCATTGACATGTGCGTGAACTCTCCTTTTTTTTATCATTTCTATTGCTTGTGGAGCAAAATGGGAATAGTTAAATCTTTGATGGATTGTCGATCTATTTTTTCCGGAACAGAAAAGTACGTAGGAGTTGATATTGGAGAGTTATTAAAGAGACCCCACATGTTAGTATGTTTAGAGTTAAGTCTGGGTGTCTACTTGTTTACAGTTTGATTTAATCACAGCATGACAACATTATACAATATACAAAGTAGTATTATAATCGAAACTATATACTAATCATAATACCCTAACTCCTTGAACCTATAGCACCATTATAGGCCGACTTATCAGGGGCCGCGGAACAGTTTTGAAAGTAGGGGGGGCTGACCGTGTAAAAATCGCAATCAGATGATCATTTTACGTTTTTGTACATTGTTTAGGAAATAAAGGGGGCCTGAAGCCCACCCAGCCCGTCCCCGCCCCCCCCCCCCCCCCCCGTTTCCGCGACCCCTGATTTTTAGGGTCTAATCTTAAATAGCAGTGTTCACAAAAACGCATGAAAAGCTAATTCATGATCGTAATCCATATTTCATTTTGCAATAATTAGGTATATAACAGATGG
Organism: Lytechinus variegatus; assembly: GCF_018143015.1. Taxonomy (NCBI): domain Eukaryota; kingdom Metazoa; phylum Echinodermata; class Echinoidea; order Temnopleuroida; family Toxopneustidae; genus Lytechinus; species Lytechinus variegatus. The sequence continues at coordinate 22,386,623 of NC_054743.1, read as the reverse complement.
TGAACTTAAATGGAGAAAGTTCAAGATTATCTGTTCCAGTAAAATTTCATATCAATTGTCAAATTATGACACCCCTTACATCGAATGGATGTATGAATTTATCACCAGGGATGATAAGTGAAGTTAAATTAAACAACAAGAGTTCATTTCCACGCCCTGTCACACACCCACCCGCCATCCTCATCGCTATTCCGAGAGATAAGTGGAATCCAATATGCATTACTTAATAATACAACCCATTCATCACAGCTTTCTGCCCGGTTGGATTACTTAATTATATTTTTCTTGGAAATGACCACCTTATACAAATGACTTAAAAATGTCATGCAATCCGGTTAATAACATGGTGATTGATCCGAGGCTGCATCATAATTATTGCATTATAATGATTTAACAAGTGGAATGCCTCTGGCCGTCTCACCTGCATCACGCAGTTCAATATAGCAGCAGTGCTGACTTTGAAAACTACTCTAACTCGCACAAGATGTTCAGTGATACATGGTTACTATTATGTCCACTTTTTATGAACTAGACCAATAAACTTACAGAGATATGATGGTTATTCAACAAAAAACCCCAACATGGCCAAAGTTCATTGACCTTACATGACCTTTGACCTTGATCATGTGACCTGAAACTCGCACAGGATGTTCAGTGATACTTGATTACTCTTATGTCCAAGTTTCATGAATCAGATCCATAAACTTTCAAAGTTATGATGGTAATTCAACAGATACACCCAATTCGGCCAATGTTCATTGACCTTTGACCTTGGTCATGTGACCTGAAACTCGCACAGGATGTTCAGTGATACTTGATTACTCTAATGTCCAAGTTTCATGAATCAGATCCATAAACTTTCAAAGTTATGATGGTAATTCAACAGATACCCCCAATTCAGCCAAAGTTCATTGACCCTAAATGACCTTTGACCTTAATCATGAGACCTGAAACTTGCACAAAATGTTCAGTGATGCTTGATTACTATTATGTCCAGTTTCATGAATCAGATCCATAAACTTTCAAAGTTATGATGGGAATTCAACAGATACCCCCAATTCGGCCAAAGTTCATTGACCCTAAATGACCTTTGACCTTGGTCATGTGACATAAAACTCATGCAGGATATTCAGTGATACTTGATTAACCTTATATCCAAGTTTCATGAACTAGGTCCATATACTTTCTAAGTTATGACGTCATTTCAAAAACTTAACCTCAGGTTAAGATTTTGATGTTGATTCCTCGAACATGGTCTAAGTTCATTGACCCTAAATGACCTTTGACCTTGGTCATGTGACATAAAACTCTAATAGGATGTTCAGTAATACTTGATTAACCTTATGGCCAAGTTTCATGAACTAGGTCCATATACTTTCTAAGTTATGATGTCATTTCAAAAACTTAACCTCAGGTTAAGATTTGATGTTGACGCCGCCGCCGCCGCCGTCGGAAAAGCGGCGCCTATAGTCTCACTCTGCTATGCAGGTGAGACAAAAATGATAAAACCCATACATGATTTCATACTTTAATAACACTGTCTTGGTTTTCTAAAGTGATCGACAGATATGCATATTATCATATCGCTATAAATTAATTGTGATTGCTCTTTGAAAATATCATTATTGATCAAAATAACAAAGTACGACCAAAAGAAAGAAATCCTAGTTCGTTGATAATAATAAATTAAGTATTTTACATTCTTTTGGCAGGACACCATTTACCACCCCAACATTGTTTATGTGAACCAGTTATCTTTTTTAAAGAGAGAGAGAGAGAGAGAGATAAGAAAGAGAGAGAGCATAATTATAATTCTACCCCTATAGGGGTAGAAAGGGACCCACTTAAGAAAAAAATGACTTGCATAAAAGGGCAATATTCGTAAACTAACAATGAACAATCATCGTGCCTGGGCTATTACGGAACCGAATTAGGCTGCTGTTGCCCCAGCCCCCGCACTTTATTCAGTATATTTTTACAATTATAAGGTGAAGATAACAATTAAAATAATTATGACTATGTCAGCCCCCACTTTGAAACTTGTTCCGTGGCCCCCATTAAATGCAATTTGTGATCTTGTCATTTGAAAAATGCAATCGACGATTAAGCGTTCCGATCCGCCCTTGACAGGACATGCCAGCATCTATATGCAAGGATCCTCTTGTCGGCGCCGGAAAAATCAATTCCACTTTCATGTGTTTTAATATTTGTGTTATAATTATCAACTTGTTATTCTGAAGGACAATGATTGATTTGAGAAAATATGAAAAATATGGTGAGTGAAGAAAAAAATGCCGATTTATCGCCCTTTACGGAGAAACATATGCTGACAAAACTTTACCGTTTTTTGGGCTGTACAAACCGTCTCAAACAGAGAGAAAGAGAAAAAAAAGTGAGAGAGGTAGAGGGGGATCCAGATTGGGAGTAGTTTATGTGTTTTGTTTGATTTTTCACTAAAATTAATATTTGAAATCATTTGAAATTTGAGATTAATTCATTTTTTCGCTCACAAAATAATTATAAATAACGAAATTTTATCAAAGTATACAGTCAGTTGTCAGTCGAAGGTTACACAGCTCAATGTCAGCCTTCAAAGGTCAAGTCCACCCCAAAGAAAAGTTGATTTGAATAAATAGAGAAAAATCAAACTAGCATAACGCTGAAAATTTCATCAAAATCGGATGTAAAATAAGAAAGTTATGGCATTTTAAAGTTTCGCTTATTTTCACAAAACAGTGATATACACAACTCAGAGTCATGCAAATGAGACTGGTGCTGTCGATGATGCCCCTCACTCACTATTTGTTTTGTTTTTTATTGTTTGAATTATACAATATTTCATTTTTTTTTACAGATATGACAATGAGGACCAAAACCATATAGTATTAAAAAAATGCTAATTCCATATGTTCAGGGAGGAATTAGTCTTCGTTTCACTTGTCAATGAGGAAAAAAATAGAATATTTCATATAATACAATACAAAATAAATAGTGAATGGATGACGTCATCGGTCTCCTCATTATATACCGACCAGGATGTGCATATAACTGTTTTGTGAAATTAAACAAAACTTTAAAATGTCATAACTTTCTTATTTTACAACCGATTTGATGAATTTTTCAGTGTTATGCTTTTTTATTCTATCTTTATTCAAATCAACTTTTTTGTTGGGATGGACTTGTCTGGAAAGAACGGTCCGATGAAAATTAATTTGACTTATGAGTCGGATGGGATTTGTGTTATTAATTTATGCTAAGCTATTTGGAGCCAGCCGTATATTCATCTTTTATTCATAAATCATTAAGCAATTACACATAATATAATGATATTATGTTTTATACAGGTATTGATAAATAATTCATTTGGTACTTTCAAATAAAAAGGGAAGTCTTATTTTCTATAACATTGTCAGTTCCTGGCATGTATCCAAGCTCGCTTGTTATAAAATTATAATACTTGTCATTTGCCCTGTTCTTATTTGTGGCATGTATAGGCCTGTCTATATTCTAAATGTTTTTTTTTCATACATTATTAATTACTCCTTTTTTCTGAAAGAGGTCTGTTCATCACGTCGGTCAATCCCCGCACAGAACATGCAGAATGAATTATCTTGAATAACATATTTTTATATAAGCCAGTTCGATAACTTGTGAAGTTTTCCATGGCGAGGAAGAATATAGTAGGTATCACGGTACACCATGTATTTTTCTTGTGCAAGATAGATGGTGTACCGTGGAACCTACTACACTATAGTTTCTTAAGAATTGAAATACTTGATTTTTAAACAGAAAATTGATTGAAGTCGGACAGTGCATGAGTTTTCTCCTTTTCATGAATAGCAAATCGTACAATATATAAAATAAAACATATATTCCAATCTGGAACGAGGAACTATAGCGCGCCTTACGACAGTCTGCCATTGCGAATTGCAGGGGTGGAGGATGACTGCACCCTTTCGAGAGTAAGAGGGACGGGGGGGGGGGTGGCTCTCGAATGGGTGTGGGTCGAGGGCACTGATCTCTCCAGTGGTTGAGCATGATAGGTCCATGGGTTGAGGGAAGCATGGGTATCAGAGCAGAGGATTATCGTTCGTGGGGGGCATCTATTGTTGTTTTCCTCTTCAAAAGATAGATCATCATCTGCGCTGATCGACGCCCCTGCATGGAGGGAGGGGAGTCAGTCACCATGCACCTTTGCACGTTAAAGGACAAGTCCATCCCAACAAAAACTTGATTTGAATAAAAAGAGAAAAATTAAAAAAGCATAACACTGAAAATTACATCAAAATCGGATGTAAAAATAAGAAAGTTATGGCATTTCAAAGTTTTGCTTATATGAACGAGCCAGTTACATGCAAATCAGAGAGTTGATGACATCACTCACTCACTATTTCTTTTGTATTTTATTATATGAAATATTGTTATTTTCTCGTCATTGTCATGTGAAATGAAGTTTCATTCCTCCCTGAACACGTGGAATTCCATTATTTTAACATTTTGTGCTTCAGGCAAGGAGGTCCTAATCGTCAAATTCGTAAAAATTGAAATATTGTATAATTCAAACAATAAAAAACAAAAGAAATAGTGAGTGAGTGACATCATCGACTCTCTCATTTGGATGTAACTGGCTCGTTCATCCATTTTGTTGAAAATAAGCGAAACTTTGAAATGTCATAACTTTCTTATTTTACATCCGATTTTGATGAAATTTTCAGCATTGTGCTTGTCTGATTTTTCTCTATTGATTCAAATCAACATTTTTCTGAGGTGGACTTGACCTTTAAGAACCCAAGAGTAGGGGAAAACCCCGGTGTAGTGGTCCACCAGTCCTGCATTCCCCTAATCAGTTATATCGGGAGGAGAGACCTGCCGGTCACAGTGATTCAGTTCGCTATGCGCCTAGCTCCCAGGCACAGGTGACGCCAAACAAAATAATAATGATGATAATAATAATAATAATCATCATCATCATCATCATAATAATAATAATAATAATAATAATAATGGTGATGATGGTGATGATAATGATGATAATAATAATAGGCGGGAGGGGGAGAAGAAAAGCTGTGTTGAGTATTTTTTTCTAAATCAGTCTTTTCCATATGTATAGGGGAAGGCGGGGTAAGTTGAGCATAGGGGCAAGTTGAGCCACCAGCCCCAGGCCAATAATGAATGAGTCAGACAATGTGGTGGTGTTATGTATTGATGACCCATAGCATAACCCCCAACCCCACCACATTGTTTTCCACTTTGAAACAAAAAGTAGTTTTTTTAGAGGGGAAATTATGAATTTCAGCCAAGAAAAGTAAAAAAGAGTGAGAAATAGATAAGTGCTTTATACACACACACACACACGTCTTTAAATATAATAAAGACATGATAACAACATTGTTAGTCTAGGCATGGATCTTCATTCTTGTCATAGTCTTTTATGATGGATGCATAATAAATGTGTGGATACAAAATTATTGCACTAAGTTCGGACCGGGTAAGTTGAGCCAAACAGCATGGGGCAAGTTGAGCCATGGTAATTCTTATGGTAATGTATCTTAAAAAACAAACAAACCATAAAAATCGATTGAAATGCAGGCTGAAAGGAGCAAATTTACATGACTGCCCTTTTCCTTTTAGAGGACGTTAGTATTTATAGAGAATTAGCAAGTGAAAAGACTTTAAACAAAAAAATTGACATGCTGGTTCTCCCCCATACATTTTGTACGTAGTTTTTGTGGCTCAACTTACCCCAGACGGTGGCACAACTTACCCCATATATGGGGCAAGTTGAGCCATTTGACATCGTTTTTTTCAAAGGTCACGATGACTTTCAGTGTGGGGGTAGAAAGTTATATGTAGGTGAAAAACATTTCACAAGAATCAAATTTAAAGGCAAGGTACTTATTTCTACAATAGTACTAGTCATATCAATAAATTCTAACATGTAAAATGCAAAAAGTGTCACAACTTACCCCGCCTTCCCCTACTGTATAATAACATTAATGATTGATTTGATAGCAGAAAGGGAAAGAGCTTGCAACTGATTTGACTTTGAATAACCTTGCATAATTGATGAAGTTCATCATTCTAGACCCCAACACACCCACACTTACAGAGACGCACAATCCCTAGGTTGTCTCAAAAGGTTGTTGGGTTGATTTTACTCCCCTCCCTGAACTCCTTCTTTCGAGAAAGCCACCCCTCGAACCCCCCCCCCCCCTCCGCGAAAGTATGCATGAAACTTTCGAAGCCATTCAGAAATATTAATCTGATAATTTCTTTCGTTTGTATGATTATTTCAAATGCCGTATTGTCCTAGATTCGTAGAATTAGCGTCTGTAACACATCTGTTCATTATTTTATCGCGGCATTTCAACAAGTTCCTGTCTTCACCAGATGTTCGTCACACTTAAAGTGTGAGATTCGAAGCCTTGTAACCTGATGGCGTCACAATCATTATCGAACCTCAATCTTCACTGATTTCTCGCTGTGGTATTTTTCATCATACCAGGGACGTGACATAAAAAAGGGCAAGGACGAGGTGGATGATATGGGTAATACAGAGAGAGGGGGAGAGAGAGAGAGAGAGAGAGGAGAGAAAGACAGAAAGAGACAGTGAGAGGAGGGGCTCATTGGAGACATACATGTGTACATGCATGCCCCCCCCCCCAAAAAAAAATATATATATATTTAATATATATATATCCAAACCCACTGCAGACAGAAACATGCCCATTATAATGGCATAGAAAAAGACTATATTTATCGCAGGATGGGTATGGGTCATTATTATTTAGGCATTGAATGTCATCACGTGTATTTATCGGGCGGTATATCATTTACACCTTAACTTGCATTTCCGTATAGCATGGATATGTGAATAAAATAATGCCACAAACTTTGATTTAAAGATATTATTTCTTCAGACAATGCACTTTGAAATCGTCACGAACTTAATTTAAAATCAAACAAACAAAAAGCGTGTCTTTGCTCATTAGAGCGACTATAATTATTTTCCTTGAATACGAGTAATGTTTGTGCCCTCCTATGAATAAAAATTTAGGTAAATCCCAAAATAATGAAATCAGCATTTATTTTTCCTTCGTTAAATATGAAACAATGCAAAGGAAATGAAAACTTACATCTTTTTTTGAAAATAAAGATGTGATTTTTCTTTGTCATTTTATAGCACGTTTTAATGGGAGTTTCAACTTTTCCTTGGTATCACATTGAGACCAAAATAAAATCTAATTTTATGAAAAAAATTGATCAACCCCCTTTTGCAAATGAGATCTTCAGGATAGTTCAGTTGCAAAAGGGGTGACATCCACTTTACACCAATCCAAGATAATCACTTTTTTTAATTTCCCCATAGGGCCTATATTGCAATATTATGCGAAAATAAGTTGTCATGATACTCTACCATGCATATGAACATAAAATTGGGCATAAAATAACTCTGTCTGTCTTCACATTTGTTTTAATTTTTTCTTCAAAATTACCTTTGTGGATCTAGCCCCTTATGCAAACAAACCATGGGCGAAAATCCCAGGGGGACAGGGGGGACGTGTCCCCCCTACTCAAAATAGTAGGGGAACACAATATCAAATGTCCCCCCTACTATTTTGGGTCTTTGGTGATGCTAACAAATATATAACTCAAACTGGGAATAAAACGTGCGTTCTGGGACGAGATGACCTTTTTTTTTTGCTTGTCAAATATATTTTCGTCGAAATGACCTTAAACTTTAGGTAATAGCCTTTCATTTTTTTTTGCTTGTCAAATTTTCCAGACCCTTGTCCCCCCTACCTTTTGGAAGAGATTTCCGCCCCTGAAACAAACTGAAATGGGATCTAACCCTTTTGAAAAGAGGTGATTTTCTTTGCCATTTTTGTTCACTTCTAAATGTGAATTTTAACTTTTCTTTGGTATCATCTTATAGAGCTACAAAAAATCTATACATTGAGACAAAAAAAATCAGATTTGATAAAAAACGGATCTAACCCCTTTTGCAATTGAGCTCTTCATATTATGTGTTGCATTCATTGCTCCAAGATGCGAAAGTATTAATTCGTGATTAGCCGTGTTCTTGTAGCTTTTAATTAATGTTTGTTTTCAGGATTTGTATACAATGTACTCATGAACATCTTCGCAAGCTAGTCAGTGCATTTAACAGTGCGATATTTTCAGAGTAGCAAGGCATATTATGGATATACCGGGGGATATACATACATACAAATATTTTCCCAATCTATTTTATATGTTGGAAAAGCGACCATGCAGGAATATGTGTGTGCCGAAACATGAAACCATGATTAAAATACATAATTATAAAAATGAACAATAACGAAAAAAACCTAATAAATATCTCACACAAAAATAATATCTTTCTCTGGAGCAGCAAATTGCGTCTAAATGTGTGGCTTGCGATTGTTAAATAGCTTAAATGTATTATGTATTACATTTCAAATACAGAAAGGCAAGAAAATAAATTAGTTAAACCAATTGCGTCGAAATGTGGTTTCTCCAATTGAGGCCCGAAATAAAGAAAACCCCAACTACAATTTTCTTTCCGTATTTCCACTCACCACGCTTTTTTTTCTTTTTTTTTTTGTACAAACCGCCTAATTTTTGAAAGATGCAATATGATGATTTTTTTCCATTATGAATGGAATTATTGCACCACGATTCTATGAATGAACGTTCTTTCAACGTGGGCGAGGCACCTGCCTTCTGATTGCCATGGGATACACACTAATCAGCCAATCAGCGCGAAGACTTTCGAAGGGGGAGGGGTGCAAAGCTGACAGTGCCGAAGCACTACTCTCGAGATAACTGGATAGTGTGGAAATCTATGCGCATCGTCGAAATATAGATCGGATAGGGTTCTTTTTACTTCTGACAAAACCAATGTTATTTACATTATTCTAGTATCTTATGACATTATCATATAGTAGAATTACTTCTTTTTCGAAAAAATGTGAAATTATGTCAAAATAATCTCCAGTTTATCGTTGCTTTTATGCGGAGGGATATTATGCTGTCACAACTGGAGAATTACGTACATGTCGCAACATCGCACCAAATACGTACAGCAGCAGTCGACGCATTCTGAACAGCTGTTTTCCAAAACCAATCTCTCTCCATTCCTCTTATGTTGCAGCTGTGAACAAGTCGAAAACCTAAACTTCGTCAAGCATATGGACTTTTTTCTCTTGAAACATACTTTAAACAGTGATTTCTAATATTCTTCGTCGCACGACCACTTCGATTCGCACAATTATCCTCAGGAAATTGTGTTTTTTTCCAGTTTATTATGGCATCCACCGAGTCTGGCGCACGATTTCAGGTGCTTAGCTACCCGCAGGTTGTGCGGTTGGACGAGGTGCTCACCACCCCGGTTGACGTGCATGGCAGGGGCAACTTCCCAACCTTGGATGTTACTCTCTTGGATTTAGTGGAAAATGTTCGTGAAAAACTTGTTGACAGCAACATTGATGTCCGATGTATTCGATTGAATGGGGGTGCAGCTAGCTATATCTTGAGTACGGATGAGAATCAATCGTACAACGACTTGGATTTGATTTTTGGAGTAGACCTGTCAAAGTTGGAAAACACAGGAATTATCCGTGATGCTGTGTTCGAATGCCTGCTCAACTTTCTCCCCAAGGAAGTTAATAAGGAACGTATGTCATCGTGCACCATGCAGGAAGCTTACACGGAGAAAATGGTGAAAATCTACAATGATAATGACCGCTGGAGCTTGATAAGTCTCCTGAACATGGCTGGCAAGAATATCGAGTTGAAGTTTGTTGATCGAATGAGAAGACAGTTTGAGTTCAGTGTGGATTCCTTCCAGATTGTTCTGGATTCTCTTCTCTTCTTCCGGAAGATATCTGAAGTGCCCATGACCAGGCATTTCTATCCTTCTGTTGTGGGAGAGAGTGTCTTTGGAAACTTTGAGGAAGCCTTGTACCACCTTCACAATAAGTTGATTGCGACGAGAAATCCGGAAGAGATCCGGGGCGGTGGGTTGCTCAAGTACTGCAACCTCTTGTCGCGGGACTACAGCCCTGCCTGCGAGGATGAGATAAAAAAGATGGAGAGGTACATGTGTTCTCGATTCTTCATCGACTTCTCAGATGTTCTTCAGCAGCATCAGAAACTTGAAAGCTATCTGAGCACGCACTTTGCGGAAGATGTGGATAAGTACGAATATTTGATCATCCTTCGGAGAGTCATAGATTCCAGCACAGTGTGCCTGATGAGCCATGAGCGTCGGCAGACTCTAAAGCTGATCACGGACTTTGCCCAGAGTGTTCAGTGGTCACTCGCGTTCCAGTCGACCTCGATGAAACCGGTCAATCTCTACTCGCAGCTTCCAGTCACATTCGCGGTGCCGCCACCACCAACATCTCCTACCACCGCCACCACCAATCACAGCAACAGCTGGCATTCTGTTGCCGTCCCTTCCCATCATCAACAGTACCACCAACCACACCATCAGCAGCAACACTACAACAGCAACAGAGGTCAAGGAAGACATCGCAACAACATTCCCTTCAAGTCCCGACAGGGAAAGAACAATGCCTACAACTCCAGCTACAATGGGAAGCCAAGATTCATTCCTCACATGAATAGCTACAGACATGACCCTAATAATAATAATAATAATTATAAAAATGGGTTGAGGAATAACAACGTTGATTGTAGGTGGACTAGTTGTTACTAATGAGTGTCCACTAGACTGACTGAAAACAGATACTGTTGTGTTTTCCTCATCACTTTTTAAGACTGTGTTGTCTCAAATATTTGGAACAGAAAGCTTTAAAAAGGTACTATGGATATTTTTATGTAAAATATCCAATGCTGTTTATTCTTGGTTATGACTCAGACTTGCCAATTTATGTTCAGACACGTTAGACAATTTTTTGTAAAAGGACAATATGAAATGTGTATTATTCTTGTGCAAACTTCGGTTCCATTCAAATGTTATTTTCCCCTCCCTGCCAACTGATATGTTTGTGGCATATCTTGGTCAGGAGAAGTATTACATTTACATCTGGATATCTTTGCTACAACATTGAAATGTGTGTGTCTCGGAGAAGAATGTTGTAATATGGAATGTGATGTCTGATAGTTGCATAGTATGTTCATGTTTATGTACACTTGTTCGAACCCCAGGTACAGACAGACAGTGCCATGATTCCTCGAAATACATGTAATGGGGGTCCAAATTTGCATTTTGACATTGGCTAAGTTTCAGGTTGATTTTGCATGAATAATGTGCAGTAAATCTTGAAATAGCGGTATTTCAAACTTTGCTGAAAGTTTACATCAGTCAAGGTGCACAAGACATTTGTGCACTTAATTGATGTCTGGCAATTGCATTAGTATTATGAACTTCTCTGTTCACAGAACTTACAATTCTGTTACCTGTAGTACATCAGTCCATTGAATGTACAAAATCTCAAAATGTAGGTACTGAACTGTCATATTTTTCAGAAAGGAAATTTGTAATTTTTGGGGACCACGAATTATATAAATAGAATATTTAGATCAGAAAAGTATCTTCAGTACATATTTGATAGTTTTGAATAGCACAGCGAGCTGTCAAAATTTTTAACAGTGACATTGCAATTTCATAGTGTGTAAGGCTTTATGGAAATTACCTTTGCACTTGTTTACATGTATGCCTGTAGGTGAAGACCCATGGAAATTCCAACAACCTTTCTTCCTCTAAAATGGGGAATTTTCTCTTCAGGTCTTGTGCAGTCTTGTTTCAACATGCATTACATGTGTCAATATCGGGATAACCATGATGATTGCAAAACAGGTCATATTGACTGACTGAGTATTTAGAAGCAGAAGGTCATTCATCAACTGCTGTGAAACAATAGGTATTCCTTCCCTTTTAATTCTGAACTGACAGTTGGTATGATTGCACAAGCCCCCCTTACACAAGCAATCCAGGAAGCTTATGTACATAATGAATGGGTTTAAAGGTCTGGATTGTGCAATGCTCCTCTTGTGCGTTCATATTGCTTTGGTTGTTGAATGGACCTTGGCCTGTGAGGGGCTTCAGACAGCCACAAACAGAACTCGGTATAGTAGACCCTCCCTTAGCCCTTGTCAAGCAAACAATAGGTACTTCTCACTCGTCCATTATGGTCTGTGATACAAAAGTGCGTGGGTGAACTGGGGACTGAAGACTGATTATTAGTGGTTTTAAGTGCCTTGTAATGTTTCTCAGAATTAGCCAAGATCTTTTGCTGTATAAGCTTCAAATCCTATTGGGCTTAATCCTGGACAGTTTTTTTTTTAATCATAAAATCCACCTCATAATTTTACATACAGTACTGATGAATGAAGTAATCATTTATTACATGTAGACCCAAATCTTCATATCTGTTGCAAACTTATGTGTTCTTTGCAAAAATAATCAGAACATTGTTGTCCTAAATTCTAAAATACAATCAGGAATGTTATCAAACTGTTTATGCATGATATATTAACATTTTACAACCATGGTATTGGAATTAAGTGGTATTCACATGTCACGAATATAGGCTTCATGTCGACCTACAGCTCTAATTAGGTTTAGAGCCCACTTTTCAAAAGATGATGGAAATGAAACATTAAGGTTTAAAAGGATTTCAAGCATTCCCTTGTAAAATTAGGCTTCTGCTGCAATGGAGGTAATTGTGTATGGCTCCAATCTAAATTTCCTAGATTCTTTTTATTTTCAAATTCATCAAACATTTTAAACGGTTATCCTATACATGTAGGCTTAGAAATAAAGAAAATCTACTTTTAGATTTTACATCCTAATGCTGCTTGTAAACAGAGCATCTTATTACAGTTTGATGGTTGATTGGATGTTGACCAATGTACCATGGACAATAAGAGGTATTAAGAGATTGACAATCAAAGGAAGAAAAGAAAATGCAGTTTCAGACATTGACAAGCAGCTTACCTTTTGATGCACTCCCAACCGTACAATACACAAACAGATAGGTTTAAGGATGGAGCTACTATGGTTTAATAGCTCCATGGTTTAAGGTATTAAGGGGTTTTGGGTTCACTCTAGTGTAAAACCAGGGGAGTTGAGAGTCCCTGGGAAAACATTTTTTTTACACCAATCAGGTTTCAAAATATCAATGACCAGTTTGCAGCTTTAATTTTAAGAGATGGGTTTTGGCTTTGAATAGTTTGTTTTCCTTGAAGAAGCTTGAACTTTCCGACAGACTTGAGGTTGACAGATGAACTCCCAGCTTTTTTTAAATGTATCACGTCACAATGTGACAGTTTCAAACAGGTGGCTTGTTGTAAACACGGCTTGCAGAATTGCAGGGGATTGAAGCATACATGAACAAGGAGTTGGAAGTAGATGAGCCAAGGTACTTACCAAGGAATGGGGGGGGGGGGGTATTAAGACCTGAACTACATTCTCTGGCTTTATACATGTAGGACATTGCTCAATGGCTTAAAGGTCAAGTCCACCTCAGTTATGCTTAACTCTGTTTCCATACAATATACTGTAGCAAATATTGTTCCCCTAAATGTATGGGCTATTTAAGACTAATCTGTGCAGTTTAGCAAGGATGATTAATTTGAAGTCTTAAAGAAGAAGCAACATATACAACTTGCAAAATGAGAATCCAGATTTTGATGTCGGTGTCACAGAAATTAGGATTCTTTTAAAAGCAATATCACTGAAACAGAGACCAATTTTATGTGCAACTGTGAAAGTTAGGTACTCGTTTGCATCTATTTAATTGCAAGGTAGTTGTTATCTTTGTATGTAGTTTTGTAGGTGGTTTTTGTAGCCTTTTTTGTGGAAAGGTTGTCTGATCAGTTAATGTTCTTGATTCACAATTTCAATTCTCCCGGAGCAGCTGTGTTTGTACATATATAAGAAAATATTGAAAATGCAGATTTGCCCTCAAAATGCCCAATCCTAGAATATGAAGTTCAGCTTCAAATTTCCATCTTATGCTTTTCATTCGAGGTCAGATCAGATTTTATATTCAGTATTTGAAAATAGATTTTCCCAGATTTTCAATTCTCTTGAAGTATGAAATTGCACATGTGGTTGGTATTTAAATCGATCATGATCAATTTTTTTGGGAAAAACCCATTTATCATTAACCTCAACCTCATTAATAATATTAGAGCACCTTTATTCTTTGCTTGTGAAATTATACAGGTGTTGTCTGGTTTTGTTATGTATATTGGTCATGGAATGATGGATATTGATAGCATTTTTCATGAATGTAAATAATTTGTCTTGGGTGTGTGATGAAAGTTTGAAAATACTTCAGGAAGGAAGGAATATGCACTGATAAAGAGGGTTACTCAAGTAGACTATTTTTCTTTCACAAATTCTGTTTATTTTTCTGATTCCACCTACTTTATTGAAAATATAGTTGTACATGTACATGCATGTCTTTGTCAGATCATTTTATAAGTTATGATATGCCCTTTTTCACCCTCTCCGTGCATTTTATTGTATTTGCTTAGCTATTTTTTAAAGAGAATTTGAAAGTATTAGTGATAGAAAAATGGTCTACATATAAAATTTGTACATTGAAAACTAATATGAGCTTCACTACTGTGAGGGCACATAGATTGTTGATATGCAAAGAGAAAGGATGTTGATACAGATTGCATTGTACATTATGGATTTTTTTCTTTCTTTTTTTTTGGTACAAGTTACCTGTCATCTTTATTTAGGATTTGCAAGAGTAAGTATTTCGATGATTTCTGGAAAGTTGCCAGTTGTGGGCAAATTTTGTATGCAAGAACATAGGGCCTACAGATATCAAGTGCTAGAATTTTACTCCAAGTGTAGCACTTTGACATTATGAGCAGTAACTGTAAATTATTTTTAATGACGGCATCTTTTTCTTTCTGGGCTTAGATATCCATCTTACAAAAAGTAGCGAGTGATCCGATCAAACGCAACTATGGACGGCCAGCAAAATCAACTTATAAAATGCATATTTGTTAAAAAATGTCTAGATATGAATGTTCATCCATAAATTCATTAATTTCTCGACAATTTGGGGAGTTCCTTGTTTTACAAAAGACATTTGCAAATCTGCAGTTGAAAAAAAATCATCTGAGGATTTCCATAGAGTTACGATTGATTGGATCAATTGTAACTCTTTGTAAGATGGGGGCCTTGAGCTTCCAAATGTTGTCTGTGTGAAGAGATGATGGTTGATGCAAGTAGGCCACCAGACAAAGATGACTTTCAGCATTTTTTTGTGTTCATGCTCCAATATTATGGGGAGAAGCCCTGGTTTCAAAAACTTGAAATCACAAAGCTATCATTATCTTTCGACAAAGAAGTTGATACTTGTGAAGTGCCCTGTACTCAGATACACATCACAGTGGCGGGTTGAGAATCAGAAATGCTCCTTTATCTAGATGATGGGAAGGACGGTCAGACTAATGATTTATTTTTGCAAACCTGAATGTTGATTTTTTTTTGTTCTGTCTTATTCATATTCTTATCAAACTACCTCAGCAATCCTACTGGATACCTATCTGCAGAACTAGGTTCTTCTCAAAGTACTTGACTCAGAAAAAGTCTGTAAATGACAGACTCTGTCACTCTGATGTACCGAAATTAATGTTTAACGACAGCATGCAAGAAAATAATAAAATATCCCACCCCTCCCCTATGACCAAAACAGGAGAGAGAAAATAAAATCAATGTATGCAGTTCTGAAGTGGCAAAGGGGGAGGGGGTTAATATTAGTCTAGTAGGTATCTACAGAGACAATCATTGTAAATTGATGAAAATTGTGTGTATTAATTGCTGTATCGGTATGCCTGAAGCAAATACATTGTACCTGACTTATTGATGGTCTAATAAATGAATAACATTTACTTGATTTTCAGAATTTTGTACGAATTGTACATGTATTTGAAAATAAAGGAAAATCAAAAAGATACATGTGTATAAAGTTACGGAGTAAGCTGGCATGTTGTGTAAGCAGTTTAATACACATGCTGTACATACACAATATACAATTTACTTTTTGTAATATACATGTAGTTTGTGGACAGGCAAAAGCTGCTTTAGAACATGAAAGTACACAAAGGTGTTTTTTCTATAATATTTTTTTTTTTGTTTTTAGAACTATAGGTACCTTTTTGGCTCTCAACACTTGAAACTTGTTGGGTTATTATGCTTTTTGCATTCCCTTTTCAGTACTATACTTTCGTGTTGCATTTTAATACTGTTTCATGTTGAAATTATAATGTGACAATTTTTAATTTTAACTGGTGTTCTCTTGATATGCAGTTATAGTGGAAACGTCAGGAATATTCTGCTTCTTTTTTGAACAGTGTAAAAGGATACAAAATGGATGATTTAAAAAAAGGATTTACAGGGCGTTGTGTTATCCCTGTGTGCTAAATATGCCTGATATCAATGGTGACTACCAGGCAACAGTAGTCAAAATCAAAGGAAATCATTACCATGCAAGTTGCTCTTGACTGCAACCTTTAATATCAATGGGAAGTTTAAATGCAACAGTCCCCGCCCTTTGATAACACGTACGAAACAATGATGTCATGATTATGGCATGATATAAGTTTGTGATTTGATTCTACTGTGAGTCATCAAAGCGGAATAATTTTTAAAGTGGAGTTCATAGTAAAGAGAACGAATAGGCAATTATGAAAAGTGTTAAACTAGTGATTCTTACATAATGGCTTTCCTTTAATGGTATGAGCACTAACATTATGTGAATGTGGAAAAGGTGTGTCAGAAATACTTGACAACAGTGCAAACAAAGCGAATCCTTGAAGGAGGCTTGAAAAACGGTGTAACACTGGGAAAAAAGGATTTAAAAAATTATTTGTTTCTAGTATAATTTTTCTCGCACTTTTGTTTCATTTGCTTTGTCATGCGGATATAAATACCCTTTTCAATTTCTTCCCATATTGTTATATACATGTAGGCCTAGTTTGTTCGTTTTAATTATGATCTACGTTTTCCATGGAACATTTTACGCTTTATCGAGTCTCTTGTATATATGGAATGTTCCTCGTGATATTCAATAATTAAGTATCATTGTTTGAAGTTCCACCCGATTGAGCGATAAGGGAGGTTGTTAACATGACAATACCGAATATAAACTATGGTGCCTTGAATTTGTTCAGAGAAAAGGAAGTGTGTCAAAAAGTCAGTGTAATAATTATGATGTATCCTTATATTGTCATGTGGGTTTGTCCATATGTGTATCATAAGCCTATAGGCCCTAAATACCAACATGAAGTATGATAACTAAATGCAGTTGAATATTTATTTCAAGATTCAAAGACAACTCTGACTTCATTGGAAGTAAGATGTTAACATCCACTTTAAAATTCGATTAAAATTGATTTAGCAGATCACATTTTGTTTCATCTAAAAAAAAACAACCTTCAGTCTGTATAAAGTATTACATTCTTTGCGAGATAATCTGTTTATATATGCCTTGTACATGATTTTTTTCTGTTTCTGTAAAGCTGTATAGTTACTGATATTCTATATTTTTGTGCATTATTTTGAACTTTACCTGTTCTCATACATGATACCTATCCAGGTTATATTTTTATTTCTGGAGAAGAAAAAAAGTTATTTTATGTTAAACTTAAAGGAGGGAGTCAATGTGGTTTCAATTCTAATTATGCTCTACATTCATTCTTCCTTGGAGAAGTTATAGAAAATAAACTAAAATGTCGAAAAAAATAATAAAAACTCCAAAAAACTTACAGATAAAAACATTGCGTCTGCATTTTTCATTTCTTGCATGTCTTGGTGGATTCTGAAAGGGGATAGAGAAAGACAGGTGGGAGAGAGGGGGAAGGAGAGAAAGAGACGGGGACGGGGGCTCGACTGCCATGCTTTGAATGAAAGTGAGAAGAGCATGAATGAGAGGCGGTATCCATGTTACATGTACATATTTTGCTGGGGATCACATAATAGTCTCCCTCAGACCTATTGAGAGGCCTATTATGCTATGTATTTATTTTTGTTTTTGGTGAAATGCAGGGTGATGATACATGTGAATCAAATTCAAACATTTTGATATTTTATTTATTTTCCACTCGTGGGCTGGATGACCCTCTTCAGCCACAGGCTTTTCTTCTGAGGGGTCTGTTTCGCATACTGTAATCGTCTGCATACTAGGTACTGGCCTGTCTACCTTGATGCATCAATAGAAATTTTGAATTTGATCACGGTAGTGTCCGTCGGATGCAGCCGGGCGGTGGGGGGGGGAGTGATGATTAGAGTGGAAAGCGGATTGTGTGTTGAAGTAGGGTCCATAATTATGTTTGTTGGAAGAATGTGCATAATGGAAAGAATTTGATCCAGCTATATGACGCCCTAACTTCTCGCACATTCTAATGATGCACCAAGTACATACCTATCCAATGTGTAAATAGAACCCACTGTACAAAGTAAATCTGTCAGGGGGCACGTCAGCAATGCACTACACGTATTTAGTTGCTCAACCCCCCACCCTAATATTTTTATCCTCGGCCCCTCGCCATCAACATACATGCATCTCTATTTACAAAACCTGATCATAGGTAGGGCAAGGAAGAAGCATGGGGGTCGATGGTTTGAATCACATGGAGAGACGCGGGGGGGGGGCAAGGCTCAATCCGGGCGACCCAAAACAGCAAGATCTGTGGGGCCACATCGCAAGATATTATATATCTGATATAATGTTGATCAATGGAGGGGGCTTCTCGCCCTTATCCTGATGATACAAAGTTACAGATCGACAGACCGGAACGGATGTGCTACCTGTTGTATGATGTGTGGGCGTGAGGATGAGGGTGTGTGTGTGTGTGTGTGAGGTGCCGTGGCCGAGTGGTCTAAAGCGCCTGGCTATACATGAAAGAGTCCGGGGTTCGATCCCCGGCCGCGGCACCTGTGCCTGCGAGCAAGTCATTTAATCTGCAATGCTCTTTTATCCTGTTTTCAAATAAATGGAAATGCTATATGCATTATTGGTAACAAGGTTTGTGTGTGTGCGTGTGTATGCGATACTTTGTTTGTGAATATCTTGTTTTGTGATTTTTGAAATTGTAAAATCATATTAAGAGGAAGAAATAAAATATTATTTAAAACAAAAAAATCTTAAGTTACTTGCCGGAGTACTCGAGAATATCATGTCCTAATTAGTTTCTTTTACGGACACCCCCCCCCCCCGACCCTGATTGAAACTTTGATCAATAAATTGGTCTTCACGAAAAAAAAAAAAGAATAGCAGTAAACTTTGTGTTTCCCTTTCCTTACAGTATACACACAGGTTGCGCATTCTGACCCACTCGAGTGAAGGATTAATTTGTACAGCAGACCTAACCCCCCCGTATGAGTCCTTTCTACTCCATAATTCCACATAAATCTGATTTCTGGACCCCCCTCACACTTTCCATGATCTTCATTGAATACTTCCATGGAAAACAAGAGATTACACCTCTCTCCAATTAAGGGGTCAGGTGGGTGAAGGATTGGCCGGGGAGGGAGGGGTCACTAGCGTACCTAGGTGGGGGGGGGGCAGACTGCCCCCCTGACGAGTCACAACTTATGCAAGGGACGTACCCCTGCCCCCCCCCCAACGAGTCATAACTGATCCCTGACGAGCCGCAAGTGGCCCCCTCTTTTGAACTTGAAGACCTTTTTTTTTGCTTGTCAATTTTTTTTTCTGGTGCGAAATGTCCTCTATTTGCGATTGAAGACCCTTTTTTGTGCTTGTCGATTTTTTTGGCGGACGAATCCCCCCCCCCAATATCGAAAGCCATTGCTAAAAAAAACCCTCCAAATAGAGCCCATGGGCCTCCTGCCCCACTGTCGCCCCCTGTCTGTCTAGAATAATTATCCTCCCTTTGGTAGTTTGTTTTATCTACCTTGAGCTTAGTATAATTTACAAATTTAAAAATCGTGCAAAGAAACTTTTAAAAGAAAAAAGGAAAAATATATAATTTTACCTATGCTATATGAGGCCAATTATGGATTTGAATTTTTATTGATTCATTATGTTTTAGGGTTAAACATGGAAAATTGTTAAGCATAATCTGTCAACTATTATTCGTAAGGGCCTCGATATTTCTATATATCTCTCAGGGGCCGCGGAAGCGGGGGGGGGGGGCTTCAGCCCCCACTTATTTTTTCCAAAACCATGTACAAAACGTAAATATGACCATATGATCATGATTTTTGCATGGTCAGCCCCCCTACTTTGAAAACCGTTCCGCGGCCCCTGTCTCTCTCTGTATGTCATATATGTATTTATTTATGTAATTGATTTGTAACATTGTGTTTCAATATAATTGTCCATAAAAGTGTTTATTTGTATTATTGAGAATGATCCAATATGTGTGGATTTTAATCAATAAATTTTGAAACTTACCAGCAAGTACAGTATAGGGAGCCGCGGAACCGGGGCGGGGGCTTTAGCCACTATACCCTTTTTCACGAAACGTGTGCAAAACCATTTCGCGACCCTTGGAGAGTACCACACGTTATTTTGCTGACGTAAAAACGCTCCAGTATTGTACCAGTTCAAGGGCAGATTAGCAACTGAGCGCATATCCCATTTTCAAATAATACAATACATTCAATAACTGATGTACGTCAACTATATATATAGCCTATATAATTCTAAGGAATAGGCCTACGTGATGTGTTACTGGGGACTCCTTTCAAGTAGGCCATATATTGTATTGGTTTATACTGTGCATTATGTCAACCAAACAACGCCACCCATGGAAATATTAAAAATTAATGTAAAAAAAGCTTATCAAAACAATATTAAATATGAAAATATGGACATAATTGAGAGGGAGAGAGAGAGAGAGATGGGGGGTATAGAGAGGGTACGGGGGAGGTAGTCTATAGTTATGAACAGAGAGGAATGGAGAGAACGAGAGAGTGGGGCAGAAAGGGGGCTAACCCGTAAATAGAGGGATGAGAGTGAAGAAAAATAACTGGGGAAGAATAGCAGTATCATGTCATTAAAAGTTGTATGAAGAGGGAGAATTACTTTCCTACGGGCTACTCTCCCCCGTTTCACATACGATTATGAAGGTAATTAAAAACTGACAGAAATATTAATATCCCATATCCCCTTGAGTGCCTTATTCTTGAACCTTTTTTCTTATCAGTCTCAGCAATACGCTCGACCTTCGCAATGTAATACTCGATGGACCTTTTTAACAGGAAGTAGAATCTTATTTAAACCCTCTTAATACGGCGGTGTACACAATTGCCCTTCTACTTCTGAAAAAAAAATAGTCAACAATTCTAGAATCTCTGTTTCAACATCCTTCTCTTATATAACTTCAGCCTGAAAGGAAAACACAACAATCAATTCTGTTCATGTTGAACATTATACAATGAAGGAGGGGGGGGGGGTGCGCTCGACCATCGATAAATGCTAAAAAGGTATCATGCGGATAATAGGAAATTGTTTTATTATGAAAGGGTATGTTTATGGTATAATGTGGCAGACAGTTTTTTACAAATCCTGATTTTCAAAGAATTATTTTTTCAAGATTTCAGTGAAAATGTATATTTGGATAGGGAAATACTTTTATGTTTAGATGGGCAACATCTCTCAGAAGTGCATTTTTTTTCTTTGCTCATTCAAAAATGTATTTTCAAATTCATTAATTTCTTTATTTGTTTTGCCTATTTTGCAACCAACTGACCAATATGTAGATTTTGGTAGCGGATTGCCAAAGCAAGTGGGTCCTATTTCAGTTTTGTCCCCAATATTTAGAACACCATATAATTCAAGGGACTGTGTGGTATTACGACCAACCGGAGACATGGGGAATACGAAAGTGGGGAGGGTGCAGAGAAGTAGGGAGGGGGGGGGGTCTGGAGGAGATTGTGTAAAACAACTTTAGGTTTCATATTACCAATTATAGAGTATTATTCATATTTCTTGAGAGTTTATTAGTGGCGACTTTAAAGGGGGAAAAAGAAAAGACTATATACCCGCTACATTTTTTCAAGTAGTGAAAAAATACGGGCAGAAAAGGAAAGAAAGAAGATTTATAAAAAAAAGAAGAAAAAAGTCCCAGTCGTGTAACTAGAGTATACCCTATTTTTTAAATTAAAAAAACATTTTGGTCGTCACCCCTCCTCTTCTCCCCTGGCACAGCCACTGGAACTGGATAATATCATTATTTTGTTCTCTATTGTAAAGCGCAAAGAGAATAATCCTGTTTAATATGCGCTATAATTATAAGGGATGTATATTTATTACCATTGCATTATTGAAAGGCGGTAAATTCCACATGAAAGGAACAAACATGAAATATGATTTAGGCGGGAAGAAAGGAGTGGCCTTTTTTTAAGTTTTCGATATGGAGGAATCCTGCTTTTTATATTTTTATTGAAAATATTAATAATGAAATAATTATTTCAGTTCTATATATATATATATATATATATATATATATATACATCTATAAATAAGGATGGTGGTTATCGTACTTTTTATACCTGAATTTGCAAATGATACAATATTCTATTTTAATCACCGAAACCATGCATGGAAACGCGGTAGAGTTTTTTTTTTTAAAACATGTAATGTGAATTTCCCTTTATTTACCATATTTAGCAATATGTCTTATCCTCCCCATTTGTTTATTATTCTTTATTATAAAATGAGTAATAAGGCAATTTATGCTTAATCATATACATCCGTAAATATTCAAATCACAAAAGATATATGTATAAAATATGAATAAATTGTCACTTCTTTTCGACTTTATCTTTATCCAAGTTCATGAAGTTCCAACAGAATGACTGCATCCTACATTATATTATTACATGAGTACATTCGATGGGGGGGGGGTATTTAAATGACCCGTATGCATGACCGCATTTTCAGTAGATAGTAGCCATGGTAGCAATAGGGCGGAAGTTACGAATATGACAATTTCGGAAAAGACCATCGACTGTCCATTATGCTAATAGTCGTGTATGATACTTCATCTTAGCAGGTTTAATATTGCATGCATTACAATTTGGCTCAGAAGAAACTTTTGTTTGGTATGTCACAAGCTATCATATGCAGTGGCGTAATGAGCAAAAAAAAATGAGGGCTAGATTTGGCATATCGGGCAAATTTTATGTATTTAAAAAAAGTTACGAGCGAGCAAAACTTAGACATTTTTATTAAAAAATCACCAAAAATTTTGTGATAATTTTTTAACATAACATTCAGAAAATAATATCACATTTCACCCTTCTCTCTATTCCTTTCTTTCCATTTCTTTCTTTTCTCGTTGGTCATGAAAAATTGTGGTGGGAGGGGCAAACCCCCAATCTGTCTGTACGCCTCTTGCCACTGAAAGCCACACGGCCATATGGTCACCTTGGCCGCTGTGTCTGTAATATCGGACCTCCTCAACCATATACCAATATCTATTATCATATGAAACTATGGTCAGAAAATAGTATTATTGTGATGAGTGATGATATTTCTCTATACGTTCTAGGTAATACTTTATCATCGTAATCGATTTTATGTTGGGAATGGGGAAAAGAAGAATTAAATTGAATAGATTTAATTTAGATGTAGACCAAAATATTATTATGATTTTCCAACAATTTTCGATTGGTCTAACTGGACTATCATTCTGGCCTACGACAAATTTAAGTGAGAAACCAGAGGACCATTGGCTTAGCCCCTTACCAAAATGGCACTATTCAAACCACACACCAAATGGGTTTCGAACCGAGGGCTCCAATCATCAAGGCGACGAGACGACTCTATCAACTGAGTCTTGAATCCCTTGTTTGTATGATGTCATCTCTGAACTCTCGCAGTTGATTTTCTTCCATTAAACCTGTTCCATCTGCCCAAGCCCTTCTTCCCAGACCATGACATTGAACACGACATTCTACACAGTAACGGATCCACCCCCCCCCCACCCTGGATGACCAACCATTGGTGCATTCATTATACCAGGGATAACACTTCCCCGATTACACCATGGACGGGCCCATTGAGTTGACCTACTACAGTGAGAGTCCCGCCGGGGTAGGGAAGGGGGTGTTTGATGACGTTTTAGTTCTTTTTGCCATTTTATTCGTGTTTACAGAACATATGGATTCAAAACTTTTCAATTGATTTTCTCACAGTTTCTTATACAATAACCTCAACGCCACCATGATAGCGTAATATTTTCATACCCCTTTACGGCGGTACAAGGATCTTTATTATTATTTCATAAATTTGGCCTTGAGGAAAAGGTTGTTTGCGTGATTCAAAATAATCCCCCCAAACATTGCAACATCGGGTTTTTTAAATATCAATAAAGCCCTATACCCTTCCTCATTCCTGACTGTATAATTATTATCATTTCCGGTGAATTTCCCTGAAAATTCCCCCTTTCCTCCTTGCGACGTACAACTTTCCATGACAACTTCAACAAATTATGATATTCATTGTTGACCTCAGACAATTTTTATCACATTATCCAGCAACGGGTATGACAGGGGGCGAACCTTTTTTCTGATAAATTCTAAATTTAACCCAGCTTCCTTTAAATTCAATAAATCAATTAGGAAAAGGAATAGTCTGGGTAAAACTTGACCTTTGTAGCGTCTGTAGTAAAAATACCCCTTCTCCAATCCTGGTTAAAAGTTATTAGAAATTGTAGATGCTATTGGAATGTGTGCAAAATTTTGTTTGGTTATAATCTTTTATTCCCTGATAATCGAAAAGGAAAAACTAAACCCTGTTCATGGAATAATGATTTTTATTTACAACCTATCGAGCCCCATGCACCAGTCTGCATTCATGACAACAATGATGATGATTAAGGTAATAATGATGGCGATGATGACGACGACGATGTTAATGATTTGACGATGATGATGATGGTGATGAAGATGATGATGATCATCATCATGAAGATAATGGCGACGACGGAGATGATGATGGTAATAATGATGACGATGATCACGACGACGACGACGATGATGATAATGACGATGATGATTACGATGACAATGATGATTACGATGACAATGATGATTACGATGACGATGATGATGATGATTATGATTATACTATTATAACAAATGATGATAACGAATATCACCAACATGCATATGATTAGGCTTTGACCACCACCTTTTTGCATATAGGCCCTTGACATAATTGAAGACTTTAAAATGGTCTTCCTTAAAATTAATTAAGGTTATGTTATCAGTTACCAGTAAGACTACTTCCTCAGGGATTGGGTGCAAGCCAACTGCCTTACTTGTAAACATAGCTGTAATCATGATGATCACACCCCCTTTTTTTCTCGAAATTTCAGTCTTTAGATAAAGAATCAGTGGCTTCATTTTTGTGGAGCAATGGACCTCAAAAAATGTCCGCGACCAAGAATTAAAAAAAAGAAAAAAAAGGGAGAAAGGTAAAGAAGAGGAAAGGGAAAGGGTGAAAGATAAAAAGATATTTTGAATATTAAAGTAAAAGGTTATTACGAGATGAGATATTTAGTTTAGAAAATGCATATATAATCGCTCGCAAGTGATTTAGTTTCTTCCATATTTTTTTATTTATTTATTTAGTTTGCTCAGTACATCACTGCATAATAATGAACACAGGCCTATCACTGGGTAGGTGGTATTTCTAATAATATATAACTAATTACTCCTAAATGAATCATTGACTTAAAATAATTAATTGTTTGCCGTTGAACAATATGCAATATACAGCATGTACAGTATGACACGATATTATATGTTGTATTTTGGAAAACCATTTCTCATGCTTTGGACTGGAGGCGGGGGAGGGGTGGGAGGAATAATATACTGCTGTTCGTATTTCCCTTTTTTTTGGGGGGGGGGGGGGGGGGTGGTGGTAACCTTTTGATCAATAGGTAGATAATGACCTTGTATTCACGAAAAAGAGACTGTATTATGCCCGCATATTTTCAATGCTGTACTTGGAATAAATCTTGTCAAGCCCCGGATTCAATAATGCTTGAATTACAGTTCTTTTTTTTTGCATGGGTGATATCTAATGCCATATTCCTTTACGATCCGCAGAGTGACACTGACATTTCGTATCACGTGTCTGTCACGCCCCTGTCACGCCCCTGGAAGACGTAAATCTACCAGTCAGTGACACCGGTGTACTACGGGGAGGTATAGGCCTAGGTGATGGGGGTGGTATATGAGAGTTGAGACACAGAATTTCAAAGGGGAGTTCTATTTCTGAAATATTTGTGTTATCATTATTTTCTTCATCGAATGTTCTATAATGTGCGAAATTGAAACTCTTCTTGTAGGCCTTCTATACACATTTTAATAACAAAAGCAATCTTGAAAATGTCGATTTTCGTACGACTCGATCCCTTCAGCCCATCGTAATAGGTTGTCAACCCCCCACAATTTTGATCAGGCTTCTTTATCTTTGTTTTAATCATTTTTTTCGGGGAGGGACCGGTCATGGGAGTCAGTGAAATGGCGGGAATATATATAAACATAACCTTTAATTAATTCATTAAAGCCACTTGACAGACACGATTGCTTGTTTGTTTGCATTTATTTCCATATAACAAGAATAAAATATATTCATGATCAAATTCAACAAATCGTCAAATCAAATGTGGAGAAAGGTGAATTTTAGCGGTATTAACAGAATACCACTGTTCTTCCATGGGGTCATTATCATATTATTCAAATCAAGTTTTTGTTGGGGTGGACTTGCCCTTTTAGCTTCCATATATTATAGCTCCATTATATGATCATGAATACCTGACAGTTTAATGGTCTATCAAACCCCGTATCATTTCCACCGATTCCACAGCCAATTTCGATGGGTTTAGGATAATGTTAACATGTGTACGTAATTAATAAGATAAGTCCTTCGTGTGATAATGGGTTAATAGCTTTCATCCCACCTGTTAACTGTTTACATTCGATTAGAAAATAGGTCATAGGAAGTTACAATTGTCTACAGTCCACAATGATTACGTTTAACGAATTATACTGTCACTGGTATAGGATTCGGAGTGGGCGGGGAGGGTTTGCGGTGGTGAGGGAGGAGGGGGGGGGGGTAATATTCGAAAATAACTGCCGCTGCTGATGTTATCATTATTTTTTTTAAATTCCTATCATCATCATCATCATCATCACCACCACCGCCGCCACCACCACCACCATCATTATCATCAGTATTCGTAGTAGTAGTAGTAGTAGTAGTAGTAGTAGAAGTAGTAGTAGTAGTAGTTAACAGTATTAGTATTAGTAATAGTAGTATATTAGTAGTACTAGTAGTAGTAGTAGTAGTAGTAGTAGTAGTAGTGGTAGTAGTACTAGTAGTAGTAGTGGTAGTAGTAGCAGCAGTAGTAGCAGTAGTAGTAGTAGTAGTAGTAGTAGTAGTAGTAGTAGTAGTAGTAGTAGTAGTAGTAGTAGTAGTAGTAGTAGTAGTAGAGTAGAAGTATACTAGTAGTATAGTAGTAGGAGTATTAGTAGTAGTTCTAGTAGTAGTGGTAGAAGTAGTAGTAGTAGTAGTAGTAGAAGTAGTAGTAGTAGTAGCAGCAGCAGCAGTGGTACTAGTAGTAATATCATTATTATATTGTTGTTTCTTTTTTTTACTGCTGTTGATAATGATAGAAATCATAATAAAATGATAGTAATGAAAATTATAATGTTGATAATGACAGTAACAATAAGACAACAATAATATTGATGGTGACAATAATGATGATAATGATAGTAAACATATTTGTGTTTAATGGACCACTTGGTTGATGAAGGGATACTTGTTGACGGTTCCTTGTCTGGCTAACTTTATCGTCACCATCATTTTACTCTTTCATTTCAATTTGAAATAAATGTCGAAAAGCATTTACACTGATATTCATTGGCGATACATGCATTTTATGTATGTTAACTGTCTAATGTATTACAAAAATACCAAACACCAGGCGGACACTAACACCTCCCACGCCATTACAATAATAGTCATGAGGCAAATGGCCAATGAAATTGGTCAACGAGGAGGGGGGGGGGGGGGGTGGGGGTGGCTATCCAATGATGGGAGGGGCAGCTACAGTTGCATTGGGGCAGGGAATTAGATTGATGTATTCTGGAAACCGTATTCAACACATTGTATTTTTTTCATGGGGGAGGGGCGACTCTATATGAAGAGCTTGATTGCAAAAGGGGCTAAATTCACTTTTGACCAAATTCTTTATATATATATATATAAATTTATGTATCTTAGAAAATGGAATCAAATGCACCATATCCCATTAAAAAATAGGAAGGTTGGTAAAAATTGGTTTGGAATTTGAGTTTTATTCAAAAAGGAGCTAAATCCACTACCGGGTCATTTAAAATTTGTTAATTTTACTACTTTTCATAAAAGTTATGCATTCAGTTTCTTTTTCAAGTTCACACCATCAGTGCAAATTTTTTTTGGGGGGAAGGGGGATTTAGCTGCTTTTTAGAATAAAACATCGGACAGTCACCGTCCGAAGAAAAAAGGATGAAAAAATATCATTTTTTTTTAAACTTCAATGGATAAACACCAGAAATGGTGTAAAATATACTCCGCTAACAATATTTATGTGTTTCGTGTTCAATTTCCAAAGATAATGTTTAAATTGGCAAAATAAGGTTTTATTCCAAAAGGAGTTAAATCCATGAAAAATAGATTTAGCTATATCTTACAAATTGATATTTATAAAAACATGATTTAATTAATCTAAGATGATAGCATATCGAAATAAAACAGTGGTAGATGATAAGGGAGCGTTGTGAATTTACAGAAAAACTCCCAAAGTGGATTTAGTTCATTTTGAAATAAAACTCTTCATATGGCATGTATGGGAGGATGGTACCAGTACTTTACATGCATGCGTAATATCACAAAATATACTCTAGTTGTGTTCAAAATTAGTGCACTTTCACTTTTCGTATAATTAACGCCTTCGTATATTTTGATTAGTTGTGAAATGTGATCTGATACAAATATAGACTACAATGTAGTTTATATAGAGCCTATATGTCACTTGCTTCTGCAGGCTTTGTGACCATAAAAGGACATCGAGTTCATTAATCAGTTTAACACCGTATCGCTTTAAGTCCTTAAGTAGTGTCATAACTGTCATTTAACCTTGATTCTGTTGGCGTGTGGGCCAAAATCAGATTAGGGCCTTAGTTCACATTAATGGTTATAACTTATATACACTGTGGTACGGGGGAGGGGGGCTTGGGGCAATGTTCCTACCCCAACAGTTTCACGACAAAGAAAAAAAAAAGAAAGGGAAAGCAAAACGGTAAGATAATATTCTAGATACTATGGCCCGTATTCAGGTTTAACTTAGACCATGCACGGTCTAACTCTATGATAAAATCATAAAGGGGAGCCAAAATAGAAAAAAAATGTTTATATTGTATATTTCTTATGATTACTATTTCGTTTAATTTTGCTTTCATAACGGAGAAAAATACGTCAGTTATCATTCCTGCACCCCCTGCACCCCTGCTTCCCAGTGCCATGAATAAAAGAAAATACTACCTCCCCACGATATCTGCCAGTTTATTTATATGTTACACTCTTAAAAATATTTGTCACTAATATTCAAATCTGTTTATGCATGTTGTGAATATGTGCATGAGTCAGACCAAAATTAAAGGTAAAAATTGTCCAACATTTTAATAAACTCTCGCCAATAACTTGGTTCACCAGTTGGAGGGATACACAGGTTATTCTGACCAAAATAATTTGTAAGAGTGGACAGGCCATAGTAAGTAGACATGCTACAGGCATAACTACTACCGATACTCGTCGACGTCTCGGACTGTTATCTGTCAAAGGCAAACTGTCTCACTTACATTCATTGCTACTGCAGTGGCGGCACCAGGGGTTTTAAAGTTGGGGGAGGGGGTTGGGTCAAGTCGAGGGAAAAAAAAGAAAATGTTGTGGTGGGGGGGGGGGGGGAAGGCAAGAACGGATTACCCAACAAAGCCCAACAAAGCTTTTCTCAATTTCACTTTTTTTAATGGGGGGGGGGCGCCCCTTCTCCCCTTGTGCATTAACTGCCCGCGCCCCGGGACTCTTTACAGGTTAATGTGTTGAGAAGGTGACCCGACCACAGGAACACACAAACCTCCCGCAGGGACAAACGTTGGTACAGAACTTTTCCGTATTAACATATGTTACTACTCCATCATAATATCATGAACCTAATACTAGTACTCGATCAAACGCGGATGACGGTTAACTGGGAGTATAGTCTGTGCAATCAGACCGTTAGACACGATTGATGTGGTGCTATGTCAGTAGATTTGACTGATAGATCGACCTGCGTGCGGAGCCTGGCTTGTGTGCATATAGTCTCGCTTATCATCTGAACATTTAAATTTAGCATATTATGAGCAGGTGATAAGAGAACCAAACAGAAAAAAATTATAACAGTCTAAAAATGAACATCTACATAAAGATGGGGGCGGGGCGGGCTCGAGTTTTATTTTAGGTTGAGTTGCATAGAAAAACAGTTTATACCCAATAGTACGGGGTTAAGGAAATTTTAGCCTGTCTAAATTAGAGTCATGAGAGTAGATTCAAAGGGAGAAAAGCAAAGATGACTGTAGTGTAAGGAAAATGAATAGATGAGGGAAGAAATAAGGAAATAAACAAATAAATAAATAATTGAATAAATGAATAAAATAATTAAACAACAAGAAAGAAAGGGTAGCTAAGCTCAGGGGCAAAGAACCACCACAAATAACAACTATAAATAAGCAATTGCATTGACCCAATGAAAAACCACTGCATAGGCGGATCCAGGGGGTCGAGGGGCCTGGGCCCTCTATTGGCGGAGAAAAAAATGAAAAAAAAGGGGAAAGAAAGAGAAAAAGAAGGGGAAATAAAGGAGGAAAACCCTTCAAACAAACAAACAAAAACTGAACAACTTTGAGCAGCCGATCTGGGAAAATATGGGTTAAAAAATCCACCCCCCCCCCTATTGGCGGAAGCTGGATCCGCCCCTGCCTGCATTGGCAGACAGACTGGCAGTCAAAATAAGGGATAAACAGATAAACGAATAAAAACAAATGAGAGAGACGGCATCAATAATGAAGTATTTGAGATAATTAACACCAGCCTTTGCTTTGGACCTCTCCTGAAATTGGAGACTATAATCTTTATCGTATACACTCCACGGTATGCTTGTATATTTTTACGTTTCATTTTACCGCCAGTCAGGTGAGAACATGCGTTCTCAATTTCATATCCAAATAGCATATCCCGTATGAATGGAAAGTATAATATTCATTGTACATGGATCCAAAACACCCTTCATCTATAACCTAACTATATCCTGTATATTTGTATCGTATGAAAAACACTATAAGGTGTTTTCCGATAATATATATATATATTTAATTATCCATCTGATGGATTTAAAATCCATTTTTTTTGGTACAAACAACACAGCAAAAACTGTGGTGTTAACCGGTGTACATAGAGGACCACACCAGTTATTTTACACCGGTGTTAAATTGGTGGTGTAAGTTTTGCACATATAGGTGTTATTACAACACCTCTGGTTGTTACATTTACACTCTTTGATGTTATGTTCAATCTCTAGGGTGTTATCTTAACACCTCATGGTGTGGTCCTCTATTAACACCAATTGGTGTCAGTTTTAACACCACAGTTTTTACAGTGAACGATTAAGTTTTCATACAGCGATCCGGAAATCTAGTTGGTGCGACAAATGTGAATATTTGTTGGAGTTGTTATTAGTTATTATCTTCATTTATTCAGTTTGAAACATTGAATTTTATTTACTAAAATCACCGTTGTCGTTACATCATTATTGCTTAATAAATATAAGCGTAATGTATAATTCATAGAAAATAGCCATAACGCATGAAACATATTTGTGAATCGGGACTTCCAACATTTTACCATTAAATCACGAACACATTTCCTATTTACTTTTGCATGCGTCGGTAGAATATAGAAATTGTTTTATTAGAAACTTATAATGAGGATTATTGGAAATATAATGCCTGTGATACAATAATATGCGAGCCAGCTGAGTCAATAGACAAATGGACCTAACCGAGGTATTATTATTGGAATTAAAGAAAAAGACAAGGAAAATACCACTGGGTTAGATAATGTATTCCCAACCTTTGAAGGGCGGCGTCAGAGTATTTTATCTGAGGGGGGGGGGGGGGATCAAAAGGTTACGTCGTACTTTTCTGAACATGGGCAAGGCCCTGGAAACGATTTTTAAAAAATAATTGAAACAGGGGGTGCCGATGTTGATTTGACAAGAAATCCAATTTGGACCCGAGAAATCTGACGAACCCCCCCCCCCCCGAAAAAAAGTTCACTACAAAATGGAGGTCATTTTGCTGCCTATGGAGAATAACACACGCATCGCCCCAGGAAAATCTGGGGGGGGGGGGTGGTGCTTCAGCACTCCAGCTTCCCAGGACCATGGACATGGGTATACCTACTATTATATAGGGATACGCAATCCAGACCTCTCTTTAAAGAAATCTGTTATATTCTTCTTCCATTAACTTCCTCCTTTCTCCCAATCACGTTTCCCCTTAATACGAGTTTAAAAGGGTAGCTCGAGTGTATTTCGATGGGGATAAGGCAGCCCAAATTTGCCATTTTCTCCTCCCTTTGTCACCCCCACAACCTATAAAATTCTTAAATTGCCCCTACCCTCCTTGTAGAGTCCCAGACTGCATAAATTCAAGGACGCGTATACAAAACTCAATTGAAAGGGTTATTTTTTAACTTCTACCCATTACATCATTAGTGCCCAGCAATGCGGCGTAACTGTAAACAGGTATCTCCATAATCGTGTCCTATGGTCAACGAATCACAAATGGTTGTGCTCTAACAGAATTACGTAATTTTCTAGCGGAGGACTGGTTTACTAACACCCAAACAAACAGGACGCGCAATAGCGGAGGTTTCGGATTCCGGTGACCCGGGTTCGATTCCCACTTGGTGCGCTATAGTGCCCTTTGGTAAGGCATTCATCCTTATTACCAAGTCCCTCGGACAGGGCCTTAAGCCATCGGTCCTCTGGTTGCCTGCTTGCAAGCATTAATTTCAGCAACCAGGTAAAAACTCGCCAACACTAACCCCGAGAAATTAATCTTTTAAACTTTTTAGTAGACCTATAAGGACCTTTTCATACGTAAATCTTGAATCATTTAATAAATGATTGTAATTCGTCTTTAGAATCATCAGACCTTTCACACGATCACTCGAAAACTGTGATTTCAATTCGAATTCCCGAGCGAAGGCGGTATGTGTCCTTGGTGACTTGTTAATCAAAGAACTGCACCACAGATACAAACTATGATGAGTACATGACAATTGTATTACATAATTACGCAATTCTGTAAATTTTTTCGCGATTAGTATTCTCACCTTTCAATCATGTGGTATGATGCGAACAAAGTTCTTGGAATTCCAAAGATTTGTCACTTCTCCAATCAACCTTTCTTTGCGTCGGTCAAGACAAGGAGACATCCCATGCGATTATACAAGGGAATTAAAAATGGGTAAAAAGAAAGATTTTTGTGGAAACTTAAAATAAGTCAAATAAATAGGACAATGGATAAGAAAGTTACATGTTCCTATAGTGCGCACACTACATTTATATCTAAGCCTGTAATATCTTGAATACAGGGGCGGCCAAGAGCTATACAGGGACGATTCTTTTTTTTTGGATAAGTTACAGACCTCTGTAATTGTATATATAAAATTTATTTCTCTTGTCATATTTTGAGGAGCCCACAATATACAAGCTTTGCTTTTTAGTGGGATCCTCTATTTTCACAAATTATAAATCACAAATCCTTTACACATGATTATTTTGTATGTAACTTTCTTATAACATGTCCTTCTCAAGTTGATTTTATGACATTGGTTTATTTTTTTTTCTATGATGTTGACTTGTTATGATTGTATTTATTTTATTTATATTTTGTTGAAAATGAAATGAAAAATGAAATGGAATGATAGTCTTACATTGTTCTATTACATTTCCTCCTCTTAAATTATCATTTTCTAAATTAACTCCTCAAATCATATTTTTTTCCTCTCCAAATCCTTTAAATGCCATAAAATTGATATAGCAATTATTACAAAAAGATAAACACACAAAATAGATAAATAAAAGCGGGGACGCACAATTTTGTATCCATCATAATTTATTCCCAAATAATTAAAAATACAGGGTAGACAGTATAGGCCTATATATTTACTCTGGCAAAATGTGAATGATGTAACAAGAATACTTATTCTGACTGCATAATAATATTAATACATTAAAATGTCTTTCAGTGGTATGACCAACACATATAATATAAATTTCTGAAACCATGTACATATTTCAACAAATTCATTGGTCAACATACATTTACCCTTTCACATGATAATGAAAATATTGAATTGAATTTGATTTCCACAATCAAAATAAAAAGTGTACAAAGTCAGCATAATATATTACAGTGGAGGGAAAACAAAAGTCAAATTACTTATCTAAGTTATCCCCTTATAAACAACAAGTACACATGCACATATAGATTTAAACATTTCAAGACCACCAAGCATTTTGTGCGTTTTTAAAATATTATATGATTATTAATATTTTAATATCCCATTCAAATCATAGTTCGAAAGGAAGATATAGAGCCACCTGAGTACAGGAAAAAAAAACAAATAACAAGAGGGTGTGTGTGTGTGGGGGGGCATGAACCCTGGTGCAGGTTTTGCAGGTGCATACATGCATATTAAAAACACTGTTTAAGATTTTATACAACGCTGTTTGCTATATGAACCTTACAGTATTTGTTTAACCGTTTAAACAATCATGTTTAATCTATTCAAGATTAGATATTGAAAATTAAACTTTGTTGCTTAAGATTTAAAACCTTGTTTAAAGGGGAATGAAACCTTTGGAACAAATAGGCTTGTGTAGAAACAGAAAAATCAAAGAATAAGAATAAAGAAAGTTTGAGAAAAATCGGACAAATAATGAGAAAGTTATGAGCATTTGAATATTGCAATCACTAATGCTATGGAGATCCTCCCATTGGCAATGCGACAAGGATGCATGATGTCACTGATGAACAACTTTCCCTTTGGTGGAATATAAAATACCCTCAAAATGTCTCTTTTTGCTTTTTCTTACGATGATACAAACTCTTTATCCATTATGTATTCTTAAAAAATATGTATTACATGCCCTCATGTAGAAAGAACACATGATCTATGGATAGATGTGATAAAAGAGGCAATTCAAGAGAAATATATACTAAAGTAATGGGGAGAGTTGTTCATCAGTGACATCACACATCTTTGTCGCATTGCCAATTTGCTATCTCCATAGCAATAGTGATCGCAATATTCAAATGCTCATAACTTTCTCATTATTTGACCGATTTTTCTCAAACTTTTGTTGATCTGTTTCTTTGATTTTTCTGTTATCACACAAGCTATCTTGTTCCAATGGTTTCATTCTCCTTTAAACTGTTCAACAATTACTGTAAGGTTCATATAGTAAACAGCATTGTATAATTTTTTTTACTGTGTGGTAGTTTAGTCATGGATGTCTTCATACAAATCAATAACAGAGGGGGGAAAACGCCTCATGTAATCACAATTTTCTTGTGAAAGCATGTAAATATCCCATTTTCCCAAATTTGTAGATTTTAAAGTAATCTTTGTCAAATTAATGGAAGCACTTCCATATATATTTCCTTGACCAATAAGCAATGTAACAAAACCATCTTTTGTTACCAGTCCAAAATTAGACCAAGAAAATGCACTTGATCATCATGATCATACTTGCACCAAGCTAAATTTGCCAACATCCTACGTCATAGTGCACTCTTACCAAACAAACCACAAATTTAAGCGTATGCATACAAACATAACAAGCCAGCTCTGGTGCCCCTGTAAGTAAATTGACATAAATCAGAATACAGTTGTATTGCAAACATATATCCTTTTCAATTCCTGTCATCTACAAGCAAACATACCTCAAGTGAATATTCATTATTATGATCGATTGACAAATGGGACTCCAACTTAAAACAAAGAAAGAAAAAACAACGAGTCAAAAACATTTCCCACTTTTAATACCCCCTCCAACATTTATTAGAGTAATTGGTTCTCATTAATCAATAATCATGTCCAGTGAATGTATCCAAGAGAGTGTTGTGATATTATATACAAAACAAGTTCACACATGATGTTATCATGGTGTGTGTGTGGGAGGGGGAACTGGGCTCAACCCCGAGATATTGAACGTTTGAACAGATTAATAATTGACGACATTGACCTTCAGGACTAGCTCACTGAAAAACATGAATACAAAAATATTATTGTCATACATGTACTCATGCAGATCATATTGACTTAAAGGCCCATAATCTGAAGTCCAATTCAACCTTCATAGACTATGGTCTAACTTTGTGCTTAAAATTACATGAAGCTGTAAATGTCAAAATTGTGTGTACAATGTATATTTCACATGTTTACAGGAATTGCAGCACTCTTTCATTATGGTTTGTGGTAAAGAAATCAATTTTTACCATTCCCTGTCAATTGTGATTATTTGATTGTCAAATGAACTGATAAGTTAATTCTACTTATGGAGATTAGTGTCAGTTGATCAGAGTTAAACACAATTCTAGAGGGTTTCAAGGAAAGATCCATGACATTTGCCCCGGCGACAATTGCTCCGCTGTAATTGCCACACACCGATCGAATGACCAACTTCAACCCTGGATTTAACACTATACCCTACGCCCAAACCTAACACGAAACCCTATAGCAACCCTAACCCTACCCCTACACCTTTGGAGAAATTAGGCCCGGAGCTATTGTCCCTGGAGCAAATGTCATGTCACCTACAGGAATTGTAGGGTTTTCAAACTAAACAGACCTCTGTTTCCCCATCAGTTGTTTAAAATTCTTTTTGAAAGTCCTGTCATAGATGAAAGGGTCACAATGTGTCAAAATTGTTTAAATGGATCTCAACCACAAAATAATTGCTTTTCATATGCTGTAAAATTACATTTGATTCCTACTAGTATGAGAAATTAGCTGTAGTTACTGAACTCGAAAATGATAACCCTTTACCAAGGCCAGAGGGCTATCAATACCAGGTTTCAATGAAATGAGAAATTGTCACTAATGATCCTATGCATAAAAGTGCAGAACCATGACAAGCTTCGTCAATCTCAGTCATTTTTGTGCCTAGATTATGGAAATGATACTTGGATATCATTCCATCGTTTTATGGTAGAGACATCTCGGTCTAGTGGAGCATATAATGTATGATTATAAACTTTACACATTAATGATTATATTATTTGTGTTGAGTTTTACCCTCACAAAATGATATTCATCAATGCATCATGAGGTTCCTATAAAAATATATATGGTATATGAAAAATTTCAAGAAAACACAAAAAGCACACAAATGCTGTAAAGAATTTGTTATTAACAACAAATGATAAAAATTTACAATAAGTTTGCCCTTAGCCAATCAAATTGAAGGATTTCAGTAGCTTATAACAATACTTATCATTCATCTTTGATGAAAAAACATGAGCAGGTTGGAATTCAGTAATTAATTCACCTAGTGAATCTCGTAAGTCATGATAAAAGATTGCTCAAATAAGTGTCTTCACACTAATTTCAGTGGAGTCAAATTTGACTAAGAATGGGATTAGCTGGGACTCCCTGGGAGTCTATTCTTCTGACTCATAATGGAGTAGAAACTAAGAATCAGGTGACTGGAAGTCAGAGTATTTGGAAAACAAGTACTCATATTCAGCTGACTACCTGCGGACACTCCATCCAAGTTTGATAAGATTGCTCAAATAAGTATCTACACACTAATTTCACTAAGAATGTGATTAGCTGGGACTCCCTGGGAGTCTATTCTTCTGACACATAATGGAGTAGAAACTAAGAATCAGGTGACTGGAAGTCAGAGTAACTGGGAAACAAGTACTCATATTCAGCTGACTACCTGCTGACACGACATCCAAGTTGACTTTGACTACTACGAAATATGACAGTAGTCCGATCTATTAAACAAGAATATCTTTGATTTCCAGCAGATCCCATTTTCAAGGTTGAACTTGGATTCAGAGGGTAGTCAGACCTGACTTGACTCTGTTAACAGAGTGTTGAGAATACAAAGAAAATATATCTTATTTACATATCAGCAGAAATAGAATGGATGCGATCCACACAAGCAGCGGTGGCACGGGCACACATCTCAGATCTGTAAATAAAGAAGAAAGAAAAGAACGTACAATCATAAGCTAAGCATGACTTGCGTACCAATGAGCTTCTTGATACTTAGAAAAATAAAATATCATGTTATCATAAATCGAAGTTGAATTTTACTTCCTCAGAAAAATTAGTGAGAAAATTACTTGCTGTACTTCAAGTTTCCATTTTTTAGGGAAGGGGGGGGGGGATGGGATGGGGAGTGTATGTATTGAAAATTGAAATGTTCCCCTTCCCCTCCCTGTCAGATACCCTCAACCCAGGAAAAAAATCAGTAAATCTTATTTCATAACATTGAAGAGAAAAAAATCAAAGAACCTGTTCACATTCATTTTCCGAACCAGTTCCCACTAAACCAATTCTGAGTGACTGTGAATGAACCATCTGCATAAGAACTAATAATCTTAATATAAATGTCATCAAATCAGTTATGAAATAAAAAAAATGAACGTAGGGGATATATAACTGTACTAAATACCCTTCTCCCACATGTTTTATTATCAGAAAAGTAAACTTAAAGTTGATTACAATAAACAACTATGGAATTATACATACATGATAGTAAAGTAGGATCTGAAGAGAGTATGAGAGGAATGATTATTATTCCTTTAGTATTAAAAGTAAAAGAATGTCGCTTCAGCAAATTTTCACTAGAAAATCTTTAAAAATCAAGGTTAATTGTTACCATAGTTTCATCTATCTAGATCTGGTACATTAATATAAATTTAATATCATTGTGAAATAACAAAATGGAGAGTTGTCCACAAAATCTGCCATTCTAAAATATGTTGGCCGATTTCAGGATCCCCATAGAAAATACAAGACATTTTAAATGTCCATAACTTGCTTAATTCATAACTGGTTTTAAAGAAATTTGTTTTAAATTTTTCCTTTCATTTTACTCTTTCCAATAAGATTGTTTCTCTTCTTGGGTGGTGGTTTCCTTTGATTCTGCACACAAGGGGCCTGTTGCATAAAACTTCTTACCTGAGAAAACTCTGGTAAAAACTGAAAACTAAGGATAGTCTGATATCTGCCATTTGATTTTAACACAGGGCAAAAACTCCAGTAAAAACAACCTGAGTTTTCTCAGGTTAAAAGTTTTATGCAATGGGCCCAAGGAGGTAATAAATTGTAACCCTCGGACTGATGGTAAAAAAAGCCAACAAATGCCTTTAAACAAAAGAGCAATTACAAAGAACAGCCAATAACAGATCAAGAAACAGTCATAACAATCAATAGAAACTGTAAAGGAGCCTTTGGCCAAAATGATTTTGATATCACATGCATATTGAAGTTGGAAATACATGGAAATGTGGTAAAAAAACCTTGTGATCAGAAAGAGATATGAACTTTGTTCTGTTAATAAAACACTCAAGTTATTGCGTCAAATAAACAAAACTATCATAATATTTGCTCTTCTTCATGTGATGTACTGCGAATTGAATAACAGATAACAGAAAGGTTACCATTTGTATCATTTAATTGAAACATTTGATATTGATGAACATGGATCAATTTTCAAGTAACTAAATACTTATTGTAATAATAAGATGCGCCCAGGCTGCCAGGCAATTCCTTGTACCATTTGAGCACTTTCACTCTATAAGAATTTTTCGTTGTTGTTGTTGACCTCTTGAAGTCAAAATAATGAAAAGAAATCATGCAAAAATACTCAGAATTGCAAAGAGTTTGGAAGGGGATATCTTTCATTTCCTTTCCATTTCTAAAAGTACAATTATCTTTCACAATATCATATTATTTACACTTCATTCTTGAAAAATAAAATAAAAACAAAGTGTTCTCTTTCCCTTGTATCCTGTACTTGCGGTTTGTAACAAGATTACTTTGAACAACAAGATATGATTCCAATTGAACACTTTATTTAATGTTCATCATTGAAGGCATCACATAAATTTTGTTTTATTTATCAAACGTGGAAAAACTTAAATATCATTTTACATGGGAGGGGGTGGGGGTTTATTACAAGAAAAGGGAAGTTAAAATGACAAGAACAAAACAAGAAGAGTTATATGGGTTTATTAGAACACGCATCTATTTTCTATTACCAATTATGCAGTTTTATTACAAAAAAGCCAGTGTGAAAGGAAATTAATCATATATCCCCAAAAGAAAATACTTGCTAGGTAATTGTCAAAATTGTGGGAGCTTTTGCTGGATTTTCCAAGGTTGTGGGTGCTCTTACAGCGTGAAAGCAAGCAAATAGGGAGAAATTTCCAGCTCAGTGTGGCTACTTCGCAGTTTGCATGCAAATAACAGTTTATTTTCAATTGGTCTAGTATAATGCCAATTCATCCAATTACCAACTCGTCTACCATCATTCCACTATCTACATGGTCTAATCGTCATTTTGGCCACTCACAATTTCATCTAACCAGTTGGTCCAATAGCCATTTTAGTCCATATACCATTTAGTATAATTGGACTAAGTGTTAATTGGACGAAATGAATGAAAATAAAATGGACATCATACCAACAGGTTACAAGACGAAATGGTCATAGACAAACAGGTGATTAGACAAAGTGATGATTGGACCAAATGGTTGTTAAACAAAATGTTGATGGACCAAATGGCATTAGACTATGAAGGTAGACTATGTGGTAAGTGGACGAGCTGGGGATGGATGAACTGGCACTTTCCCCTAATAACTTTCAGAACTTACATCGAAAGGGTCTGGTTCAGCTGGGTATCAATGCAGGGCAATAATTCTCAGAAATTCTGAGGCCTGACAAAGTTCTCATTTATGTAAAGGTATTTTGGTGATTGAGTCGGTCTGAAGACACCCACTGGTATCATCTGAGTGAAGCAAGTTGCCTACATGGTAACAAACTTTTGTTTTTTACACCACACACAGGCACTGACAATTACTAAACATACCAAATGGTATAAATGGGTCATAATCAAGCACAGTTCAAGCAACCTGCCCAAATTAAGTTTGACGTCAAAATGCAAGTGGACGGAACCAGCATGAAGGGGACGATGCAGGCAACTCATATCTGGCTGCCGTCACGGTTACGATGAGATCTGGTGGAGCGCGGTGGTATGAAGCCATCGTCTCATCTAGAGCGAACCACATCATAACACCATCTGGTCCTGGCCTGTTTGAGACTCTGTCCAGACCAGAGGAAATTCATAGGGATACAGACAAGAAATGTACTTGTCTATTGCAAAATCACTTTATACAACCTAGTTGAAGACACTAATTGATCGCTTATTACTTCAATTTCAAACAAAAATGTAAAAAAATTATACTGCAACATTTTTCTAATATTTACAGGTCATAAGTAAAACGTTGTTTTAATTTTTTTTTTAATTGTTTACTCTCAAACAATAACTGAAAGCTTATATAGAAAACCAGGTTTTAATGAAATTTATTCTTACTGAGTATGATGAAACTACACGTTTAGGTCAAGACAACTCGCCAATTAGAATCTCACAATTTTAAGCTCCAAGCTACTGACTATCATCACATCAAAGGAAGTTAAGAAGGCAACTGAAGAATATTTCTTCAATGAAAATTCTAATTTCATCCTACCAGATGAAAGGATTGAAGACACCATTTTTAGTTTTCACTGAAAACTAAAGAGAGGCATCACCAAATAGCATGATTATCTATGGCTTTGGCACTCTTGTTTCAGACCAATTTTCATGGTTAGATATTAAACAAGGACCTAATTCAACTGTAAATATTCACTTGATTTCTTCAATCAAGTTTCTTTTAGGCTTAAGCAATCAATTGCAGTCCGCACCAAACGATTTACATTTAATTGGATATTGTTGAAACTCGGTCAAATTTCTTATAAGAACTTCATCATGCTACGCAAGACCAATATGGTCCACTATATGATGAATCTGTCAGTCTGAATGGGGGTATACAGATGATACCGAGGAAGGAGATATCTGCATTAATGCACAGCAGTTCAACGTCACCTTTAATGAAGCATACGTTTTGTTTAGACCCGAAATGCAATGAATAACTAACAGATGACCCAAAAAATAAAATAAATACCCCCAAACTGGGGCCTCAGCATGTTACTGCTTTATACAGTATCGTTAATTTAGAAAACTGAAATTGCTATTATTGCGGTTAATATCTTGTCCTTTTATGATGACCTTGTGTGCGGAAAAATAAACCAACCAAATCCCAATGCCATCACCACAACCATGGCGACAACAAAATATTCCATCACCATGGTATCACAGTTTCATATTAATGACCCAAAATGACAGTTGTCTCCGTCCCCTCCAC
The DNA here is from genome assembly GCF_018143015.1 of Lytechinus variegatus. Classification (NCBI taxonomy): domain Eukaryota; kingdom Metazoa; phylum Echinodermata; class Echinoidea; order Temnopleuroida; family Toxopneustidae; genus Lytechinus; species Lytechinus variegatus. Next base: position 22,343,998 of record NC_054743.1, on the reverse strand, counting down.
ACTCCCAAAAAGTTACTTTTTCATACAGTTATAAAAATTAGAAATTATATACATGAAATATAATTCGCAAATAGGAAAGGGACTAGGGACAACTCACAGAAATTAATATTTCTTTTCAAGTTTCTCTCAAATTATGATAAATGTAGTAAGATATTGTCTGTGTAATATTTGTATACCGTCTAGAGAGAAAGCCCTGCATCCCTTATGTACAAGTACATGTGAGAATTGTCTCTACCACTAGCAAACTTCATAATAAAGTACAGGTTTACATGATCGTTTTCGCCGAAACAGCCATTATTTTCTTGTTCCTCATCAGGTTTCTTTAAAACTTCCCCAATTCAGTTTTTATTTCTTTCTGGTAGACTAGATATTTCGTTCGGGAGACCCCTACAGTACACTCACTCAACTCGTTGCACTTCATACACCGATATGCCTATTCCTTTGAATTTTTTCAAGAGGCATATTGCCGAGTGTAGAGTGCAACCAAGGAGAGGTGATGTCTCCTTGGTGCAACGAGTCGGTGCACAGGTTTTCCGAACAAAAAAAAAAAAACATTCGGATTTAGATTACTGGAGGATCACAGCTGTTTAACTTTGTGGCCCACTTAAGAGGAAAGGGTTCATCGCGTCTGTCAACGTCCAATTTCTTCTTCAAAACAACTTGTGATTTTTCAGCTTGAACTTCTTCAGAAGTTGAGTGAAAGTAACCGATGCAGAGTTGCATCTTTGACCTTTCATTCCCTTCCTCCTCTTTCACCTTCTCCTCCTCTTCTTCTTCTCAAACCTCTCCTCCTTCTCCAACCTCTCCTCCTTCTCCCTCCCTCTCTCCTCCCTCCTCCTTCTTCTTCTTCTTCTCCTTCTCCTCCTCCTCCTCCTTCTTCTTCTCCTCCTCCTTCTTCTCCTCCTTTTCCTTCTCCATCTCCTTCTCTTCCTATTCATCTAATTCCTCTTCTTCTTCCTCAACATCTTCCCCCCTTCTTCAAAGTGTAAAATGGATGAACAACAGGCTGAGAAGTTCTGTTTATTTCCATGCATTACTAGAAAGTTTCCTTCTTCTTCTCCTCCTCCTCCTTCTTCTCCTTCTTTTCCTTCTCCTTCTCTTCCTCTTCCTATTCATCTAATTCCTCTTCTTCTTCCTCATCATCTTCCCCCCTTCTTCAAAGTGTTGGAGATAATATTTGAAAGAGCAAGGACGAAAGGAAAAGACAGAGAGCGGTCCTATACGAAAACCCAGAGACACTAGTATAAAATGGAGACCCCCCCAGTAAAATGGATGAACAACAGCCTGAGAAGTTCTGTTTATTTCCATGCATTACTAGAAAGTTTCCTTATTACCAAGGCAGATGTGGATATTACTTCCAATCTCATCAAAGAATACCAAAACATATTCCTTCAAAATAGAAAATATACTTTGAAATAATGCTTGCGATGCAGCTGTCTGGGTTTAAAAATGAATGCGTTCAAATACGTTTGTCAGCTTGTCACGTAGTAGGCTTTGTTTACAAAAACATGCAGACTGCAGAGTCAACATAACAACAGTCATGAGATTCTTCAGTAAAAACTAGGTTTGGACATGTTATATCTCCTCAAGCTCAAGAATAGTGTGTATTGAAAAAAAAAAACCTCAAGAGGATGGTTAATGTTGCCTTTCCTAAAGTTTGTTGTGATTTTCAAGTGTTCATGAATATTCATTGCAAAATTACCAACACAAATCATAACAACACTGACATGTATAGTATGCTAAGACAAGAAAAGTAGAGAGTATTTTTTTTAAAAAGAATATCGTAAGTCAAGTTTTTGCATGAATTTACAAAAGATTCCAAATGACCAATTTATAAGTTAATGTTATATCAAAAAAGCCAAATGATTATGGTATATTGCTTAATAGTAAAATGAGAAAATGAGCACAAAAGGCCCATTTCCGAGTTAATTATGCCTATTTGTGTCAAAAATTTTCAGCATACATTATTTCACAAGAAAGTACCATCTAGATCTATGATAATAATGAGGAATTCACCTATACGTTCTTCCAATACGTTCTTCCAACACAGGCGCTATCCATGTTGTATTGTGCATTAATTCTACCATATCTTAATTATGGAATTCTGGCATGGGGTAATGCCTCTCTAACGAGACTAAATAAAGTCTTGCTACTTCAGAAAAAAGTACTGAGAATAATATGCAATATGTCCTTTAGAGCTCATACGGATGAATTGTTTCGTCAGAAACGTATCCTTAAAATCAATGACCTGTACCGCTTGCAACTATTCCAATTCATGTATCAGCTAGATAGAAATAGTGTACCTAATGTCCTACAAAAGAAATTTATGAGAAACAATAGTTTACATTCATATAATACGAGACAATCAAATGACTATCACTTACCTAAAAGTAAAACAGTATTTTCTAGCAAAACTGTATTTTTCACAGGACCAAAACTCTGGAATTCTCTGGACAGAGAAATGAAAGAGACAGCTAATCTTATACGATTTAAATTACTCATCAAAAAATTTCTCCTGAATTCTTATTGATTCAATCAAATATTTGTGAACTTCATACTTATCCACGGTAGTATTGATTATTTTTTTGAAGTCAATATTTAATTTTGTATATAGTGTAAATACATTTGTGTTACAGTGTTTATATCTATATAATTTTATAGAATTTTGCTGATTATTTTACTCTATTTGTGTTTTGATAGGGGGTCTACATTTTACAAGCTCTGCTTTTTAGTAGGCCCCTCCACTTTTTTTTCATTTCATTGCTACGTTTCAATCCTGCTTATTTTATGCATTTTTTTCATTGTAAACATGATTACGAAATGTACTTTGATGATTGTGGAATATGAACATATCAATATCACTAAATAAATACCCTTTTTACACAGGATTTTCTTAACCCCGGACTATCGCTAACCCCGTACTATTTTTTTTCCTTTTCACACATGCCAAATTGTTATTGCTAACCCCGGATAAGGAATGCTTGCTTTTTACACACGAAACTCGCTAACCCCGGACTAGTGGTTTTGTCGATCATTCATAGTACAAGTACTTCACTCGTACACTTTTTACACACGCTAAAATTTCCTTAACCCCGTACTATAGGTGGGGCTAAATTGCTATTTATCCCCACCTATAATACGGGGTTAAGCTTAGCCCACTTTCGTTTTACACTAGCGATCTTAACCCCGTACTATCGCTCTTAGCACCGCAATTGGTGGGATAACCCTGCTTTTTTGCAGGGCCAAATAATCCCGTACTACAGGTGGGGTTAGCCCACTTTGCAAAAATGCTGTGTAAAAAGAAAGTGGGCTAAGCTTAACCCCATACTATAGGTGGGGCTAAATAGCATTTAGCCCCACCTATAGTACGGGGTTAAGGAAATTTTAGCCTGTGTAAAAAGGGTACTAGAGACTTTCTCTCAAAATGATTGCTTACCATCAAGTACTCTAGTCTGCTTCTAGTGTTTTGTTCACAGGGCCCTGTCTACCAAAAAGTAGTGATTGACTTGATCTGATCGATCGTTACTACAGATAGCCAACAACCCTAACATCTAGAATGCATATTGCCATTCAAAAAGCACTCTAAATAGGATGTACATATAAACTCCTGCATGCATCTTCATCTGGGCAATCAGAGTGCTGCTCCTTATTTCAAAAGACCCATATGAAGAATTAATAACCTTGACAGATATCCACAATTGCCATTGATCAGATCGGTCAAAACTCCTCTTTGTGTGGAAGGCAACAGGAATCTGTCTCGGACTTCTCAGTGCATCATTTGTAAATTATAAAACCAAACTTTGAACTGGACAGTATTGGTAATTATAATAGCAAAGTGAGAAAATGGAAGAACAAAGTCAACGGCCTCTTTGCAATGGTTCCTCTTCATCATCCCAAATCACAAGCTATATCCCCTATGACCTTCGAAACGAAAATCGTTTCCCCATGCCCCTTATGGACCAAAGTAACGCACAGGGTGCATGATTAATACACAGTAAGCATGGACTATCAACTAGAAGTAATCATCACTTTTTCAGCAATGGAAATTTATGGCACTATTTGAGTTCATACCTACCAGATCACAAGAAATACATGTACCTTGAGGATATATTGCCAATACAAAAGTAAACTGCTTGTACATGTAGTATCCCAAATAAATATATAGGTACTTTTCAGAGTTCCTTAATGGTCACAGGAACAGTGTGAAAGTAAATTATGAGAAATATTAAATATAAGGAAAGAGTAATAGGTCTGAATCCTTCCTACATACAGGAATGAGAGAATTGTATTCCGAACTTGGGGTTTAATTCAAAGAGCAATGTTTTCCTGGCTTTTTTGCCCGTAACACAAAGGTCAGTGATTAATCACGAAATGAAATGGCCTATCAATTTTTAAAAAAGTATAATGAGAATGGTGTCAAAGACCACGGTCCGAGTTAAACTGAATGTCAAAATATGGTCAAGAGAGTCTCATTGCAGGCTTATAACCTTGAGAAGTTTACCACCCTTTCACACGGTAAAAAAATCGTAATTTGAATGATTATTCCAGTGAAAAATAAGGCTAATGAGGAATATATAGCACATGTGAAACCAAACAAGAACATGATTAGAATCATGAGCGCTAATCACAATCACTAAATCAAATTCAACTCTGGAGATGATTATGGTATGAATTTTGCGTGTGAGAGACTTGACCTCCAAACATTTTTTTTTTTTTTGGGGGGGAGCTTACCTGACCTTTCAAGCACTTCCGTAGATAATACAATTGTAATGCACTGATCGTAGTTTGTATTCGCGATGCAGTGCTTTGATTGACAAGTCACCAAGGACATGTAACGCCTTCGCTCGGAATTCGAGTTCAAATCACAGTTATCAAGTGAGCTTATGAAAGGGTTGATGATTCTAAAGACAAATTGCAATCATTATTATAATGATTCAAGATTCACGTGTGGAAAGGCCCTAGATCTGCTTTTGACAGGTGTGAATGCACAAAATTTAAAGAGCAGAACAATTTCTTCTAATCGAGAGGTATTCTTCATAAGTGGGCGAGTGTGAATATGCCTGCCAAGAGAAAAACTGTAATGGCCATTCCACACTGGTCCCTCTTGGAACATCTGGAAATTGCGAGAGCAAAGATGGCAGTCTGGACTGAGTGACACCTTCTTGACCTAGTCTATGCTTCTGATAACTGTAAGTTTGTTGCAAGAAAAAAGGTTGATTTCCTTTAGAATTTTCCCAATATTTTGGTGCTTTGTGGTATCCCCCCACAAATGGGGAAGAAAGGTTTTTGTACCATACAAACTCTATGGCCCGTATTCTGAAGTCAGGTTTAACTTAAACTCAGGTTTAAAGTTTTGATTTAAGTATGGATAGCCAATTGGTACATAAATTACTAACGGTAGAGATATCATATTTCAGCTCATTTGGCTCTCAAATTATTTATAATTGTCTAGGAAGTACAAATATTGTCTTCACCATCGATGAATCAGGAAAGAGCACAGTAAACATAATAAACATACAACTTCATAAAAATTTTGACACTTTTGGCTTCCCATAATTTTAGCAGAGTTAGACCAAGGTCTAAGTTAAACCTGACTTCAGAATACGGGCCTATGCGATTCTTTTAAAAGAATTTGTCCCGCCCATTCTTTTAGAGCAAATATGAACCAGCAACACAAAACACTGTCTGAAGCCTAAATCTCAACAGGATGAATTCTAAACCAAGACAAATACTCAGATGTACAGCAGAGGATTGGCCATTGTATAAACTTGGAAATGAAATGCAGAATCAGCTATACTTCCATCACAAAATATTACATGTACACTTCTACAATGAATATAGAGACGGTCAAATCACTTAAAGCCCCTCCCCCAAATATCATTACAAAAATATTAATTAAATGAAAACACCATTGTAATTGATCAATAAAAATAAGGAAAATAAAAACAAAGGTCAGTAATTTGCAGCTGTTGTGCTTGTTTGATTGATTTAAATTGTTTCTCTTGCCTTTGGCTGTAGTGCATAATCACATCATATTTAATATCCGCTAGTAATAACACCCCCCCCCCCTCTAAAATGTCTGGACTGTCTTGTGAAGTAAACTATCAGGCTTATGGCATTTATGCATTTTGGTGAACTTAAACCAAAACTGGGGAGGGGAGGGGGCTGTGATCTTTCCCACACCATTAAGACGACCCTGATTTTTCTTCAAGAATGTCTAAATATGAATACATCTGAGGATTAAAATTCATTTTTTATTATTCTCAAGGCAATTTGTCCATGAAAAAAAAGAGTCATCTGTGACATAAAAAGAAGACTCTTTTACAAGGACTGGAATTGGCCTACATTAAAAATGGCTACTTCTTGAAAAATATAACATAATAATAATAATAATAGCTGGATTTATATAGCGCTTTTTGCCTGAGGATACAAAGCGCTTACTATTATTAACCCGGCTTTAGCTCGAGCTATGATCACTGGTGCAAAGAGCATACAAGGAATTAATCCTGCCGGGTACCCATTCACCTCACCTGGGTCGAGTGCAGCACACTGTGGATAAATTTCTAGCTGAAGAAAAACACGCCATGGCAAGGATTCGAACCCATGACCCTCTGTTTGAAAGGCGAGTCAGATCCACTAGACCATGATTTGCCCACATTAATTAAACATACATTGGATCTCTTATTGCAAAATTGAATCATTTATTAAAGAAATATATACAGTGTAACAAATAATTTTCTCTTTACATGTAAATGGAGCATGCAACAACATTTCTTGTAAAAAGTAAAATACGTGTAAATATGAAATCCATACTTTCAATAAATTATTGTAATAAATCCATGCCCATTAAATAAATATTCACTTAACCTAAAAAAAGCTGTTATTCAATGAAAATGAAATTGAAGGAAGAAATATGAACTATCAAAATAGGAAGTGTGTGTACGTGCATACTAGTCACTACTTATACAAATGAAGTACTCAAAATGATATCAACTTACTTAACAAGAGTGTTAAGTATTTCCTAGAGCAACAAATACTGAAAATTCTGTTAACCCAATAGAGACTGAGCCTGCATATATGCGGGCTGGAGATTAAAGAAAATACATGTATGCATTATAGCAAGATCATAAAGATATAAAGTGACCTTGCAGACCATGAAAGCATGTTATGATATCAAAAGTATACTTTCTTCAAAAAAGGCAAATAACCCAATAAAACAATAACGAGAATTATTTTCCTCTCATAAAATACAGTGTTAATTACAAATAGTTGATAATTTAAGCTTCCACTAAATTTCCAAAAACTCTTCTATTCTACGTTCTGTTGCAATGAAGTCTTCTTGAAACAAGGAAATAATGCTGTAATTCTAGAAATATACCGGAAGAGATTCCATCTTCATCTCTTAAAATATCGCAATAGAATGATACATTTATGCCACAAACAGGATGCTTAGAGCTAATATGTGGTGACAATTCCTAGTATTTGTGTACCCAATTATAAAATAATTTCCCTCTTTTTGAAGTGTTAAAGTAGTCTGTTTTGATACTGTTTTACATTGAATACATTTCACTTTGACAAATTTGGGTTCATTTTGTATAGTGAGACTGAGAGGCATCATACTTGAGGATTGTGAACCTAATGCACTATTTGGAAACAGAATCAATGCACCAACAAGAAAAAATACAAAAATCTTTGAAAATAATAAAAAATATATATTTCTATGCAGCGTTCTCGCCAGTGTATAATACGCATGGTTCAAACACCATCCGTGCGGAAATGGAAATTTCAGCGACATGCGTGGAAAAATTAAATGGAAATATTCAGAAAAAAATAATACACTCCATGAAGTAATCTTAGTGATATCAACTTCATTTATCGGGTTGCGCCGAAGTCCCACCAACTTAAGACCACTTACAGGCCTACTACGGCTAGGAAAGTGGCAAGGCGCCCAGCTAGCTCGCGGCTGCTATTGCGGGCATATGATAATATGACGGCACGGTACGGTCATTTTGTTCCGAAGTTGAATGCATTTCGTGATTTCCCTTTTCTCGAAAATATTTACAATTCATAAGCTGGAAAGCTGCGCTTCTCTTTCTTTGGACTGAACGGCAAGTATCTGTGCATTTATGTGCATTTGTGTGGGCTTAAAAATACGCCACAATGGGGCTTCCTTAGCGTCTCTATTTGATGAAAAGGCCGTCGCTTCCGCGCTCTGCGATGGAAGGGGTGAACCCCCCTCCCGCACCCACCCCCCAGGAGTGGCAGCACAAGTCCCCGACATGGGTGAATTTTTTTCTGGCGAGAACGCTGTTTCTATGGTATTTGATTGAATTCAAATTATCGATAAAAAATCATATTTTCTATTTGCTAAATGCAGAGATATGGCAATGGATGAAGATTTTGAATTTTTCATTCCCTGACTCTTAATGCGGCCGGGGAAAAAGAAAATCAGGCAAAATGTCACATGGGTGCAAGAGGTAATTGGCCAGTGGAATGTTCAAATACATATACATGTACGTAGCCCTCATATATGGAAGTTGCAATTGAGCACCTGTAAATTTGTTACTGGATTTACATGTAACACAACATGTAGTTTGGTGCAAATTGAAGTGGGTAAAATAACCCCCACTCATTTTTTTTTTCTCTGATGAAAATACATGATCAGTAGAAGATCTAGATAAGAAACTGACTGCATTCAAAAGTGGCCTATCCATTTACATGTGCATCTAGGCAAGGATGTAGTCTGCTAGTACAGACTCACTAGGTGGTTTCAGACCGCCTCGAAGTTCGCCAGTTCCAGGTATTCTCTGATCGGGAAATTTACCCCGATCAGAAAATACCAGGTATTTTGGTAATGTGAAAGCAAACTACGCGTAATCTCCCCGAAAGAAAATACCCGCTAAATAGTAGGTACTTGGCGAAATTACGAGAACTTTCGTGGGGATTTTTCCAAGGTCGCAGGTATTTTGGCGATGTGAAAGCAAATTACGGGAACTTTTATCCCAGCGTGTCGTTGGGCGCGGCGGCGTGGGTGGCTGCTGGGCTAGAGATTTTGAATCTCCCGCCTTGCCTGCTTATCAGACCACACTGCGCATGCTCGTAACTTTGGGAACTTATCCCGAAGGATGTGTTTCGGGGCGGTGTGAATGCAGGAATAATTAACGGGTATTTTTTAGCCTTAAAAAGTTCTCGTAATTTAACGGGGATTCTTGTGATCGAGGCGGTTTGAAACCGCCTATATTTGACACTTCAACCAGTAAACAGGCCCAGAGTGAAGACCAATACATGTACTCCAAAGTCTGTGTGTGTGTAAAAACAGTGTATAGTGAATCTAGTCTCACTACTTCAGACACTCCATTATGCAGTATGCGAATGGTGAGAATCAAGGGTATGTGCCTAAAGACTAGCAAGGATGCCCCTGCCATTTCCAGCAAAGCCAACGTATGTGCTCACTGAATAATTCTTTAGTTTTTACAGTTGTCAGCATTTTGTTCGAAATCACTCAATGAATTGCTGCCCTTATTAACTGATCCTTGTTTAGGGTTTGAATATCAAAAAGTCTATGACTTTAAGTACATGTACATACATGTACTTGTACATGTGTGAATTTTCATTTTTTTTATCTGTTGGAAATGTCAAAATTAATATTTTCTATATAAAAATAGCATTCTACTGGCTACTTAAAGTGTCTTAATAAGGAAAAATAAAAAAATCAATACTGTACATTTAATAATTGCATAATTAATTACTTTAGAATATCTTTTAAAACAACTTTAAAAAGTCTTTTAGTTTACATCCAGATGTACACCAGTGCATATTTTTGTGGTGATCAGCAGCCAAGATCTAAAAGGAGGGTCAAACTGACCGCCCCCATTGAAATCCTGGTCTGATATAGCCCAGCTAAAGTAGGGTTAAAAGGGAAATTCACACTAACTTAAAGTTTGTTCTGATAAAAGCTGAATCACAAAAGAAACCTGAAGGTTGGTGAAAACCCATCAAAGAATGAACAGAGTGATGGTTTTTTATTGTGTGATTTTGTGACGTCACAAGCAAGCAGCTCTCCATTCCACAAAATGCCATTTCATTAGAAAAAATGAAAGTGATTTTATTTTTGCATTCAATTTATCAACAGATACATGATTTCTTTCCTAAGCTATATTAAAGGAACAAAATTGAAATGGAGGAAATTTATGGAATTTATATTGCATGACATATGGGACAGCTGCTCACAAATGATGTCACAAATTCAATTTTTTTTAAATGTCAAAACTCTCTTTATATGTTTTGAGGGATTTTCCGTCATCTTCACCAAAATATTCTGTTCTGCTATCATTAAAACCAACTTCCCTTTACAATATTGATTTAAAATGAGGTTGCATACTCAAATTAATTTCAGTCCATTTGACAACCAGCTGGATTGTGTCATAATCCCCCTTATAATAGGTCGGGTAATACTAGATTTGCGTTCTTCGGTCCTTGAAAATACCGTACTACTTTTGTGAGCCTATGCACAAAACCTGTTGAACATTTCTGCATATTATCACACATGCAAAAAAAAATAATTGATTACGAATATTGATTTCATTCTTCATATAATCAAATGTAGATTAAACAAGGTTATGAAATCACCTTGCAAGGATTCATATTATTGCAGTGCAGAGTTCAGAATAATGTGAAATTCTAAAGCCTGGTTTCAAGTTTTAGTAAATCCCCTCAAAGATAACTATATATCTGTAAAGCACTTTAGAGACGTCGTTCCAATGCAAGCGCTATATTAATGCAGGATATTATTTATTAAAGATGTATGTCACTATTTCAATTAAGATCATGTTGATCTTGTGACAGATACAATGCAGAATGAAAATTTGCTTTGAGTTTTATTTTACATTTAAAAATAAAATAAAATATCTGCATATTTTATTTCCTCTTTGATATAAAACCTCTTCCCATGCATTAGATGGGCTGAAAATTCCAAGATATAACCTTTGTAGTTTTCTGATATCAAATCGATGAATTGGTATTCATAAGAGCTCAAAAGTCCCTTGTTTTAATGAAGAATAAAACCATCATCAAGAGAGTGTTTGGAGAAATTTCAAATTAAATTCTGAATAAGATGAGACTAAATGGGCATAAATAATGTGTTTTACCAAGCTTCCTACCTCGCTGGATACTTTAGCATCCATAGCATATAATTTTCCAAATACTTTTAGGAGGCAGTAATACTCACCATAAATATTGCAATGTTTGTTTTTCAGTAGTTAAGCATCTTTTTGATAGAATCTAGACATCTCCATTTATCCGGGAGGTAGAAGGGTTCAAAGACGTGCGGGAACGGTGAGTCCCAGCCGCACACCCTCTGGATAGGAGCTTCAAGGTGTAGGAAACACTCCTCCTGGAAGAACAAGATATAAGAAAACTGTGAGACCAGGTGGCAAAAACCTTACGGGATTGCATTCTACATGTACAAGTACTGGGAGGGAGAATGTGAGTGGGTTGAGTCTCGGTCGCAGACCCTCTGGATAGGAGCTTCGAGGTGTAGGAAACACTTTTCCTGGATGAACAAGATAAAAGAAAATCATGAGTTCAGGATGAAACAAAACTTGAAGAGAATGAACTCTACATGTACAAGTACTGGGAGGGAGAATGGTAGTGGGGCGAGTCTCAGTCACAGACCCCCTGGATAGGAGCTTCGAGTTGTAGGAAACACTCCTCCTGGATGAACAAGATAAAAGAAAACTGTGAGTCCTGGTGGCAACAAAACTTGAAGAGAATGAACTCTACATGTACAAGTACTGGGAGGGAGAATGGTAGTGGGGTGAGTCTCATTCACAGACCCTCTGGATAGGAGCTTCCAGGTGTAGGAAGCACTCCTCCTGGATGAACAAGATAAAAGAAAACCGTGAGTCCTGGTGGCAACAAACCTTGAAATGACTGAACTCTACATAAACATGGATATCAGGAGAAATATTATAATGCACAAAAGAGCCCTGGAAACTCAAAATGAAGCCCTAGAGAACCTCCATCCATTGCAAGGTTAAAGATTATCCAATGATGCAGATTTAGGCAGTAAGTTGTCAAAAGTAGCCCCTGGAAGTAAAAAAAAAGATGTTCTTTTGTCTGATTATAAATCTTGGAGGAACAATGTGATTGAGGGTGAGTACCAGCAGCTTCTAGTGTTAGGAAAATGAGATAAAGAAAATGGTGAGTTTCACAAGATAAAAAGGACTTGCTGGATGCATCATCTGACAAAGTCTATTTCATCCAACAGATACTATAGTAGAAATCAGATACCTCTGCTTCTCAGCCAATCAAAATCAAGGAAAGTTGTCAGAATTTGATGAAACAGTCACCTGGTAATGACAAGAACTTGAAGGAAATGTACACGTCTGGGAAGACAAGAATGTGAAAAAGAATGGCAAGTCCCAGCCAATCATCACTTGGATTTGAGCGTCTTTCTACAATAGAAAGACCTACAAGAAAATAAAGTGAACATGACTTGGTGAGTTACATGAAGGGTCATGACAATAAAAGTGTATATTAGGGATATGAACCCTAATTGTATTTCTTTGGAAGAGAGAAGAGTTTGAGGGTGTAGAAGGGAAAATAGGCATGTGTGCAGGGAATATTGTTCTAGCCTGAATGAAAGTAGTACAGAAAGCAGCAAGCATGTTTCAAGGCTACTGTTGTTAACTTGTTGCAACTTCAAGCAGTTTATCCCACTAAATTGTAAGTGGGTATATAACAAAGCTTTCACTGGCTAAAGCTTCACTGGTTAACAAAAGTGCAAATAGTGATTAATAGCAGTTTTCCCCTGGATATTGATAGCCTTACTAGATGCAATAAAATGTCTATTCTATACAGGCATGTAGTCAGGCAATTTATAATTCTTTCTATTGCTAATTATGCTGTTACAGTAGAAACCCTGTGGATGTAGCCTAGTCTTCATTTCAAATTCTCATCATAATCATAATTTTTCACTCTTTCTTTTAAAAAATATGTTTTTATTCTAACATTGATATTGTACACTTTATTATACTTAAAAATGTAGCTGCTAGAGAGAAGTTTTCTCAATTACGTGTAGTTTTATTTAAGTGCCACATTTTATATTGGAAAAATTTATCTACACTACCCCACTATCAACATGCGTAACAAATGGAACTAGCGAATCATCATAGCATGGGGTCTATAGGCCTGCTCCTGGCAGAGCCTCCCTCTATCTATCCGATGCAAATGTAGTTTATTACTCTTATTACAGTATTCAGAGGTGACACCTGCCATGAAATGGTGCCCAGGCCAATGGTATTCTTTAAAGGTCAAGTCCACCTCAGAAAAATGTTGATTTGAATCAATAGAGAAAAATCAGACAGGCACAATGCTGAAAATTTCATCAAAATCGGATGTAAAATAAGAAAGTTATGAAATTTCAAAGTTTCGCTTATTTTTCATAAAATAGTTATATGCACAATTTAGTCACAAGCAAATGAGAGAAGTGATGTCCCTCACTCACTTTTTCTTTTGTTTTTTATTGTTTGAATTATACAATATTTCAATATTTACAGATTTGATAATAAAGAACAACTTGACTGATTTATGAAATGTTAAACAATGGTCATCCCACATGTTCAGGGCCAAATAAAACTTTGTTTCACATGACAATGAGGAGAAAATTAGAATACTTCATATTTCATATGATAAAAAGAAAGAGTGAGTGAGTGATGTCATCAGTTCCCTCATTTGCATACTGACCAGAATGTGAATATAACTATTTTGTGAAATTAAGCGAAACTTTCAAATGTCATAACTTTCTTATTCATCATTCATTACTTTCTCAAGGATTCCTTGGAGGTTGTTGCTACTGGATTTTAATGATTACATGGTAACCACAAGTACAGTGTGTAACATGGTGACACGACATTTGCTCTGGCGACAATTGCTCTGGGCTTTATTTCATCTCAGATACAGGGTTAGAGTTGCAATAGGTTTTTATGTTAGGTTTAGGATAGGGTATACAAGTAGTATTATGGGTAATTTGAAGTTGGTTATTCCATTAGTGTGTGGAATTTGCAGCTGAGCAATTGTCGCCAGAGCAAATGTCATGGAAGTATAACATTACCAAATTATACATGTATGCTAAAGTCGGCAAATATGCATTATCAAACATCATTATACAATACAAACATCATCTTCATCAAGTTATGAAACCAAGCTGCCACACTAACACCAAATTTGATGATAATGAGCATGGAAGCTCATTAAATTTGATAACAAGGTGTGCTCGTGACACTGATATGCTATTATACTGTACAACAGCCGCATCTGTACACAAAGAACAAAAAAAGTATATATAAACTTCACCCAATGTCAACCTGCTTAGCCCTCCTATGTAACATTAGCGGTATGCAAGATAGGGTATACAAATATATTTAGTATGTTTCCCTGACAAACAGATGCAATGTTGGGTAGGTGACCCCCAAAATATGATAACATTGTGTTCAATTCCAGATTAAACGGGTATGACGCAGTTCAACCAAGTGATCGATAGGGTATTTCATGTACCGTATCAATTTTATCATGCATTTGTTTTGGATTATAAGTACAGAGTAAATGGAGGTGAACTTTGTATGGAGTTCCTAGTAAGACAAATACAGAGAAAATGAGAAGGAAAAGTGGAAAAGAAAGGTCCAAGGCAAGTAAAGATGAGACCCAAACATGAAGTACAATGAGTGGAGACTGCAAATAAATCTTCAAACGAAAATGCAATATCATAAAAAATAATTTCTTTCCATAGAAAAAGCATTTACCGTAATTCATAATTTTAATTGTCAGAACCTATTCAGTAGTCCACCACAGAACATACATGTGGTAGACTTTCCTAGAACCAGCCCTGATGTGAAAAAAAAAACTCCAGTAATTTTATTGATTTGACCTACATGTAATATGCAGTCCTCACTCTTCATAAAATTGTACAAAGATGAAAAAAAAGATCAAGCAAGCATTCAAATATGGCTCTAATTCCATTCAGGTACAGGGTTGCTTAAGTGATGCACAGGTGTTGTGGCCTAGTGGATATGTTATTGGACTTTAAAGGGGAATGAAACCTTTGGAACAAATAGGCTTGTGAAGAAACAGAAAAATCAAAGAATAAGAATAAAGAAAGTTTGAGAAAAATCGGACTATAAATGAGAAAGTTATGAGCATTTAAATATTGCAATCACTAATGCTATGGAGATCCTCCCATTGGCAATGCGACAAGAATGTGTGATGTCACTGATGAACAACTTTCCCTTTGGTGGACTATAAAATACCCTTAAAATGTCTCTTTTTGCTTTTTCTTATGATGATACAAACTCTTTATCCATGATGTATTGTTAAAAAATATGTATTATATGTACATGCCCTCATGTAGAAAGAACACATGATCTATGGATAGATGTGATAAAAGAGGCAATTCAAGTGAAATATATACTAAAGTAATGGGGAGAGTTGTTCATCAGTGACATCACACATCCTTGTCGCATTGCCAATGGGAGGATCTCCATAGCATTAGTGATTGCAATATTTAAATGCTCATAACTTTCTCATTTATTGTCCGATATTTCTCAAACTTTTGTTGATCTGTTTCTTTGATTTTTCCGTTTTCACACAAGCTATATTGTTCCAATGGTTTCATTCTCCTTTAAGATATAATGCTCGAGTTCAAATAACTTTGCTATTTGTTGTCCGATTTTGACGAAATTTTCGGCATTTTGCTCAGTGAATTCTACTCTATTTATTAAGCTATAAGTATTTTCAGCCTGGACCACCCCTTAAAAAATTTCCAAATTCTGTGTAGAAGTCTTGAATGCCCCACCTAGTGCTATCATAAAGCAAACAGAATTGAAATTGGACTTGAAATGGCGAAGTAGTAGCATTTTGAAATTGTGGACGGACGACAGACGACGGACGCCACGCCACGGCATAAGCTCATCTTGCCCTTCGGGCCAGATGAGCTAAAAATGCACGAATTTCATTTTTTCAATGGTTCCTGGCGATTTATTTTTGTTTTCTTTTCATGATTGGGTGTGAAATGATTTGTATATTGATATACAAAAGGTACAGAAAAAACATTTTCAATTTTCAGAGAAAGTGGCATTTCACTGATTTTTTTTACTATTTGCTATGTACATGTAGGAATGCTGCTCGCATATGACATCACAAATCAAATAATTTAGGCCTATATTCTAGTAACTTTTTAATTCTTGGATGGATTTTTCTCAACCTTCGGCAACATTTTTTATTACTTTCTCTGCTACTTTTCAAATTAACTTTTGTCAGTGTGATCTTCCCCTTTAATTCCTGGCAAAAAAAAACAATTGGGATTTAAATTCATCAAGAAAACAATTTCTAAAATGTCAGAAGCCCTTCCGCTTCTACATGTATGTTTGCAAACTTCTGAAAAGTGCAATACACTTTGTCATTCTACTGCTTATTTCGCTTCAACTTACAAGGAAACATTCAAGTACTGGAATACGTGACAAGGGAACTGACCACTCTACTAAAGATAATTGTCAGAGCTAGATAAGCATTGGATGGTAGCCATTAATTAGTCTGAGGGCACATAACTTCTTTTTTTGCACAATGCATAATACAGAGTCTGAAGCAGAAGACTAAATTCACTCATACTGTTGCTTTGATCTTATTAGACCCAGACAGAGGGTTTGGAATCTAGTCTCCATCTTAGACCTTTTTTTCAGAGTCAAACTTGGGTCTGTGCTTACAGACTAGTCATCGATGCCTTGTTAACATCCTTGTGTCTCTCAGAAGTTCATTTCATCCAAGTGTTTGCAGGGGGAAACATTGCACAACATCAAGTGTGATCATGAGTGTTGATGCTGAAAGGGGGAAAAAACAGTTTCCTTCTTTTTAAAGAGCACTTTAAATACTGTAGGATGCATGAAAAGGAAATATACACTTCTTTAGCTAAATATTGTTCATTTTGATCTGCCAAACAGCTCAAAACAAAAACCTACTATTTTCTGGAATAATACATGTGTAGATTTCTGACAGTTTGAAGAACAGTAATTTCTGAAAATGACCTCAATGTTACGATACAGGGGTGGATATCCAATTTTTTTAAAAAATAGGAATAACTTGGATAAGATGACAAAGAAAACCAAAGAATGTAATTCTTTGAGACTTCAAAATTAAATTTCATGTACATGGACGATTCAAGAGCATCAATATCACTATTATTGATATTGAATTTATGTATGCTTTTTGGCTCCTTTTCTTGATGCAGGTCAATGAACTTTTGCCCTTCCAACAATTCCCTATGAATCAGGGGTATGAGAGCAGAGCTACAAACCTTAACAAGAACATTTCAGTATTTTTCAAGCTGAAAATCAGTATTTTGGTGAGGAAATCAGTATTTTCAAAGAAACACCATAGGACAACACATAAAAATGAAACTTGAGAAATCAGCATTTTAGAAGAAACCATCAGTATTCTTCTCATTTTTCAGTACTAAATACGGAAAATCCATACTACTTGGCAGCTCTGTGAGAGTCAGGGTTGAAAACAGATGGTAGTGACGAGCAATTACGCCCTAGTGTGCTTTGGAATCTCTCTCGCAACTGCCTAAAACTGCCAAGTACTGAGTGACTCCCAACATGAAAATCGCTCCTGTAGTCAGACAGCCAGGCCAGCACAGCTATAGTTTTTACTACTTTTTTTTGGAGGGGTGGGGGTAGATTTCAAGCTTAATTTTAGTTTATCTCAATAGTTTTCCTCTGTACAAACAAAAGTATGGGAGCTCTTTCAATTTGTTTCAACCCTTCAGCTTTTTTTTAATCACTCACAGCCCTGTTGAATCCAACTCAGACCTCATCAAAAAAGAAATATAAAATAGTCCAATCCTTCTGGCTTACAGAAGAAAACAACTTCCTCCAATGCATACATGTAGAGATGCTGACAATGTAGCTTGAGTGTAAGTTCATAAAGTACTGTCAAACTTTGGATGGATTTCAGGAGTAGGTAGAGATACTTATGTACATAAAGTTTTTTTTCGTTCACACATTTAGCAAAAAGAATCTTTGCTGATTTAGACTAAAGTGACAATTTACTATTGCCACCTTTATCTTAATAAATTAAAAACATTTGGGGGAATTTAACTCTTGGTTGTTGCACTATCATATCATCCCAACCATTTTATGATTATTGTAATCACACACAGTGGGAGAGAAGAGAGAGAAAGAGGAAGAAAGACAGAGGGACACAGAGAAGGGGGATAGATAATTAAGGAATTACTAGGGATGAAGGGGGCATTTTGGAGGGGGAGGAGAATCAAAACCTCTCGCAACAAACACTGTACAAAAGCAACCCTTGAACTTGCTACTCTTTTCAAACAATGTTATCAGTCCTCTGCGGTGGCTTCAAATATTACAAAATGAGAGACAAAAAATAAAACAAACTGAAGCACTTATTATTGAAGGGTTATCTTGTTAAAGTGACCTTCCAATAATATTTGTTCAAGAGTGGTTCATTACCAAACAATGATCTGGTAGCTACCAGCAATTCCCAAATATCAATCATAGACATACCGGCAAAACCAATCTGGTATGTTATATATCTTGTAATGATAGGTGTGAATGTGTTTTTTATTACCAAGGTCAGTGGCAGTGAACGGAGCATGAATACATATGGTATGGAAAAAAATGAATACATTTTGACACAAACGGAAATACGTTTCAAAATATGAAAGTGATTATCTTTAACGATGACAGCGGCACTGAACTCTTTTCTATCTAATGCTAGCATTCCTATCAGACCATAAAATATTCACATAAATTTGCTATTCTGGACCAATGTAAGGGGGGGTTAAGTGGATTGACATGCATAGGCATGACCAGAAACTTGTCGAAATGGGTAGCCTTTTCTAATAAAGAACTAAGATGCGAAATGGGTGTTATGCATTAACTTCTTACAATATTAAAGCACAGAATACATGTACGTTGAGTGAACCTAATCTATTGTTCTGTGCTTTTTATATAGTGTAATATTGGCTTTAAATAGTGTGAAGGGTAGTGTAGCGTTTAAACTTTCAGAGAACTTTAGTACTTTAAAGAACTTAAGTCACTCTATCATGGGCGTAAATCCATGACATTAAAAGTGGGGGGGGGGGGGGAGGGACAGAACTTTAGTCTCTCTTTCATGGGCATAAATCCATGACATCATAAGGGGGGGGGGGTGAAAGAAACAATAGTTCATCCCCCTTCCCTTGAACAATAGGTTCACCACTTGGAGTTACGCCATGGCTCCTTTTCCTCAACATCTCTTTTTTTTGTATTTCTTCTTTCTGACATTCCACTTACTTTTGTACCATTTTGTACTACAACTGTACCATTCATTCACTTTCCGTATTTCCCTATTTCTCTATGTGAGTATTAATCATCATCATTGCCATCATTACTTGGATGTGTATTGAAAGTTTACTCTGTACAAGTCATGTAATTCAGCCTTTGACTGCTAATTGCATCTAGATACCCTACACCTCTCTATCTAAGGGGTATTTTTGCGCTCTAAAATTTCTTACACTTACAGAATTAGATTTTACAGGGTCTACATCTATTGGAAGTACTGTAGGGAAAGTGTTTCTTAAATGTTTGTTCAATTCAATGTTTGAACTATGTAGCATGTTTAGAAGATAATTAGATTGTGATCATTTCTCACCTGTACGCTGGAAGAAATCTCTGATGCAAATCCACCTGTGATGGGTGCTTCATGGGCTACCAGTAATCTACCAGTCTTCTGTACTGACTGTAATGCAAGATAAAGGATGAATTATTCAATGATTTGTAGCGTTTATGATAAGGAGTTCACTTAAAAAGGTTCCAACACCTCCCCACCCCAACCCCAACTCCCCCCCAAAAAATGAATTAATTATTGAAAAAAAATATAAAACAAATAAACAAACAAAGAAGTAAAAAAAAATAATAAAAAAGGAATAAAAATATAAATATATAAATAAACAAATACATACATACATAAATAAATAAACAAATGAATAAATAAAAATAAAAGAAATAAATATTACTTAGAAGAAAAGTTAAAGATGAATCTGAAATAGGATGGGGCACTTTTACCTCTGGATTGCCAAGATACCATCCCATTTCTCTTACATATTAATAAACAAGCCTCAAATGTACACAGATCTACAAATAACACAAAATGACACTGCATTTGCTGGAATAAATTTTTCTTACATCACTCATCAGAATTCATGGCTGATATCCTGGTGGGGCTTGGTGCCCTCCTGCTTGCTGGTTCATTCACCAACAAGACAAGGGACAAGCCCTGTCAGCTCAGTACACACAGGAACTCTAGCAATGAGAACATCGGTCCCCACAGGAAGCCAATCAGTGACAACAACCAAAATTAAAATGTGCCCTATGTACAAAAATATCTTTATTTCTACATGTAATAATCACATTTAATATAATTTCAATCCATTGAGAACATATTGCTACATACAGACATGGCTGTTTTTCCTTGAAAAACATCTTAGATCTACGTAATTGTGTTTCAACACTTTTCTGGGTCAACAGCGTGTGATATACAGTTTCAAAATCACTGGGGTCTTTTGTTTCGGTAAATAGAGCATACACCTTCATGTACATGGGGATATCTACTACAGGGCCCTGTTTACATGTGCGTTGGCTTTGAAGCTGGCCAGATTTGGAGCTGCCTTTAAGCCTGACATCTGAAGTGCCTCAAGATCATCATACCCCTGTTACACATGGTCTTGGGCCTGCAGTTGCATGTCTACACTTATGCCAGCTTCACATCCCCTATTGGTGACATTAGTCACCTGACATTTCGGGAAAACATCATGCATTGTTTTTGCATGGTTCGTAGCTATGACCTTTATCCTTTAAGCCAGCCCATGTCCAATTTGGTGCTATATATACACCAAATGTGCGACTGAGGCCGGACTCATGCCTGGTTGAAACCACATCCAGAGGGGACTCAGTCCGAGCTGGCATCAGTCCGACTTTTTAAAAAAGGGGGGGGGGAGTACATGTGATGAGCCGCCTTGGGGGCCGGCCTCAATCCACTTTTGAGGCATGTGCAACAGGGGTCTACATATATGTATACAGGTTGGATTGTAATAAGGTCGCATAGAGGTCTTCAGCTGGCAATCAATAACATTTCTGACAATCATTTGTTTGAGAAGAAATCAATAAAATTCAATTAATCTTGGAAGGATGGAGACACATGTGATTATAAAATTGATATGTTATGATAGGAAGGATAGCTGCTCAGATACTTATGTAAAGAGTGTCACAGTGTCAAGGATTTCTTTTACTGAAGGATTATTTCTCATTTAGAGAAATAATACTTTTACTGTTCATTTCTTAATTTCTATATAAATATGAATAAACGTATTACTCATATTTTTTACCTTTTCATCCATCCATACATTCATCATTCATTCATTCAACTATATCTTTACTATATTTATTACATTCCTTCTGCAATTCATACAGCTTTCATCTTATTCATTCACTCAACTTTATTGGTGAGTTACAAAACTTTCCATTTCAAATCATATCTGTATCTATACTACAAAATAATATCAATTATCAGATGAAATCAGACATATAATAACTCCCAATTCCTGCAAATAAATTTGAAATCCAATGCACATCATCACAGAAGTTCAGTAATTGTAGAATAATTCTGGCCATGAGCTATCTTGTCTTCCAAACTTTTCTAAAGATTTGACAATTGACAGAATTGAGTCAAGTTTGCCTGTTCCCATAGACACATAATAAAAAAGTATATAAAAAAAATCATATTGCATTCGGAAGAATACTGATGGTTCCTTTAGTACCATACTAAAGGCCAGTCTTTTCCCATGTACATGTAGGCTTCATATTAAACTAAAATCCTGCAAGATTTGTGAATGAAGGCCAGCATAATAATAGTGATGATATGTATCCAAACACTCCACACTTATATGAGAGCTTTGTTTATGTGGGTGTCTGAATGTAGACTAACTGTATATTTTGTTTTTTTATCATATTTTACATTTTTTTGTATAATAAAAAAGACCCATCCCCCCCTAACGTGCGAGGCGAGGTCATATTTTATATGATCTGGGCTTCATAACAAAGCTTTGAGATCAATCGCTAAATTCATGCCAATGACCAATCAAAATCATTGTTGCATGCGCACTTTGATCAAGACAAATGACCAATCAGAGTGGTTCTTCATATTTGTAAATTCTTGCTAACCAATATGTTCATAATTGGACCTGTGGATGAAGGCGAAAAAGGACTGTAATAAACAGTTTTACTTGAACTTTTCTAATTGCTAAAGATTTGTGTCTGAATGCTCCACAGGGCACAGAATATGCAAATAATATTTTACACAAAACTAAGTTCAAGTATCTGTATGACTTTGCCTGAATAGGGGATTGTCCTAAATGTTGATCCTTCACATTCTTGGGCTCGATGCCAAGTACATGATATGTTCACCTTTATAAAACAATTATCTATTTAATACTGTTATCCAGAGATTAGACCCACATTGTTTTGTAATACTTGTTTATAGACTTGAAAGGCCCTACAAACTCCTGTGAATGGTTGACATGAATATTGCTTATCGGTCAAAAATTTACAATCTATAATTATAAAGAAAGAACACACTATCTGTTACGATATATATATTTGTACATATTTATGGACAAAAGAATAATCAAGTTTTTAGATGTTTTGATTCTAAATTGATTCTGAACAAAAGGAATCAAATAATACATGATCTGCTGATATTTAAAGTGGCAGTAACTAAATATGGATCACAGACAGTGCAATGCACAATATGAATTTGACCAGTACAGGACAGGGACTTTTTGTAACATACAGTGTGGGGTGTTGTGGTCTAGTGGTCCTCACTCTCGTCTTTCAATAAGAGGGTCGTGGGTTCCAATCTCAGCCATAGCGGGTTTTCCTTCCCTTCAGTGAGAAATTTACCAACACTGTGCTGCACTCAACCAAGTTGAGGTGAATGGGTACACGACAGGATTAATTCCTTGAATGCACTAAGCGCTGGAAGATGGCTTGAGCTAAAGCCGAGATTACTCTTCGGAATAGATTATTTCAAGATAGATGTAATCATGTAGCTTTGTGTACAAAGCTGATGGACTGAAGCACTGCAAGAAAAAAGTGACCAAACTATCATACATGTATGCCTATCACATGAACTGAGAATAAAAAAAGTGGATTTCTCCAAATATCTTCCACTAGATGGACGAGCAGTGTTCTGGCAATACATGTAGGTGCTTGCGCACGTTTTGTGCATTGCAGTGCTTCACTCCTCCTTTCATTTATGTAAGACATGTTCAAAATGCAGGTACACTAGTCAATGAACAATGAAAGAACTCAAACAAAAATCAAACAATCAATTTCCATTCCCTAAAAACCCCCCCACAATTATACGAATAAAAACAAGGAAACCTGGGGCAACCACAAAAGACAATAGAGAATCTACTTTGAGAAACGTAAACAATGTCAAAATCACATTGAGGAATGCCGTAAGGATATCACCTGACCTGACCTCAATCTGATCTCATTATATGAGTCATGTTCACATGACTCCCTGGATATGGTATACCTTGTAGATTATCACTGAATAATTAGGGTTATCTTTGTGGAAAGACAGCCTTAATTTAATTGAACTCGTGCTAGTTATTGAAAAAGTCAATTAGGGTAATTTGAAATCTTGTATGTGGTAAGGACAATGTCATGACATTTGTTCAGGTTCCTTACAAGCTTGCTAGGATTGGGTGACAGATACATGTACATGTAGATGAGAGCGGTGTTGGCTCAGTCGGTAATGCGTCTGCCCGTCGAACCAAAGATCGTGAGTTCGAGTCCACCCCGGGCAGATGACTGAAGCCAGTGCGTTGTGTGTGAACGTCTCTCCCATGTTTCATAGATGCAGGCTATGTTACAATGGAAAACACTCCGTCCCTCGGATAGGACATTAAATGGAGGCCCCGTGTAGAGAAGAGTCACCACCTTTGCACGTTAAGAATCCACTGCACTATTCGTATAAGAGTAGGGGAAACCCTGGTGTAGTGGCCCACCTGTATTCCCCCCAATCAGTTATATCGGGAGGAGAGACCCACGGGTCATAGTGATTCAGTTCGCTTTTCGCCTCCCAGGCACAGGTGACGCCAAACAAATAAAAATAATAATGAATATGGTAGAGACTCAAACCTTTTAAGCAAGACACTGCCACGGATACCCCAAGCATATGGGAGACTGTGGCAAAAAGATCAGATAATGTTTTATCTGTATTGACTCATGGTAGTCACTTCATTTAGAAAACGGCTCTGCCAGGAGGCCCTGCATAAAATATCACTCTTCTCCAATCTGAATGCTGAGCGATAATCAAGAAGGCAGAAGGTCGCATTTCATACTGTAAAAGTGGAAATTTTTGCAGATTTCACAAGATCTACGAGCGTAAATATAAAAACATGTGAATCTATGACCATCTATTTTAATGCAAGATTTGAAATGCGGTTCAATTGCTTGTATCGTTTGGGCAAAGAAATTGGATAATTTGACCTATAGAGGGCGACATTTAAGTAAGCAAGCTTGAGCTCCAAAATCATATGCATCGCAAGAATTTGGTCTAAAGCAATGCGATCATTTTTTTAGTGGCAGATCAGTATTTAAATTATGATTTTGGTTGAAACATAAATTGCTTTTGCTGTTTCATTGGTGAGTGTTAAGATCTGTTTGGTTTTTAAGAAGACATTGGGTTGATTGCCAAGGTTTGTTGATCGATCCCATGCATTTTGACAGAGATTCCCAGGTCCTTACCCGGTGCTCGGCCGTCAATACCAGACCAGTTGGAGCGCCTCCGTTCTGCCTTCCCAGATGTCTGCCCGCAAAGATAAGTTGCTCTTAATGTCAAAAAAGCTCATGATTGGATCAAAACAATGCTGAATTACACCACTTAAGAGTTGAATTTTGATCAGAAAATGCAATTTCGTCACTGAAATGTTAATTAAAACCATTTACAGATTGGGAAGAAGGAAGTGACTTTGTGATTATGGAGTGTGCAGCACGAATTCAAGAACCCGCGAATATGTTTTGAAGCCGCCAAATGCGAAACATTAATCCCGCGAAAATAACAGCATTTACAGTAAAGTCTTTAGTATAACTCGGTCAGGAATTGAACCCATGACCTTCTGTTCATGAGGCGAGCGTTCTACCATTAAAGTCACCATGCCCGGTTGGAGAGAACACATCGGAAAGACAACATCACCAGCACAAACCACAACAATGCTTGTGACCTGACCAGAGACTACTCTCAGGGTTATAAGAGCTATCTTTGAACATTAGTTACAATTAATCAGGTGAAATCAGCTGATGCAGATACAGTTTTGAAAGGGTACTGTAGGATAAGAGAGGAGAAACAGCTAGAGTTGGAGAAATTCAAAGTCAAGCAGGAAAATTGAAGCCTCTTGGATGGATTTGGAAGAAGGGAGCGAGACGAAACAAATTCATATTGGAAACGGGAAGGCCATATTCACCTTAAATATAGTTTCCCTGTCCCATGGTAAGATGGTAACCAGGTCAATAAGCTCACAGCTGACTCCTAGCTTCTCTTGGGCTAGTTGGGCAACCTCCCTCAGAACGTGGATTTGGGTTCCCCATCCTACCAGTGTCACATCACTGCCTGCAAATACAAATAAAAAATAAAAATAAAATAAACTGCAAACTAAAGAATTAAGACTAAAGATAGATAAATGAAATCTTAACAGGAGAGCATTTCATGAATAGACTTGGTGGATGCTTCTCTTAGGCTCGTTGGGCAACATCCCCTACAAAAACTAAAGTGGGACACGCTGAAAGCCTTCAGAAGTAAGGCTAGACTGACAACCTTGTACCAATAGACACATGGATTTGTACCCTCCAACATATCAGCCCACCTTCAATCTCAAAACCCAACTAGTTGTAGATATCGAACTAGACAAAAGGGGACTCTCAAATACATTATAAGATCAAATAAAGACTGCTACCAACACTCCCTGTATCCCAAGACCATCCAAATATGGAACCTTCTTGGTGAGGATGTCAGAAATTCCAAAGACATGGGAGTACTCAAACTAAAACTTGAAAGTTTGGATATCAACACCCTTGTCTCAAAAGCACATTACCAAAATTAACTGTGTTTAGTGCTTGACCCCTATACCCAAATGTACGCGACAACCAGATGCCAGTGATTGTACGTCAACGGACAGATACAGATCTTTGTTTGTACCACTCCCTACCAGTGTTTTTCAGGGGTTTTATCCAGTTTTTGTTTTCAGGACCTTAATCTAGGCATTGTACCAAATTGGACTGACATGTAACTGACACGATACATATCTACATGTAGTTTGCTGTTTATGGGAGAATCATTGCTTGAAGTCATTGCAATGAATGATAGAATAAGATGATGACTTGAGCTATTGATCAGTAATTCAAATCTTTATGTAATAAAAACAAAACATTCAAAAGCATACATTTATGTAACTTCCGCCTACAGTACAGGAAAAAAAAAATCATTTAAAAAATAGATGTGATCCAAATGGCTAGTTAAATGAAAGGCACTTGTGATATATAGTTAAGCAGTACAACGATTTTTTTTTTGTATACAAAAAAACAAATTTAACAATTTGGGGACTGGCAAATGTATGTTGAGCATTTGCCATGAGGTTTCATTTTTTTTCAAACTGTTTCTAACTCTTCCTAAAATTTCCTTAAAAAAACACAGTATTTTTGGTGGGAATAATATGAAAAAACAGAAAGTATAGAGGTCTACTGTAAAAGTGTCAAAAACATTGAAAACCAATCACTTTTTGTAAACATATGCCATATGCATTTATTAAAATTCCTACCAGCTGACTATAGTTTAATGAAATAAATGTGTAACTAATCCATAAGGTAAATGTCATGTGAAACAGCCATATGTCTAGCACATGTATAATCTATACTGAATGACAGGATGTTGTCTTAGCTATATCTATTTTGAAATCTCCTTCACATACAAATTAAGATAATACTACATGTAGTTCCTGAATCAACTATAATTAACTGAACCTACTTCATTAAAATTTTCCAACTATTTGCATGTAATGAAATTCCAGATTCATCTACAGTATATTCATGTATAAATCTGTGCAGTTGAAATGTGGTTTCAGTCAGTAGTTTAGAATTAATAAGAAACTGTTTGATTAACCCTAAAAGGACTGGGGTGTTTGAGAGGTATCGAGGACTAAGTGGGGGGGGGGGGCATGATGGCTTCCCTTATGATCTCGGCTGCTGTTTGCACGATCGCGCCAAAATTTGGCAGGCACATTCTTTATCACATAAACTACAAGCCAGTATAAAAGAAAACTTATGAAAATAATCATTCTTTTATCTACATGTATTATAAACAAAATATGCAAATTAATTCATGAAAAACACTGGGGTGTTGGCTCAGCTAGTAGAGCATCTGTTTCCCAACCAGGAGGTTGGGGGTTCACCATGGCCCTCTATCCTTTTAGCGTTAAAGAATCACATATCCACGAAAAATGAATAAACATTTTGTACCACCTGAAAGTTAGACAATTCAATACTACATGTGTAGTGTTTAACATTTCAGAAGACACCAGTGGTGGATGAATGTAATATATATTCAATTGTAATGAAAAGTGATCATTATATCATTGTCGAAAATGTAATATCTTCAAGAAAATGTGATTTCTGCCCTCCCCTCAAAATAATCAATTAATTAGACAAATACATGTATATAAGCCGTGGCTTAGTGGTTCTGACTCTCGCCTTGTAAACAGAGGGTCGTGTGTTCGAATCCCACCGCGGTCTAGCGTCCTTTGGCAAGGCGTTAATCCACACTTTGCCACTCTCGACCCAGGTGCTAAATGGGTACCCGGTAGGATGCGAAAGATATTGTATGTTTGATTTTGCCAGCGCCATAATGTGGCTGCGATGAATGCAAGGAATGCTCCCCAGGGAGTGGAAATTGTGCACTTTTCCTGCTTGATTGAAATGAATCCAATGACCGGGGTAATAATATGCTGTAACGCGCTTTGGGCCATTCTGGGAAAAGCGCTTTATAAAAATTGGCTATTATTATTATTATTATTATTAAAGGAAAATATAAGATTGGGTTTCAATAATCCTTTTGATTATTAAAGTGTGTGATTAATACATGTTATTCACATGCACCATGCCATGTGAACGGAATCATGCTAATTTTGTTATGTTGTTTCTTGAGCATAGATATCAAATTCATTTCCATGTCATTCCTACAACCCACCCTCACCCCTCAATAAGACAGTATTTGGCATTTACATGTATGTAGTGCCATCTATCTAGAATTTTTTTTTAATTCCGAGGCATGGTGTTATTAATATTATCCCGGCTATAGCTTCAGCTGCCTTTCAGCGCTCAGGAATTAATCCTGCCAGGTAGCCATTCACTTCACCTGGGTTGAGTGCAGCACAATGTGGATAAATATAGCATATATGCAGCTCTTGCTGGAATATTTCACTGCGAGTAAATAAAAGCATATATTAGATAGCCAAGACAGATAGCCAAGCGCGATTGGTCAATTGCACATCACGTGATATGATCGAAATCCGTGTATTTTCCCAGCCGGTCCACCTTCGATGAATATATTGACCAACCGGTCCGTGAATATATTTTTCTACGTGTATGGCGCCCTCTTGTGGATTAGATGTTACCAACTACACGGAAATAAAATATGTGGGACTAAAGTATCTGGACTGGACTCTAACTTAGATTTATGGCTAGGCCTAAAACAAACTTGATTTGATTAGAAAAGGGCCATTCACTGCATTAGAGTAGTAGTAGACTAAAGTTACATCTAGATCTATACCAGTTCCATCAATCACTGTGACTATCGTAAACAACAGGCTGCACGCATCGTTGGGCCATTTTTATCTACATCATTAAAGGCTATCTAATATAACAGATATTGACTGATGGGATGTGCAAAAAAAAAATTCTTTGGACCGCCTAAAGGATTAATATTTTCCCTCGTGATCATATTTTCCCTCAGCGCTGCGCGCTTCGGGAAAATATAAATCCGACGGTCCAAAGAATGTTTATATTACACACCCCATTAGTCAATATCTGTATATTATCATTCCGCTGAGTGAAAAAGCCCAATGAATTTGGCAACATTATTGTGCATTAAAGGCATACAAAAGTGAAACATTATCATTGCTATTATAATCATACGATCAAACCGGCATGACGCCTACACAAAACACAGCTTTGGAACCACAGAGATAAACATGTACTGTGTATTCAATATCATTTTCTGTACAATATGTAAACAACTATCCTATTTTGAACAGCTGGTAAAATATTAGAGGTAATTGATATAACCGTTATAAAAATGATAATGATGGTTTAATTTACAATACATTTTCTTTTGCCTTTTTGCTTCATGTATCTTGATTATGTTTATAAATAAACAAAGTAATGAGATGTAGATATGTATTTTCTATCAAAGGAAAATATCAATGTGCCATTAGCATCTGTAAAGGGGTAACATGTAGCATACAGGGTAGCATTAAAAAAACTGTGATACCTACATGTATGAAAAGATGAGGATTGGTTTTTGATATTCAAAATTCCATGATGTTCAAACTTTCAAGAAGTGATAGTCATAATAAAGCTTCCATAACTTACCTTCTTGCAGTACTTCTGCTTTTGACAAGGGAATCATATAATCTTTGACTGGCACTTGCTCAACTGTAGCAGAATAATAAACAGGAAGACAGAGAGGAAAGAAGAAGAAAGAAAAGGGAGAAGAAGACATTTCAATGAATCAAAATATATCAACATTACATGACGTAAAATAGAATACCACAGCATGACAGAGCTATGTTTAAAAAGCTACCAGCATAGCAAATACATGATGATGACGGGCGCTTTTTGCCCTCATGATAGCCCAAATAGCCCCTAAAATTCCCCCAAAGGGCATGCTTTTGGGCAACCATTGTTTCTAGAATCGCCCCCAAGATCTGTCACAAAAAATATTCAAGATTGATAAAAATCAATATTCTAATTACGGCAGAATAATCATATTTGCTTTTGTTGTATAATTGCTTGTTACCCTTAAAATGAAAGAAATAGCCCCCAAAATTCCACAAGCCTCCAATGTGGAGTGGAAAAAAAAAATTTATTACCCTAAAAGCTACGTATACCACAAGCACTTTCTGTAATTGTTTGTTCACACATATATTCAACTCCTTGAATTACATATAAGTGACAAACACCCCCAAAAACACGACTTTCAATATATCTGCTTCAAATATAAAGCCCAGAGTGACATGTGATCTGTACTCCGTACAGTCCCAAAATGTCCCCTATAATCATCAATCATCATTGGTCCAGGCATTTTAATCAATCATCCCTTAAATACTATTACTTTGTCATCAAATACATGTGAGGAGATTAATAGCTTGCCTTTTCAGCTTTTATTCACAATAGTAAATATGTAATTGCTGGTATACTCATTATATTTACTGAGCATCTTTGTTCATGATTTCCTTGGCATATGAATGATGCAAACTTCCACACTTTCACTATGCAATTAGAATTCAAAAACGGTATAATTAATTTCTTTCACTTTTGTACAGAAAATAAAAATACCAGTGAAAGTTATTTAATGAACATCTATCTTGGATAATCACCTGCATTGATTGTGCAATGAGAAGGGTAGAAAATATCAAATGAAAACTAGCATATAATTTTCTCATATAAATTCAATACACAAATGAATACTGGTTGAGAATACATTTCAATTTCCTTTCCCACACAGTTTGATAGCTTGGAACCCCCCCCAAAAAAAAAAAATAGAAAAGCTGATGAAATTATTCACTGCTGTTTCCAATTTGGCTCCTCTAACAGTTGAATTTGAATTCAGACCCTTGTAGGAATTGATTAACATTAATTTGTCTTTACAAATCTGAGCAGCACGAAAGGGGTCCCTTTGTCACCTATGTCTGCAATTTATTATAAAAATAAAGCCCTGAAATAATTACTCTTGTAAATCATAATTCAGTGCTTCAAAAAAGTGAAATTTAAAGTATCATAGGAACACTGTCCCCATTTTATTCCATATACAACCTGTGTTACAATCAGAGTCCCTAGGAGATAAATTCACTCCTGATTTTTCATTCACAGTAATCTGGAAAGTGTCTGCATATTTTTGTTTCTTCCCGTATGTTTTCAGATCCATATAAACAATATTTAATAAAAGAGCATGAGAGTTCTAGAATTCTAAGATAAGGTCTTTGTACTGTTATAGCCTTTTTACACAGGATTTTCTTAGCCCCGGACTATCGCTAACCCCGTACTATCCTTAACCCCGTACTATTTTTTTTCCTTTTCACACATGCCAAATTGTTATTGCTAACCCCGGATAAGGAATGCTTGCTTTTCACACACGAAACTCGCTAACCCCGGACTAATGTTTTTTTTTTATCATTCGTAGTACAAGTACTTCACTCGTACACTTTTTACACACGCTAAAATTTCCTTAACCCCGTACTATAGGTGGGGCTAAATTGCCATTTAGCCCCACCTATAGTACAGGGTTAAGCTTAGCCCACTTTCGTTTTACACGAGCGATCTTAACCCCGTACTATCGCTCTTAGCACCGCAATTGCTGGGATAACCCTGCTTTTTTGCAGGGACAAATAATCCCGTACTAAAGGTGGGTTAGCCCACTTTGCAAAAATGCTGCTAAAAAAGAAAGTGGGCTAAGCTTAACCCTGTACTATAGGTGGGGCTAAATGGCAATTTAGCCCCACCTATAGTACGGGGTTAAGGAAATTTTAGTCTGTGTAAAAAGGGTATTAGCCTATTTGTTTTTAACTTGCATACAACCTTGAGTATTCAAAGTAAATATCTTTACTCCCTGATTTAATTAAAATCTTATAAATAGCTCTTTAAGTATAACTTCTCAGCTTCCCTATTGAAACCTGACCAAATAAAGAACAGGATATGCTGAATTGAAAGGAGGATTGAAACCAATATGACCCCCTTTCCAAGAATTCTATAGAAATATAACTATTGTTATATTGCAGATTATGAAAGGATAATCCCCAAACATATACTTGCATGTCATCTTTTAATCCTCTTTAATGTCTGACATGAAAAGACACTAATAACCTTAGAGATTACAATCTCTGTTTGACTTTATAAGGCTTTTTTTGTCCATTTAATTCTTTTAGGGCACGAACATTGTTACCTTTTTTGATTGGGATTATAGCAAAGTCTAATTACTTTTGTTCATCTTTTTATATCTAATGCAGAACATTTTTATTTCAGAAAATTTTTGGCAACTTTAGGTTTACTTCAAGTTAGGGCTGCTATTAATAACGTCTTTATCGCTAGTCTTGTCGATAATCACTTGTTTTTGGCCACATAGCGACATCAATAACCTTTCTCTTGTTGTTGATAATACCTGTTATTATGTAGGGACACAGTGATTGATTTTCTGCGATTTCATGGAATTCACAGAAACAGCCTTTTGAAAGTGACTTTTCAAATGGAAAATCATGGAAAACGTATTTCTCCCTCAAACTGCACAACATGCAAGAGAAATTACTCCAAAATCTGAACAAAATGCGAATACTTCAAAGCCACAAAACACGATTTCACCCAAACTTTGCTAAATCTAAAACAATCCAAACATGATTGACTGCACTTTACTCCATTCGATAGAATAAAAAACATCACAAGCGCGAGCTCAATTTTAGCGAAATACAAACTATCGTAGAAGGCAGCACAGGGCCGTGTGTTGCTGCCCTCTACATTAGAAGATGTTCAGCACGATATCAAAATGGCGGATAGGCGAAAGACACGACTGCTCAGAACGATGTCCAAAAAGCCCTAAAATTATTGATAAAACTTCATCCAACTCTAAAATAATGCTAACATGAAAGATGAGGATATAACCATGCTAAATGTTTTTGTTAAAACACGTTATGTAATCATTTACATCCGATTGAACACAGATTTTAAAGCGTTCTTGGTACAGTGGCAGATACAAATTTTGACCAACGTGACATTGCTATAATAAAAAATGTGTATTGTTTATGTTCTTTTGTTGATAGTTTTTTTGTGATATATCGATAGAGAATTTTCCTAATGATAACAGTCCTACTTCAAGTATATTTTTATTACAACATACATTTTATCAATGGTGACTGTAATGTGCAGTGGCGGACCGTGACCAGAGGAGACAAAGCATTGGAGGGGCACAGCATTGTTCACTATAACAATACAGTGCCCCTCCAATCAACTGTCTCCTCCGGTCATAGTCTGTCACTGGTAATGTGGAAATCCTGTTGGTAGGAAGTTAAATTTGCTTTTCAAGAATTTCAGTAGCTAGCTTCTCTCATGCAAAATTGCCCAAGATAATGTGTAAGATACACACGGTTTTACACACAGTTTAATGCATTTGTGATCTTTTCTTGCGATAAATGAGATACTCCCATTCTTTTTCCATTGGAGTGAATTCTCTAAAAATCTCATCTGATTTTGTATATGTTACACTTAGAAACAAGAAAATTAAATCTTTGCATGCTGA
The DNA here is from genome assembly GCF_018143015.1 of Lytechinus variegatus. NCBI lineage: Eukaryota > Metazoa > Echinodermata > Echinoidea > Temnopleuroida > Toxopneustidae > Lytechinus > Lytechinus variegatus. The sequence continues at coordinate 22,310,323 of NC_054743.1, read as the reverse complement.
ATTAATTTTAAAGGGATTAATAAAATCTAATGTTCTTTTGAGTAATTCCATTGGTTATCTCAAAAGTTGCCCGAGACTTAAAATTAAAAATATTCAGAGAGCAACGCGGTCAAAAAATTTTGCAAGGTGGATTTTACGTGAAATATATCGAAGGGGGCTGATTCAGTCTCATTAGGGTTAAGCTTTCAACTTAAAGGTACATTGTGCAACCAGTGGCGGACCGTGACCCCGAGGAGACAAAGCATTGTTCACAAACAATGCAGTGCCCCCCCCAATGCTTTGTCTCCTCCGGGTCACTGTCCGCTACTGTGTGCAACATCCGAGTGCAAAAGGTTAACTGTCATTCATTTGACTTTAATTTTGCTGATGGCATTACAATGAGTCACCAGTCATGGGCATATAGATGTCTTTATGAACAGCTTCATGAATTGGCTCCAAGGGCCCTATAACATACAGCTTAATAGTTGATCATAGAGCTGATTTTTATAATCGATCAAATACAATATCCAATGCAATCGATCAAATAAATTAGCCATATTATCAATCGCTATACTTTATGAAGTAGTTCTTAGGTCTTGTTTACATATAGCTCAAGGCCCTGTCACATTGCAAGCCTTGCGGGCGAGTTGCGGGCAATCATCCGCAACAAATTTCTCAGCACGTTCAAAACCTTTCTGTGTGAAAACTCAGACTTGCATGCACTTCTGAGGGCAACTGCGTGTGAGATACTGTCAATGCGGGCGACCTGCGGGTAGCAATAATGGTCATCTGCAAGTCGCACGCAGGGCTTTCGCGGAACGATATGACAGGGCCTATAGTGATTGATCGCGGAGCTGATTTTTGCGATTGATCATACATAATGATCACTGCGATTAATCATAGAAATCAGCCCAAGGATCAATTGCTAAGCTTTATGAAGTAGATCCCAGGGCCCCGTCTTACAAAGAGTTACAACTGATCTGATCGATCGTAACTCTATGGAAATCCATCAGTGTCATAATTTTTTTTTTCTAAGAAAAATTTGCACAATGTCCTTTGTATGCAAAGAGAAGCGCAGTGAATTTTCAAGAAAACAATGAATGCATGAATATACATCACAGCTAGAAAATATTTTGAACAAGCATGCATAATAGATGTTGACGTTGCTGGCCGTCCATAGTTGCGATCGATCGGATCTTTGCAACTCTTTGTAAGCAGATCCCAGGGCCCTGTTGTACAAAGAGTTATGATTGATCCAATCAATCGCAACTATGGAAAGTCAGCAAAGTCAACATATGAAATGCATGTTTGTTCAAAAAAATTCTAGATATGAATCCATATCCATAAATTCATTGATTTCTTGACAATTTGAAGTGTTCTCCTTTGATTACAAAGGACATTTTGCAAATTTCCTGTAGAAAAAAATATGACACTGATGGATTTCTATAGAGTTGGATCACTTGGATCAATCGTAACTCTTTGTACAACAGGGCCCAGGTCTAATATACTTACCAGCTGCACGGTAGAGTACCTTGGGTTCAAAGAAGACACACGGGTTGGGATCTCGTATACAGGATAATAATAGACCCTTGGCTTGGATGGGACTACGTGGAACTACAACCTGAATGAAAGAATTATACAGAGAGATAGGATGGCATAAGGGAGAGAAAGATGAATATGGAACAGGAGGTAAGGGAAAGAGAAGAGATAAGAGGGAGTGAAAGGACAAAACGGAATTAAATTTATAGGAGTAAAAGCAAAAAAAAATCGAGAAAAAGAAGTGAAAAAGAGAGCAATACAGTAAGAGATGGAGAGAGAAGATATATGGTGAAATATATACATGTATCAGACCTTCATTTTTGAAGAGCACAATTGCGCCGGCGCTACCACGCTCCTAGAGAAAAATAAGGAGAACAAAAATCACGCTCCTAAAAAAAAAAATTACTAAATTTTCACATTTTACATCTTTAAATCCATGAAATGGCCATTTATTTTCCATAATTCCTTGAAATTATTTTGATTTTGTTGAAAACTATCAGAAAAATGAAGAATATTCACCTCTTTCCCAACACTGTTTGAATTTGAACTCGGTAAATATTGTAGTCCCATATGTAGATTTTCATAGCAACACGAGTTACGATTGATCTGATCAACCTCAAGTATATATGGAAATCCATAAGTGTCTTATTTTTTTCATTAGGAAATTTGCGAGAAGTCCTTTGACAACAGAGAAGCATATACTGAATTGTCAAGAAAACAATGCATAAATTTCTTGAAAATATTTTGAACAAACATGTATGTTAGATGTTGACATTGCTGGGTTTCCATAGTTGTGGTTGATTGGATCAAACGTAACTCTTTGTAAGACAGGGGCCCTGATTTGCATTCACGAAAGGAGTATCAGTAGCAAAGTCCATGCTTACTTTGATTCCTGGAATATGTGCAAAGAAGGCTTCTGGACTCTGTGAGTGATAGAGGGCGCCGTGACCAACCGCTCCCCATGGTGCTCGGATGGTGAGAGCACCGACGTCAAACATATTGCCTGACCTATACCGGAACTTTGCAGCTTCGTTAACAATCTGAACAAAAATGTCAATGAGTTTGGAAAGTATTAGAAAAGTTTGTTTAATGACTGAGGCACAAGTGCAAGTTGAGTTTTAGTATTGCAAACACTGACATCAACTATATTTTGCCTGGGGTAATATTCTGAGGTCATTTCATCTTCAAAATATTTTATTTTATCTCTTAAAATGAAATTGGTATTCTGAGATGACATTTTATCTCCGAGATAAAATTTGAAATTTTATATGCGATAAATTTTATCTTGCATATCTTAAGATGATACGCGACAGAGTAGTGCCTGCGTAGACATCCATTGCGTATCTAATGATTGCAATGCGATGATGTGTTTGCGCTCATGTTTACTTTGAAGAAAATCAAAATAAACTTAAAATAGAGTTGGGGTTATTTAATCTCTGAGACTTTCATTTCAGCAATGTTGCTAGGAGAATAAGCTCTAAATAGTGAAATGATAAGTAAATTTGTATAGTTATTGCCACACTTCTTGGCAAAATAGATTTCCTTTGGTTGAATAAGATGAGAGATCTATAAAATAGCAATTCTCATTGGATATTGCTTCAAATATAGGAGTGTCTTATAATGAAGATAAAATGGTTCTCAGAACATCATTTCGGAGAGATTTTCAAGGTATTTCATCTCAATTTAACAGAGATAAATATTTTATTTCATCTGAGATAGAATGGATCTCAGAATACCACCCCAGACCTTCTTCAGAACTTTAGTGCTTTTCTTACAATTTCACATAAATAAGTAAACAATGAATATTACAATGAAACTCGGTGCCGTTTTCATAAATCTTGTCTCAATAGAAAATGACTGAATAATAGAAATATGATTGGATAAGAGCTAAATTGCCATTTACTTTTATAACAAGTCTTACGAAACAGGCCCCAGTAGGTAATAACAAGCCAAAACCTACACGGAGACAAGGTGATCAAGTTACTTTCAACAGCATAAAAGAAACAGAAAATAAACCTATGATGATTTGATAAACACTTTGAATGCAATAATGCATTTGAATTACAGGTGATGAAAATGGAACATAAAAAATGAAAGTTTTAAGTGTTACTTCAAAGGATTTACTAGGTGTTTTGTTTGATTAATTCCAACATTCATAAAAACTTTCTTCTATTTGAAGCCAGATTTTTCTAGACCATTCATAGCAATCACATTCGGAAAATTGTAGTTGTTTATCTCTGGAATCATCAAATTGTTCAGAAGTTTCCATGTCAAACGATAAATAAGACTTTGTAGTCTATGCTTTGGTCACATTTCTATGCTTCATTGCTTTTTTTTATAAACAGAGAATAGATGTCATGGGTTGAATTTGCCTGGCAGCTGTCAGTTGGATAAATTCACTTACTTGATCAAAGGCTGGGAAGATATAATCAGCAAACTGTATTTCAGCGATAGCGGTTGCTCCCACCGAGGCCATACCAATGCCAAAACCGACAATACCTTGTTCACAGAGCGGTGTGTTGAATACCCTGTCTTTACCTGTTAGAATTTAGAAATGGCATGTAAAAATAAATCCACATTCATTAACAGGGTAAGAATATTGTTCCATAGGGTTTTCTGAATTTTCCTTGTTTTCTGTTAAAATGCAAAAGCAGACATATTATTTATATATTACTTGTGAGAATTGGCAATTGCTGTAAATGAAAAGAATATATCATTAAAAGTGTATATATATAGATTTGAATTAGTCACTGGTAAAAAAAATCGAGTAGTTCTATTAAAGCACACAATTGTGTATACACATTTTGTTTGCATGATGTACATGTTAGCTATGTTTTCTATCAAAGGTAAAAGAAAGAAGTTGCATCAAACAATTATTTCAATTGAAAGTCTTTAAAATCAAGTTTAATTTCCACCATATCATCATAGATCTAGATCTGGTACAATGAAATAAACTTATCTTTGTGAAATTAGAAATCTAAACTCAAACCAATAATTCTGATGATCACTAACACAAATAGGCATATGTGGTAGTGTCTTAATATCGCTTGGAAAATACCTGACACTTTGCAAAATTATTTTGTGAATTTCTCAGCAATTACACAGTATTTCCCAGAGCCATTTGGCACATATTTCATACATACAAACGCTTGGGTGGTCATTTTATTGGAGTCTGTTCTAACTCATTTTGAGATCGCTACCACAAATAGCATTTATTTCTAACACATGAAAATGCATCACAGCTACAGCAAGCAATGCAAGTTTATCTTTTTAATAGGAGAGCTAAATGACCCACACTTGTACGGTCTCTCATCGACTCATGTAAGGTTGTGCTATTAAAGTTGCTGGTTCGTTTACCCTTTCATGCACAGCAGACCTGTGGTGGCGATTATACATATACTGCAAAATGCATAAATGGATTTGCCTTTCTGTTTAATACATAAATGTGACATTTCATCTCCTCTATGAAGCTATTATTTTCCCTCCAGACTATATTTTCCATTAAAGAGAAATTCTAGTACATGTAGTTGCAGTTAACACTGATTTCATGAGAAAGTCTGTAAAACAAGGCTTAATTGTCAGTATATCATCGAGGATCTAGATATGGTACAGTTAAATTAACTAAAATTTGTGAAATCTTGAAATCTACGCTGAAAAATGTTCACAACGAAGATCCCCAACACAGATAAGCGCACGTGGGACAATGTATAATTATTGCTTAGGGCGTAGGGCCCGACGCTCTACCCAAATCCTGTGCTTATTTGCTGATTTCTCAGCAATTACGCAATTTCTTCCAGACTCCTTTGGCACATGCGTTTTATTTATACAAACAGACACTTTGGTGGTCATTTCTTTGGATTCTGTACAAACTCATTTTGATATCGTTACCAAAACTAGCATTTACCTTTAACACTATGCAGTTCTGGCAAAATATAATCTCTATGGAAAAAAAAATTATATAACTTAATTGAGGGAAACAAAATGTTGCATTCAACCTCTTGGTAGGCAATAATATGGGAAATAATATCTCTATAATATCTACATCTAAAAATCTCAATCAATATTATATCCTTTGAAAACTGACATGATACTCACCATGTTTATCTGCCAACCCAACAGTACATCTGAAAACACCACCAAAAGCAACATCTTCACCAAATACAACTGGATAAAAAGAACAGAAATATGCAATTTGTTTGTCAAGTAAAGCTCATTTCCCCCAATACAAAATCTTTAATACACAAGAATCCTTCTTGAATACTAAATAATTGCAAAAACATTGACAATAGCATGTCTAATTGTTTGTTTGTTTTTCAGAGAAAATGACTTACATTGTGAAAATTAAGAGGGTGATTTTTAGTATGGTGCCATTCAAAGGCATTGGCTCCTAAATATTAGTGCTTAAATACCTGGGGAAATAAAAAAAAAGTTTACAGTTAGTGGAAGATGTTTGAAAGGCAGTCTTGAATATTAGCTGTAGTATTTCATGTAACTAATTAATTAATCTTTGAAGGAATGCTACTATCTCTTAATATTCTCGAAAATATATGAAAGCAAAATCTCTCTTTTTTTAATGGGTGGAAAATACACTGAAAATGTAAAAAAAAAAAACAATGTAGTACACATAGGTACAGATAAATTGAGGGGGGGGGGGGGGAGTGCGGCAAAATGAAGAGATATGGTCAATTTAAATATAAACTCACCTGCAGTAGGGTCTGTTGCCAAGGCTACATCCATAGCATTATTGAGAGCCTGAAATAGATTCATCTTTGTGGTTTCCCCTGCAATTAAAAGAGAATAAACAGATATAAAAGAACAAGAAGTGACTGCAAACCACAAAGGCAAGATAAAGCATTCTCAAAGGCATAGTCTTCTGCGTGGTTGTTTCTCCAATGAAAATGTAATATTCTGTCTTACTGGTAGTTTCTACATTTTTGTCACTCATAATCTGGCATTGTAAAATGATTGAATGAAATAGGACATGATGTCTGTAAAGATTATTCTATGAACTGAAACATACTTTTGAAAACATTTGTATTCTTTGAATGTTGTATTGTAACATTTGTTTAATGCTTTCAAACAGGGTTGGCGGATTTAAATCACGTTGATTTAAATCGTGATTTAAATCGCGATTTAAATCACCATGATTTTTTTTAAAAAATCATTGATTTAAATCACTTCCATTGAAACATGTACAAATCATGGACAAAGTATTTGTTCAAAGCAGTTTTAATTCTTCAAGTCAACTGAAAAACTTTGAATTAACTTTATAGCAACAAAAGATCAACAAAGTCTTCATATCTACTTAAAACAAATTAAAATCAAATTAATAAAATCAGGTAATTCCTTAACAAGTGGAATGCCTCTGGCCGTCTCACCTGCATCACGCGGTTCAATATAGCAGCAGTGCTGACTTTGAATACTACTCTAACTCGCACAAGATGTTCAGTGATACATGGTTACTCTTATGTCCACTTTTTATGAACTAGACCAATAAACTTACAGAGATATGATGGTTATTCAACAAAAAACCCCAACATGGCCAAAGTTCATTGACCTTACATGACCTTTGACCTTGATCATGTGACCTGAAACTCGCACAGGATGTTCAGTGATACTTGATTACTCTTATGTACAAGTTTCATGAATCAGATCCATAAACTTTCAAAGTTTTGATGGTAATTCAACTAATACACCCACTTCGGCCAAAGTTCATTGACCTTTGACCTTGGTCATGTGACCTGAAACGCGCACAGGATGTTCAGTGATATTTGATTACTCATATGTCCAAGTTTAATGAACTAGACTAATAAACTTTCAAAGTTATGATGGTAATTCAACAGAAACCCCCGATTTGGCCAAAGTTCATTGACCCTAAATGACCTTTGACCTTAATCATGAGACCTGAAACTTGCACAAAATATTCAGTGATGCTTGATTACTATTATGTTCAAGTTTCATGAATCAGATCCATAAACTTTCAAAGTTATGATGGGAATTCAACAGATATCCCCAATTCGGCCAAAGTTCATTGACCCTAAATGACCTTTGACCTTGGTCATGTGATGCGAAACTCATGCAGGATGTTCAGTGATACTTGATTAACCTTATGTCCAAGTTTCATGAACTAGGTCCATATATTTTCTAAGTTATGATGACATTTCTAAAACTTAACCTCAGGTTAAGATTTCAATGTTGATTCCTCCAACATGGTCTAAGTTCATTGACCCTAAATGACCTTTGACCTTGGTCATGTGACATGAAACTTTAATAGGATGTTCAGTAATACTTGATTAACCTTATGGCCAAGTTTCATGAACTAGGTCCATATACTTTCTAAGTTATGATGTCATTTCAAAAACTTAACCTCAGGTTAAGATTTGATGTTGACGCCGCCGCCGCCGTCGGAAAAGCGGCGCCTATTAGCCCAGTCATTTTAGCCCAAATTTTGACCAAACTTGGAACAAATTGCAACAGAATTTTTTTTATCACAATGCATTTCTGTAAGGTCCCTAGTACAACATACTAAAAGTCCCAAACTTTCCGAATAGGGGAAAGGCATCTAATTTGCATAAATCCAAGATGGCTGCCAAAATTAATTGATATGCCTTATCCTTAATATTTTTTGTACAGATAATGGAAAAATCTTGAAATGAATACGCAATTCACTATGATTAAGATATCATAAATCGGTTGCAATCGTTTCCGGGACTGTCCGGTTCATATTTTTCGAAAAATGTGAGAAATTATGCCAAAATTTTTGTGTTTTCGGTCAAAAATTTGCATGTGCATTGAAATCTTTCTGTTTTAACAATAGCATCAACAACTAATGTAAAATATCAGCATTCGACAAGAAAGGGGATATATCAACGAAAAAATTGATATGCTTCATAACAGTATTAATGTCTTAACTTGCTTAGATTAAGGGCAAATACATTCGAATGTATTATGCGATATTGCGATAAAGTGACACCAAAAACCAACCTCCGTGTCCAGTCACTCTTTTATATCGACTACAACGCGATCGCTTGGATGCCTTTGAAGATAGTACAATATACTAAATCGGTCTTGCTTCGCCTTTGCTGGTGTGACTAACACGCGTAAATACAATGACGTCTAGCGATACAAAGGTGTATATTACTTAAATTGATATGTGGGCAAAGGGCTTTTTCTTCATTTGAAAGTAACTTTTATGTTAATGAAATTTCTTAGAAAAAGTTAGAGGATGCATAATTGATCTGCATGCTGTATGCAATTACGTTCAAGAACATCACAGCATAGTCCCGCAATAGCTTGTCAAAGTTACCCCCTTATCCGTAGCTCAACTATTAAAAATATCGTGCTTTTTGGAGCCCCCAATGTGACAACGCGGTGTTTTGCTACAAAGAAAAAAACTTTTATTGTCTAGAAATCACTTGGAGGCAAAAGAGCAGGCTTTTCTCTTTGAGTTACATATAAAGAAGTAATGGCACATCAAAGCCTACCCTTTCAGGGGTCTTCTGAAGTCACCAACCCCTTTTTGTATTTTGCTCATTTCTTGAAAAATTCGCACAATTTTTAGCTCCATTGAGGCAATAGGCGTTTCCCCTTTGCAGTAAACCGATTTAATTGTTTTGTAAGCACTTGGGGATGAAAAAATAGATTTTCTTCTATCAGCTAAATTTAAAGAAGTGCTGGCACAGCAAAGTCTATCCCCTACGGGGTTCGCTAAAGTCAATCGCCCCTTTTCCATATTTTGCCAATTTATGGAAAAATCTATAAATCCGGAGCCCTCATTGAGGTCAAAAGATGTTTCTGCTACAGTATAAGCCACTTTTATTGTTTTAAAACCACTTGGAAACAAAAGAGTAGACTTTCGTCTATGTGCTACGTATAAAGAAGTGCTGTCACATCAAAGCCTACATCCTTTAAGGAGCTGCTGAAATCACCCCACCCCTTAAGCGTATTTTACCCATTTCTTGTAAAATTTTGGAGCCCCAATGAGGTAAAAGGCGTTTCCCCCTTTGCAGTAGACCACTTTTATTCTTTGGATCCACTTGGAGATAACAAAATTAGATTTTCCTCCATCAGCTACATACGAAGAAGTGCTGGCACAGCAAACCCTACCTCTCAGGGGTTTGCCAAAGTCAACCATCCCTTTTCCATATTTTGCATATTTATGGAAAAATCTATCAATTCGGAGCCCTCATTGATGCAAAATTGTTTTTTATATTTATATATAGCAAACCACTTTCATTATTTCGTAACCACTTGGAGATAAAAAAGTAGATTTTCCTCTATCAACTACAATAAAGAAGTGCTGGCTCAGCAAAGCCTACCTCCCTTAGGGGTTCCCGAAGTCTCAAAATTGCAGTTTTTGACCCCCCCCCCATTCGGGCAAAAGGCATTTCTGCTATATGGTTAAGTCACTTTTATTATTTGAAACTTAAAGATGAGTAGGTTTAGTCTATCAGCGCATCGACCCTTCCCTCTTCAGGGACTCCAAATTGACAGATTTTCCCATGGCAAAATACGGCGCATCGACCCCTTCCCTCTTCAGGGGCTCCAAATTGACAGATTTTTCCCATAAATTGGCAAAATACGGAAAAAGTGCTACTTTGGTATACAGTTAAATAGCAGTATAATAGGATGTGGCAGGTCTAATAGCTACATCTTATTTTTCTCTTGAACTTTGAGATCGAGCAAGCAGAAACTGTCATTATTTTGGTGTACAATGTCACGTGACTAGCATATGATAGTTTCCGTGCCTAGACCCTTTCATGTTAAACAATTAATACAGTCCAAACAGAATCGAATTTATGTATTTAATGTTAATAGTAACAATGTTCTTGTAGTATAAATCTTTGCTTACTGATATTTATGATACAGCGATAGTTTGAGGAAGTCAATGTTTATAGTATATCGAGGCCGGAATTGATATGATTTGTAATCGGGTCTGAGTACATAGTATACACTGGCGTCGTCTTCTACGTAAACTTAATGAGCGAATATGACCGAAATTAACCATTATGTTTATGCAAATTAGAACACTTTCCCCTATTCGGATTTTCTGGGACTTTTAGTATGGTCTTCTATGGACCTCAAAGAAACGTTCTGCATTGGAATAAATTCTGTTGCAATTTGTTCCAAGTGAAAATTTAAAATGACTGGACTATATAGTCTCACTCTGCTTCGCAGGTGAGACAAAAAACTACAGATGCATGTTGTCAATAGGTACTAATTTTTTGTAAATTATGTCGAGTTTTTCTTCTGAAATTTTACATTCTTTGTCAGTTATTATTAGTCAATTTCTTTCTTAACATAAAGTTTTCACATAATCCAAAGACTTTTCAGAGAGCAGTTTGTAAAAAAATATATTTAAAAGTCAATGAGAAAAGGTTTGTTGGCAGTTTTCCAATTTTGATCCTTCGCCTACACATAACTACTTCTGTCATGTAAAATAAAAACATGATACCTGCATGTAATCAACATATTTAACATGCCTCTTATTTCGTATTGTTACATTTATCATACATTTGATGTTTTAAATAACATAATTATAAAAATCACATTAACATAATGTAGTACAGTCATAATTTGACTGTTGAGAAAAGCTTTCTCTTATAAACCTTTTAAGTCACTGCAGCCCATTTTATGTTCAGTGCCTCAAATAATGGAAGTTTTGTATCTGCATGTAATAATGGAAAGAGCTCTATAACAACGATTTGCAAAACTCAGAATAAACATTTAACACTGCATTTAAATGTTAAGATGCAGGTACATGTACTTCAGTTACAATCATTGGCAGTTGTAAGCTGTGTCTCATTTAAAATAAAATACTTCTTTTTGTAATACATATGTTGTAATTTAAGCAGTTTTGCAGTTTTTATCCTTTAAGTTAAAAGTAAGTAGATTTTTTTTCATACTTCATGGATCAAACAGATTTTTTTGTAGAGAATATGGGAATAAAAATTGTACATTAATGTAAAAAATCACCCATTTGACTAAGCTATCTCTTATATTGTTCTCCAAAACTGAGAGTTTTGCATCTATATCTGTAGCAAAAGAAGAGCTTTTTACAAACTAAAAAGATCCTAAACATATACAGTTGTAGTCTCTCTTTAGCTATTGTAAAGCTGTGACTAATTGAAAAAAAAATCATTGATTTGAATTATTTCTCTTACAATATCCATGAATACTAAGCCTGAGTCGAATCGATTTTAAAATCGGTGTTCGATCGATGTCATCGAACACCGGTGCAGATTTTGCAAAATCGGTGCATCGAAAAAAAAAAAAAATACGTCGGCCGGCCGATTTGTTTGGTTTACACAATCAATCATCAAAATATCAGTAATGTCCAACTTTACTACTACTTACTTGATTTCTATTGCCCCCAAAATGAAACCGAATGAGTAATTATGATGCTATTCACCATTAATTTGAAGTTTATTTCGATCATAGTTCGAGTCTTACTCGTCTGCTCGTGCCGAGATAATTTATGCACGATGAATTCATGAATGGAAGTCATGGCCATCGATCGTGCATGCGCAGTACTGTTCTTTAATCAAACCAGAAAATGGCCGGAAATTTGACGCGATCAACGTAAAATAAATCTTGCTTTCATGAACAATATTAAAATCATGACCATAGAACATTATTTAATCGTAATATTTAACAATAATTTGCATATGATAATCATTAATATGAATTTAGAGCTTGATGTGAAACGTTTGTATTTCGTTTCAATTTTCAATGGCGGACATCTCATGACGATCGACTTGACTTGAGTCGAGCTAGTGCACTTGTCTAAAAAAAATAATCATCACGTCAGGATTGATTCTCGAACATTGTCTACATGCAAAAACTCTGTTCAAGTTCGTAATATCACCATATAATAACATTTAACATGACGAAACAGAGAAAATTGCGTTTGATATTTTTTCCAATCAATTTGAAGCTAGTTTGTGCCCAACTTTGGGCTCTGATTTCATGAATGGGAAAATATGTCATACGTCATCAAACACGCATGCGCATTGTGCTTATTTTCTCGGAGCTTGGAGGAGACGTCCAGAGATGGAATAACAATAGAAATAATCCCAGTATTATTTCTTCCATATGAACATAACATACTTTGCTGACATCGTCAATATTCTTAGTATGACCATAAAATCTTGTTAAATCGTAATAATTTAGATGAATTTAGGGCTCGATTCGAACCATTCGTATTTATTTTGATCGCATGCTCAATTGCGTCTAAAAAACTGGATTGTCATTATCAGGATTAATTCTCGAACATCGTCATAACTCATATTCCACAATCTTTCCTCACAATCGTTATATCAGCATTGAATAGCAATTCAAATGACTATCTAGTGAAAATTACGTATTTATTCCCATAAATTTATTTGGAGCTCATTTTGGATCCAACTACACAATCTCAGGCAAGTTACAGCACTCTCCGTTGATTGCACTTGTTTGCTGGCGCTGACGCCAAGCACGCCTGTCGTTTCGGGAGAGTGAGTGTACGGAGCTAGCTGCGGACGGGGCTGGTGAATGGACTGCGAATGCTAGTCGACCGAAAATCATTCGGATCGACTCTGCGTGATTCATGTCTTTATTGTTTCATTTTGAACTTATATGTTGTCATCTGCAAATATCATTGTTGAAGATATTTTGGGAAGAATTCTGCTTTGGTCCCCGGCCTTTTTTGTGTGTTTTGTGATCATGGAAAATACAAACGAACTTTGCTCTGTCATCTGCTTGTGCAACGCTCACCCGGCCAACGCCAGCGCATACCGTCAGTGCGTAGTGCATATGCAAAGCGCATCGACGCAAAAACAAAAGACTAAATTTTCCCCGCCTTCAATATTCGATGCATCGATGTTCGATCGAATTAGAGCTGTCGAACACCGGTTTTCAAAATAATCGATATGACTCAGGCTTAATGAGTACTAGTAATTGGCAAAGGGTTTGTTGGCAGTTTTGATAAGGGATTTTTTCTCTTGGATTTTTTTAAATATTTGAATGAAAAATCCCAGAGGGGAATTTTCTCTACTCACTGGGAATTCCCTATGGAATATTCCTTCATAGGCCTATGTATGATAGAATTAAGTTCAGATACATGATTCCTCAAATTTATTTTTAATTGTCCATTTTTACTGAATTTTAATTACAAAATATGTGGTTAAGAACAATATTAGGGTGAAATGTATAACATCAATATTGATGTCATTGTAAGAGTAAGGGGGGGGGGATAATTACCCTTTTTTTCGAAGGAACTTTTAAAAAATAAAAAAAATCTGATTTAAATAAAAAAAATCAGATTTTTTTTATTTTAAAAAAAAAATCAAAAAAATCGCCAACCCTGCTTTCAAATTGTGTTGTATAATTGTAACAAGATAAGTAACAGCCACATTTCATGTATCTAAATTGCATTTAAACGGGAAGTTAACCCTGATAAAAAGTTTGTTGCAAACATACAAAAAAAAATATTTTTAAAAATTAGAAAAGATTTGAAAAAAATCCACCATAGATTAAGTTATTAGAATCTCGATTTTTTAATTAGTGACAGCACATAAGAGCAGCTGTCCCATTTGTTATGTCATATAAAATGCATTTATATATACACAACAAAAAAGTCCCCCCTTAAACAAACATCAATAATTTCCAAACCAGAGCGAGTTTTTAGTATATTTTTACATGAACGTGTACATGTAGGTAATTTTATAGGCAATCCTCTGAGTAAATATCATGGATATATTTTACGTCATGCTTCAGTGAGCACCGTCAGAAGGCAAAAATGTCACTTTTCAATAGTCACAAGCCAAATATCATGACTTTGATTCCATTTTATTGGAACTAATTCCATATTCTCATCGTAAAAAAAATAGTCAGAAGGCTTGTAAAAGATTTTTTTGGCTAAATTTCACAGTTGAATAAACACAAGTCCAAATTTGCTATAATTACACATTTCTATCAATAAAAATGATAGAATATGATGACAGTTATTTTTGGGAAGAGTTTCTTCAACAGTATTCATCGTTTCACGCTTCAATGAACATTTATTTAAAACAAAAATTACAATTTTCAAATATCATAGGCAAGTATTGTTTCATTTTGGGAACTGAAAATGATATTTTCTCAACTTTTTCGTTGTGTTCATGACCAATTAACATGTTTCAATGATTCAAAGGCGTTTAATGAAACATTGACGCTTGAATGAACATGTGGAATGTGATTAGCTCTTTTTTTTACGTTATTGGAAAAAATGCAAATTGTAACTATAGATAACTGTCACAAACCACCTTGCATAGTTCATTTGATTTGATTTTTGTGAAAATCCCGATGTTTAATGCATCAGTGAGCACACAATACTAAAAAATTATGCAAATGAGAAGAAAGTTCAAGGCCTTGGCCCCACTTTGTGCCGTATCGAATGGTTATTTTGGTGTGTGCGCCTTTTAGATAGTGCTACTCTGAAGTCATGTGCGAAGTTTCATGAAATAACTACTAGCAGAAGTAACAAAAAACGTCCATGAAACAAACCCTAATTTCATATTTGTTAAAACTTTGACTTCCTCTCTCATAGACTTGTGTTCATTATGGGTGCATATGTTTAAGAATAATTATCGCCTTATTCAATATGGTGGAACTTTTTTCAAGGCTGTCTTTGGCAATGTCGTTTGGCAGTAATGTTAATCAATCTATGGGCAAAATTCTGTGCAAAAATGAAATCGATTTGTTTATTTATGGATGAGTGAACACGCATCAAAGTGGGAAAATTGGTATTTTCAATGCCAGAGACGCATTTTAAAGGGTAATAAAGTGAATATTGGGGGCAAATTCGGCTTCAAATGTGACTTTAAATGCTGTTGTTTTTATCATCCATCATTTCTATCACCACACACTTTCCGAACTTTAAAAATTTTCATGGTTGAGCGAGCACATTCAAAAACTTAGGAATGAATACTCTATACTTCATAAATGTATTCTTTTCCTAACAATTTCTCAGGATCAGTTGAATTTATGGACAAATCAGTGGTGGATCCAGAATTTTAAAATGGGGGAGGGGCCTATAATGGGGGGAGCCACCTACATTTTCAAATTTTTAACATGATCTAAGTTGTAGAGGATACTACCATAAACCCCTATGATGATATGTCACAATTCAGGGGCCACGGAACAGTTTTCAAAGTGGGCGTGGAGAGGACTGAGCCAAAAGTGAGGGGGGCTGACCATGCAAAAAAAAAAATCAAAATTGTATGGTCATTTTTACATTTTTTTTACATGCTTTTTGAAAAAAGAGGGAGGCTGAAGCAACCCCCCCCCCCTCGCTTCTGCAGTCCCTGCAATACATTGTGCTCACTCAACCATGAACATACGATATCAAAATCTGGTCTGAAGTGGTTGAATGATGGATAGTAAAACAGCATAACACCATAAAATTCACCTACATACAACTTTTGCCCAACTTTGTATTTGAACAAACTGAAAGAACGACTCTTGCAACTTTTAAAAATGGTCATTTTTAATTCAATCTTTAATCACTCATGCATGACTCAACTGATCGATCTCATTTTCCCCAGGGGTTGCTTGATGAGTGTAGGAAACCACCTTTGAAATATCATATCTCAAACTAATTCGGTTCAAAAGTTACAGCAATTTGATTTAGGGGGACTTACTTTTTTGTGTATATATATAATGACTAAAAACTTGTTTCTTCCTGGAGAGAGTGTAACATGATTTGTCTGAGTTTTTTTTTAAGGATTGTTATAATTTATAAACCATTTTCATTTTTTTTTAGAAACCGACACTTGATTTGATTTTCTTTACTTCATAATATATAGGAAGCTGCTCACATATGATGTCAGTCATGTCACTAATAAAAAATTCTTCTTTGATAGATTTTCCTCAATCTTCAATGATGATATTTTAGTCCTATCATTTTTCTGCCATTTTTACAATATATTTTTGATCAGGGCAAACTTCCCCTCTGACTACATGAACTTTAACTCACAGAATTTTTGCCACTTGTCCACGGGGTAAATTTTTTCAGCATGTGAATACTTCCTGCCTTCAAGGACGCTTTTTCTTCACAATTTGTCCGTACAAATTTCTATACCATATTGTCATATCTGCAGAACCTTCTTTTTGTACAATTGTAGAATAACAGAAAAAAATGAAATTACGAATGACTCGTGCAAGCAGCCGAAATGTGCAAAGCTCACAGAAAAGTGTAGTGTATCGTATCGTATTATTGTATTCGTATATTGCCTTGTAGGAGTGCTGATGGAATGCAATATCGATATCACATTCGTAAATTGTTGACGCCCTCGCCGTTCGTTTGTAAATATTTCATAGTTTGGCTGCCATTTTGATCGATTTTGCTGTGTTCTTCCCAACTAAACATCGGTAAAGTATAATTTTCATGCATTTTCATCTATATCGTTTAAAGTATTTTAAAATTGAATAATTAAATATTTTTAGTTTGTAGTTTATATATCCTTAGAGTGGATGTGAAATATTACACCAAAGTTTGGACTCTGGATTGACAAAAGTGCGGGTGTTATAACAAATGCGAGCCCACACGGACACTTTACCGTCGGTGAATGGGGATTACAGTAAAATGTCAGAAATTGTTGAATAAATCCCCATACAGGACGGTTATTCGAGGAGAAATTTTTTTTTAAAAAGTTTAAAAACTCCTCGAAACAGACGGCTGCCAGCTGTCTAGATTAGATGGTCAGCCGCTGTGATGTGAAGCTGCATTACCATGACGTTTGCAGGCATCAAGCAAATTTTTCCGCCAGTGGTGGCCATGGTGGCAGTCATGGCAGTAGTACTGATGGAAAAATTTGCTAGATGTCAGCCGGTGCGAAACTGCATTAGCGCCGATCTATTTAGCTTCGCCTTCGCGATCACATCATCGGCCCCGTCCGCGCGTTTCCGTTTTACACCCTGGCGAAGGCATTTTCCGGAAAAGTAGCCAAAAAGCGACTAGTGAAGAGTCTACGTCTACGTCTGTTTACATTATCAGCTGGGCGCGCGATCCAAAGTCCGCACCGAAGTTATGATACCGTACTTGTGAAGCTGAGCTTATACTTTCCAGGTTCAATACGAATGTTTGCCTTGATCATTTGCCTTGCCGATTTGCTGATGTCTGTCTTTCTCTCTATCTGTCTATATATCTATCTCTGAAATTCTATCACTATCTATCTATCTATGTAACTGCAGTATCTATCTACCTAATAATCTTCTCTGTCTCTCTCATTCTTTATCTAACATCTATCTATCTCAAATTCTCTATCTCTCTCTGATCTATCTATCCAACTGTGACGGTCTTTCTCTTATTCTCACTATTTATCTATCTATTTTTTTAACTTATCTATCTGTTAATTTGTTAATATTCTTTGTCTCTCTCCCTCTTTATTTATCTAACATCTATCCGGCTCTCATCTATCTATCTCATCCATCTGTCTGTCTTTCTCTATTTTCTCTATCTATCTTTCTATCTATCTGTTAATTTGTCTATCTTCTCTGTCTCTCTCATTCTTTATCTTTCTATCTATCTAACATCTATCTATCTGTCTCTCAAATTCTCTATCTCTCTCCTTCTCTAGCATCTGTCTGTCTTTTTCTCTTTGTCCGTCCATATTTCTATCTACAACATCTCTCTCTCTCCCTCTATCTATCTATCTATCCTTCTCTCTCTCTCTCCCCCCTCCCTCTATATATCGACCTCTCTGTCTCTCTCTCTCTATTTATCTATCTATCCATCCATCTCTCCCTCTTTCTCTCTCTTTCTATCTATCTATCCACCTCTCTCTCTCTCTCTATTTCTATCTATCTATCTGTCTAACTTGTCTCTATCTATTTATCAGTCTTCTATATCTATCTTTCGGCAGCTTCTAAGTGTATCAATCCATCAAACTTCAATTTGTCTTTCTATTATAAGTATCTGTTTATTTTGATTTTGTCTGTCATTCTATTCATTTAGTTAATAATTTACTTTTAGAAAAAAACAACTATCATAAACAACGCGACTGTAAAAGCATGTTCGGATTTCGCTCCTGACTGCCGCTCTCTCTGTACATGAAGTGCCGAGGAACTTTGTGCTCTGATCAGTAACCTGAGAGATTGTAGGTATGTGACAAAAAAAATGAAAATCCTCAAATCTCAATGAATTTGGTATCATTTGAAAGCCCTTAAAAAGACCTTTCAAATGATACCAAGAACTCAAATTTTCATCAAGAAATTATAAAGTTATTCCAGTTTAAGTCGCGCATATTTATCCAAATTTGTGGTCATTGTCTTAATGTAAAGTCAATGGAGTGCATAACCGATTTTTGTGACCATTTTGAACCCAAGTCTTCAACGGGCTCTAACTTCTTTGTTTTTGAGCCCTTTGAAGTAATTTAGGTATCAATGGAAAGGTGAAAGAAAACTCAATTGATGTGTAATCATTTCACTTGGTAATTTTTCTTCTTATTATGTGTAAAATAATTTCTTTTAATTAATTCTAATTAATTATGCAAATTACAATTACTCGCCTCTTTTTTTTGCCAAATGAAGGTGATAATGAGAGATAATTTGTATATAATTTAGTTGGCATCAAAACAGCATCATGTAGATAATTTCCTAAATGAATTTGTTTAAAGTATTGTTTTTGTAATTTCTAATGTATTTCTTTGTTTTTCTGATATAAATTACAATTAGCTCTTTTTCAACTTTAGTATTGTGTACATGTATGTATGGGGTCTTTTTTTTACAAATGAAAAATATCATTCCTTTTGTACATGTACTTTGTATGCTATAAAAATACAAGTGTGCTTTTCTGATGTATTTGATTGTTTCACCAATTCTTTATGTATTTTATTGTTTCAACAATTTGTTTATAGATGGATAATGTAGCTTTCATTTTGGAGACCGTGGGCATTCGATTACAATTTTTTTTAGGAAGGATGAGCAGCAGAGTCTGAGGGTGTAAAGATGTAGCATTGCATGTAATTCAAGTATCAAGAAGGAAACATAAAAATTAAGCTTTACTATATGCATTTCTTGGATATGTATGATTACAACAAAGGCCATGTTCGAGCACTCCTTTTTTAATGAAAAATAAGTTCATATTCTAGCGTGAAATCACTGCACATAAATAAAGCTCTGAACAGCAACAAAAACAGGCATCAAAGCTCCAACACTCAAAACAAGAGAACAAAAGTGACACAAAAACTTATACAAATCCCATCCCCATTTCAACTTATGAACACAACCCTCCCCCCCTGCACCCTTCTTGAAAAAAAAATAATTATAATAAAATAGAAAAAAAATGAATAACATAGAAAAAAAATAGACAATTTAGAGCCATGTGGAAGTGAAATATTTCCTCTGAGAGTGAAAAATTAAACAACAAATTTTTTGCATTTTAATCATGGGCAGAAATTGGCCCTAAAGGTAGGGGGACGCTGGCATCGGCGGCGAAAGCCAACAGTTTTAGGGGGGACCACCAAATTATTTTGATAATCAAAAAAATACACCAAAGGTTATCAACCAAAAATTATAGGGGGACGCAGAAAACTAAATTTAACAAGCAAAAAAAAAAGAAAAGAAAAAAAAAGGTTATCAAAAAAAAAAATTGAGGTGGGGGGGATCGTCCCCCACGTCAAATTAAGGGCGGGGGGGGGGGGGGTACACCTCCCCCAGCTTTCGCCGCCTATGGATGCTGGCAACTCTGACAAGTTAAAAAAAAAAGTTTATCCCCTAACTGTTGTAAGGTCATTTTCACCCCAAAAAGTTTGACCAAAAAACTGAAAAAAAGAAAGAAAAAAAAATGTATTGTTACATGTCCCCCTATTATTTTGGGTAGGGGGACGTGTCCCCCTGGGATTTCCACCCATGAATTTAATTTTAGAAAAGTCAACATTGATATTCCACTGTCAAAAGCAAATCCAGTTTCCAAATGAAACGATAATCAACCACCTAGACTCTTGAGTCACATAACCTTGGGATGATAAAATCTTTCTGTGACAAATGTATGTATTAAAATCAATATCAGAATAATTATCTACGGTATAATGACAGAGATTTCCCAAAAAAGGCACAACATAATCATCAGGTAAGCAATTTACGATCTAGTTCAATCCAGCATGAACGACTCACTATCGACCGCTCCCATCACCCTGCAAACCGCAGGCACATCGGGCAGCTCGCCTGCGAGAGACCGGCTGTGACAAGGGTAGCATCGCCCTGCCAACCGCAGGCGCATCGGGCAGCTCGACTGCCGAGAGACCGGCTGTGACAAGGGTAGCTGGCATCTCTTATATCTGGACTGCGCAACGTCAGAATCGCGTAAGTTTGGATTTTTTGATAATTCAAATATATTTCCAGTCAAATTGTATACCTAATCGGATTCTTGTTTTACTTACCATAAAAAAATTTCGAACATTTCCGCGTCCAAAAATTTGATGAACTTTCAAGCTCCGATATTCACACTTTAAAGGCGAGTATCCACATTGAAACTTATATGTACAGAAAGAGCACATCTTCAGCTGTCTGTTAAAAGGCACGAGATTGCACCTACTATGCGCGCATGCGCATTAAACCCCATTTTCAATGAGCCGCCCAGACAGAGGCGATGCCACTCGTAGCAAAACCCGCGCGAAAACCGTGCCACCAAAACCAGCGCTCGCGATGCGCCGTATTCGCACATAGCTAGTAACTGTGCAAATTGCATGCGGTGGTGGACTCGCCTGTGTCGCACGCTGCATGCAACTAGCGTAGACTTTTCACTAGTCGCTTTTTGGCTACTTTTCCGGAAAATGCCTTCGCCAGGGTGTAAAACGGAAACGCGCGCCCCGTCCAACGGCCAACGTCCAGCACCAGAGGCAGAGCGGCGCGGGAGCTATGCTAGTAGCCTATGCCCAGTGCCTGCTGTGACGTTCATCTCGGTCCCACCTATTGAAAACAATGACAAGTTTGTTACTTATAGATCGAGACTGTTCCTTCCAGTTCCCTTACAATTCCCTTACCATCCGATGGAGAGGCTGCATCAGGGACAAATGTAAATGCAGAAGCCAACCTTCTCGATCCATTAGTTATTACAGGTGTTTTCTTGGCAGACAATTCCTGCATTGACTTGGAAGTCACCCTTCCGAAAATTTGCCTGAGTAGCGCCATCGTGAACACCTACACAAGTCGGCCCAATTATGTGAAACGCGCTCGCTCTGCTTTGGTATTTCGAGTTCGCCCAGACACATCCAGCCACTCGACTCGTCTAGTCGTTCTGGATGTTATCGACTCGGTGCCCCGGGGGGGGGGGGGGGGGGGGGGGGGGGCACTCAGTATATAATGCATAGTGGGTATGTGCCGCGGAGGGGACCCCCATTTTCACACTCAAATTTCCGTTCCAAGGCATAGCATTTTTGCCTTGTTGAGAAAAAGAACAAAGAAAGCCGCTCCAAGGCATAGCATTTTCTTCTTATCGAGAAAAAAGAAGAGAGAAATCCGCTCCAAAGCTTCGCATATTTTTCGTTACGCCGCTCAGATCGCATTGAACGAGCCGCAGTTTTGGTGAAAAGCGGCCGCAGAGCTCCCCCGGCGGAGGCCGCGCTAGCTGCATCATGCACACATGACCGTTCCATAGGGATGCATACGCACTCACACGCTGGCGATCCGTTCCAAGGACCCCCGTTTTCACAAACATTTGTCGTTCCAAAGCCCGTTCCGAGGACCCTCCTTTTTACAATAAGCCCGCTCCAAGGCCCCCGTTTTTTGTCTCGCCCGCGGCACACCCCCACCACTTTTTTGGTCGAGTGCCCCCCCCCCCCCGGGCTCGGTGCTCTCTCTGACTGCATGCTCATGATTTTTCAAGCGAAAAAAATAAAGAAAATGTTTGAAGAAAATAAAAAGAGACACATTATGAAAGATTTCTGCCTAAATGAGACAGAAAATCGTGTACAACTCTTGAACGCACACACAGGTCACGGAGTGACCCTGAGTGCAAACAGCTGACTGTGTTACAACGTAGGGGTGATACATTTTCACAATAGGGGTGATCAAACTCACTGGAGGGACTTTAATTCACTTATAACAAAGAAATGTGTACTACAGTACTCCTGTTGAATGCTCTGATGAAAATTATATGAGTTTCACATTCATTTGAACGGGAGGACAAGATTATTGTATATATCGAGTGCATTATGCATAAATCATATACCATTGCGACCCCTGCCCGGCCGATGGTTCAGGCATGACGATCCTGAGTGACGTCACCGATAGAGACCTCAAATGCCAGGAGAGCCTATTCGACAACTAACTTCATCTAAAAAACACGTATTAAAGATAACATCCAATGGGGAAATGGCTTTCATTTTCATGAAATATACATTCCGTTCCTCAATAAATCTTTAACCCCGTCGTTAACTGCCCATTCATTCTCGAGCAATGGGGGAATGAATACAGAGTGTCTCAAAGTTTGTGTGAAAAAAGGTGCATTTTCCATAGAACTTCTGCCAAAAAGCAATGCGTAAGGGAAAGATTAGCCCCAAACACGAATAGATGAGTTAATCAAATGGAATGAATCATGAAAATCAGTGAAATATACTTTCTCCTGTACTCATTACTGAATACCCCGACTTGATACGATTAATTTTTCCCCCTCTCCATCAACTTTTAAGAAAAAGGGTGCATATTTTCATAAAAATATCATGTGTTATATCGACGGACGCCCGTGCGTACGAGCAGGAGGAAGCCAAATGTCTCGTATTTTTCATAATGATCACGGTGTGTAACTAATACCCAGGCTTCCTAATCTATCACAAAAAACCCACTTTAAATCAAGGTGTCCGATGCCCCGTCCCTGCATAGTGATGGAAAGTGACAGAGTATGTGAAAAAAAAGAGAGGGAAAATGAGAAGAAAGAATGGGAAATATAAGTAAGAAATAAAAGTGACAGGAAGAATTAAAGTACCGTTTAGCCGAAATTTGAACAAAGTTTTAAAAAGTTGTCGAATTGCTTAAAGTGATGCCCCCCCCGGGGGGGGGGGCACCGTTCATTCACGAGTGGATACCATGCGCGACCATGGGGTCTCGAAAAGCACCCTATATTCTATTAGCGTGTGAAACCCTTCTCTTAACAAGTATTGGAAACAAAACGATACTCTTGGCAAATATTCACTGAAATGAACCCTAAACAAGCAGGAATGTTATATTGTTACGGGTCCTTCGGTCGTCGGCTTTACCTTAAGTTTGGTTTAGTACACCACCGTCTACACCCCGCGCAAATCGGACTCTAAACACGAAGTGTTGGGGCGAAAAGGACATCCTTTATAAATCATTTTAATTTTGTTATATCATCCCCGCAAATTCGACCCTAAACAGATAATTTTCCTAGCGAAATAGATACCCTTTTTTCATTATTTTTGTGTTTTTGACACCGTTATCACGTTACGTACGTAACGTGCCCTATCGTGAAAAAGACATCCTTTTTACGTGTTTTGGGGGTCGCGCATGGTATCCACTTGTCAATGTAAGTGCCCCCCCCCCCCGGGAGTGATGCATTGTTGCCTGAAGTTGTCAGGGAAACTTACAGATGATGAAATAATAATTTTCAAGTTTAAAAA
Source organism: Lytechinus variegatus (assembly GCF_018143015.1). NCBI lineage: Eukaryota > Metazoa > Echinodermata > Echinoidea > Temnopleuroida > Toxopneustidae > Lytechinus > Lytechinus variegatus. The sequence continues at coordinate 22,286,210 of NC_054743.1, read as the reverse complement.
GTCACTTTCAATCAGGGGCAGGGGAATTTTGATTGGGGCAGGACAATGGGAAGTGGTGTACTGTACAGTTATACAACTCAAATGTATCTCTTTTATATGATCTCATTTCTCCTCTTTTCTTCTTTTTCTCTTTCACCACTTGGAAAATTATGCAAGGGTCACCTCCCATTCCCTGATGCACCAGCTGTGCTGTAAAAACTATCAAGATGTAAAAATTATCCAGTTTAAAAAGAAGCAAAATAATAAACACAGTAAATTCTAAAAGAAACAGTAAATTAAAAGTATGCATGTACCATGTTTCATTGTAAAAGTAATTTATTCATACAGGCATGTGTAATACAAGCGACGTTTTATCAATTTAATACATGATCGATTAGAGGAAGAATCCATTTTACATTGCAAGAAAATCTATCTTTTATTGCAATATCTGCATGTCCCTTGGTGTCAATTTACACAATTATAGTGATTAAAAAATGAAAAAACGTTGTTCATCTATTTCATTCATGAAGCTCCATATATTGCATATATATGTGACAAAATTATTCAAATTATCAATGCCGATTCGTAAGCAATGAGTGCTAAGTTATGAGAATTATTTCACTGACTTCATCCATTGGTATATTGTTATGACAGATAAAAATGACATGATTTCTTATAAAGGAAATCCTATTTATACAAACACCCTGTTCTAAATTCAGCCATAAAAAATAAAAGACCATTTTGACTTGGTTTATCATTGGGTGATTTCAAGTTCAGTGTTGACCTCTAGGGTGTTGGTGTTAGGTCAATTTTTAACACCAAACATAACATGAAGATGGTCCTGAAAAGTCACCTATGTGCTGAGCTGTCAATATTGTGATCTGGATTATTTGTTTTAACTAAAAATAGGTTTTAGAACTAGGAAACACAATCCAAAATGTGCCTCCAATACCAACACCAAACACCAACACTGAACTTGAAACCACCCACTGTGAATCATATAAACACTTATATTAAAGATTGAGGAATTACTCTCTTTCCTTCACCCATCCTCAGTACAGAACCTAGAAGTTAACAGAAAACATTCCACGTAGAACATGAATGATTAATTCACAACATGACAAACAAAATACAGAATCTATCTTAGAAAAATCAACACAAACATTTTCATAATACAAATTGTGATGCCCATTTACATTAATCACAAAACAATGTACTAGTTTTCAATGTTTCAATTTTTGCTTTGATACCCCAACAAATGATTATTAAATTCATATACTTGAAAAGTCAAAAGTAACTGTCATATTTAAATTTGAGAGAGAAAAGAAAATGTGTATCTTTTTATTTACATAATTACTCAATTCTGTGCAGCATTTTGATCACAACAAAAGTGATTACACATCAATTTCCCAAAATGTGATTCTCTTATTGCAAATAAAAAAAAATTAAATCAAGTAAATTTGAAAATTACAATGATTCACTTCCTTATATAATAATTTTTACATTATCCTCATGATTGAAAACAAAGCTAAGCATTCATTTCAATATTGCATATCAAAAGTATAGTTTTCTGTCAACAATGATATCCTACATGTGCTCTATAATTTATCTACATGTATGTTCATTTGCATTCTAACACAGTTGCCAGAGTAATTAACATTTGATTCTTGAGCACAGTTACATATACTGTATAAGCTCCCATGTTATTAAATAAAGCAACCATTGGGGATACTTGAAATAATAATAAAAAAGGCCTAGTATAAATACAAAAATATTGTATAGATTTGATGTGGAAAATCAATAATACAATTCATTAATTTCTGGCATATCACATAGCTATCTATTCCTAAAACTTAATACAGTTATGACATCAATATCATTAAAAATCATACAAGGATATAAATAGTTGATTACTTATTGCATAGAATGATTAATACAATTGTAATAAATATTTGCTTTTGATGACAAAATAATATCTTGGAAGATATTTCAAAACATGATTACAACATGTACTTGTTCAATTTATCTCAAAATCAAAGCAACAGCAAAGAATATTTGTTGGCATTGTTTACACAGAGAGAGAGATATCATTCATCTTCAAATTGTTCATAAGCATTATGTATCATCATTGAGCTACGTGTATTAATTAAATAATATTTAAACATGATTATATTTATCCAATGATCCTGAGGCAATTTAAAATAAAAACTGCATATTTAGCATGTTAAAAAAATAATTTGTGTGAAAAAGTCTACAAAAATGAATGCATGTATTGATATTAATCTTTACAAATAGAAACTGGAAAACAGCGTATCAGATACATATTTTAGTCAGAGCAATACTAAAAGATCTTTTTTTTATATTGCTGTAAACAACATTAATATCTCATCCTCATTTTCATGTGATCCTACAAGCAAATATCAATGTTTATTATTTACATTACTTTGGACTAGATTGTTTCATGTCTATTATCTTAAGAAACTTCAGTCTATAATATTCATTAGATATTGTAAAACATGGTATAAAAAAATAATTGCATAATTTTAGCTCTCTAAAATAGCCACAAAACCAAATCTTGAAGTATTCTCTCCAGGGTTGGCGGATTTAAATCACGTTGATTTAAATCGTGATTTAAATCGCGATTTAAATCACCATGATTTTTTAAAAAAAATCATTGATTTAAATCACTTCCATTGAAAAATGTACAAATCATGGACAAAGTATTTGTTCAATGCAGTTTTAATTCTTCAAGTCAACTGAAAAACTTTGAATTAACTTTATATCAATAAAAGATCAACAAAGTCTTCATATCTACTTAAAACAAATTAAAATCAAATTAATAAAATCAGGTAATTCCTTAAAAACTACAGATGTATGTTGTCAATAGGTACTCATTTTTTGTAAATTATGTCGAGTTTTTCTTCTGAAATTTTACATTCTTTGTCAGTTATTATTAGTCAATTTCTTTCTTAACGTAAAGTTTTCACATAATCCAAAGACTTTTCAGAGAGCAGTTTGTAAAAAAAAAAAATAATATATAAAAGTCGATGAGAAAAGGTTTGTTGGCAGTTTTCCAGTTTTGATCCTTCGCCTACACATAACTACTTCTGTCATGTAAAATAAACAAGTGGAATGCCTCTGGCCGTCTCACCTGCATCACGCAGTTCAATATAGCAGCAGTGCTGACTTTGAAAACTACTCTAACTCGCACAAGATGTTTAGTGATACATGGTTACTCTTATGTCCACTTTTTATGAACTAGACCAATAAACTTACAGAGATATGATGGTTATTCAACAAAAAAACCCAACATGGCCAAAGTTCATTGACCTTTGACCTTGATCATGTGACCTGAAACTCGCACAGGATGTTCGGTGATACTTGATTACTCTTATGTACAAGTTTCATGAATCAGATCCATAAACTTTCAAAGTTATGATGGTAATTCAACAGATAACCCAATTCGGCCAAAGTTCATTGACCTTTGACCTTGGTCATGTGACCTAAAACGTGCACAGGATGTTCAGTGATACTTGATTACTTTAATGTCCAAGTTTAATGAACTAGATCAATAAACTTTCAAAGTTATGATGGTAATTCAACAGATACCCACAATTCGGCCAAAGTTCATTGACCCTAAATGACCTTTGACCTTAATCATGAGACCTGAAACTTGCACAAAATGTTCAGTGATGCTTGGTTACTATTATGTCCAAGTTTCATGAATCAGATCCATAAACTTTCAAAGTTATGATGGGAATTCAACAGATATCCCCAATTCGGCCAAAGTTCATTGACCCTAAATGACCTTTGACCTTGGTCATGTGATGTGAAACTCATGCAGGATGTTCAGTGATACTTGATTAACCTTATGTCCAAGTTTCATGAACTAGGTCCATATATTTTCTAAGTTATGATGACATTTCAAAAACTTAACCTCAGGTTAAGATTTCGATGTTGATTCCTCCAACATGGTCTAAGTTCATTGACCCTAAATGACCTTTGACCTTGGTCATGTGACATGAAACTCTAATAGGATGTTCAGTAATACTTGATTAACCTTATGGCCAAGTTTCATGAACTAGGTCCATATACTTTCTAAGTTATGATGTCATTTCAAAAACTTAACCTCAGGTTAAGATTTGATGTTGACGCCGCCGCCGTCGCCGTCGGAAAAGCGGCGCCTATAGTCTCACTCTGCTACGCAGGTGAGACAAAAATGATACCTGCATGTAATCAACATATTTAACATGCCTCTTATTTCGTATTGTTACATTTATCATACATTTGATGTTTTGAATAACATAATTATAAAAATCACATTAACATAATGTAGTACAGTCATAATTTGACTGTTGAGAAAAGCTTTCTCTTATAAACCGTTTAAGTCACTGCAGCCCATTTTATGTTCAGTGCTACAAATAATGGAAGTTTTGTATCTGCATGTAATAATGGAAAGAGCTCTATAACAACAATTTGCAAAACTCAGAATAAACATTTAACACTGTATTTTAACGTTAAGATGCAGGTACTTCAGTTACAATCATTGGCAGTTGTAAGCTGTGTCTCATTTAAAATAAAATACTTATGTTGTAATTTAAGCAGTTTTGCAGTTTTTATCCTTTAAGTTAAAAGTAAGTAGATTTTTTTTCATACTTCATGGATCAAACAGATTTTTTTGTAGAGAATATGGGAATAAAAATTGTAGATTAATGTAAAAAAATCACAGTAACAGAATGTAGTATAGTCACCCTTTGACTAAGCTATCTCCTATATTGTTCTCCAAAACTGAGAGTTTTGCATCTATATCTGTAGCAAGACGGAGAAGAGCTTTTTATCAAAAAGATCCTTAACATATACAGTTGTAGTCTCTCTTTGACTATTGTAAAGCTGTGACTAATTGAAAAAAATCATTGATGAGAAATATTTCTCTTACAATATACATGAATACTAGTAATTGGCAAAGGGTTTGTTGGCAGTTTTGATAAGGGATTTTTTCTCTTGGATTTTTTTTAATATTTGAATGAAAAATCCCAGAGGGGAATTTTCTCTACTCACTGGGAATTCCCTATGGAATATTCCTTCATAGGCCTATGTATGATAGAATTAAGTTCAGATACATGATTCCTCAAATTTATTTTTAATTGTCCTTTTTTACTGGATTTTAATTACAAAATATGTGGTTAAGAACAATATCAGGGGTGAAATGTATAACATCAATATTGATGTCATTGTAAGAGTAAGGGGGGGGGGGATAATTACCCTTTTTTTCGAAGGAACTTTAAAAAAATAAAAAAAATCTGATTTAAATCAAATAAATCCGATTTTTTTGATTTTTTAAAAAAAATCAAAAAAATCGCCAACCCTGATCCTCAGTACAATCTTGTTCTTGCACTCTTATGACAATTCTTGAAACAGCAACAATTTTTACTGCTTGTTATCAACTTAACATAGCCATTATAATAACAAATAGACAATGTGCTCATGGCTTACAAAAACATGACAAATCACTAATACATTGCCCTTGTTTGGCAATGTCTGTCAATAAATTTGTCAAATAAAATATGTTTGGTCCTGCAATACCAAGGAAATATTTCGACATGAAGGCCTATGTATAAAACACACATTTCATATAACATTGGAAGGCATGGTAAGATTCATATAAAACAAAATTTCAAGGTGTTGATCACTGCAAAATTGTATTTGTGATTAATAGAAAAGCGTTAAAAAATGTTCATTGGTCTACACGCAGCAAATTTTGTTCATTTTTTTTACAATAGTATTGAAAGAAAGCAGAAAGCTAAAGCTAGATAAAATATCTTAGAAATAGAAGCCAAGATACATAAGCACATTTCTGTACATTCTGTTACTCCATATTATGGTAAGTAAGTACATTTTATTTTGCAAAGTTTTATATTCAGCATAAACCCTGTTGCTTGGAAACAAAGTACAAAGAAAACTGGCTTAATGATAAGTTTTTATACAAACAGACTCTTATGATGCACTCTTTAACTTAGCACATGTTTTTAAATTGGGATACATGTAAAAAGTCTGTTCAGAGGAACTATCACATAAGGTGACAACAACAACTTTCCTTTAAACAAAATTTGATGGAAAAGAAACATGAAATTATTGGACACTACAACCCTTTCTTGCATCTAGTTACAAAAAAAACAAACAAAAAAGGAACTTTCTTCACACAGCAGTTGCTGTCTTCCCCCTGTGGTATTGTTGGAGAAAAATGAATTTATTACTTCTCTTTATCTCCCAACAAATTAATTATTCATTTGAAAGGAACATTCTTATTACTTTAGATAGAGCAAAAGTACTAAAATATGATTTTTGTACATCAACTTTAAGTAAGATACCCTGTTAAGAATTCAGCATGAGTATTTATCAAGATATCTCTGGTAAATAACTTATTTAAAAATATATCACATTTAAATAGTATCTGGAACATAAGTTGAGTCATTTAATAGCAATATCTGCTTCTGTTTATAGTAACTCCCGTAGGAACTCGACAGGACAGCATTTTGCTGGTAAACGCCAAGCTGGTATGTAACCAATTACCTAGGAAACATTGTATGTCAAGGTTAATCGGTCATAATGGCTGACCTTATAGATGACAGATATTACTCTTGGGCCTTTTTATCACAGCGGAGACAATGGCAGAGTGGGGATTCAAACTCACAACCTTGCGATTATGAGTCCAATGCTCTAACCACTGGACCAAACGACCTAAATATGTATATCTTGTATTATAAAATTACAAAGATGCTCTCTCTACCTCTATTGTATAGGTTGCAAGTTAAAGTTTGATTGCAATTCGCATTGTTGCACAATTTCTTTAAAATTAGCAAATTTCAGGTTCTGATTTTCAGTTGCATAATATAATACTGTAATCATAACTTTAATCTGTATTCTGAAGTAAATTAAATTAGAAAGAGAAATTACAACCCACTTTTACATTTGCAGATTGCATATCATAATTTCATACAAATATAATTATGTATCAAATATTAGGAAGTACAATCAACATCAATGATCAACATCATCGTTTGACAACACATGATTCAATAAATGAACTTTACACTACATATATCACATATACATGCGCACACATACTGAATTCTGACACATAAACGAGACCTTAAAACAACTTATTGGTCATCGCATTAATAATTGCACAGTAGAAAAAAAACTACAGTAATCTTTTAAAAAACAAATGACCAGAATAATAATAGGAAGGCATTTGATTAAAAAAGGATATTTTCATTCTTTAATAATCTATGTTGGTAGTAATGGATTCAAAATAACTAAATGTCTTTTTTCTGAAAATCTAATTTTGCTACTTATCTACTGGAAGCTAGGAAAATACTGAGAACTTCTACTCATACATCTCTGACAGAATACTATTGACTGGTTGGTGACACAGGATCCCCTAATGTACTAGTGGAAAATAGTGGAACCTGCTGACAATTCTAGAGGGTAAGCAGGCTCGTTTAAACAATCAGGGCCCTGTAACACAAAGAGTTACAATTGATCCGTTCTATCGTAACTACAGAAAGCCAGCAATGTCAACATCTAAAATATACTTTTGGTCAAAGTATGTTCTAGAAATTATGTATATTCATATATTCACAGTTTTTTGACAATCCTGTTTGCTTCCCTTTGTTCACAAAAGACATTGAGCAAATTTCCTGAAGAGAAAATTATGACATTGATGGATTTCCATATACTTGAGGCCCTGGGGTATGTTTCATAAGATGCATCTATTGTAGATTTGCCATCATTGTAACTTCCATTAAAACCTTGATTATGATTAAGTGCTGAACCTTAATTACTTTAATAGTTGCCATAATGGCAAAGTTACAACAATTGCAACTCCTTATAAAATGGACCCCTGGTGACCATATACTACTAACTTGGTAAAGGCTTGTATGTCAATGCCAAGTTGGCTTGGTGCTCTTGCCCGTAACCTATCAAGTCTTGTCTACCGGTTTCACATGGCCCCGTAACACAAAACTTTGATTTGATCACACGGCTGATTTTTAGGGGCTAATCACATTGATCGTTACGTGCTATCAATCACCTCAGTCATAAGATCGATTGCTAAGCTTTAGTTACAGGCCTTAGAGTGAACTACCCTCAACATAAACCATGAAGTGGCATATCCCAAAATCTCCTGATTCCATACCAAATCTCATGAGTACAACCTTAATACTCAGAATTGATCTGCTGCTAAAGGGGTGCAAATCTTTACCCCTCTGCCGACGATGGGATCATGACGTGGTAGCCGGTGGTGCACTCTTGGATCTTGCAATGTTGGGCATTTCTGCTTGGTACCATGCCTCAAATTCCTCCACTGCCATCCCGACAACCTTCTCTCGAACAAACTGTGAAAGATATAAGAGATAATTATGTTACCATTTAGATTGCCAAGAGAAAGGGACCAAACACTTTATAGAGGTAAATGCAGCAAAGCATCAGACACAGGATTTATATTTTAAAAAGGCTATCTTCCATTACCGTGCATGTATAGTCAAACCCCATAAAGAGAGCGCTTTGTGTGGAAAGAGAACCATCTCTCGCATTCAATATACACAAATGACACGTTACGCCAGCTTGTGAATATTCTCTCTTGTGGACTTACAGGACTGTGTTATTTCTACACTATACGTATCTCCTTAATTATAGAGAATGGAATTCTTGATTTTTTTCTTTTATGAAAGACAACGCTAATGAGAGATAAAATTGAAAATGACTCTTTTTGAAAGCAACACTTCACAAATGGTTCTATGGTTATTTCAAGAAAAAAATGGGAGGGATGAACAATATGCATGAATATTGGGTAAGGCATCAACAATCACAATTGAGAATGTCTTGCAGAAACGTGAATCTACATGTATATAGGCAGTTCCAATTTCATGTAAGGTTAAATTATGTAAGGCAAACAGCAATCTCACCTCTATGGCAGCACTAATGTCCGGTGAGCAGATCTCCCAATGCCTCAGACCAGCTAAGACATTGAGAAACTTCTGTGGCGTGGCTTTCCTACTCTCAATCTTTCCAAGACTCTGTAGTTTGTCCAAGATGGCCATGCAAGGTCTGTCGTTGTTGATGTCTGCAGGAAGGTTCCGCACCAACTCTTGATACCTGTGGGCAGGGATAAATGGAGAGTTTACATTACTCTATTCCGTTCATAATTTAAAACAAGTGGAATGCCTCTGGCCGTCTCACCTGCATCACGCAGTTCAATATAGCAGCAGTGCTGACTTTGAAAACTACTCTAACTCGCACAAGATGTTTAGTGATACATGGTTACTCTTATGTCCACTTTTTATGAACTAGACCAATAAACTTACAGAGATATGATGGTTATTCAACAAAAAAACCCAACATGGCCAAAGTTCATTGACCTTACATGACCTTTGACCTTGATCATGTGACCTGAAACTCGCACAGGATGTTCAGTGATACTTGATTACTCTTATGTACAAGTTTCATGAATCAGATCCATAAACTTTCAAAGTTATGATGGTAATTCAACAGATAACCCAATTCGGCCAAAGTTCATTGACCTTTGACCTTGGTCATGTGACCTGAAACGCGCACAGGATGTTCAGTGATACTTGATTACTTTAATGTCCAAGTTTAATGAACTAGATCAATAAACTTTCAAAGTTATGATGGTAATTCAACAGATACCCACAATTCGGCCAAAGTTCATTGACCCTAAATGACCTTTGACCTTAATCATGAGACCTGAAACTTGCACAAAATGTTCAGTGATGCTTGGTTACTATTATTTACAAGTTTCATGAATCAGATCCATAAACTTTCAAAGTTATGATGGGAATTCTACAGATACCCCCAATTCGGCCAAAGTTCATTGACCCTAAATGACCTTTGACCTTGGTCATGTGACGTGAAACTCATGCAGGATGTTCAGTGATACTTGATTAACGTTATGTCCAAGTTTCATGAACTAGGTCCATATATTTTCTAAGTTATGATGACATTTCAAAAACTTAACCTCAGGTTAAGATTTCGATGTTGATTCCTCCAACATGGTCTAAGTTCATTGACCCTAAATGACCTTTGACCTTGGTCATGTGACATGAAACTCTAATAGGATGTTCAGTAATACTTGATTAACCTTATGGCCAAGTTTCATGAACTAGGTCCATATACTTTCTAAGTTATGATGTCATTTCAAAAACTTAACCTCAGGTTAAGATTTGATGTTGACGCCGCCGCCGCCGCCGTCGGAAAAGCGGCGCCTATAGTCTCACTCTGCTATGCAGGTGAGACAAAAATGACAATTTTTCTAGTTTTACTCAATCTACACTACCAAAAGAATAATGCAGTCACTCAAGATAAGACCAATATTTAAATAATTCAACACAATCTCTTTACATTTCTTTTTAAACAACAAAGATTTTCATAAGATGGAGGGGGGGTCGTTATAACAAACCAAGGTAAAGAATGGTTATAGGGGCGTTTTTCTTGCTTCTGTTCATTCCAGATAACTTTTCATATTCAAACCAGTGGTAATTTCATGGGGGCTTTATCAGAGGCTAAACTTCCCTTAAATCATTTGATTTTTTTTTTGCTATACAGCAACAATCCCCCTGCATCAACCTCTGGTAGTACTACCCTGCCGTAATATCAGCCATGTAAATGATAGGACATATTCAAGTCTCAGTGTTATCCCTTTCCAGGTAGGAAGTTATTCTTTGAATACTTAGTGCCAGATCAGAATAGCTAAGCTAAAGTCATAGTAATAGTATGCAGCGCTAAGAAACATTGTAAAGCACTATACAAGTGATATAATTACAACCAGTACTGATCCACAGACTCACCATTTACTTTCATCTTCCAGTTTTTTCTTTCGTTTATTTTCTTCCGCTAGCAGTTCATCTTTATCCTGCCCAGCCTCTTTGAGCAGGGCCAGTTGGGAGCTGATGTGGACATTGGTTCGGATCGACTGGAACTTATTCTCACTCCTTTCAAGTCGTTTCCTGGAAAGGTAGAAATAGTAAAAGTTTGTAAAGTAAAGTCACAAAAATTCAGAAACCTATGGTAAGTGGCTTTATTAGTAATAATGAACTGTTAAAACCACCTAATAGAGATGAAATGTGACAAACCTGGCAGGTGTTTCGTAAAGTTATAAAATTACCTAATGCACGACTGGTGACCAATTATTGTGCTCAATATTCCCTAGTTAGCTGACTTAGCAACTAAGAACATGGTCCAATTGTGCATAAAATATTGCGTAACTGATTTCTGACTGTTTACATGGTTACTGTCCAAAGAATGAAAACTTCACATCAATTCATGAAACAGAACGTGAGAGAGCATTCGTCAGACATCATTATTGACAGCAACCTCTTGAACTCATTACAAGCAGTCAAATGGGGCAATCCCCCCCCAAAAAAAAAAAGAATTGGACAAGATTTTGTTAATTTCACTCACTTTTCCATAGCTTCTAGCTTGTCATGAAGCATGAGAGCCTGATCTTCAGTGACGTCAGCAAACTGGGTTCTGAGTTCCTTGGCTAGATAGAGATGCTTTCGGCTTGGAAAGATGGGCTTGAACTCTTGGTTTCTTATTGGAGCACTGAAAAATACAATCATTAAAGGTAAATTGGAAGAGGGGAATTAAATTGAAAGAATTTCACTGCTTAAATTCACACTTGCATATTATGCCTTCTTTTAGGAAAATTTCTTGGTTCTCCCTTCCTTCCAATAACATGTGAAAGGTGGAATACTTGTCAGAAAAATATGGTATATGTTTGTTGAAATTGACACACTTTTTAAAATGGGAGCCTTGGTTCTTTTTTTCTAATGGAATGCATTACAATAATTGCATTGCATTTTGAAGTGGCACTCATTTATCCTCATCAGTGTTTCTCAACATGTTGAATTTTTTTAAATTTGTGTCCCTCCTTTTATGATATCAAAAAATACTGCATCTACAGAATTTTCTATATGCCTGTAAGAAAATTTTCACAATAGAATCCTACATAAAATTGTTTTATCTTATCTCCTTTAAATAGTTTCCAATATAGCCAACCATGGTTAGAATAAGACTTTTCATACCTTTGTGATCTATGTAGTTTCCTATTAGTAGAAGCCACCCATGTGCTAACTTGTCTCTCCCTTGGTCTTTCCTGCTTGTCTTTCTCCTCTAGGTCTTGTTTCTATGAAGAAGAAGAAGAAAAAAGAATAACAACGATGACCGAGGATGTCCCATTGATAGGCCTCATAGCCCATTTCACTGGCCTTAGATGTTTTTTGTACCATTTTTAATATTCCCATCTGTGCTATAATACATTATGTGACACCTCGATAGATCCTTAGCATTTGATTGGTTGTTTGATATCGATCATTCAGACCATTTTACAATGATGTCATCGACCATGCAATTTAGGATCCATTCATTGTTCAATTTTGAAACCATACGATTTTATCCAATGTACGTGACACAAGCAACAATCAACAGACCTAGCTTGCCCGGCATAATATTGTGCATCGAAATTGATAATTTTCCTATGAAAAATAATCTAGTTTAAAGTGTCATAACCAAAGAATGAATGTTCCTTCATTCATGCAATAGACAGAATACTTCATTCAGTAAAAGATGAAATGAAAAGATCCATTCAACTCAGCTACGCATCGTTGAATGAATCTTTTCATCTTTCACCTCATGAAGTATTCTGTCTATTGCACTCATAAACATTCATTATTTGCATATTATTGGGCCTCTTTTAAAAGTGGCCTTACCCTAGAAATGTCAAAATTCAAAGCCTACATTTGTAAATGTCACACAAAATAAGTTTGCAGCATGCAATAAATCTGCATTGCACGATAATGTCACTTTATGATTTCAAAAGTTTACCCCGAGTAATCTTGTCTCCCAGTTTGAAACCTGTCTGTTTCATGCAGCTCCAAAAGCAGTCTTCATTATTGTGATATAAATAGATCCAAGATTGTTCAAAAAAACTTTACAAATCTGGGATTGAACCAGTTTTTAATTACTATACTTTTTTCCCTTTCAAATAACGGGACTACCCCCCCCCCCTTACGAAATAATTTATAGTTTTCTTTCCTTGGTCTATTCTTTGCTATTTTGAACATTATTGTGTTTCTTTGCAAAATGCTATCTGACAATCATTATTTACCATCTAATGATATTTACTATCTCTTTTATATGTATATTGGTACAATTCATCAACATTGAAGAATTTGAGAGTATTCATTCCTTTATCATGAAATGGCACTTACAGATGAAAAAATAAATAAAACATCCCCGAATTGCAAAAACAGCAAACAATGTCATTAATCCAATTGAACTTATCGGTTTCAATGACCATGCATTCTCATTCACTTCAGACACAGGAAACTACATGAAATAATAATTTTGTCCAAGGCAGATTAAATACTCACAGATAACTTATTGACAACTGATCCACTTCTCTTTGACGAAGGGGTCGCTGTTCTTTCACTCAACACAGAGGGAGATCTGTAAGGTATTGAAATATAATGGCAAATAATAAACAAGAGATACTCATAGAGTAATCATGTATCAAATTCTCTCAAAATACAAAATAAGTGTAACAGTTGTCCACTGCAAAAGCAGTCTTGGTTGTGAGAATGAAACATATTATTAGTATGAGGTTTGGTGTCAGGTTTGTAACATTTGTAAACATGTGTATGTCATCTTTCACTTTACATGTATATACAGCTTTCCATGGGAGCATATTGACAAAGACCTTAAGCAAAATATACATGTGATGGAATCATCCATCAAAGTAGTATAAATGCCATAAATATGACCAATTCATTAATGAGATTTAGAAGATAAAACTTGAAATTCTAAAAGCTGAATACCTCACCTGTGTAATTTCCCTGGTGTATCCCCTCCCTGTATTGAAACACTGTCGGGAATTTCAGCCACTGTATAAAAAGAGAAATTTCTCAACATGAGTGCATCACAAAACAATTGAATAAGGCTGCACTTACAACAGTAATGTTTTTCAAAAGAAATATATTGTATCATACTGTCAAATTTACTCATTTCACCATCAGAGCATAATTATAACCTATTACCAAAAGCCCTGAAATACCCTTTTCTACATTACTCTAAAAATCAAACGCACCTCAGTTTTTAACCAATCAGAAGCCTGCATTTAAGACTTACGTACGATACATGTTATCTATGAGTTGGGTTTAAACACAGCATTTTGTCTGCAACAATTTCCAGATCCATACTGCCATTCTCTGACAAAAGGAAGCAACTCTGATTTTTTTCAAAATTATGTTTTTCTTGATTTGGGATTTTTTCTGTATGCTTTACAGGATGCTATAAAGGAATTGCAGCTGCATATCCCTCAACTTCTGAAATAAGCAAATATCTATATATATTTCAAAAAATGACAATGACACTCATTCCACAGATTTGCTTCCTGTTAGTGAATGTTAGCATATACCCTGCATTCAAAAGTTTACTGACCCTTCTTCTAAGTCAATACATCTATATTTCGGTTACACTTCGTAATTCCGAAGGTCCTTTATTCCGAAGGTTCTTAATTCCCAAACACATAAATTGCCTATACCTCGATGTTCATAAATCCGAAAACGAAAAAGGGTTCGTTAATCCGAACATTTGTGGCGTAATTCCGAAGGTTCGTTAATCCGAAAAGGAAATGAGAGTCATAATTCCGAAGGTTCGTTAGTCCGAAAACGAAATGAGGTTCGTCATTCCGAAGGTTCGGTAATCCGAAAACGAAATGAGGTTCGTAATTCCAAAGGTTCGTTTGTCCGAAAACGAAATGAACAGCGAACCTCATTTCGTTTTCGGATTAACGAACATTTGGAACAACGAACCTCATTTCGTTTCGGATTGTCGAACCTTCGGTACAACGAACCTTATTTCGCTTTCGGATTAACGAACCTTCGGAATATCCGAACCTTCGGAATAACGAAGCTTCGGAATTACGAATGTTTACGCTACATTTCTATAATATATGGCAGAATATCATAGATATCTGATATAATTTATGAATCATTCTTACATTTATCTGCAGCCTCTAAGAATGAACTCGCCGTATCTTCAGCCTTTGGCGAGAGAGGGCTTTGGTCAACTGAACTTTGACCCATCGCTGATGCCGCTCGGTTAGCCGTACTATTTGCGGAGAGACGACGCAACGTCCGTGAGAAACCTGAATTTTGAGTGGAAAGCAAGCCTCTTGCCGGGGAACGTGATTTCTGTTTTAAAAGTGAAAAAATTATGAAATGGATTGAAAAATTATTAAAAGTTTCTTGATATATTGAGTGTACAACTACTTTTAGAGATATCAAGAATATTGTTTTACACTGATAGAAAAAAATGTGTTTTCTCTCAAACTGATATCAAAACATAACCAAAAGACCTTTACAGAGTTTTTAAAGAGGTGTTTATTGAATTCACCAGTCAAATTTAATTTTAAATGCCAAAAACTTTAAAAGTTATGATTGACAATAGTGGCAAAAATTATTTTACAAATATGCAGCAATAAGGATTTAATCTCTTTGTGGAAAATATGCATATGACAAAGAAATATTTACATTCCATCACAAATGAATCAAATGTAAATGGTAATAATCAACAACAGCAAAAATCAAATGAGGACTCCAAGGAAGATAGAAAAAAAAACATCCAAACAAAACCAAAAGTTTGTCACACCTCTCAAGAAGAGTATAAGATTGTCATAAGAATAAAAACAAATCAATATTAGTGATTGATTTGACAAACACATAAAAGAGGTGCATGCAAGCAAATAAACTGAGACGATTCAAGCATACATCAAATACTTAAACATCAAAGGTAAACAAAAGATGCCATAAACAAACCCATTAACACATTTGAAATATTAAGTTCATGCACTAGAAAATAATAGAAAAATAAGAGTAAAAATAATGTATTCCCCAGCTAAAAGTACAGGTAAACACAATCAAACATTTTTTTTTTTACTAAACTTCAGTGTACATTCAGTGCCCAAAGTCCTTGATTTATGACTCTAATGGACCATTGTAGACCTTAATAGGGTCAAAAGTAAATTTGATTATACCATTTACAAAGATGTTTCTGAAGATATAACATACTGTACAATAATAATTGATGTTCATGCAATGTGACAAACAAAACTAAACATCAACCGAATGGTGTGCAAAGCTAATAGTTCATTTAAACATTTTAAGCTACATGTATCAGTATCAATGTGCATGCACATCTATATCACTTGATTTAATAATGAAATGACCAATTTTTCCCAAATCTTGCCCCAATTCCATCATATTTCCCAACAAGTGAAATGATGATTTATTGCAATGTTTTATTCAGATTTTGAAAATAATATTTGTGCAAAAAAAGTACACATAGATTCATTCATACAGGTAGAAATAAATCCCACACACAAGAAAATTGAGAAAACAAAGTTGAGAGAATGAAAATTACCTAAATATTCAGCATCAGAAGTATGATTTTTTTTGTATAAATAACTCAAAATAGAGTTTGGGAATCTGGGGCCTGTTTCATACAAAAATGTAATTTAACAAATTTGCAATAACATGAAATCCTACAATCTGATTAGCTGATCGTATAAAACATGTTTTTTTTTGTATTTTGTTTTCATTTTATCAATAATTGATCATAGTCACTCACAATAATCAATGCAATCATTTCTACAAATCAGCCCTACAATTGCCAACTTTATATTTATGTTACAGGACCCAGTCTTAATCAATTGCTCTTTTTTCACCATCTCAATCCTTGGTACCAAACGATTTGAGAAGGAAAAGAAAATGCAACTTGGATGTAAAAACTCTTTTGGGAAAGAAGTTCAAACTAAATTAGGAGAATACCATCACAAAGCAAAACAGATATTATAATTGAAAGTTATCAATCGTTGAAGTAATTGTTAGTATCGTGCAAAGAAAACCAAGTCTTGACACATTCACAGAAGAGCACAAAACTCATTTTACCTGAAATAAATTAGGCAAGCCAGCCTGTTTGGGGGGGGGGGTGGGTTCAAAGAGAGGAAAGCAGTGGAGAATGGAATGATACATGAATATACAATGGGAAAACAACATGCAACATGTATGTAACACTGAAAGATAATGACACTTAAAATTACTATAAACTTATTCGGGGGGGGGGGGGGGGGAGGGGGATATGCGAGACAAAGACACATACATACTAAACAATTCTCACATATATACTAAATGATATTCAGTACAAATAAATATGGAGCATAGCAAAATGAGCTATGGATTAAAAATTAAAATATTTCATGCAGTAATCACATAACAAATATCATTACTAGCATTTTGTTTTAATTCATGCAATATGTACTTCAGGGTAATCTGTAAAATTTACTATTGAGTAGCATAAAAATAAAGAGATTGAAATGTTATGAACTCATCCATTTCTATGAGGAAAACAAAGGCATGGAACAGAAAAACACAATCATTCAAGCACAAAATAAACTTGTAATAGAAAAGAGTATTTATAAACATCTCTACATTAATGAAAGGGAAAAGGGTATGAGTGGAAGAAAGAAAATGACCCTTACCAGATGACCAGCACCCTCGGCCGATATGAAAGCATTCCATCTCGTGTCTAAAGCCTTCTCTTTTCTTAATCTCTGGACAGTGGTTTTACAATATGATCGGTTTTCCATATCCCTGCAAACAAAAACAATGATGCAAAGATAAAAGTACATGTAAGATGTACTGTACAGTATGTATGTTAAGCAAATGTTGACTGAAAAGTATTATTATACATGTACTAAAATAAATTAATGTAAAACAAGGTGGAGTTGCACTGCCTTTCAAATTTTTGGCAATCGATGTTCCAGATTCGTATCATTCTCTTAAAATTAGTTTTTAACAGGCCAATACAAGGAATTGCTTTTATCCAGCACAATGTCTTTTGGCAGGAGGCTACTTTTCAACTTCTCTTCATTTAAAACTGAATTTCGGATTGTGCCCAACCATAATTTACTTGGGCGTTTTTGGAAAAACATTACAAAGGTAAGGGTAAATTGAACAGAACAGAGTGTGCTTAGCAACACCAGTCCCAGTCGTAAGTGCCTTATAAATGTTATGTATTATTATTAAATTGCCCTCAAAATGTTAAAAAATATATATATATTAAAAAAATAACCCATGTACAATGTGTGAACAACCAAAGATCTTAACTGCTTTGGCTTTCAATGAAGTATAAACTGTCAAGAACAACGATAGGATAAATTTGAACTATACAGAAATATCAAATTATATTTTTAAACCACATTTTTTCACTTTTTTACAAGGGGGGCTGCTCCTTACCTATATTTAATTTTCCAGCATTTACTGATGGGCTCCATAGCAGCAGGAGGCTCTATCATCATAGCTTCTAAGATCCAATTCACTGAACACATTTGACGAAATATGGCTTTCCTGGATAAATAATAATAAAAATTATTGTTCAGGTATAACATTAGGAAATGTGAAAGAAAATCAATGTTTCTTATGTTATCTTTCATATACATGGATGAAGATCTTTTTGATGAGAGGTATAGATGAAAGTATCTTTAAATGCTCTTATACTTCAACTATAAGAGAAAACAATGAAGATATATCACTAAAATCTTCAAATTGAACAGTCATATAATAGTTATACATACATTTCTACTTGCAAATATTTGTTTCCATCAAAATATTAATGGATTGTTATGGAATGCTTTCACCTTCCTCAAATAGCTTTTTTGTAGGCAATACTTGAATTAAAATGAATCATGGGGCCAAGGGCGAACTAATGAAGAATTGTGGCTGATTCAAGTTGATCTTAAATTGTGAATGCAGGAGTCCTGGAGGGCCATTCACAAATTAGATGAAAAACAAAAATATTATACTTATTTCATCTCACTTAAAATTCATTTCGATTTCAGTGAATCATACCCCAGGTTACTTTCAAATTGACGACATTGAATTGAGTCAATTCTTTTTCCCATAATCTGGAAACATACTTACTTGTCTGTTTCATCCCCGTCTGGATCAATATTGATGTTCGTATGACAGGGAGTGTAGGGGCGTGGCGGTTCCACCAGTCGCTTATTCCGCCTCCTCTTGGTGGGTGACGACGCCCCACTCAGGATGGATTTAGATGGGGTCGTTGCCATGGCAGTGGTCATCATGGCGGTGGTAGAGAGGCGAGTTGTATCCCCCTGCTCTGTTTGGTTGTCGGGGACCGTACTAGCTGCATCACTGTATAGAAATAATAATGATGATAATTATATGTATGACAATCACAAATTTCATGATTACTAACAGCAAAAAAAAGAAGGCTGTACTTGCAAATAGAAGTATAGAAAAGAATCTTGATATTGTTAAAGGAATTGCATCAAAATGATAGCCAACTAAATGTTTCACATATTTCATGACGGATAACTTGACCAAAATATTTATTATTCTTAGAGCATGAATTTTGTTTCTTACACTGTCATCAATGCTATCCTTTTTTTAACCCTAAATAGACTGGGCTATTTCGACGCCTAAGAAGACTGGGGGGGGGGGGGCTGATTCAGCCCCCCCTTATGATCTCGGCCGTCGATCGCGCGATCGCGACGAAAATTGGCACACGCGTTACCCATGGCATTATCTACAAAACTATAACATCAAATTCTGCAAAATATCTCATGTCTCATTAATTATGCTAATTTATGCGTAAAATCATAAGTTTGCTCTAATTAATAAAATAATGCCCCTGAAATGCTAATTTTTGTTTCACATACTCTAGATAGGCATTTGATCAAATTGATTTTAAAAAAAATCAAAATCACATTTATTTTCTTATGTATTCTATTGTTTTCTAAATTTCTTATGTATTTCTTTGTTTTTCGACTTTTTGTTTTTTATTGTTTTTTCAATGGAAATTGTCGGGGACTTTATTTTGACCATAAAAGAGATAAAATTAATTGATTTTAGGCAGTAAAAGGAAAAATAATGATACATTTATGAATTTTGGCTAAGAACACTATTTGCATTGGATTTGTACACAAATTCACGTTTTTGAGTAATTTTGGGTCTGCATGCACTTACGAAATGTTGCGTAATTTTGGAACCGCGTACCCGGGGGTCACAATTTTGGTCTCAAAAGTTGCGCGAAACTTGAAAGTAAAAAGTCAGTGAGCGACGCGGTCAAAAAAATTTGCGCTGCAGATTTATCGCGAAAAATGTCAAGGGGGGGCTGAATCAGCCCCCCCCCAGTCTTTTTAGGGTTAAACTGATGTCAATTTCTTTCAAAAAAAAATATCTCACTGCTTCACATCTATTCATGTTTTCCTCTTCCTTTTTTTTCATTCTTTTCATTTTTTCCTTTTCTTCTTCCTCATCATTCTTTCTTCTCTTCTGTCACTTTTTTATGATAGATTTCTTGAACCTTTACTTAATACACATGATATACTTATGAACTAAATTATATTTCAATTTGAAATCAATGGAATGGAGGGAAAAGGGAGCTTCACAATAACCTTCCAATGTAAGACCCTTTGTACTTACAATGCAAAAGACACCTCTTTTCTGCTCTCTGCACCTTGATTCATATAAACACTGAAAAATAAACACAGAAACACATTAAACAGGATGTTAATGACTTTATCTTTAAACCCATGGAGAACCAAAAGAAAACTGCAATAAATTAAAACACATCTACTGCATAATCTAATACCCATAAGCTGAAAAGCAAACATGAATTTTCAGATGATAATGATGCAAGGTTATTGTGCAACAAAGGCCGTGTTTGCAGTACACAGTAGCTCATTTAAATGTCGTTCAAGTCACTGGTGGATGCAGGGAGGGGGGGGGGTGGCAAAGCCAGCCCACCCCCCCCCCCCCCTTGAGAGGCACAATTAAAATTTTTAATATAAAAATGCTGTTTAAACAGAAGTGTGTGCCCTCCCTTTTGAAAGTGAAGACCTTTTTTTATGTCAAATTTTTCCTCAGGGAAAATGTGTCCCCCCCCTTTGGAAAGTCCTAAGTATGCCCCTGGTTAATATGTCAATAGTGAGTTAGTAACTCAACACAAATTCACTAATTTTTGGCATTGCTTTATATGTTTTTAACCAGTGCTGCGTGATATCACATTTCAAGTTACTCCCAGTATTGTCACCACTGGTATAGTCAGCCCTAAGGAAAGAAATTACAAGGGGCCTGGGGTAATTTCGCCCCCAAAATACTTAAGAGCCCTGAAATTCCCCATTCTCTGCAATGTTGAATCTTATCTAACATTGGGGGATTAGACAATCCACAGTGAAAAGTAGCCCCTGAAAAAAAAAATAATTGTCAGGTCAGCCCTTGAAATAGTTCATGATCAGTAATTTCATAGTATTTCCTCCTTTTTTGTGTAGGCCTATGTTTCGGGGTAGATTTTTTTATTTTTAATGATAGCAGCAGCTGCAATGAACAGTAAGGACAGTCATTTTATACACTTTACTATCAATTGTATTTGTACCGTCTGCGCTACCCTTACATGTAGTTGACAAAACTCAATATCAAGCGCATATTTTTTTTCATATTGTGATATTTTCATATAGCTGTAATATGAATCTTTGGCCTACCTAAGACTTTCTTCCTTTTCTAACTCTTCATCTGTCTCTCCTTCATCTGATACTTCCACAACAGCTGGTTGCCATTCCTTCTTCCTTTGTTCTTCTTTTCTTCTTCTTTCATTATGTTCTGCATTCACCTGCATTGTGAATAACAAAACAAATAACATTGATGAAAATAAAGATGGCCTCTACAAAAATGGATTGCATTGCAATTTTCTTTTCTCCACCTATATGCATCCATATTGGAAATCACAAGAAAAATTGATTTCTAAATGGATCATCATAGAAGATTAATAGCTTTTGAAGTACACACACAAACATATGTTTTAAGCAATTTGGTGAAAGATCCTACTTGGAAATGGGAATTTTTTTCCTTCTTCTACTCCTGCAAATTACACTTTTTATTGAACCAAATAGAAAATTAACTGATGTTTCATTACAACCACCATAGATTATATACATGGGGCATGGCACTTCAACTTCTTTAGATTTTTCACCACAGACAAGGTGGGGCAAGATGACCCTCTCCTACAGGCTACTACCCCCCCCCTCAAAAAAAAGTCATAAAAGACATGGCACCCCCCCATCTTTATTGCCACAAAATATGTTTTTAATTCTAAAAACAGAAAAACAATAGAATAATGAGAAGGGAGACTCACCCTCAGTTCTTCTTGTTCTCTGATCATAGTAAAGACCCCATGTCCGAGCTTAGCCCATTTCACCATTACTCTGAAAAAAAATAAGAAGAAAATGCACAAAAAAAATATCAGCATCAATATTCCCTTGTCCTCTAGCAAACCAAAAGATTCTTTAATCATAGGCAAATTTGCTCTCTTGCAATCAGATGGAAAAATTTAGGAGCTAATAACAGTTGTCATTGAAAATCACTTATAAATCACTGCCCTGGTGGGCATTTAACAAAGCATCGTCAGAGATTTTCAATGAAAAATTTGGTTTCAGTCAATCAGTTAGGGCTCTTGAGGAGATGAAAAAAATTGCTGGAATCATAAATTGAAAAAATTGAAGAGTTTCAATGGCAGTCTGTAATAACCCCTGATTACAAAAGTATTTTCAACTTCAAGTATGGGTACTGGTAGTCACCCAAAATTACTATATGAAATGGTGTTCAAGTGAGTATTTCATTCAATATCTTTACAATATAAGTCAGAAGGAGAAATATCCCCACATAACAAGCCTTTTATCAGGCATCTTAGCACCATTCTCCTTCACAAATTTCCTTTTTTTTTAAATCAGACAGATCTATGCGAGTCTTTCTGCAGATTTGAATGGCCATCATTGATTAAAACTGCCAAATCATTTCATGAAGCACTACCCAGTAGTCTTATGGGGTGTCGCTGCTGTCGCAAGAAACTTGCGATCAATTGCAAGTCAATTTTTGGTCCCTAAATCAATCATATGTCCTGCAGTTAATTGCAAATTAGTGATTGATTTCTAATTTGCTCCTTGAAACAAGAAGTTTAATCTGATTTGCTACAGCTAACGTTGATCTATCAGTTGTAAATTGCAACAGAATATTTGCAATTGGTCGCAAATATTTTCTTGCAACACAACCTAAATCACATACCTGCCAGTAGAAACTTCCTTATGAAGTGATTTATGGTTCTTGTTGTTCCGCCTGACGACAAATTTGTATGGTTTGACTGCATCCGCGCTCTCCTCCTCCCCGTTTCCACCTTTACCATCTTTTTTCCTGTCATCCTGCTTCTCACTGGAAACTCCCTTTGACTCAGATGTTGAACAGTTCTAGAAAAAGGGAAATTCATACAAAAAATACAAAATGTGATAATATGAACAGGTTTTTAACTTGCTGTGCATTACTTATCTGGGCACCTCATATTACAACTGGCACATACATGTAGGCCTATTGGCCCGAATTCACAAAGGTAGTTTTGAAAACCCACGATTGAGTCCATGGTTTATGCAGATTTCCTGTATAAATTACGCTTCATTTACCGCCTATCGGGCGCGTGTATAAAACATGGGCAATGCTGATGCGCGCATTTGTCACAGTGCGCCAAATTGACGCCTGTTACCATGGTTAGATACGCTATTTTATTCATGAGTCCACTGTTTGAAGAGTGGACTCATGAATAAAAACAGAGGACTCATTCATAATGAATGTGCCAATTTTCATGCCAAAGCAGCTCTCAATAAACCCATTGAAATAACAAATTACTTATGTACGTCCGAAGTGAATAACATTTCAAAGATAATTTCTTTTAATCAATGGCAGTCTAGATGGCAAAACTCCCCTTACACCCGCTATAAAGTAATCCAAAAGTCGGTCTTACAAACACCGACTTGCTCATTAGACCGAGCAAGAGAAAAGATATTCAGTCAACTCCGATAAGGTCATATAGGACTAAATGAAGATCTCTGACGAATGAAAATACACCCAACGGGACAGTGCAATTCATGTCCGGAGAAAGAAACAATTGAACACTATATTGTGAAATGCCATAAGTATTTAATTGAAAGATCTATGCTTCATGTCGAGGCAGACATCGCCGATCCCGAGGAAATTCCCAGGCTCCTGAATTCTTGGGACCCTGGTCCAAAATACACTGGTCCGTTTCGTTTAAAAGAACGAAACGCTTCCAAAAAGAATAATTCGATAGCAGGATTTTTTTTTTCTGTGACGGAAAGAGAGAAATATACATGTATATATTTGATTAGTATATTTGTTCATGTAGATACATATGTGTGCATATAATTATATATCATTTATATGAGTATGATGACCATATAAGATGATGGTCCTTGTTCAGCTTAGTTTTAGATACATGTATATCTCTCTTCTCTCTAGGTTATATGCCTTATATTCAGTAGAGCTTATTATCCATTTTGAGAAAAAAAAAGACAAAGGAAAGAAAGAGTTAACAAAAAAGGAAAAGAAAGGGAAAGGAGAGGAAGGAGGAAAAGGGAAAAGAAAAAAGAAGAATGGAAGGAATGGAAGGAAAGGAAAATGAATATGTATATGCATGTGTGTATATATATGTAGGTTATTTACTAATTCCATGTTCACCTAACTTACAACCTTCATTTAACAATGCACCATTCCATTTATTAAAGCCCTCATTTTGGATGCCCCCATAAATTTCGAATCATCCGAACCTCCCCATATAAAATTTTATCATTTTTTATACAAAACAAAACAGACATACATGTATTTGATTGGTATATGCGAGATCATTTCACGGGAAAAGACTCTATATAACATTTTATTTTTCTATTTCTTTTTCGAGTTTCAAGACTATAGAGTATCCCAAAGGGAGCCCCCTGTCTACACCGGAGAGACAGGACGATGTCTGGACGGTGTCGTTAGAAAGGACGGGATCATGCGGTAACCTGTAAGATACGATGGTCTTTATAATAATAATAATTTTAAAAAAAAGAAAAAAAAAATGGAGAGGAACGATTTTTTTAAAGACGCGTTGAAAAAAGAAAAGAAAATAATACATGTAGTTGGCCTAACGAGTTGGCGGTAATAGTTACATATGAATGGTCGCCATTAATTTTCAACAAAGAACATAAAATAGCGTATCTAACCATGGTAACAGGCGTCAATTTGGCGCACTGTAACAAAAGCGCGCATTAGAATTGGACATTTTTATGCACGCACCTGATACGCGCTAAATTAAGCATAATTTATACAGGAAATTTGCATAAACCATGGACTTAACCGTGGGTTTCAAAACCACCATTGTGAATTTGGGCCTTTAAGTCTTTCCTTTGTGGCAAGTACAACACAGATTCCTTCAGGAATCTTCAATATAGAAGGAAGCAGACTTAAAAGAAAAAGGCAAAATTTTTCATTAATATAATTTCAAAAGAATAGGCCAAAAAGTGTGCTACACATTCTCTGAAGATTTGTTTCAGCCTGAATCTCTATAGGGCCGATAGAAGCTCATGTCAGGTCAATTATATTACTGAAGCAGTTGCTTAAAAAAATATATGAAAATTATTCTTTTTTGTTGATATCAAAACTTTATCTTGAACGATCCGGAGAGGGTTTTACGTGTATGTAGGCCAACACAATTTCATTCATTTTACAATTAAAGGCCCCAAAGAATCTGCTATGGTCCATGAAAATGCATAATCTAACATGCAAATAAAAACATTAAAAGCAGAAACATGGTTAATAATAATAATTGAAAGGCATCAATTATATAAACAGAACATTGGATTAGCTTAAGCTTTAGGGCTATAGACTACTTACGTCATGTTTACTTTGACCAAGCGCAGAGAGAATTAGCTGTTTTTCGTCCAATACTACCGGCCCTCCTAAAAGTTGATAGGGTTTATAATTTACAGAATTATAACCTTGTTCATTCAGCTGTTTTGTCCTTCGTGCATAGTTATCAAGAAAAACATCCTCTCTTGATGGCGAGGCACAATTATAATGGGTACTTGATCGAGCAAGAATTTGAAGACCTTGATGCGACTTCAGCGGCAATGGCTTGGTTTGCAGGACGCCATCCTCTTTCACCGCCAGAACTCCGGGGAAGTATCCGCCAGCCGCGGCGGTGCGGTAAATGTCGTTGACGGCTTCATGCGATTTGACAGGAGCGGTTTTCGACTGGCCATAGTGCCCCTTTACAGGCATTGTTTTCGCGAAAACCATTAATTCTTGACAATTATATTTCTTCAAATATAATACATAGCATTTTTATCCTTTGAAACATAAAACTAAGTGCATGTTTCAATACATCGTAACAAATTTCAGAAGACGTCTCAAGCTCCAAGAGTCCAATCTTGGCACACGGACCGAAAATCCTTTCACTCCACTCTCAACTTTGAAGCGATTTTCTACGTTTTCGTTATTCCTCGATCTTGAAGAAATAACGAGAATGAGAATCAAAGATTCCTTCCTAATTCCTGTATATTCCTGCTAACTCCAAATTAAAATTGTCGGAAATTTAGGGATGAACTACACATATTCTCCAACTTGTAGTTGTACACAACGGGTGGCCTAAGATCTTTTTGACTGGGTAGGGGTAATGATTTTTCACGCTTGCTTACACACCGCAGTGTACATGGTAGAGGGTCGATTCCCTGTCTGTGTATTGTGATCTCTCGTATCTTTCCGCCTCCCTCACCGGACAGAAATAAGTTAAAAAATAAAGCAATAATTTACACTTAAAACATTACATTTACGAAAGAAAGGGCTTAGAATTTATATAAAATTTAATTTTGTAATATAAAGAAATTATATATATTTTAGATATATCATTTTGCAGGATTTCCTTGACTTTAATGGATATAAGTAAAGGGAGGGTACACTATAAAAATAACAGCCAATTACCTGTCCGCTCCGTAGTTGCTATGTAACGCGAGTAAACTATTGTGCCGCTAACGTGTCCCGCACTGGTAATTTTTGGTGCTACACACAATTGCTTCTGTGCAGAACCTTGGTTAATTGTTTACCGCGGTTAACAAAAAAAGGGGGGGGGGGGATGTGATAGAAGAATTAAAAGAGGGAACTTGCTTTCTGTTTGACCATTTGTGGCCATTGATTGCATTGTATGAAGTGTATAATGACTCTGAACTGTTTCTATAAATAGCAGCAATTAAGGATGAGATTTTGCGGCCCATGATTTCTTTCTTTCTTTCTTTCATTCACCCCCTCCCCCAGAGAAGTTTTCGACTCTTCTTTTCTTCCGTAATTTTCGCTTTCTTTTCCCCCTTCTAATTCTCCCTTTTCTTCTTTTCATAATTTCTCTTTTGTTTGTTTTATTTTTTCTTCTCCTCCAAATTGATTGAGGACCCACAATCATTAATGATAATATTTCATGGGGTGGTTGTGAGGTTATAAAACATATTACTGGACCTATATTTCTGCGTGCCCTTTCTCTAAAAAAATATTTTAAAAAGCAGATAATAACAAAACAAACAAACCTAAGAACGATGAAAATAATTGTTAAAGGTTTAAATTCAATTATTTGGTTTTCATCTCCAAAAACAAATACCCCCCCTCCACCTCTCTCTCTCTTTCTCGTTTCGGCACTCACTCGAGATTTCGTTCCTAGCACGGGACCTGTCCATCTTTTCTTCCCTCTGAACTTCATTTCTTCTAAAAAGAGAAAAGGAATTCTGCCACCAACGTTGATATGACGCTGTATACAAGGCCATGGGAAGCGGGGGTGCAGGGATGCTTCAGCACCCACAAGATTTCCTCAGGAGGTGCTGTTATTATTATTTTCCATAGACAGCACCCCTGGAATTCTGGTAGGTGTATCGAATTATAGAAATGTAAAATGTAGTTGAAATTACCACCTTTTTGTGTTGAAACCCTGAAAACTATTTATTTTTTTCTTCTCAAATTTCTTGGGACCAAAATCTACCTTTTTTTGCTTGTAATAGTTCATGGGACCCAAACGATCTTTATTTTGTAGTGAAAACCTTTTTTTGTCAAATTTACTTCAGCATCCCAGCACAAAAGTTCGTCCCTAGGGTTCTGGCTGTATAGACTCGACAGGGGTCTCTAGAGAAATGAACATTCGATGAACCCGTTCTCTGTCCCCTCTTTTCTGGTCCCCTCAGTTTGTCTCTATCGCTCACTTTCCCTCGCTCCCTTTTATCTGACAGGATTGAACACAGAACATACCCCGCCCCTCCATCCGACTGAATGAAACACCTACAAAATTACACCCCCCCCCCCTCCCAGTATTGGACGTGGAAGTAGTCCCAAAGACCCAAACGTGGTAATCATTGTGAAATCGCCAAAAGAGACGAGGTATGTGCCATGGGTGCCATGTACGCCATTGCTCTCACGCTTTCTTGTAAATGTAATCATTACCATTCAAAATCCTGTAGCGGACGTCCTAATTCAAGGCTACATCAAATGCATCATTAGTTGTCATGTGTATACTTTTTCCTTGTCTCCATGCAAACTACCACCACCATCATCATCATGACAAAAACATCTGCTCATTTCTTTCCCACACCACACCATCAGCATGATCAGAACACTGGGAGCTTTGTTTCTGTCCACATATACATACACGAAAATTAGATCAACAGACGGTAAACATTAACTGAGAGATTGTCGGTAACAAGGTTTCCCGCCAAAATAATCACAAATGAGCAAGAGGAAACAGGTAGGTTTCCTTACAGAATGTGACAGCGTGAGGACACGGGGTTATCGGTTACATCGTGGATGATCCTAAATGACTATGGCATTCGTTGTCACAAATTTTGAAAATGTTCCCAAGCGGGTATGAGCCAACATTTGGAGGGTGACATCACTCCAGCCCCCCCCCCATTACCTAGAAGTCCATGGCCGTTTTGTTGTTGTTGTTGCTAGGGGATGGAGGGCAAAATTTGAGAAATGTTCGAGTACGTGATTAAACTAGTGAGCGAAGCGACAGAACTTACTACGGAGGAGGTGTTTTTATTCAAATTTTCAAACGATAGCTAGCATAACTATGGCAACGTTCTCATTTATGATATTTGATAACCTATAGGCCCTTGATTCTTAAATGCTCTGACATTAGTATTTGTTCGCTGGATGCGTGAAACGTTACCCTAAAATTGAATGATTTCTGACACTTCCAAAACCAAAAGTTTTTTTAAATATTAAAGGCTGATGTATGATTCTGTCATATTTCGACATCCTCATCCTACGCAAAAATGTTTTAATAAAGGGTGGAGGAAGACCGTTAATATTGATTTTAAACATTATTTCAAAGTGTGAAATGAAAAGAAAAAAGGGGAGGGAGGGAAAACTGGCCAAACAAACAAAGAGGTTAGTGTTGCTTTCGGAGTATAAAGCCTATATTGCTCACTTCTCTTACCCCCCCCCAAAAAAAAAAATCCTTTCAGAACGTCTGCTCCCTCTATCAATCTTTCCGCCATGTACCCTGCTCAATAACATAATTCAAATTAAAAAGATACTAATAATTTGATTAATTTTCACATTTTCTTTTTCTCTTCATAAAATGTTTGCCCCTCGTGATGGCTTGAACATGTTGAACCATTTAGTATAGGTCGATGGTTGAACAGGTATATACATCATGGCAATTCCCTCATTTCGATGAAATATGGAAGTATCAAGAATAGGACCAAAAAATATGGACAAAGGTTGATATATCATACAGTCTTGAGATGGTTTCACATGTTAAAAAAGATATATACTGTACAGTGGGAAATATAATATTCTTACTTCATCCAATTCACAAGTGTCATGTTCGATGACAGTTGTGTTTATTACAGTCTTTGGTCCTAATCATTGCAAGTTGTCATTATAAAATTCCCTTTTTATACATTCAACCATTGATGTTTGGTGAAAAACATGTTGGGTTTTTTTTTACGAAGAGAACAGTAGATTATATGTTGCAAGGGCCATATTGCACATTCTCTATACTCTAAAAAATATTGGGTAAAACTCTTCCATGAGCATGATGAGGGTAATTATGTGTCCAACCAACATTGGGCTTTTTTTATTTATTCAGCGTGAAAATTTTGCTCATTCTACGTAATTGCTGCTTATTTTTTTAAACCTTACTGGACAATATGCTTCCGGCATTGGGTTAAATACTGCCCCAAATAGGTCGCACACATAATTACCCTCGTGCTGGTTAAAATTTTACCCAATATTTTTTACAGTGCATAGGAAGCCATATTGTAACATATTCTTTCTATTTCTTCGTTTTAATCTGTTAATTCTTATTTCAATTATATATTTATCTATGTAAATGATTGGACTAAACCTTGATCCAGTCGTTGGGATCTTATTAATTTCAATGGATATATTCATTTCTGTGATACCGTTCTTAACACTGATTAGATAATTAGAAAAAAAAACATTTGAATTCATTTTATTCCACATGTTCATCAATAATAAAATGATAAAGGCAATCAAATAACATCAAATTTAATTACAGAGTTCTAATTTCCTCAATTCGAATTTCACAATGCCCATGCACTCACCCATCTCTCCTCCCCCCCCTCTCTGCATATCTCTCTCTCTCCCTCCCTCTCTTTCCATTTTTCTTTCTCTCTCTCTCTGTGCCTTTCTAGCCCTACTAGCTCACATACACTCACATCTCAATTGTCTTCATTTTCTCTTTATTATTTCGGCTAAATTTTCCTCTTGACATATGTGTCAAGATAATAATCAACATAGTATTTGAACATTCTAATTTAAATTTCAATATTCTAATTCGAATTAAAATATTCCAATATGAATATTCTAATTTTAACTAAGATTGCTTCAAATTATGGGAGAAAACAAAACAGATTATCGTAATCTAAACATTCTCTGTCTTCTATTTAGAACGTTTTCTGCAAAAAGTAATATAAAACAAGAACCAATGTACTATAAAAAAAAAATAACGAGACTCACTAAGTCGCGTATAAAAACATTTTATTCATTTATTCAGCAATATAATAAGAATATTATCTCTCCATTATCAGTCATCTTCCGCATAATATTAACATATTTTAATAACAACAAATCCCCATTTTCAATGGATAGAGCACCATATTGAAAAAATAATACAATCAAACATGTCGTTGAGTTATTTAGTATAAAAATGATAATGAAATTCAATATAGACATGACATATAGGGATGATCATATTAAATAAAAATCCATTCACTTAAAAATACCAATTGCAAAAAATGATAATCTGAGCAAATTAGTATTCTATCATTTAAAAAAGTTCCGATATCATTTCGTCTCATTGAATGCTTATAATTCAGAACATGTTAATGCGTGGAAAAAACTTCAGATTTTAAAATGCATCTTAGGTCATTGTACATGTTGTATGTAATCCGACACACGATATATTGTCTGAAAACAAAATGCAAAATGTATTCAACGTACATTTCTTATATGACGGGTGACTTACTCCGAGTTATTGCACCTTAAACTTCTGAAAATAGTGGTAAATACACATCCATCATTACTGCATTTTTCCCAATATATCAGGTAAACCTTTTTAGAGTGTAAACCACCGGCCAAGCAAGCCAGGGTACCAGTTTAAAATGTATTCTTATATGACGGGTGACTTGCTCCAAGTAATTGCATTTTAAACTTCTGAAAAATGGTGGTAACTGGTAAGTACCCATCCATTATTACTGCAAATAATCTGATATTTAGAGAGTGTGATGATAAATTACAATAAAAAGCACCGGTCAGTCAAACAAGCCAGGGTAACAGTAAAAAATTTCGGTATGGGCGACGTAATTTTCTTACATTTGTCTATCCTTTTTAAAACATTAAGTATTATCATGGTAATATTCCCTGCGAAGATGTGTATCATTATTTTTATGATAGAAAAGACTGCCGAGTATGAGAATATATTGATTGTTCATCGCCCTGAAGGAAACACGAAAATACCGACATCCGTTTACCTTTGGCGATGATTCAACAGACAATCTCTAGGCCTAGTGTTGTGTTCAGGGACATTAACTGTTTTAAAATGTCGTGGAAGGGGGAGGGGGCGTCTCCCGATCATGTGATTTCATGAAGTAAACATTTATACCCAGGAGACGCTTCGACAAGGGGAGTGACAAAACTAAGCTTTGATGCCCCTTAATTCTTGCTCTAAAAATAACGAAGAATTGGACAATGGAGTTTACCCTGTAATAATCTAAAATACATCCATGGCTGTTGTTGTTTTTTTTGCCCCGAATCGAAAGAAAATAATCTAAATTGTGGAAGGTATTGACCAAAATCGAAATTGAAAAATATTCAAGGCTTACTAATGCAGTATAAGGGAGAACTGTCTGCACCCCCTCCTGCGCCGAACATCAAAAGCCTAGAGAGAGAGGGGGGGGGGGGTAGATAGAGAGGGGAGAGATGGGGGTGATCGGACCCCTCCCGACAACTAGAAACGCGATTTCATAGGTAGCCGCAGGAAGAGTTACCTCAATTTTCATAATTTCTCCTTAACCACTCTATGAATATGTCTACCCACCCCCATTCCCCCCACTCCCAACGGTCCTCCCTGTCATCACAAAACGATATGCCATACTGCTCGTGCCTACCGACGTTACGTGACACCAGACAATTAATCTTAGTATGTGCATCATTCTTTGAAAGATTTGCGTAATACAAAGTCTAGACTAACCGACATGACCGATGCTTATCATATAAAAACTCCTTATTTCTATTTTCATCATGGTAGGTGATAAGAACATAGGATGCGTCATTTACGTTTCACACCAGGACAACGCGTCCTTCTATTGCCAATTTTGGAAGATATAGCCGAATAATCAAGTCTCAAAAGATTTCACTGTGCATTACCGAATGAATCACAAGAGTTGCTGTCCAACGCAAAATTTCCCAAACTCTTTATACATGTTAGATATGCGTAACTTGACCTACAACCAACTAAGAAGATAGAGTGAGAAATGCGAAACGAAATTTTAATGCGATCGCGTCAAAGACTCTGCCATGATTTATGCACATCTTTGTCTCATAATTATCAATATCTAATAAAAAAAACACTGATAATCCGAAACTCATAATTTTGAATGAAAAAATCAAACCAGGTCCATACTAACACAATGCATGCAACAATGCCACTGTCATTTATAAATGCAGCAAAACATAGGGTCTCAAGCCCCTCAACCAGTTATTATAAATGATTTTTTTTAAGTATTATGTAATGCAATATCCAACTGAACAGATGTTTGATGTACGTGATCTCATTATGATACACCACCGAGGACACAAAGATTAAAACTATGTCTAACAAATTAATATAGAGTTCTAATTGATAGAGATAAGTGAAAGCCCATAAATAGATTCACAGAATCAAATAGTTTAATATCCCAACATGCAGGACGAATTTGCACACGATTTGTGAAAGAAAACTTATTTCTTTTACGCTACAGGACGTCTCAACAATTATTTGATCGCTTTGATCTTTCGGTTGCTCTCTTTTCGTAAAGTATTAATATTTACCAAATAACAATTTCGAATTGATTTTACAAAGTCTGAATAGCCCTAGCAACATCGTACACGTTAAATAGTATCATCTTTACAGAAAGTTGCCGTAACGAAGCGACCCCTATCCGTTATCAATTACTACGGCCATGCCATACATAAGAGGAATGATGGAAGATATTCGATAAGGACTCCAACTTCGTATCTTATTATTGATTGATACTCACAAAAGTTGATCTAACAAACACGTAAAAAACTCAAAATATACAATCATTACACAAAGTACCGTGTTAACTGCTAGTCTTTTCCGATAC
The DNA here is from genome assembly GCF_018143015.1 of Lytechinus variegatus. Classification (NCBI taxonomy): domain Eukaryota; kingdom Metazoa; phylum Echinodermata; class Echinoidea; order Temnopleuroida; family Toxopneustidae; genus Lytechinus; species Lytechinus variegatus. The sequence continues at coordinate 22,252,363 of NC_054743.1, read as the reverse complement.
GTCTTTACCAGACGGTTCATGGATTCCGAATCCATCCAAAAGCAGGCCGCTATTGGATATTCGTTGACGAACTTCACCATCATCTTGTACCGATCATCGTCTGTAATTCAATCTCGAAGTATGTAATTACGTTTTATTATACTTTGCGTAAGCGCTATATATATATATAGTTTCAGCAAACGACCTCACTTAACAAATCATTGTCATCATCAATATTTTTATCTTCCACCTGCGTCCCGCGTGTTCTCTTAATTTTGGCATAAACTGGCATCTTTTTAGGTTCAGCTTCCTTGCCCAAATTTGATTCCGCGATAGTTTGCTCTGGTAACGTTGACTGATCCTTCTGCTCAAGGACGTCTATGGTCGCGTACGGTGATGACATGTCGCAATCCATGACATCATCACTGCTTGCGGCATCGTAACCACTCTCGTAACTACTGGCTAGAGACAGGGCAAAGTCTTTGACAGATTGGAGGCCATTCTCCTGCAAGGTGTCCGGTGAGTTCGGGCGAGAATGGGTGAAGAAGTTAATGGGTGAAGAAGCTCTTGGTGGAGTATCAATCTCGGCGTATTCATCACCTGCGGGTGAGAAGGCTGTAGCTACTTGAGATCTCCTGTACGCACCAGGTATCGTATCCGACATGACACGTCGTACAACTGACATTGTCACACTGTCCCCACTACTTTCAGTTGCGCTTGACCCCTTCGCGAACGCGTCTCTGGGAATGTTGTAATGACTTCTGTTCATAATTGCCTCGATAGGCGCAGCGGGTAACGGTCTTAAGCAGCTCTTGCTCCTTCGCAAAGATGACGTTCCGCCTCCTAGGGTTACATCTGTTATGGCATAAGCTGCGACTGTACTCATGTCTCCATCACCTGTGGAGATTTGCGAATCCGGCCGCACATAGTCATTCATTTGAACTCCTGCTGGTGTCCTCAGGCTTGCATCCCTGCGCAGAACGTTGTACTCTGACGCAGAGTCGTTCATGATCATGTGACTACATGTGCGTTCAAGACGACGTACTTTTCGTTTCCCCGGTTCCAATGTAAAATACTTTGGTCCTAAACACTCTGCATCATCGCATTCCATCTCGGTACTCTCGCTATTTAACGTTCTGTTGGCAGGTGACACATCAGGATGTCGAAGTTCATCCATGTGAATGTCACTTTTACGAGAGTCGTCTTTGTCGGCCGTACTGCCATGGGCGACACGATTTTGACGAACAAGAAAGAGCAAGAGAACAACGATGACGCACACAAGGAGGACTGCGATGACCGATCCAATGGCTATTACGGGAACCATCATATTTGACCACTTGTTCTCACTAGTGCTTCCAAGGCCAGATGGAAGGTCATCACGAGCAACATTGGATGGGGGTATTGGAGATCTTAGAATTGCATTATTGACAGTTGTATTCACCGAGGGTTCCTTCGTCACAGGTTTTACAGTATCTTGTATTTCAGGCGATGTGGCTGCTTGTGAATCGCTTGTCACTTTATCTGCGGTAGATTGCGTCGTCTTGCCTTGTGGAACGCCAATAAAGTGGGTATCCAGTGTCACACTGGATGAATCTTGCGATCTTTCAACAACCGCTTCTGTGGTCACAGATGGAATATTCTTAGGGTAGACGTACAGAATTGAACTGGCGTTTCCGGTCATTTGTGCGATATCATCACGGGTTCTACATTCCACTCTGGTGTTGTTGTGATCCAAAGTGACGGGAGAGAAGAGATACTTGTCCTTTCTGGCATTATAATCTCTCAATCCATTGATATACCATTCGTAGGTAAGAGGGTTCTTACTAGCTATGATGCATCTGAATGAAACATCCTGACCCTGCACTGCTTGCATCTGCTTTGGAAAAAGAATCACAGGAACATTTGTCTCGAGAGGGGTAATGGTACACGCCTTGCTGAAGGTAGGTTCTATCAATGATGCCTCTTTGCACATATAACTTTCTCCGAAGTCAGTTGGTCTAAGTGTGATGTTAAGTTGACTGTATCGAGTATTGCCTGTTTGATTGACGTTTGTAGACCCGAAGATTACTTGTTCAGGTTCTGCAGGTCTGTGCCACGACAAGCTCACATCAAGGCCCGGATTATGGGAAGCACAGGAAAGGGTGACAGTCACTCCTGGTGCAAGTGACTCTGAGGACGATAGGCTACACGTTGGTTGCTCAACGACTATCAAAGACACCGGAGGAGACATTATCGTTTGCCTGGTTTCAGTTGAATACACACCACAGGCATATGTACCGTTATCGCTGCGAGTCACCTGTCGAAAGACAAGATGGTACTCTCCTAATAACGTGTTGCCTTCGATCCTCAGTCTTCTCCGAAGGGCACGCTTGATGATCTTGCTGTCGGTACTGATGATGCTTTTGTTGTCAATCCGAAACCATCGGACGGGCTCGCTTCCTTGATCTGCTACTCGACATGTTAGTCTAGCATATGTACCTAGGTCACTTGCAGTGTTGGTTGGACCCTCTAAGATTGTTATTGAAGATACAGTGCATACCCAGACGGAAATGAAGAGAAGGGAAATCAAAGACATCTGAATTTCGGGCATCATGACTGGAATCTGACGAAAGAAAATAGAAAAAGGAAATATTTCATTATTAATTAACGAAGAAGAAAACTGTATACTTTCATTTGAATCTGTAGGAAGAAATAGATGGATTTTAAATATCAATTGATGGACAAAAGGGTAAAAGAAAGAATAAAGGAAAGAGAGGTAAAAGAGAGGTACATTGTAGGATATAAACTTTCGATTGTTACGAACCATTATGCACTCGAACTTTGATAACGACTTTGAAAAAGTTAAAAAGAAGTTGTATCTCCATGCATTATTAGAGTCTCGAAACCTGATGAACCTTGTAGTTTCGACAACCGACATGGTTTGCCTATCTTCATGTGAAAATTTCCAAACATTTCTCCATTGGCAACAAGGTCATGTCTGGGTAAGCTTTATAGCATTGACTGTCCGGCCCATTCTGATTTACTTTCATAACAAATGTATCTTACGCAGATTTTTTTTTTATATGTGGGTAAAGTTTTACTGAGAGCGGAATTGAAGTTCATTGGCACGTTTTGGTCTGACTCACGGGAGGGTGCGAAATATAGTCTTTAATGACAGACGCTAGTCCATGTAGTCCATGTAGTCTGATGTACTGTTGCTTCCAGTGTTACGCACATGTTCCCTCTCTCTTTAGTCGCAGTCAGGCCAACGAAGCTGACTCCAGAACGATTACAACTATTGACTTAGTTTCAATGACATACCATTTGTCGACTTCTAGTCGGTTTCGTTGGTGTAACTGTCACATTTCTGGTGAGGCAGGATGCTCACGGGAAGCCTTGGTGGTTTTAAACTGGCTCAACAACTTAATTAATGAGAATACTGGCCGAAGTCCAGGTGAGTTGAACGTCACATGAAAAGGAAATTTAACCTTAACCACAACCAACTTCTCTTATATAGATAAGATGATCCAAAGAAGCAGAAATGCTGTTGCTTTTGATTCAAATTATCAGGGAAAAAAGATTACTTCATCAATAAGCAATGGTGTACAATTTATCTTAGGATCTGCTGATCTCCCCAGTTTTGTTTAACTCTATTTATCATATTCCGCTGTAAAACATTAAATCGGAATATATTTATAAAAATATAATTTCTGCGGTTGAAAAATGAGTTGACAGAGGGATTTCGTGTAGAATCGTAACTATGGAAGCGGGGAGATCTCTACATATGAGTTTTCTTCATAACCATGATAACGCTTTCATATTGGATCCATTCGATTTACAAAGACTGTAATATCACAACTGTTACTTAATGCCGTTAATCCTCTGTCTTCATGGCCTTAGAAGAAGTCATAATCATTTCTGTGAGACATTTGGAGCTTGGCGTGTTTCATGCAGCTGCATATCCATGCCAAGTCACAAACTATCGTGATAAGCTAATGAAATTCTGGAACCCGATTGGTCAAGAACAATTTTGCAACAAAATGCAAAGCACTAGTTATTGAAAAGTAGTGTTGTGAAACATGGATTGGTCAGGGGACCCCCTCTCCAGGATGCTGGGGAGGGCGGCAAACCCGGAGCGGTCGTTACGGCTTCCTTTCATAATATTGAATCAGTGTATAGCTATACAGTACAGCGAGACTTCGGTAGCCGATCCAGCCAACTTGGGCAGAAGTTGTGGCCATGTCGACATGATGCCTTCAATAGATAATGCACTTTTTTCAAAATATATAAATGCGGATACTATTGATTTTGTAGAAGATCCAAGACCAGACTCTTATCTTAAAATCTTTGATCATCATCCTGATGCGTTGTTCTATGAAGTCAGTATTTATGACGTATCAAAACCTAAAGTTTCATTAACAGTCTGGTGACCTTTTCTCTGAAAAGTTTTAACGGTAAAGGATTTTCGAAAAGGGTATCACTTGAATTTATTTCACAATACTTGATCGAATTTCCCGTCCTGCTCGTAGGCGATACCTCGGTAACTCGGTAACGTGTTTTCGTGCATTTTCATGTATTGTGCATAAGTAAGGTACACTCTAAAAAGATAACAGTTTATATAATTTATTTATTGTTTAATATGCATCTCAAAACGAATAAAGATAACACAGTCATACTTCTATTTGCGTACAAAATAAACATAGAATATATTTAAATGGAATTTTAGCAGCAGTTTCAATAGGCTACCAGGTATGAGGAGAGCAAACTTAATCACATAAGTATAATAAAATAGAAATACCGAGGAGCTATCAATGATCAGAGACCATTTCATAAAGAATTACAAATATTGTAAATTTGCCATTCGGGCAAATACTATGGTAACATTGATCAGCAGTCAATCACATTCAGGGTTTTCCTGGAAGTTATGATAAATGCACCTCTTTATGAAACGGACCCTGGACACCTTAAAACCACTACACTTTGATACACTCGGTTGATATTTATTCCTACTTGTATTATGATGTTATATTTGGGAGGAAAATATGAAATTGATATAGTCATTAGTATCGGTCAATTACCCCGACACCCCAGCCACGAAGCAACCACGAGCCCATGACCCGAATAAGCTTAACATCTGTTTTTACAATGCCAACGTCAATACTAAAAAACTAAAGTGTCTTGATAGTAGGGTATTTTAGCAAGTTTCGCAGACGTTTTCTGAAACGTTCAGAATCTATTGGAAATGCCCGTCAAATCACAATGGACAGATTAGAGGCCTTCGTCGAAAGTAGGTGGACCGGGACAGCACATGATCTTAAGATTCGGACAGGACATTAAAATGCAAATATGTTGTTTTTCGAGAGTCAAGGATGACACCGCTGTTTTAACTCACCGATTTTCGACAAATCCTGCACTGTGAAAACTGTGGTGTTAAAACTGACACCAATTGGTGTTAATAGAGGACCACACCCTGAGTTGTTAAAATTACACCCTCGAGATTAAACATAACACCAAAGAGTGTAAATGTAATAACAAAATGTGTTGCAATAACACCTATATGTGTAAAACTAACACCACCAATTTAACACCGGTGTAAAATAATTGGTGTGATCCTCTATGTACACCGGTTAACACCACAGTTTATGCTGTGTGTTTGGTTATGAAGGGCTTTTGACAAAAGAATCTCTGCGTTACAGAAAGTGTCTGTGAAGTATTGCTGAAATCCCCAGTTCCTCCTCAAAACGGGACATTAGCCCTATTTAGGAATAAAAAACCAGTCTCATCAAAGAGAGCTCGATTCTTTATCAAGACCGATAACGAATTGAACAAAGAGACAATTACCACTACCACTACCAGAAGGAGATAGGAACCGGTGTCCGTTTTATACGTATCCTTTTAGTCAATGCAGTCGGTGTGACTAGGTTTCTGTCGAGGTGGATGGGATGACAGGTTGGAGACAACCGCAACACAGAATACATATGAACCGCATAAGTAATAACCACACATCAGTCACCATAATCATGAGGTATAGAATACACGAATTTAGTCGCAGGTTTTTTTTTATGAAATGAAATATGATTATTACGCCTACAGGGGGCTATTTGTGCCGCTTTGGGTCGTGATTCGGAGAAAAGATCGTACCACAGTCATACCAATGAAATCAACAAATAGAAGGTTATTAAAAACAATGCAAAACAAAACAAACAAAATGCATAAGCTTTGATCTGTCATGAGGTCTGGAGTTGGTTTCTTTTATGGGAATGTGCTTCTCGGTCTGGTGTCAGAACAAAGGAATTCAGTCCGTTTCCTTTCGAGATCGTGATCGACACGAAAGGAAGGAAAATTTCCTTGAGAAGAGATCAACTGGTCAATATCATATTATTTTACGCAAATCAACATTTCATAATAATAGCTGTTTATAATATGAATTTTGTTGTTCAGCTGATATTCTGCATTTGCATCACACACACCATAGATCATCATAGATGATGGGAGTACGCACCCTCCACTATGTCATGTGGTGGTGGTGGTGATATTTTACCTGATTGCTAAGAAAGCATGAATGCTTGTAAGCAAGCGACTAGAGGACCGATGGCTTAAGGTCCTCTCCGAAGGACTTGGTACTCGAAGATAAATGCCTTACCAAAGGGCACTAGCGCACCAAGTGGGAATCGAACCCGGGTCACCGGAATACGAATCCCCCGCTCTACCGACTGAGCTATCGCGCCTCCTTAGGTATGTTGGCTATACCAAGATTTTAATTAGAATCATATCAATCAATTATTGATAGCATCGTAATACTTTCAATCTCGTAAAAGCATAATATCCCTTTCTCCCACACTGCACCTCTGTGGTATGATTCCTATCTCTCACACCACCATATCTGAGCCTTGCGAGCTACGAGTTCAGTCCATACTAATTGCTGACGACAGGGTACACTTATTTATCTTAACGCGGACATAATGACGAGAAGCACTTTTTAATCAATTTCTTATCACAAGAAATACTTAACATGCTAAAGGGGATCATATTTCAAAGTTGTGTAAAACCACTTTAACTATCAAGCATATTCTACGAACGTGTTTTCGATGTCATATCCCTCTCAAATGCTGCAAGATGAAATAATTTATTACATTTTATGCGCAATGCAATATACTGTATTATCTGTATACTAAGAAGTAGGTCACTAATCACATGACACAGATATATCAAATGTTGGTTGTAATGATTCATATCGTCTGTCACTTTCTCTTCCTCACAGCTCGGAAAACAATTTTTCATAATTCTCAGAGAAGGGCGTTTCATGCAATATGATCGCCCCCTTCCCTCTCAATACAAATGTCATAATATTACACGGATTAGGCCTACGGCTGGCAGTGAATTCATTAACACGATGATTGAATCAAGATTACTCATATGATTTATATATATTTCTTCAATATGATCGAATTTTGGGAGAACACTTATGATGTTCACATTATTTCTGATTTTCTTCTGTCAGTCCCAAAACGTACGTTCAGTATGTTTGGGACAATTTCGTGTGTTCTCATTCCTGTTATACCCTGATTCATGTGTAGTTTCCCCTCCGTAATTATGTTATATTATGATTTATGAGAAATATAAAAACAAAACATGAGTCTGGAAAATTTGATGCTGTTTCTCGTACCGTCACGACAATTTTCGTTTAAACCATGATTACAAAATACTTACGAATTTGAAAATAAAACGGCCATTGTAAGGCATGCTAATTCCGATTAAATCAGTTGGGCCATGCACGCGCGTATCAAATAAGGGTGCATATATAGGGGAAAGTGTCCTGCTTGGGGGACCTTTTGTTTTCTTCCATTTCAATTGTCACATATGTGATTCAGTTAGTGCCCTGTGACCTCTACCAGAATCGTTGTGCCCCCTGGTAAATCCTGCACCCCCTATATAGGGATGATACTTTTTTGAAAATAAAACTCAGATTAAAAAAAAGTATACAACCTCATGTAATTCTTAGAATGAAGGGTAATCAATAGATATTATATTAATGAACGCGATGATAATAAATGAAAAAAAATAGTTACCGGCAAATCTTCTTTTTAAATAATCAAATTTTATGACTACCCCGGTAGGCCCTGTAGAGAAGGAACGATAATTAATCATTTCACTATTTTAATGGCAACTGAAAGATGATATTTGATACAGGCTTGAATGTATCATGCTACCTTAATTTCTGTAACGGGTCCAAAAATACTAAAATATGAAAATGAATTGAATTCTGGGCCTGTTACCTATAAGCTTAGACCGCGGAAATGTACTTATTTTGAGAAGGGCAAATCTTCCGGACAGTAATGAGTCATCCAACGATCGCACACTCAACGGATTCCCACGTCCAAGGCTCAGTCACATTCGCAAAAACAGATTCGATCACGATCAAAATGTGACAGATCAGGGTATTAGGTCTATATATCTCTGATCGTTCATTTTAGTCTGTTATCGGTCTTGATGTGACAATCATACCCTTATTATTAGCATATAGTGCATCCGAGGGGTCGTTTCTGATCCCAACATTCGCGAGAACAAAAGAAAATAGGAAAGAAAGAAAGAACAAAATGATTCAAAATAAAGATGAATAGAATAAAAAAAATAAAATGTAAAGGTTAAAAAATTAGAAAAAGGGGTAAAAGTGAAGGAAGGGAAGAAAGAAACACACTCAGAAAAAAGGGTTAGGGAAGAAGAGGCCAAGAAATGGAAAAGGATCGGCGAGGGAGGAAAGACAAGAGACTGGGGATGGAAGTGGTCTCAGAGAGATTTTGAGATAGATACATACAATGAAAGGTAACTAGATAAATAAATAGATAGATAGATAGAGAAAAAGAGGGGGTGAAAAAGACGTATCATCATGTGCATGGTCATGATGGTAGGTGCATGGAGATGGAGAGACTTGCACGGAAGCACATATAGTGATTTTAAGGAATATTTTGTACATTTTGACTTATTTTCAGGGTTTAATATAAACCGGATTCGCTGTGAAAAGTGACCAGCCGAACATTTTTTCAGAACTGAACCGTGCAGATTTGAATTTGATGCATGAAGACTTTTAATCAAAATCTTTTGATATTAAAAACTAGATCCTAAGGAGTAAGAAGTAAATTCAATGTTCTATTGCATGGTCACCATTCATAGGCAATCTTGATTCACTGTAACTTCTTGAAATTCATAGCGTACGTGCTGTAGAAGAAGGGAAACAGAAGTGGAGAACACCCTTACATACACACTCACACCTTTACACACACACACACCCTCACACACATATTGTCAAACATCCAAACATAGTCCGAAAGTATCATCACCTCCAGCTTAATATAGGGAAAATTCCTTCCCTTTAAAGAAGTCTGCATCACAAGGCAAGTCCAGTATCATTCGACAGATGGTAGAGTAATCTATCGAAACCCATGAGCCGACCGGTTATGACCGGTTATGGATTTCATAGTTATACCCGAATTGAAATCCGATAGAAAAGCAATTTTTCAAAAATTCAGTCGACCGGTTATCAATGCCAAATGTATATAAGGTCCGAAGGTCTTTGAAATGCTAAGAATCAATTTAGTGTCTTTTCGATTCCATCAATTTCCCCCCAAAGTCCAATTCATTTCAGGGAATGGTGCATATTTAATAAAAGCCCGGGATTTAAAGATGAAATAAGCTGTCAAACCAAATCATCCTACTGTGAAATAGAACTATAATACCGTCGGCCTTATGCCAAAAGGGCCTTAACCCGATTTTAGGGGTTCTGAATATTTTATAATAAATTTAACACATTTCATGTAAAACTTAATAACTTAACACGTTTATCGAAATTGGCTTCAAAAGCAAAAAAAACGACCACAAACTTTTTAGGTGGTCTGTCTACGACAGATCACCTCTTGATTTCGTCAGAATTTTCTTTATTAGGTGGTCTGTCTATGACAGATCACCTATTGATTTCGTCAGAATTTTCTTTCTTTATTATTTATTTTTAGCACCTATGTTTGTCGCCAACTTTTCTCGGAATTGGCTGAATCAATTTTGCTGATTTTTTCGTCATACATAGAATCTATCATAGAGACGGCATACTAAGCTTTTGAAGGTCATATGGTTATGATGACGTCATCTACGCGCCATTTTGTAAAATTCTTCATTTGATCATATCTTCATTATCAATTATCAAAAATTAACAATATTTACATGACATTAACTTCATGTCAAGGGTCAAATGTCAATGTCATCAAAGGTCATGTAGAGGTCATGACGCGCGCGTACGCGCGCGTCAAAGGTAAAAACATCGTACAAATGACCTATAAAATTTTTTGGGTACGTTTCAGGTCATTTTAAGCATTTCAAAAATTTGCGCGCGCGCACATATGCGCGCGCGTTTCCGCGCGTTACACCTTAACGCAACGCAGAAAACCCGTTTCTTTTAATATCATTGCATTGCTAATAAAATTCTGAGCAATTTGATACCTTGATCAACCTTCTACAACCATTAATAACGAAATTAACACCCGTTAAACTTTGCAGCACGTGTGCGCGCGAGCTCTCACTATAGGCCATATATGGGCAAAAACATGCCTATTGTAAATTCACTGTAGCTCTTTAAAAAGTCCGTTGACCCCCAATTTTTTTTTCATATATCGATAGAGTTTTAGTTGTAGATTTGATTTCATGTCACCATTGTCCCTAAATTATATCGTGACGTCATCAAATAGGCGCCCAAACTAAAAATTTCATTTTTTTCAAAAATGACGTCATCAAATTTATGCAAATTTGGCTGTAACTTCTCGAATATAGATCATTTTCCGCCCAGATTTCAATATGTCGTAGTTTATAATGTACTCTTTCTCCTCAGTAAACATGAATATTCGTTTTGAGAAACGCATCATTGCGTAAAACAGCGATGAAAAGAGGCATGTCATTTTTCCTCATTTTGCGTGTAATCTCTATGGGACATGACTTTTTCCCAAAACTAGATTCGACATTCCTCTATTTTGTGAGCCATATCTCCATTTTTTCTTGTCAGCTTTCCTTGAGCTTTTAACATGTTGTAGCTTAGATTCTGGGCTATCGGAAGTGTGCCCTTTATTTTTTGATCAGATGCCGGGATCATGCCCGTATTTCACTTGCAAAATTGGAATTGTAATTCTCAAAATTGCTTACGTGTAATCTCTATGGGGAATATCGTGGCTCAATGGATAACGCATTTGACTTGCTTTCTCGAGGGCGGAGGTTCGATTCCTGGGGTAGAAAAGATGATTTTTTTTTCATTTTTTTTTCTTTTTGCCACCTTTTACATGATCCTTTATGATCACTAAAAGGTATGAAAGTTAAAATTTAGCAAGATAAAACAGATTATAATTGTTTTTTTCATATCACATGTATTTTGTGTGTAATCTCTATGGGACATGACTTTTTCTCAAAACTAGATTCGACATTCCTCTATTTCGTGAGCCATATCTCCATTTCTTCTTGTCAGTTTTGCCGGAGCTTTTAACATGTTATAGCTGAGATTCTGGGCTTTCGGTAATGTGCCCTCCACTTTTTGATCAGAGTCCGGGATCATGCCCGTTTTTCACTTGCAATATTGGAATTGTAATTCTCAAAATTGCTTACGTGTAAAGTCTATGGGAAACATTAATAATCACATTGAGCAATGGTCAAAATTTATTCTTAGGATGTCTAGAATCAAGATTATCAATCATATCTAAATTATTCATTTTATACATTAGCCGACTCTGAATGAAAAATCATGACAGACCACCTAATTCGTCCGCATGACGAATTAAATTCTAGTTTCTTTATTTCTTTATTCATAGTACCTATTTTTTGTCGCCAAATTTTCTCGAAATTGGCTGAATCAATTTTGCTGATTTTTTCGTCATATATAGAATCTATCATAGAGACGGCAAAATAAGCTTTTCAAAGTCATATGGTCATGATGACGTCATCTACGCGCCATTTTGTAAAATTCTTCATTTGATCATATCTTCATTATCAATTGTCAAAAATTAACAATATTTACATGACATTAACTTCATGTCATGGGTCAAATGTCAATGTCATCAAAGGTCATGTAGAGGTCATGACGCGCGCGTACGCGCGCGTCAAAGGTAAAAAAATCGTCCAAATGACCTATAAAATTTTTTGGGTACGTTTCAGATCATTTTAAGTATTTCGAAAATTTGCGCGCGCGCACGTATGCGTGCGCGTTTCCGCGCGTTACACCTTAACGTAACGCAGAAAAACCGTTTCTTTTAATATCATTGCATTGCTAATAAAATTCTGAGCAATTTGATACCTTGATCAACCTTCTACAACCATTAATAACGAAATTAACACCCGTTAAACTTTGCAGCACGTGTGCGCGCGAGCTCTCACTATAGGCCATATATGGGCAAAAACATGCCTATTGCAAATTCACTGTGGCTCTTTAAATAGTCCATTGACCCCCAATTTTTTTTTCATATATCGATAGATTATGAGTTGTAGATTTGATTTCATGTCACCATTGTCCCTAAATTATCTTGTGACGTCATCAAATAGGCGCCCAAACTAAAAATTTCATTTATTCAAAAATGACGTCATCAAATTTATGCAAATTTGGCTGTAACTTCTCGAATATAAATCATTTTTCGCCCAGATTTCGATATGATGTAGTTTAGAAGGTACTCTTTCTCCTCAGTTAACATGAATATTCGTTTTGAGGAACGCATCATTGCGTAAAACAGCGATGAAAAGAGGCATGTAATTTTTCCTCATTTTGCGTGTAATCTCTATGGGACATGACTTTTTCCCAAAACTAGATTCGACATTCCTCTATTTCGTGAGCCATATCTCCATTTTTTCTTGTCAACTTTCCTTGTGCTTTTAACATGATGTAGCTGAGATTCTGGGCTATCGGAAGTGTGCCCTTCATTTTTTGATCAGATGCCGGGATCATGCCCGTATTTCACTTGCAAAATTGGAATTGTAATTTTCAAAATTGCTTACGTGTAATCTCTATGGGGAATATCGTGGCTCAATGGATAACGCATTTGACTTGCTTTCTCGAGGGCGGAGGTTCGATTCCTGGGGTAGAAAAGATGATTTTTTTTTCATTTTTTTTTTCTTTTTGCCACCTCTTACATGATCCTTTATGATAATTAAAAGGTATGAAAGTTAAAATTTAGCAAGATAAAACAGATTATAATTGTTTTTTTCATATCACATGTATTTTGTGTGTAATCTCTATGGGACATGACTTTTTCTCAAAACTAGATTCGACATTCCTCTATTTCGTGAGCCATATCTCCATTTCTTCTAGTCAGTTTTGCCGGAGCTTTTAATATGTTATAGCTGAGATTCTGGGCTTTCGGTAATGTGACCTCCACTTTTTGATCAGATGCCGGGATCATGTCCGTTTTTCACTTGCAATATTGGAATTGTAATTCTCAAAATTGCTTACGTGTAAAGTCTATGGGAAACATTAATAATCACATTGAGCAATGGTCAAAATTTATTCTTAGGATGTCTACGATCAAGATTATCAATGATATCTAAATGATTTATTTCATACATCAGCCGACACTGAATGACAAATCATGACAGACCACCTAATTCGTCCGCATGACGAATTAAATTCTAGTAATTATTAGAGAGGCCAAAACCTTTAAACGCCATTATCTCGGAATGGCCAAAAGCAGTTAAGGCCCTTTTGGCATAAGGCCGACGATACATTAGATGATAATTTTCATCCGAAATCAGTATACAATTTTTATTCCAAAGGGCCTAGTAAATTGTGTAACCATGGAGCTAGCTCCATGCTGTAATAATTAATTTTCAGAAAGAACAAACAATACCTTTTAGATTGAAAATGGAATCCCTTGGACGAGTGCAGTTCTCATCAAGGCTCTGGAGTTCAATGACTCACTTTTAATCTCTACGACTAAAATATTAAAATTGAGATTACAAATATATCTGAAACAAGATTTCAGTGTTCTTTGAAACGAAGTTATAATGCTTTCATCACGACCATGGACGCGATCCGGCCTTTAACGTTGATTCAATGCAGAAGTTCCTTTCAGCACTCACCTTTAATAATCATTCATATTTCAAATTTCATTCTTGAGAACACTATAATTTCAGTCAGCTTGGCTACGTGTTAATCTCTCAATCATCTCGCGTTGCTGTGAGATATTGGAGAGTACAAACTACAGCTGATTAATAACCAAGTGATGACACTTTGATCCTGGGGCTAGACGACTTTCACACTTGAAGCATAATGCATGCATGGTTTGTCTTCACATATATAGCTCTTCAACCATCCCCATCCCCCCCTCCAAACTTGAAAAGGGGAGCGTTAGTAAATTCATTTTGTCAATGTCGATTCACGTAATGGGTTACGTAGGACTGCATCTGCATAACAAAACCCGATGCGCCACAGGAAAAAAGAAGGTTTATTTATTGATATTATTCAATTTTATTATTATTTATTTTTTTTTGGGGGGGACGTAATAAGTAAAATGTCAAGTAAGTTGTCGATATATAGGCAGCTTTTTTTGCATCAACATGTTTGATCGACGCAACACTTTGTAAATGTCAATATTCAAGCGTCAGGGAAGTGTCCTGGTAAAAGCATTGTAATTGTTCAAAATATTTTTCAAGTAGACAGTTACTTAAATTTTAAGTTCACTTAATTACTATTTGATTAGAATCATATAGAAGTAGGCACAACCATGATAATTCCATAAATAAAAATTATGGTGTAAGATATTATGCCCTTTCAGAGTTTCGCTATTAAAAAACAACAACTAGCAAATGAGTCTTGGAACTCTTGTTGGAATGCTCCCCAGGGAGTGGAGAAGGTGCATACACTGTATGCGGGCATGCAAGGATCCGATGACCTGGGTAATAATATGTCTGTAAAGCGCTTAGAGACGTCGTTCCGATGTAGTAAGCGCTATATAAATGCGGAATATTATTATTAATCATTCACATAACGGACAGGCTGTACACAATGAAGGGAATGATGATGTCACACACTCACTAATTTTTGTATTTTACTACATTAAGAATAAAATATTGTCCCTTTCTTCCAATAACATAAAATTTGGTTCGATTCCACAATGAACATGTAATATCGTGATTCCTTGAACTTCAAAAGAAACCCTATTTTGAACTAGGGTGTGAATTGGGCCAGGAAGCGATGAATAGGAGAGTCGCACTTGTCGGAAGAGTGATTAGCGGCCGGTAGACCGTTTCTCAGCCGGAGCTCTTCCGACCTGTAAGGTTGGGAGAACGCTTGAAGGTCGACCAATTATAACGCACCCCTTTTCACTCACTTTCGCTGTGACCCATGGCTTTGTCTTAGACCTACAGCTGAATCACACAAGGTTATTCTAATTCCCCCAAATTAACTGCTTTTGGTACTGAATATTAATGTAAAATCTTATTAAGAGAAATTGGCTAGTTAAGACCAAGATATTTTTTCTGAGTATTATATGAACATCGGCGTACAGGTGTGTGTGTGTTTGCGGGGGGGGGGGGTGGGCTCTGGCAGAGAGGGGAAAGGGAAGAAAAAAAGAGAAAGGACATCAAAGAGAAAGGTGTAAAATATATTAAAAAATAAGACTATTTTCTGGTTAAATCTGTCACCAATTAAAATTTTCTTCTTAAATGTATATGTATCGGCCCTCCGGTATAAAAGGCCTATTTACAAATAATAATTACACTTTATGCGACCTGAATATCGTCATGTTCTTGTATGTGAATGACACTCACTAGCGCAGATCCTCTACGTCACGTCTCTGCACAATTGCACTTGAGTTTCTCGTTAGTTTTAAAACGCAGACCCTTTGTCATGTTTATAGTGTAGCGAGCATGTCGTCTTCAAGAATGACATCATGACAATGATTAATAAATGCCCTTTATTGGAGCTGATTATGACAAAACATACACCGACAAGACTGGGCTTGGATCAGACATCAGAGAGATTCCAGGCGAAGAGATTCGGGTTAGCTCACTGAATTGAGTATGCGCCGTGAGACTAATGTTCCCCCGCAGAACCCGGATGCGAGGGAAATTATATCCCACTCTTGACATCATCTTCACCTTCTGACATTTTATTCAAAAAGTTTACGCTCTCTGCTGACATTCAACTAAGCATAAACTCATAGAGAAATGTAACATTAACGTCACTCGTTTTTTTTCTCACACGCCAAGATTCTTCGCCTGACGTAGTGTTGCGTTATATTTTTCCTGCGTCAGGCGACACCCATATGCTAAACAAGTACGTATGCTATCTGAAACGCAAATGCTACAGCGGATTTACTTTTGTTACTATGGTACAGAGCTTAATAACAAGCTCTAGAAAAAAAGAGGACAACATAAAAAAAATATGTTAAAAAATAAAAAAAAGACAGAAAAAAAGAAAGATCTATGCCAGCTCAGCTTCAACATTTTCCTTATATTTATCCTAATCTACCGTCCACTTTCATTTTCGCCATGTTTTCGACAACGACCTATTCTTTCTTACGTAGACTTCACCCTAGTAAAAAGTTCGAATTCAACGTCTGGAAATAGGATGGGCCTATACTGCTAGAGTAGGAGCTAGCGGGGGTCAGCATAGCTTGGAAAGGTAGACAATTTTCATGTCAATGACATGATTTCCCACATCACACAATGCAGTGAAAGGGGCGTCTGGCATATCCTTAGTGGTGGGTGTGGCCGTAGGAGCCGTACAAAGAGGCCCGGCCAACAATCGGGCTGCATCAGCTGGAAAATTGTCACATTGTCACATCGGCATATAGTTTACTGGTATAAACATGAATGAATGACACTTAACTGGAGCGCGTACGACAGACGCCCCCAAATCCCGACCCCAATTAGGGCCCCAAACTGAGCAAGATCAGCTGGAAAGGTATACGTAAATTACAGGTAAATGCATGGGCTTGTAAACATTTTAAAAGTTTCTTAACTCTGCATCTCGTTCACAGTCGGAAAATGACGCACAATGTGGTCCAGGTAGATTTGTCGCAAAACCACAATATTGACATTATTGGCATGAGTAAGGGAACATAGCGATTGAAAGTTTGTTAAAGTGGCAAAAGAGGTAAATTTTGTAATAGTTCTTTGCAAAATCCTATCATAAATCATGTTGACAAATCAATACTAATTAAATTTCCTTGGGAGGAAGTGTGTAATCTTTTGGAAATGTTGGCAAACCGAGTTGAACTCAGGTGTTAGGGCACTCATTTGAACAGTGAACATTGTTCCATTTATTCACTTGCAATAATGGGGGTGGGTGGATGGGTGACGGGACAGCGCCCAATTTTTAAGTAATCGCGTAACAAAAACGGTGAAAAATTGAAAATACCATCTTCTTGTGATTTTTCGAATGGTTAGTCCCCAATTTCGGTTCACCCCCCCCCCACACACATACATTTTCAACACTGTTCCCCGGCCCATTATGATGTCTTACTATAATAATCATTATTCTTGTTTTAATAAGTGGCATTAATATTATTTTTTCATCATTACCATTATCGCATTGTCAGTATTTAATCAGGGACCGCAGAACCAGAGGGCTGGAGGCTCCAACAACCCACTTATTTTCCAAACACCGTGTAGAAAAAACCCGTGAAAATTACCATCTGATTAGGATTCTTTTTTTTAATCGGATCAGCCCCCCCCCTTAACTTTCAAGACCGTTGCGCGGACCATGTTACTATAACGGCATTGCATTAATTAGCGATATGACTTGCCCACAGCGAAAATAGCAAACCCCGGTAGCAAACACATGAAAAAATATCGTTATGTCCATTTCCATGCAATTAACATAGACCCAATGCTGTCCGCATCAGTTCATTGCCAAATATCAGTCAAGTTTCAGAGCTGATTGTATATTTCTCTTCTTTTTATGTTCCTTTCCATATACTGCAGCCCAATTCCAGCCCTGCGTTCTACAAGTCATGATTCAATTTGCATGATTCTTACATACAGGGGCACATTCCGTGGAGTGAGAACGAAACCATGAGATGACTGTACATGCCATTCTCCTGAGACAATCACACACTTCTCATCCAATCTGTTTGACTCGGTGGAAAAGTCACAAAGGACTCATTCAACCTCGCAACTTTCGATGTCAGGTTGCGAAGTCAGGTATCTATCTTCGTTAGCTCTGATTGCTCCCATGACACTCATTGATTGGAATGATGCAGTTTGGTGAATACGTCATGGAATGGGCAAATGGGGAATGGGGTCGACTTTGTAGATGTCCCATCACCATGCACCCCTTCGTCACGCGCTTCGACCTACCAACGACCGGTTCATGAACCAAACAGATTGACCCCCCCCAAAAAAAAAAAAATACAGAAAAAAAATGTAAAAGCGCTTTTGTAAACATTTTTTTTTAATGTGTGTGTATATAGGGGAGGGGGCTCCGGCGGGGAAATATAATAGGTTCGTTACCATACTACATAGCAAACACTGTGGTGTTATTTTACACCGGTGTTAAATTGGTGGTGTTAGTTTTTCACCTATAGGTGTTATTACAACACCTTTTTGTTGTTACATTTACACTCTTTGGTGTTATGTTTAATCTCTAGGGTGTAATTTTAACACCTCAGGGTTTGGTCCTCTATTAACACCAATTGGTGTCAGATTTAACACCGCAGTTTTTACAGTGTAGTTACTTTTATGCAACGGCGCCTTGGTCCCACTCCCCTCAAAAAAAGAAGAAAAGGTCAGCGCTCCCCTAACCACCATGACCACCATCGTAATGCCACCCCCTATCCTCATGATGAGGCCTGATATTTCAGACATGGGGAGAATAATTAAAAGATATATGAAAAGACACATAGACAGCCTGACAGACAGACAGATAGATAGGTAGGTAGATAGATAGATGTTATATATAGATATATAGATATATATGATAGATAGATACAATGTTCATAATACACAATTTCTATTAGCATGCTATTGAAAGGGCAATACTTTCAATCGTAACTGAATGCCTGCATCTAAAATACGTATAGCCCTTGGCGAATGTGATTCTAAAATCAATCAATGATATGAACATAATACCGAATATTTGGTTTGTTGGGATACTGTCACTTTTAATTAGCAATCTTATGATTACGTACTTTACGTATATCTTCTAATTCTACCCGAAAGAGTCCCAAATGAATTGAAAAAAAACCCGAACAAAATCCCAATGGACATTCACATTGCTTTTCTTGATTCAAAATGAATTACCATGCACTATTAAGTACTCAGATGTAAGTAATCAGCTCTGTCACAGGGCTCACAGAACCAAGAATCTTTCTTCAGTCAAAATCAGCATTAAGACATCGGAAGGGCTAAAAATGGTGGCTCAGATATCTATCACTGAACATTGGAAAGTTGGCACGCAGATATGCCCGGATGATATCAGGTTTAGCTCAATTTGTACTTCAACGGATTAGGTAATGACAGAGAATATAATTTTGACAAAATCTTCAAAGTAGATTTCAACTTAATGACTATAAGTCTACTACGGCAATTATAAGAAGAATTGAAAATTTGAGTTAACAGTGAAAAAAAAATTCTATTTAATCTTTTGAATTTGAAAATCCTATAATGAAATTAAAGATGATTGAGAAACCTAGGTGGCTTGTGAATTTCTCTAAAGAGATCGGCCCTACAGATTTGACACGTAAATTATGTAAATAGGGAGTATGGGTGATCAACATCATGCAGTAAGGATCATTTGGAATATTCCGAATGAATTAATTACTCCACCAATTATCGTAGAATACCGGCATAAGTATTAAAAAACTAGATGATGAAATATGATTGAACTAATTAATAATAATAATAATATAGGTTATTTATATTGCGCACATATCCACCTTGTTAGGTGCTCAAGGCGCTCCTATATTACCCGGCTAAGCTAGGCGTTCATAGCGCACACAGCTTTTTAAGGAATTACTTCCTACCGGTACACATTTACCTCACCTGGGTTGAGTGCAGCACATTGTGGATCAGTTTCTTGCTGAAGGAAATTACGCCATGGCTGGGATTCGAACCCACGACCCTCTGTTTCAAAGTCCGAAGACTAATCCACTGTGCCACAACGCTCCACATTATAATAATGATGATGAATAGAGCGGCATAAGTCCATTTGAAATTATGGAGATTTGAAAAATATGTATTAATGACTCAATAAAGAATAACTGATTATTCAAAAATAAAATTATTAATACAAAAGGATTATAGAAAGAATACAAATTTGATCGAAGATGAATTTACAAATTAAGGAATAAAAGAACAGGTGAGTATGTGATTTTTTTAAACAGATAGATAAGAATAAAGAAAAAATAATTACAACTTGAATGTGTAAAGAGAATACAAAGTTAAATAGATGATGGAATAAATGAACGAAATATAAATGAGCAGAATAGATAAACTAGCTAAATCCTAATAAGTATATAGTCCTTAATTGCACATTATCTGTCAACTGCGATAAAATCGGATTTTCTCCCCAAAATAGACTCCTATAAATCTTTTACATCATGTCTCCCAATGATCTTGATTAATTCCTTGACCTTTCCGTTCACTTCCTAACACACAGGTATATCCTTAAAATACTCATTATCGGATTGAAGAGCTCTTCCTGAACATCTTCAGGATGGTCTTAGAGGGTCGCAGAAGATACGTGGGAGAGGGTTGACAAGGGAGGGGGGGGGGTCATTTGGTTGCACCCCTCATTCGTTTCCCCAATCCGAAGATATTGGGCTTAAAAACGTTAAACTGCCCCCAAAAGACAGTGAGATACAGGTAAATGGATACACAATATACATACATAGATAATTTTCAAAAACAAAAGCATGAGAAAATATTTTGGTATTTTGATAACCGCCCCCTCCCCTAAAATGAATAGATAATGAAATGAATGAAAGGAGATATTAAAGGTAAAAATAAATATATGAACAATAAAAATTGAATTAAAAAAACATAAATAAATAAATATCAAGAAGTGCAATGAAATTAACAACATTTAACTCTATCAGTTTCTGGTGGTGAATGTATATTTTTGGTTGGGGTAGAGGCTCTGCTGAATTGGATATAAGGAGAGGTGCGGATATCGTATTTTTGGTGGCTCCCTGACCATGTTTTAAATGTTTACAGATACACCCCTACAAAAGGAAATACATCTAGAGCAAGATCTGACCAAGTGCAGTTATTGCACTTAGCGATACCTAATTAGATATCAATATTGGGCCGGATTACAAAATTCTATGATAATACTGGTAAGATAGTTGATTAAATAAGTATATCAATAACAGTATATCACTGCTAGAAAGTGCATTTTGTGATATAGGAATATTTACTTAAATTAACTTACATATATTATTTAGGCTTTTATTTGTGGTGTAACTACAGTTAGCGCCGTGCAATTTGTAATCAATATTATGTATACCTTTAGAAAATATTGCTAATCGTTGGATTTTATAAATTTTCATTGAAAACATTGAAACTTGGACGGAAATACATAAATTCATATTTGTAATATTATATTTATCATTTCATTACTCATAAATATTGTTTATGCAAGGAGCCCTAGGCCCTATGGATATCTATATTCCATTTTTAAAAGTTATAATGCATTGGGAAATAAGCTTCTACATAGAATAACTATGCTATCATGACATGCGAGTAGACAAACCCTCCACATACGTCATGCTTAGGGACCCCGCGACCGCCCTTTCCCGCCCCTAAATAGGCTATAAGATCGAATATTTCTAAAGTTTTAGATACCCCTTCTCCCCCGCTTATACCCCTCATCCTTTCGCGACTAAATGCATCACTTTTTTGTAAGGAAGTGCACACCCTCGCTTACTGAAACTTTCCGGTGTTTGGGACCTGATTAGATTTTTGTTGAGGGATCTCCAAGGGGCCAAGAAAAAGGATCGTCTTCTGTCCCCTATAGCATTTGCACACGTATACGACGGTGAAAATTCTGTCGAGATCGGAGGTGAAATTAGAAAGTTAAAGCATCTTAAAGTTTTGTGTTTAATATAAAAAAAGGAAACAAGTTTTGTTGCTGTGAAAGAAAGTGGATATGAATAACTAGGCAGTCAATGACGTCAGACCTTTTTTCTTAATTATATGAATTATTGTTGCGAGAATACAACCCACCCCCTTAAAAATCAATGACAATAGGATGTCCACATACACCCCCCCCAAAAAAAAAAGATGTATTATGAGGACAACTAAATATCTTAAACTTTATTTAATAGCAAGCAAAATATAGTTTTATGTGGCGTATACATGGTATAAATTCACCCACTTATTAGCTGTTATAGCACTTCAGAATGACGTGAATTCTATTCCATCTTTTTACTTGTGTGGTTTTTTATCTGTTCAAAGTCTGCCTTTTGTTTTACAGAAGATTATTAAAACGAAAAAGCGAAATGTATGTTATTATCTATACTACCATAAAAAAAAACAGCAAAGCGCGTGCATGAGGGAAGTGGCTATTAAAAACATAAACTCCTTTTGTCATGTTCAGTACTTTTTCAAATCCCTGTCCGAGATGCCGTTAAAAAAGATTTATTATAATAACAAATGCATAATTTCTATAACAAGTTTCCAGCCAATCAGATCGAATGATTTCAGTAGCTTTTAACTGTTAGTGTAAATTTGTTATTGTAACAAGTTTTATGAACGGGTTGTAGACTTGGCTAACAATGATGTGTTGCCATTTGAATGCAACATTATTATGTTGTTTTACATAGATGTTTCAATCCTATGCATTGTGTTTCTACGTAAAAAAAGAAGAAGAAAACAACATATAGGCTATTTCCATATGCATAAGAAGTGCATTTGAGCCTTTAAGAAGACTATCATACACTGAGTTAAAATTGGCAAGATTAGACAGAATCCGTTGAATAAATTGATATTTAGGGAACTTGCATCCAAATTAGGCGCGAGTTTAAATGGTTGTAATTAGGAAGCAAATTGCTTTGGAGGCCATGCAACACGACGACACGAGACTGTACGGTACGAAGAAGTGCGCGGGAAGTTGTTGTGTCATGAATTAGTATAGACATACAACACGTTCGAAGAAAACATGCATGTTTGTTTGCCAGACATACTCGACATTGGATCTGTATCTGCATGAATGGAACTTTCATAATTTCATCTTCAAAATTATTATAAAAAAAACATCATCCATTTTAACATGTTTAAAGAACTACAGAGAATAAGATATACAAACGCGATAATCAAAACAATGCCTTAATATATAAGGTTAGGCAATAGAAAAGAAAATTTCGGTGGCAGCAATATGACCTATATCAATTTTGCTACTGTCCTGTATATTCTCATCAGGTCAATATGAGTGATGATATTGTACACGATAATCTGCTAATAGGCCTGAAATTGGCACGTGCACCTTGGTTGGCCCATTAAGAACAGACAAAACGGTTGGTTACGCATGAAGCACTTATAAGAAAAGTTTGATTTTTTTTAAATGTCAGCGCCATAACCACGACGCATATTATTAATATAAACATACATTGATAAATAGATTAACGGTAAGTAATGGCAATTGTCATGTAATGATTACGAAATACAAAATAAAGGAAAGAAACTGCATTTTGGTCATACATAAATATCAAAATGACGAATTATCAAAAGTAAAATACATTAAAAAAAGTAGATAGGAAACATATTCAATCGTCTTTTTAAAACGAATACAATGTATTTTCGGCCATCATGAGTAGGTTGACCGTGATGAGCAATAATGGGCCCAAAGAGAGGTGCTATGGAATGGGGGAAGACGGGGGGAGGGAGAATTGATGTGACAAGAAATTTTGGCTGGGGTTTCAAATATGAATTTCAACCTTGACATCTATCCATATTGTATACTGACACAGACAGTCAGCTATAAACTCAACCATAAATGCCCAATTACAGTACTTGACAGCCCCGATTGTCAGTTCGATGATGTATTCTCAGTTGATAAAAATCGCCTACTTTTCAACTGCTCACGTCATCACGATTGCACAACTTACCTTAAAGAGACATACGAATCCCTATGGTAACTATATAGGCCAATGATGTCGCCATAGTAATTGATTAGTTCCAGGTCTGAATATATCACCAAACTGATCTAGGTTCTTATCGTGCTCATACGACTTCGATAATTTTCTATTTATCGATTTATGATATAGGCCTATCACTGTCACATGTGAATTGCTGATGTATTTTTGGTTTTCCTTATTTCCCCGAGCTGTAAAATTATATGTTACTGTGTTTATATTTTCAACTTTCATCAAAGATAGCTAAATTGGCTGCCCCTACATGTAACGCCTATACTTACCAATGATATATTCATGTTTACTTACATTTTCTTCTATAGATTTAGCATTGCATTGTGAATGTAAGAATATATTTCGGTGGTGATGTTTCTAAAAAAAATAAATGTAAATGTCAAAGTATAGAATGGATTAAAAAAAATGCCACATAAAAAGAAAAAGGCCACAGTAATCATTAATAGTAGGAGTGCAATGAGAAAGGCTATAAGCCTAACGAATATTTTATGGTCTCAGGTGTATTCAATATGCAGTATGATTTGTTGAGTCCGCCAAAAGGTAAGAGGTATCCGTATCAGATAAAAGTTTGGAAAATATCTGATTGGAATATGAAACCATTACCAGCTTTATTAAAAAAAAGAATTATGGGGAGTCAAAGTCGTTTGTGATTTCAAGAATGACTAATTTACAACGATGTTCTTGATGGAGACGGTTTCTGATATTTCATTAAATTTTGAGACACTTTTCTGGCAATCACGAACATTGCCCCTAAAATGAAAGGCAAAAACAATGCACTGAAGATGCCTCAAGTGATAAGGGGGTGTTGTATATAATTATGAGCGCGTCAAAACTTACTCTCATTCGGTTATTAAATACAAACACGATTGATATATTTTCAATTGAGTAAAATTGTTTAGAGTCAATCAAATACAAATAAAAATAATTTAAGTTTCTTAAAACAAAAGTGAACAGAGTTCAGGCGTATCATATAGATTTTATAGGGGTAACAAGCTCGAAAGGGAAATCAATATATGCAAGATGTGATCGTTATGGTAGATCCATCGTTATAGTAAGGGCTCGAATGGAGGGCAGAGATAACAGCACGGTAAATTATACATTGTAATCCCCCCTCTCTCTCTGCGTTCCTCAAGTTAGGCATTAAAACGAAAATCATAGAAAACATTTGATTAAAACCATTCACAAATCGGCAAGATGCACTCCCATTTTGACCCCCTCTGCCCCTCCCCTCCCACATTCGCCCCCTTCTATAATGTTTCCCATTTTGTCTCCGGGAACATAAAAGTATAGCGAGATACAATCAAGATTCTGTTTTATGCTGCTGCCAAACATAGGAAGGCATGTGTCTCTGAACACGCTAAAGAGTCAGGTGACAAAGTCAATAGAACTGAATTTTTTGGCCCGAATTCTGTAATCCAACCGTAATTTTGGCAGATTATATATAAATACATGTAAATACAAACGGTATAATCGAATCAATTATGGAGACACTGTTTGAGGATGGGAAGAGTTAACAATATATATACAGCAGCATGCCATTCGCAGATACAAAACTAAATGAACATAGGCAATAATCGGCACGATAAGTGAAACCAATTAACTTGTACAAAATGACAAAGACATGACAGATGTAGTAATATAACCACACGATAACATACCTTTGAGCCGATTTCACGGGAGTTCCATCGGATGAAAGCTTTCGCAAAGGCAGAGGTTAAAGACCCGTAAAATCCAAAGCAAATCAGGTGGACTGTTCCTCGCAAACAAACTGCAACTGATCTCCTCATTAGGTGCCTTTGAAATTCATTAAAACTCTGAAACACATTGTAATGTCGCTGGAAGTTAGATGGTGACGAAACTTGTAAAAGTTAAATATCTTGTTGTCTTTAAATACGACACATAATGTGTAAAACTTGGAGATAAAAGACTCCCAGGCCCGGCTCACAGGTTCATACTTCATACACTATGAACAATTCACCTTCCACGTTTCTCTCTGGAGTCTAGAGGTTGGACTACCGTTCTGTGATGTTAGATTTCGGCTTTGAAGAGCGCGCTGCACGGATGCCAAAATTTCGTCTGTCGTCGGGAGCTTAACGCGCGCGGGAATCGTATGGTTTTTCAATCTCAGGCTCGAGCCATAGTGAGTCACGAACGTTGTTTCATCACATTGTTACGTATCATGATATGAATGTTCTCCAAGAGTGTCTTTCTTCATCTGAGGAAGATAGATATGTTCAGTTGATGAGATGGATACAGAATATGAGAAATGGATAAAAGAATGTCTGACTCAAGATGATGACGAAGCTGGGGTGTATCTGCATGCAGAAAAGAGCAACGCACCTATAAATGATTTGTTCTGTGACAGTATAGTCAGCTTGGCTTGAAAGTGATAAACCGAACAATTTAGAGCATTTTAATATCTTCTTTATTCCATTATTGCAATTATCAACAGCAAGAGAAAGACTGCACTGCATAACAAGTTCTAAATATTGAATGACGTGTGACGTAAAATTCCTTGACTCAAGATATACCGGTTCGTACCGCTTTACAGAAACAACGCCAGCATCTTGTCTGAAAATATTAATGCCATCAAATTCGTAGAGATTGAAAATAGTACTAGCGATCACGCATGTGTAGAACATGATGTAGAAGTGATATATTTGTTTTCTTTCGCATCGACAAAGCAAGGTATAAAGATGTTCAAAGTAATTGTGGCTTTCATTTTCAGGGGTAAAAATGATGTCTTTTTTGTTTGATGTCTGCTTTTTAAAAGGATACACACGGAAAAATTCACTATTTTCTTCATATTGTTGTCATATCGTTCCAAGCTGGCAATAGAGGTTCCTAAACTTACCCATTGAATGCGGTCCGAGCCTGACGATAGAGTTACACACCCACTTTGCCTCCTCTAATGACCGCATTTAAATTCATCAGTCGAGAACAAAAGCGCGGTGACAAAGTCGTTTGTGTTAATAACCTCCCAGACTATATGTCATTTTAATTGACCCCATCAGCACGTATTTATTAGATTGAGACAACCTATATACTAATTACACGCATCATTCACAAGACCAAGCTACCTCGTTATACGTTGACCTTGCCTCAAGTCTACATGAATAAAATATACTGTAGCAGTAGAAGGTTATGGGGCATAGCATTTGACCCCATTTACAAAATTGAAAAAAAGATGTATATATATATTTTTTTTAATGAAATTTGTAATCTTAATGTTTAATTGCGCATACATGCATCATGACCAAACACACACAATTAGACACGCACATTTACTTACTATTATTTTAACAACCAAATCATCTCCCTTTCTGATTGTACTTTTTTATAAAACTTCGAAATCTTTTTGCCAGCAACTCGGTATACATAGGCCTACACAATGTATACAGTATGTATGCAATAGATAAAAAAAACATATATTTTAAAGCAATGGTATACAGTATATTACATTTTGTTTATATAAGGTTTCAACTGATTTATCATTTATTTTTACATAATAATATTCCCCCGCCCAAGGCCATACGAAGAACATTTTTCCGGGGGGGGGGGGGCATGACGCGTACACATTTTTTAAGAAACTCAAAAGCGAGTGGGCAAAGCAACCGTGCTTGTCATGGGGCACTTTGGCATTTTATACAGTGATATTGTAGGATTTGGTACACCATTTGGTGAAAATTTGTGAAAACTTTTATAGTGAAGCTATAAATTGTCAACCGCCTTTCCCGCTGCGAACGCCCATGCCCCAACCCCAATACACACAACATACACATCCTCAATTAAGTTGGATACTTGTGCTGGGATAGGAGACTATCGATGCTAATGGAATAGCGCCTCTTCTCATATATAGTTACACAAGTAATCCTGCGTCTGTCTTCGGAGATCCTAAACGAATATCTGGGACTACCGCTTCAAATCATCGCAGATATTCATCCGACAGAAGACTTCCGAGAAAAATGGTTCAAGTTGAAGATGGGGAATAGCGACTAATGAAATTAAATGTCTCCAATATAGCCTCAAGCGATTATGAATATAAATTATTAATATAATTTTGAAGTAGCCCAAATCATAGAAGATTATTATTTTGACAAATTATAAAACAAATCGAAAATCGATAAAAAACCTTAAGGTTTATAAACAAATAAAATTCACCTGATATTGGATTAATTGTTTAAGGATAGTCTAAACCGAGTACTTATCCGATCTTGAGCCATGTCATTTTAGAATCTACTTTGATTTTTTAAACAACATTATACTAAAAGTTTGCAGCTGATCGTGTCACAAACTCCGATTCAAAAGTTCAGAATATGCCTTATTTTATAGTCAGCATGGTCGCTTTGCTCCCTCGCTTATATGATTTTTGTGTAATCCACGCATGGTAGACAACCCCGTGAGATGGAAATATATTCATTTCTCTGATGTGAACAGGGTCATGGAACATGACAGTCTGAATGTACCTTTTATTAGAATTAGTCATCTATCTAATCCTAACACCTGCCATGTAGTCATAACACATATGGACTCGAATCAGCGTTGACTTAAGGAAAGTATATTGGTTTTCATTTTCATGTTGCAAATTACATCACTTCACCGACTTCCTGCTCAAGTGACAAGTAATTGGGTTTTAATCGTCATTGTCAGATTAGGTGAGGGGAACAGCAGCGCGGAGATAATTTGGCTGTACTCATTGAATTAAAAAAATGGCTTTACAATGTTCATTGTGCTTAGGGTCACAAGACCATTAAATATTTATATAATATTGACTGGCCTTATAAGCGGAACATCAAATATATTGCCAGCAAAAGAATCATATTGGCCCGAGTCTTTAGACGAGGGCAATATGGGTCTCTTAAGGGAAATATATTTGATGTTCCCCGAAAAAAGAGCGATAAGAAAGAAGAGTCAATAATTGTATTATCATCCAAATCAGGGGGGGGGGGGGTGTTTCATCAACATTTTGGTCCGACAACTGTCTTGCACTGGTAATAATAGACAAGATAATGATATGATGAAATAGAAAAAAATGACAAAAATGAGAGACTGTAAATTGTGAATTACACAGTAAATTACACCGTAAAGTGTGCATTAAAAAGTTGAACGTAAATGTGTACTGATCTGAAAATATACACCTCAGCAAAGTGTGCGTCAGGAATAGAAACACAGTACAGTGTGCATCAAAAATATACACAGTAAAATTTGCATCAGGACAACATACACAGTAAAGTGTGCATCAGGACAATATACACAGTAAAGTGTGCATCAGGACAATATACACAGTAAAGTGTGCATCAGGACAATATACACAGTAAAGTGTGCATCAGGACAACATGCACAGTAAAGTGTGCATCAGGGAAATATACACAGTAAAGTGTGCATCAGGACAATATATACACAGTAAAGTGTGCATTAAGACAATATACACAGTAAAGTGTGCATCAGGACAATATGTACACAGTAAAGTGTGCGTCATGAAAATTTAAACACAGTAAAGTGTGCATCAGGACAATATACATGGTGAAGTGGGCATCATGAAAATATAAACACAGTAAAGTGTGCATCAGGACAATAATACACAGTTAAGTGTGCATCGGGATCAATTTACACAGTAAAGTTTGCATCAGGAAAATATATACAAAATAAATTGTTCATCAGGAAAATATGCACAGTAATGTGCATTAGAACAATAGACACAGTAAAATTCTCGAATCATTTTCAGGAGGTATAACCTAGATAAAGTTTTCAAACTTCCTTTCGAATAAATCTAGAAGAAATATGACTTCGAATTCTATTTGAATAAAACTTGCTTTCGGGTTCTTTGAAGGACAACACAATATCTGAAATCTGGAAAATACATCGATCTCTCCTTTTCAATTTTTGAACAAAAACATTTCGTCTACTGGTATGGCTGAAAATGTTTATTATTACTATACCGCAAATATACGCTTTGTTTTTGTCTTTTAATAAAACGCTTAATCCAAAACAAATCAGTAAAACAATTTACATTTCCTTGACCGTAATCTCAAAATCAATAAAACTCAACTATAGCATTGTTGATTTGTTCGAGATTCGCTTTCACTCAGGTATTTATGAAAATATTGATTGAACGATTATGGGTCTATTGTCGTTGACTGAAATTTGTTTTCACTTTTCCTCAGGTGAATCCAGGAAGTTTCAAAGAGAAGGGGCGACTTCGAGGTACAAGGGATCTTCCCCTTCCCTTGTCGCATGTGGGGGGGGGGTTCTAGCGGGGGAAGCTGTTACCTTAACCAGTAAGGACACCCACAAAAGCCGAGAGAGAGAGAGAAAAAAGAAGAATTGGTCTCAATGAATGCGGAGGTAAAACTGCTAGAATTCGAACCAACGACATCCTTTGAAGAAATTAGCAATGCCACTCTTGATCCATTTGTAAAAAGTGCACCGAAAATCGCCGAAAGTTTTCCTGATCGACTGCCAAAGGTGCCGGCATGTGTGGATAGCATGAAGATAGAACATAGCAGAGTCAAAGAAGGCCTATAGTGCTATTTCAGGGGTTGCGGAACGGTTTTGAAAGTGTGTATGTGGGGGGGGGCGGGGGAGGGGGGGGTCTCTCAAATCCTCCATACGCCATTGATTGACATGGTTTGATGAACTACGCTGCAACGTCTAGACGTAGTGAATTTTTTTATATTGAAATTTTGTACTTAAAAAAAATGTTTGTTAGAAAGAAAGGTTTCGCACCCCATGTCCCCGTCGAACTCGTCCTTTATTCCTCTATATAGGCCTACATATATTTAGAGGTCATCCCATAAGAAATACAAGGGTACAGGAAACCGGTGTTGTTATGTCTGCAGTTATATCGACTAAGCAGACCAAGTCGATGAAAAGTAGGGGCACCAGAAAACCCTCAACGATTCTCTACAAATTATCCAAGATTCATTTTTTGAAGGGGTTTTATACCAGAATCCAAATCCTTGGGTAGCTTGGAACAACCCAAGTTGGGGATATCATTTCAAGGGTTGTTAAGAACGACAAAGGGAATCTAATCTTTTATTGACATGGACATGATAAATGGGAGTCAAAGGATGACACAAACTACAACAATGAAAGAACGGTGTCCCGCCCCAACCCCCATACTTCATCCCAATCCAAATGTAATTTATACCATAATGTACAATTTATCTTCTTTTAGATTACATACTTTCTCGAGGAATTCTGTCCAATATTCCACTTTTTGTTTTTTCTCCAACAATTGTAGTTTTTATATTATTCATCTGCTTATTACGCTATAATGGTCAGAAAATATATTTACCCGTCAATTTTGAATTCTTATCACACTTCCGTGGTATTCATGATGATGACATTTAAAAAACTCTTCCAAATCTAAAAAAACACAAGCTCGCAGGTTACATAGGCAGCGGGGGAAGGGGGGCATGCATGGGAAGTGGGGGTGCTGGGCTGGGGTTGCTTAACCCCCAATATTTTCCTTGGGGTGCTGCGTGTGTTATTTTCCTTAGGCAACAACCCTGGAATTCTGGAAGATGTAAAACAAATGGTGAAATGTAACGAAAATGACCTTCATGTTGTAGTGAAACCCCTTTTCCCCTCCCTTTTCAAATTTCTCGGACAAAAACGACATATATTTTTTTAGTAAAAACCTTCATTTTTGTGTTTGCTTTTCAGATTAATCGAGACCAAAATGGACTTCATTTTGTAGTGAACCCCCTAATTTTTTTAAAACAAATTTACATCATCACCCCAGAAAAAAAAACGCTCGGGGGGGGTCTACCTTTCAATGCATTAGCGATGACGTCTATTTGGTTGAATACATACAATGAAAGGAAATGAAAACTTTCACTTTTCCTTCGATCCCAATCTTATGACCTCCTCTTTCCAGTTTACAAATCAGTCGATTTTAGGCACTGTTCAAAAGTGCATCATAGCTGAAAATTGTATACCTTTTTGTGCAAGATAGCACAGTAGGATTTATGTATAAAATATCCCTTTGGATCCACATTACAATTATACCTAGGGAAAAGGTCGTTGTTGTTTTCAGTTGGCCTATAGACAATATCAATATTTTTCTCACTCGCTGTGCTGGCTCTTGAAATCCATATTCCATATGATATGATTATCTTAACATTAGGTAACCATGGTAATGGCTGTGTTTTGAGGTGTCGGGTATCCCCAAATTATAGTGAAGATATAGGTTCCCATTATCATGATTATATTTTTCGGATGACGACTACTGATATAGTTGATTTTGTTTTTGGAACATCTGCTTGTCGGTAGATAAAAAAATGATTTGGACGATCATTTTTGTATAAATGCACTAGGATGGGTTTGTTTGTTTTTCGTATTCTTCATGGTTGTATACGCAAAATTTTTATTAGGGGCAACTTAAAGCAAATCATTTACTGGTATTACATCGTTGGCGGGGGAGCGAGTCCTTCCCTTTTTCCCAATTTGCCCCCTCCCCCATTTCCACCCCCCCCCCCTCTCTCTCAGTCTCCTTCCACCCCCTCTCTCTTCCTGTCTCATTCTTTGTCTATGAATATCTGCCAAGATCATTCTAAGAAAACCGATAGTACGTGACATTCCAATAAAATTTTAGCCAAAGAATCTAAAGAATCGTGGAAGAGATTATTGTTCATAATCACCGAATAGCCCTGAGATATGACGCATAATTTCCTTTCTTTCAAACATTAAAATGATACTAAAAACTACAAAAAAAATAAGCTGTGGAGCAGTATCGACACCTTTTCTGAGAACTCTCCCACTTCGGAAGCTAGATGATAACACATAAAAGTTGCGAATAAAATACTTTATCTATATCGAAACATGATGGAAATTTTTTTTTATCTTACCAAGTCCAAAGTCACTTATGATATGGATTAATTCCATTATAAATCCAGGTTTTGTTAAAAAAATGGAAGCAATGTTCGAAATAACTAATGGAGTTTTACAAATATTTCTAAACATAATCATGAGTAGTAATGTTACAGCCTTTTGGTTACAGCCATATCGCTTAGTTACACAGTCACGCGCGCATCAATGCGTCAAGATTTTGTTGCGTCATAAGATAAAAACTTATTACATCACAATTAAGGAAAATCAATTCTTTTTCGTCTAGTATTCAGTTATCATGATTACAATCATTGTTGCTCTAGCCAAGGTTTTCATTAATCTTGCCATTTTACTGAAATTCCTTCAATCTTGCCACCCCACAGTCTAAAGGTAAAATAATCTTACGTCCTTAACCATCAGGCAGCACGATAAATGTCAATTTTCTAATGTTTTATTAACACTTGGTACTTCTTTGTGAAAATTTGATATCCTGAAACTGGTTTGGAGAGTACTGGAGAGGGGGGGGGGGGTGGGTAGAAATTACTTACTTGTCCCCAAGTATGTACAGCCTATACTGACAAAGAAAATGGTAATAATGATGTGACCCCCTTTTCTCTCAAACATAGACAAAATAATAAGCATGATTAAAAAAACACTAATCATTTCGAGTGCACGAACTAGCAACAACATGAAAAATTCATTGTCAGATGCCGATTTATGTTTTTTTTTTACGAATCAGTTGTCTCTTTTCTTCCATCGACGGACGGGGCCGGATCCATCAGAGAAAAACGGTGGTATAAACTTAAAAGACCAATAAATAAAAAGGGGGTAGAGCTTTCGGATGTGGTACAGTCTGAATTCACATGAACATGGCGAAGGGTACCACACAAAAACCGCGAAATAACATCAATATCATGAATATAGAATCTGATTCACAGTGAAATATGGTTGTAATTATACCACTGTTCAATAGATTCCAAGGACTATGATCATCCGGTGGTCATAGATTCGATACCATCTTAAAAATACAGACAAAGGGATGAACATTCTTACAATAGATCTAAGAGCACATTTTACCCTGATTATTATTATGAAAACAAAAGATTGGCATGTAATATAATAATAATATGTCCATTTATAAAGCGCAGTTACTATGTGCTTATATACTCAACTGCGCTTTGATACTTGGTATCATTACCCCGGCGGCTGCAGCTGATCCGCTATATTAAATAGGCGCTAAAGCGTTCAAGGAATCGGGTACCCATTCACCTCACCTGGGTCGAGTGCAGCAGAATGTGGATCTATTTCTTGCTTAAGTAAATTACGCCATGGCTGGGATACGAACCCACGACCCTCTGTTTCAAAGTCCGGAGACTAATCCACTATATAGGCCACAACGCTGTAGCGTTGTCAGGAACGGTGGCCCAATGAGGGGGTATACAGGGTGACGAACAAGGGAAATGTTTGAAAAGTCTTGAAAGGGTAGATGCAGCCCCGAGCGAGAGAAAGAATGACCTTTCTGAAATGGAAATATCCATGAAATAAGACAATATTTCCTTCGACCATTTACCCCCGCCCTATCGATCGTGGAACTTTTTGGTGGGGAGTGGGTGGGGGGGGGGGGGACAACGTTCCCTGAGTCCCACTATCTGTACACCAATGATAATAATGTATGTATAACACGATGTATAATCGTGTTAACAGACATAAGTCTGATCAAGAATAAAATGAGTTACGTCATACTGGGAATCAGGAGAGAATAGAGGTCTGAATACTATAAGTACAGTTTTTTTTTATTTTACCTTTGGGCTTATGGCATTTATAGTACGGCAGGAGCTTAATTATAATAATAATAATAATAATATAGGATATTTATATTGCGCACATATCCACCTTGTTAGGTGCTCAAGGCGCTCCTATATTACCCGGCTAAGCTAGGCGTTCATATAGCGCACACAGCTTCTAAAGGAATTACTTCCTACCGGTACCCATTTACCTCACCTGGGTTGAGTGCAGCACATTGCGGATCAGTTTCTTGCTGAAGGAAATTACGCCATGGCTGGGATTCGAACCCACGACCCTCTGTTTCAAAGTCCGAAGACTAATCCACTGAGCCACAATTATGCATTTTCCCGATATCTTAATTCCTTCAGTTTTATTCAATTCCTTAAATATATTTCAGAAAACCAGACTTTGTACATGTCTTCAAAGCATGAACCTCATGATGTGTTTTACATGAGGTATTTGTTTACCATTGCCATGGGTTTGGGGCTTCCTCTGTCGTTATAATACAAACAAGCGATAGAAATAGACAGGAAATGTCACTATTCTCAAATAAATACCAAATGTAAACTTCGAGCCCATATCCAGAACTTGCCCCTGACCCGTCAGCCCTTTCCGCCCCAACTATCGGGGTTCATTAATGTCTCATCGCCGTGAGAGAGTGGGTCCAGTTCAAAAGCACTTTCTGCATTGGAAGAAATGATTGCATGAGTGAACAAACATCTCCATTTCATAATTTCTAATCATCACATTCGCACAAAGTTCCTCTCTTTATCTCTCTAACGTTAATTATTATTTTGACAGATAAGCAAATGAATGATCAATCGTATGAGTAGGTGAATTAATTGGATAACTAAATAAAATATTGAAACAAATTGCTAAATAAAAGAAAGAAAGATAGAAAGAAAGTATAAATGAATGAATGAATGAAAACACAGTTGGATTCATTATATACAGATATAGGCTGATATTATTAGGTGAAAATGCCAATACGTTGTATGACACAAGGAATACGCAGTAAAACATCTAAAAACAATAGTCATGGTGTAACATTTTATAAATACATGAACTTATTTAAAAAGAAGTTATTAACACTACTAATTCAAGAACATTTTTAAGTTCTGAGACACATATTTGCCATTACACACGTTCCGCCTTATAAAGCAATCAGTTTGCAAACTTCTAAACATAAATCTCAACATGTTTATGAAGAGCTCGAAAAATAAAAAGGGACTTCCAAAACCACACAGGAGGGAATAACTTGTGTTATATACCTTTGCATAAAAGTGTTTAAACACTCTCAAATTCGAATGTTAAATCAACATTTGAAAGGTTGGAGGAGTGACAACCTTTTCCAAATGTTACATCCAAATATAAAGCTGAATCCGACATTTTAAGTGTTGGGTAGAACCATTTAAGGTGGTAAATGCAACATTTAGAAAATGTTGTCACTCCTCCAACTTTTCAAATGTTTAGTTAACATTTTTTTAGAGTCTAAGATATACTTACAGTTTTCACCCCGATGTGAGGCTTTGGGACTAATGCTAGATACTTTGCCGTGAATTTTCCCCCTTTTGGCATACATGTTCGCCACAAAAACCTGAGCAATGCCGTGTTTCGCAATCGAGGAAGTCGAAACAAGCAATTGGAATAAATAATTTAATTTGAAATATGAACTTGGAAAAATTATGATTTATCATACAAATTTCAATTTCAATTTGCATGATTGGTGACGCAAAAATGTAAAAATAAAATCTTCGTTTTTTTTTTTTTTTTTTTACAAACGATGTGTTCATGAGTAACCGATGCAACGGGGTGAACATCATTACAGTTTCATTACTAAAAGCTTGTTTAGTAATTTTACTCAAACACGATGTTTATTACAGAACTCGGTCAAAATTTCTCTGCCCGGTTGAATTGGGATTTAACAGGAAGTGTCCCGCAGCCTAAATAGATGTGTCATACAATCATCGCTTTTCATCGCGCCAAAGATTTGACACGAAATGCGAGGAAGGGGTGTTGTCTTGTGAAATGGATGAATGCATCGGTCACTTGCAGGGCCCAGGAAAACTCCCCACCGATTGAAGAAATTTGTTGATTTTTTAGAACTTATTCAAAGCTAGGTAAACATGATCATGAAGCAGAATCATGGGACTTTTGCAGGGTGTCGATCTATCTTTCGGATTGGGATGGGGTGGCAAATATGAAACAAGTGGAATGCCTCTGGCCGTCTCACCTGCATCACGCGATTCAACATAGCAGCAGTGCTGACTTTGAAAACTACTATAACTCGCACAAGATGTTCAGTGATACTTGGTTACTCTTATTTCCACGTTTTATGAACTAGACCAATACACTCACAGAGATAGGATGGTAATTCAACAAATACCCCCAATGTGGCCAAAATTAATTGACCTCACAAGACCTTTGACCTTGATAATGTGACCTGAAACTTGCACAGGATATTCAGTGATACTTGATTACTCTTATGTCTAGGTTTCAAAGTCAAATCAATAAACTTGCAAAGTTATGATGGTAATTCAACAGATACCCCCATTATGGCCAAAGTTCATTGACCTTTGACCTTGGGCATGTGACCTAAAATGCGCACAGGATGTTCAGTGATACTTGATTACTCTTATGTCCAAGTTTTATGAACTAGACCAATATACTTTCAAAGTTATGATGGTAATTAACAAATACCCCAATTCGGCCAAAGTTCATTGACCCTAAATGACCTTTGACCTTGATCATGTGACCTGAAACTTGCACAGGATGTTCAGTGATACTTGATTACTATTATGTCCAAGTTTCATGAATCAGATCCAAAAAGTTTTAAAGTTTTGATTGTAATTCAACTGATACCCCCAATCGGCCAAAGTTCATTGACCCTAAATGACCTTTGACCTTCGTCATGTGACATGAAACTCTAATAGGATGTTCAGTAATACTTTATTAACCTCATGTCTAAGTTTAATGAACTAGGTCCTTATATTTTCTAAGTTATGATGACATTTCAAAAACTTAACCTCAGGTAAAGATTTTGATGTTGATTCCCCCAACATGGTCTAAGTTCATTGACCCCAAAATGACCTTTGACCTTGGTCATGTGACATGAAACTCTAATAGGATAACCTTATGGCCAAGTTTCATGAACTAGGTCCATACACTTTCTAAGTTATGATGTCATTTCAAAAACTTAACCTTATGTTAAGATTTGATGTTGACGCCGCCGCCGCCGTCGGAAAAGCGGCGCCTATAGTCTCACTTTGCTATGCAGGTGAGACAAAAAAAAAATCGACTTTCTCTCTCTCTCTCTCTTTCTGAGCACTACATTATGATAAAGACTTTTGAGCACGAAAGCGCGCCGAAAAGGGGTTATATGTCTTTCGAAGCCTTTTAAAACATAAATTATTTTGCATTGTACATTTATACCATGAATATTTCAAGTTTTTCAATTTCAATTTTTCAGATCGCCTCTGGATTTTTTATAATACCTCGAGATTCATCCAAGCAGGATACTTCATTTTACATCAAGGAAAGGAGAAAAGACAAATCCGTCAACCTAGTAAAAAAATAACATGAACATTTTTATTCTGAGGTATATGGGTTTGTGTTTTTGTGCTTGTAGAAATAAATGATAATCAAATCGAGAGATATGGCGCAAAACATCAATTGTACATCGATTTTTTTTACAAACGTTCTGTGTTCTCTCCTTGTTATAGAGAGCACCTGGGAACAGTTTACTAGACAGGATATTAGTATATCCCCTCATACGAGAGGAGTGATATTTTCATTTATACATGTTCTTAGGAATGAATTATTATGGTGACTATGTTTCGATCTAGCTAGGATTAAGAGGGGTGCTATCACCCTTCGATAGAGATCAAGAGATCTATTTGATCTTAATTAGCCAAATCAATTTTGTGGGGCTACATATCTAAAATGGATTGAGATTAAGAATGAGAGGTAATTTAGGGGAAACGAGCTTGGGTGAAAGTAGGGGGTGGAAAGGAAAAAAAGGAAAGATATGTTTATGAAATAGATACAGATATGAAAGATAGAGGGAAGGTATATGGGTGAATAAGAAGAGCCATAATAGGATGTCATGCTGAAACACAAATACATCATGCCGGTGGATCGATAAGGAATGACCCCCCCCCCCCGCCACACACACACACACAAACACTCACAAGCATATTATTGAAGAATAAAAATATTAAATCGATAAGTAGCGCGCAAAAGCAAATATATACATTTAGGTTTATGTTTTCTTGGTTTTTTTTTGGTTATTTTCGCGAGTAGCAACTTTCTGTGAACAATAATATTCGGGCTAACGGAGATGGGAGGGGTATAATTTTACACCCCTCCATCCGGCGTGTCGATCCGGACCCTGAATCGATCTGCTCTTATGCAGTTAACACCAATATGATATTGATATTAATACAGGCAATGCCCTTAAGCTCTGCGTCATTGTTCACACATCTGTATTGAATTCTGGCGCATCCCTCTGCTTCCCCCACTTGGTCGGTTGTACTTTATGCACTCACCCAAATCAGAGGGAATAAATAAAACAGTCTCTTGAAGACACACTAACAACACATTAGGAAGTAATGAATCGCTTCTGCCTAAAATATTACATTGACGTGAATGAATGATTTATGACATTATTATCAACATGATCAACATGGAAGGTGATGACTCTTCCCTTCTTGAAGGTATAAATTCAATACACCTATGACGTCATCATGACGACACTCTCTACTCAAAAATAATGTTCGTCAATCTAAAGAAGATGGTGGTAATGAGGATACCACTTGTCTTTTCAAATGATGATCCAATGTGATGAAAAATGTGCAGAAGGGCGAAAAAAATCTCAACAACAAAAAAACGATTAAAAAGGGAGCGAAAGAATAAGAAAAAATAGCGCAAGAAAAAGATTACATGGTGAAAATAGAGCAAGAAAAGAAAACTGGGATAAGGCGGAAG
Source organism: Lytechinus variegatus (assembly GCF_018143015.1). Taxonomy (NCBI): domain Eukaryota; kingdom Metazoa; phylum Echinodermata; class Echinoidea; order Temnopleuroida; family Toxopneustidae; genus Lytechinus; species Lytechinus variegatus. The sequence continues at coordinate 22,212,701 of NC_054743.1, read as the reverse complement.
AAGGAGAAGAAAAATACATGATTTAAATAACAGAAGAAATGAATTGTGACAATTAATAGCACGAGAAGGGCAAGAAGCACATGATGAAAACAACGAAAGACGAAATGCACCGTGCTGGTGGAAATATCACAACAGGGAGAAATACATGATGAAAGTTTTCTCAAGAAGAAATGCATGGGGAAGATTGCCCAACAAGAAACATATGGTGAAAATAGCGCAAGAAGAAAAACATGATGGAAATGGCGAGAGAAGACATATACGATGGAAATAGCGCATGAAGAGATCATGTGAAAATAGCGCAAGAAGAAATACACAGAAAATGGCGTAAGAAGAAGCAGCACAGACGAGAAAATTATCGCCAAAATATAAAAAATACATGGTCAAATTGCACAACAGGAAGAAAAAGCATACATCGTGAAAATACCGCAAGAAGATGAAGACACTTATTGCAAAACGCAACAAGAAGCGAATAAAATTCAGAACATAAGATTCAATTTCCCGACATGATTTGCTCACCTCAAGGAGTTGCTTACACAGTTACGTGACTATAAAGAAAATTTAATTTTGAAGGATAATAAAGATAGGGAAACCGATAAAACTGACTCACCGGTATGAGGGGAGACCTTATACTTATTATCATTCTCGAGTTTGCTGATTTCTATCTTTTTCTTTGGTTAAGGACGACATCATCTCAAATTCTTCTCAAGGAGTTGTTCCTCACCTTCACACAAGAACCGCCGCGGATATTGAATCACAGTCGGGAGGGGGTTAGACCTCGACACATCTCATATACTTGTTCACATTGCCATTGATGAATGGGTGGCACTACAATATTTTTATATACCATATTATATGCATTTTTCCCCTTCCATTTCATAGACCTCTTCATTTTTGTACACATATATTCTTACATAACATTTTTTTTTTCAAGATGGCGTAGGTCCCAGAGCGGCAAAAACTAATAGTGGAGGATACGCCTGTATACAAAAATACCCAATAAAAAAGAAGGGCTAGAAAATTGACAGGAAGAAGAAGGGGATGTGAAGAAGAGAAAAAGAGAGGGAATATAAAACAAAACAAACCATCAAAAATTGCAACAATAGACACTGCAGTAAAATTTATGAACATAAATGAATTAAAAAGAAATCCCTAAGGATAGGCATATTAACAGTATATAATAATAATAATATTAATAATGATAATAATAATAATATAGAGTATTTCTAAAGCGCCAAATCCACATTGATTAAGTGCTCAAGGCGCTGAAATATACTTGGTATATTATTGTTACCCCGGCTGTAGCATTCAAGGAATATATTCTACTGGGTACAAATTCACCTCACCTGGGTCGAGTGCAGCACAATGTGGATAAATTTCTTGCCGAAGGAAATTACGCCATGGCTGGGATTCGAACCCACGAACCTCTGTTTCAAAGTCCGAAGACTAATCCACTGGACCACAACGCTCCATATATCGACAATAATCATGGTGATTCTCTTTTGGGACCATCGTATAAAAGGTAAGACGTGCCAAGGGACTGGCGGGTTTGTTCCCCTCCATTACACTCAATAGGGGTGCATTTTTTTTAAACGTTCTGATTTTTCACACCACCCCTCATAATTGTGATGCGATTGGTTTTACATTTCTTAAGGCCAGTCTAATAAGGATCCTTAGCTCCCAGGGACATGGAGCTGTGGAGTAGTCCCCTCGGTAGTTGTCATGTTAGAGTAACTCCTTGCTACCACTATTACACCGACTTTATCAAGGGAAAATATAGAATTGTTTTTTAAAAAAAATGTTCCAAATACTAGAAAAATGAAAATATAAAAAAAATATAAAACAAAAAAATATATAAAAACAAAAATATCGTTTATTACATCCCCATGCATAAAAGATGAAAAATGAACAAAATAGAACAGTAAAGAAAGAAAGGAATGAATGAATAAATAATAAATAAATAAATAGATAAACAAATAAATACAAATAAAACAAACAAATAAGCAGGTGGTAAATACACCCATTTCTGAATTCATTGCATCCTCGATATGGAGATGAGAATTTTCTAATGAAATTGAAATTCGGCTAATCTTTATTAAGCCCCCTAGAGCATTTCTGTCAGTGAGAAATATCCTGTAATGGGTCGGAAATGGGTTCACTTGGTTGTCATGGAAACAGGATAAACTGGAACGCGCCCTAGTGAGGAGCAATCTTAAACTTGTCAATTTCCCATCGTCTTTCAGGGGAAAACGGAACGATGAAAATGCCAACCAAGAACTGAAGTGCTCCAGGGTTTTACAGGTTGATTTCGTAATACGTGACGTCATGATTCTTTTCCTCTGGTCAAAGTTGGATCATGACGTGTCTTTGGCAATTTTTAGATAAATCCTTGGCAAAGTAATGTCTCTGAACTTCTCCTGTCACCCGCTCGCTCTTCATTGCATCCCCTCTCTCTTTATTGCCCTTGCTCATCTTATCTTGGCTACCCCCTCTCTCTAACAAACCCGTTTGGAGAATCATAGAATTTATCTCCCAAAACATGATCTTAATTTACAACCATGACATGTTTCAAGAAGTGGATAATCACTCTGGCGTAAGATCACCACTGATATAAATTCGCGAGTATATGAACCGACAATTTGTAATATCTTTTTGGCCAATAGCATGCATTTCAAAATACTTTCATGACAAAATGATAATCTTATAGAGACGTTCGTAAATGAAATATAAAAAAAAATGCTGGTAATTTTGAATGTCTAGTCATACTAGTACAATACTGTTGTCTCTGTAAAACCATAAAAATTCTAGAAAACGAAATACAGATAGACAAGAAAAGTTTGCTATGAGCGAGTAAAAGAGGACAATTTTAGATGATGTTACAAAAAGCTGCATTTTCTTACCCTTACTCCTTACCCGATAAGGTCAAATTATTGACATACAAAACAGTTATTTGCGGTAACAAAAGAGAACCATATCCGCGTCACGCTGTTTTTGTAAAAGTATTGTGACGTAACAATGATAAAGGGCCTATTATACACACGTCACGTGAGAGATGGCGCGCATGAAAATTCATAGCAACACATTATTCAGCAAAGATACAAAATACAGACTATTTTCCCATGCCAAAGCGCAGGATTACATGTATGGATTTATAAAAGGAAATAATTCTGGAAATAAGCAGCTAGTAGTCATCGCACAACAATAAGGTAAAGTTAAATAATATTACAAATTGAATTATAAAATAGAATATTTATACTCATTCAGGGGCAGAGAATTAATGGCTATTAGATCTAGAGGTAAAGCGTGGGATGAATGAATACAGTATATGTATGGACTTAATCGATCTCTCATTCTTATATCACTTTCAGTAGCATAATGAGCCCGGAAGTTTGGGGGGGGGGGGGTGGGGGCAAACACGGTTTATGGGGCAAATTATATTGAAAATAGGCGAGTGAAACGAGCAAGCAAAAATGTTCACCGTCTTAATATAAAAAGCTCATTTTGCAATAGATTCAGACTATATATTTAAAAAAAATACATTTCACCTATTTTCCCTTATTTGTCATGATTTTTATCATTTTTTCTTAATAGTGGCAGAACTTTTTTTTTTGGGGGGGGGGGGTCGGGTGCCATCAAACAATCCACGTTTTCCTATAATCTATAAGCTTTGGATAACAAATCTAAATCAATCTCGAAAAAGAGTAAGATTAGAAATTAATGAGAGTTGTAGGTCTAATAATTGTAATATAGGCCTACGTCTAAACTTGGATGCCTTGATGGGTGTTTCAAAGAGTAAAGTAATGCTGGCCACCTTTGCCTTTCAAATTCTAAAAAAAATGTTGTCATTTCCTCGTTCCATGTAGAGGCATATGAATGCAAAAGATAAAAAAAAAGAGTTCCGAAAATGGCATATTCTCTGAATATTCTCCCTAGTATGCCACATGTACTTGGGTTCTGATTTACTGTATTTGCTGAACCACAGAGTTGGCACATTAAAACTTGAAGTTACTTTCTTGACAGGTTCAGTCCATCATTCGTGTTTGTGCATTTCTAAGGCTTAACAAGATAGGGGCAATTCTACAGGCCCAAGACCTGTTTCATAAGAACCCCTAGAATACCGTTTATCATTCATTTCCAACAAGTATTATAGATATGATGATTGGGGTATATGCTGCAAGCTTTTCTGTGGGCATACATTGCATGATACATCAACTCTTAATCTCGGAGTCTGCGCTGTATCAACGTATGTCCGTGCCATTTTCTAGTGTATCGTTATGGCACTGTGTTCCATGATGCTGTATCAGTGCAGTTACATACTTAGACTGCGCCATCTCTTGATGAATGTTGGAACAAATTATGCCAGTTAATTGAGTTGCATTCATTCATCATTAATATAGGATAGGATATACATGCAATAAAATTGAGAAAGCTACCCCAACATCTACATGCAAGTTGATCTATTTTTTAATGAAATGAAATCAAACTTGGATCAATGATAATAGCAGGGCCCACTGGGAGAACAGTTTTCGGAACTGAAGTGGCTACCCTGGGTAAATATACCGTTATTTTTTATTATTATCAATTCAAAATGTAAATTATCAAAATATGCAAGGTTTTTCAAAATAAAACCTAAAATAACAATATAAACTTCATTTTTTGATATGAAATTATATCAAACTAGAATAATGCAGTTACAGAACTTAGAAAAAGTAATGTACAACACAAAAGCATGGCAATTACTTTCATTCATTCTTGTAATGATATTTATTTTACAAAACAAGATACATCTTAACAATATTCTGGAGAAGGGCTTTTCATACATGTTCAGGAGACTGAGACCTTCACATTAACCATGACTTAACAATCCCAACCCTATCCCACATTGTCAACATACAATTATGTAACAAGCACATATCTTATAAAACACTTTCATTTTAATCAATTAATATTGAAATTAATATTTAATTGGTCAAACATAATATGTATGCAATGACAAAATAAATAGAAAAATTACTAACGATCTCGACTAGTTGATGTTATAGCTTTTTAAAAATGTTCTTTCAAAATGCACTCACTTTTAACATACTGTGGGCCTGAAAAAGAACAAATGGATACATGAAAATACACCTATTATGGATATTTGCAATACATAGCACTTTTGTTGAATTCTTTTTTATATAAATCTCCAAACACTAGATTCGAATAAAACCGATATTACCTGAGAAAACAAAGAAAAAACAATGATCAAGTCATTCGAAAATCAAAATAGAAATAAAATGATATTATTTCAAATGAAATTTTAATTAAAAAAAAATCGTTTACTGTATTGACCAATTTCATGTGTTTCCTCTGCCTTATTTTATGAAATATTTCTATGTTTCCTTTAACCAATCTGGGGACTTTAACTACTAGTAAGTGAAAAGGTGCCATGTTAAAATATCTGAGGTGCATATTGTAAAGAAATTTTGCAATATACAACACTAATAGTGGCAAAGTGTGCAAATCCCATTCTCAGTGCTTATGGCACTCCCAGAAAGTAAAATGTACATGTGAACAATAATTGAGTAGGAAAGAATAGAACTTGAAATTCTCCTGACTACATGGGTAAATGATAAAATTGTTAATGCTCTCACATATGCAGTAGGTATTGAAAGAACAGTAATAGCGAATAGGCATGAGGTCGATGGCACAAGATTTCGTATGAGGTGAGAGAAAGATGGTCAATTTTACGAGGCATAGCCGAGTTGAATAGAGTGACATTATTCGATGAATGCAGATCTCATACCATTGCACAAATAAGAATATTCACCATCTGTGCTTGACAAGGCCTCGGAATTAAGCAACAATAGGAAAATGATCAATTTTTTCCTGTGCGAATCCATGATTATTTAAAGCAAGAAGCAAAATCTCTCCGAGATTCAAGCACATTTATCTGCAGCAGCAGTGAGCATTCAGCCAATAGGCCTTATATATGCTATTGTACCTACATTAAGCGCAATAAATTGAATTCTTTTGTGATTTAATCTTACCATGCAATGCTACATTTTGGACAGTACAGCCTGTACATGTGCAATAGTATAAATGTTGGGCGTTCAGGCCCCCATTTTATGGCGTACAACTAGGCATTGTACAATAAGAGTTATTCAAACTTTCACCTGCAACTGATCTGAAACATAAACAACTCTGTATAAGATGTGATGCAAGAACGTATCATCTCAAAGAAGGACATACATTTATCATAGTCTATTCAATGAAATATACAGTAGGAGGATTTTCAGTCAGGCACTTTGATAATTGCTGCCATTCAAAAAAAAAAAGATACATGTACATTACAGTACATGAACATTGGAAATCTGCATTCTAGGAAACATAAAAAAAGTTGTGGATAAAAGATTGATAACAATGTGATATAATTGGTAAATGCATACAGTTGGGCCTCTTTGAAAAAAAAGAAAATAATTTCGACAGGTCTTGATTACAGAGGCTTGACCTGAAACTTGTGAAGTCTCCTTTGAAAATGAGTCTGTTGAATCAGAGCTGTCTTTGTAGCAAGGTTACTACATGTATTTGGTCTGAAAATTTGCTTTGAACTTGCCGATTATCAGACTACAAGAAAGTTGACTTTTACTGTATACACCATCTCAATGAAGTTTGTGTCATGGGTCTGAGGACTACTTGTAGGTTCATTCACTGTTATTCAAGTCTGCCATCTGTAACACTCTCCATCTCCTTCCCTTAGAAAGATTCGGCATGAGAAAAGGTCACATGTTTTCGAACAGGGTTGCGACAACACTAACTAAACAGATCTTGTAGAAGGGCACTCTCCAGAGAAGACATTCAGAGACACAATGTCCAGTTCCCTGCCGTTTCAATCTAAAATACCAATTAACATCTGTACAGCCACAAGGACAAAGAAGGTTTTATACCTGACCCCCAAAAAGGCGATGTCCTGGAGTTCTCGTCTATATCCAGTAGGGTTTTTCCATTAAAAGTCATCTCAATCCTCATTGTTCTACAATACACATGTGAAATTGTTCATAATAGTTTATCTCTGCTCCAGCTTGGGCTTTGGGGGCTTGAAGGTCATTCTGTTTTTCTTCTTTTTCTTGGCAGTGTTGTGGTCAGTGAAGTCTCTCCAATTGTGAACCCTCTTGTCCCTTCCATCCTGTTCATCAAAAAAAATCCTTTATTATCATTTTTAGAGGAATTTTACAAGAAAATATGAAAATTCAGTGATTTTGAATTTTCTATAACCCTAAATTGCATTTTGTTTCCCTTAACATGATTTTAACTGGGCTATTTCAGACTTAGTTCAGCCTTAAAAGAGCAAACGAATAGCCATATGAAATCCCCATCTTCAATAATTCTGAACTACATGTATATTGTAAAATGTGATAAAATGTGGACATTAACTGAATAATACAAGTCAACGTTGTGTTCCTGTGTGGTCCAAAATTGCCAAATGCTTTTGATTGCATAATTTAAAAAAAAAAAAAACGTTCATTTGGCTGTACATGTTCAAAGCTCGCTAGCAAAAAATGAAGCTCTTGAACCAATGTTATTTTTGTTTGCATGTATGGAATATTTAGGTGCTAAATTAACTCTGTGCATAATATGCTGAAAATGACATGGATTTTGTTCAAACTGTGGAATGTCCAAGGATCTTGTAGATAAAAATCCACCTACCTCCCAGTCTTTCTGCCATTCTTTCTGTTTCTTGCTCTTGTCTTCCTCCTTGATCTCTTCTTCTCTCTCTCTCTTCTTAATCCTTGCCTCCTTCTCCTCAATCTCCTTCCTCCTGATGGCGTAGTCGGCAAACAACTTCACTGTTGTCTTGTGGAGGGTCTCCTTGTACTAGATTGCATGGAGAAAAATTGAATCATTCATTTCCTCTTTAAAGAAATATGGTAATACATGATGAGGTCTCCTTATTATGTTACATGGTGATTTTTGCAATTGCATCGCTTTTTGAACTTCAAATTCTTTCTCTCACCAAGGATACACTGAATGTTAGTGAAAGTAAATGTTTGTCTGAAAGGAAATCTCACAAGAAACCCCAATATGCACTCAGAATGAAATAATATAACTGTATTTCTTTACAGAATAGATGCCCAAATTTAACTCCAGGAAAGGTCAACGATTCACAAGTTTCACAGGTCGCAGTATTTAGAATAGTCTCCTAGCAACATCCAGTCATGACCTTCAATATAATAATTAAGAACAAACGAAACACCATCCTCATTTTGTATTGTAAGCACATGAACAGGAGTATTCTCTTATTCTCTTGGAAAGCATTTTGGGCATATCCATATGGAAAAATGCTACACGAGCATACCTTAATGATGAAATGTATATGTGCATGTACAATCAACACCAATACTCTGCCAATAACCTGAAAATATGCTTCGTCGACATATACATACACTAACAAACCTTTTTTAAGCAAAACTTTATGCATTGTTGAGATAATCAAATACAAATATACATAGTTATGTGACTAAATAATTACAGAATGAATTCATGTACCATCATGACAAGAAAATACCCTACAAAGTAAATAGCATATAAAACAATAAATCCAGAGGTCAGGTGATTCATACTCTTAGCGTAGGTTACACATGACTTAATGCATAGTTTTAGGCACAACTGGTAGAGTGGAAAACCATTTTTGAGCTAAATGACATACGTGTATTCTTATGTAGCGGACTCGCCACCTAACAACACGTTCCAATCTGGCATAAAGCATATCAACATACCTTGAGAGGGTCGTCTTCTTCTATTGCAGTAGGTTTGCCGTCACGTTTCAATTGCTTTCTCTTCTCTCCGAGCTGAAAAAATAGAAAATGTCCAGTGTATTGATGCTATAAACGTAACAATAATGGTGAAGAAAACATCACCTTCAAACATGCAAAAGGATATTTTCGGATTCAGGAAAGTCAGACGTTTAATCCGAACAATTACAACCTGTATTTCAACATCTATTTCAGTACTTCATGTGTTATTTATCAAGAATTAGAGGAAATCTCTTACCAGGAATTCAGTATTCTACTTGACTTTATAAAATTTGTAGTATCATTATACTTTTCAAGTTAGTTTTGTTTGTTTCAGTATTTTAAAATAGATTATTCATCAAGAATGAGAAAATCTCGTACCAGGAATTCAGTCTTCTGTCTGGCTTCTTCAATTGTGTCCAGGACACTCTTTCTGCTTGTTTCATCTTCCAGAGTTTTCATAGCAGTGCTGAGAGCTGAAAACAAATATTGAAAAAAATAGGAAGGAAATGAGATGGTATTCAACCTTACTGGAAAATTCAGTAGTATCACTCTCATTGAGAGGTATTTCTCTCACTGAGAGTTTATTTGGTTCTCCCAAAAAGAGTATCAGTGACCAGGGGAGCATTTCATCAATATTTTCATCTGACAAGTTGTCAGATCTGACATCTTTCCATGATTTTGATTGGCTGAGAGGCACTGTTCCTATGGTAACTTTCGGATAAATTGGGACTTGTCGGATAAAACGTCCGACAAGTCCTTTCATAAATGCCCCCCCCCCGGTGATTCAAGTTTGGCGTTGACAGTTGGTATTTTTGCTATAAAATTTTGTACCAGTTTGCCACGAGGATGGTGCTGGGACTGACAACATCTGGGGGTGCTGCACAAAGAGTTAAGTCACTTAAATTTTACTTGGGTGTGGTAATAACATACTACTGCATTGGTCAGATTATGCACACTATCTGGTATCAATCTGACTACATGTTAAATAATATGTGCGCAGTGGCATTTGAACATGACTTTATATTACATTTAACTCTCTGTAAATTTTCAGTTTACCCTGTTTTTAAAACAGAAATGGAATAAACTTTGTAAAATTCCCATCAAATCTTGACAAATAACAAAGCTTGAAGTAAAAAAATTGGCAAATAATTTTAATTTTAATCTAATAAGATATGATTTAAACCACCCTGACGTAAAATGATACAGATAGATGGTTTAAATTAAACTACTTTTTTGAATGAAGATAAATTATTATTATAGGAAAAAATGAAAGTTCTGGTTCCATACTAGCAATGACATAGAAGCATAATGACAAAGCCATTGGTAGTATGGAACAAGGTTTTTGAAGCTTTGATATAATATTTTGAAATTTTTTATCTTGGATCCAATTATGAAATTAAAAAGTGAGCAATCTTTTACAACATCAGCAAAATGAGCTTACCATCGAAGGCCTTTTGTGCTCGATCTCTATCATCCATGTTCTTGTCGGGATGCACCAGTATGGATAACTGAAGAATGAGAGAGAGAACAAACCAACAATTAATTATTACATGATAAAAATTATCAATAAACTGAAGTTCTTTGGCAATAATCAATGTGCATTGTTAAGATGTCTAAGTGGTGTTATATTCTGTATCATGGTAAGGATTGGGATCAAATTCAGGCACCCCAGCCTGTGAGAGATAACAATGTAGCTTTTCCTGCACTTGACTACAGCAAGTAATTAACATAAAAATCTATAGAAGCAATTTTCTACAGATGTTTCAAAATTGAAAATCATGTATTTTCAATTCAATTCAATGCAATTTCTTTTTGTTTGCTCATAAAAATACATACAAAAACATTACATATACAAAGAATCATATTCATAAAGTAGAAAAAAATACAACTAAACATTGGATAAAATGTGGGAGGGACAGCACGAAAGGAACGAGCCTTGTGATTTTAACAGTACGAATTAGCTGAAAATATATTGTGATGTCATGTGTAACAAAATAGTAAAAAATAAATACCACAGCAGACTTTTTGGCCTTCATTACAGGCATACATGAAGCAAATCTTTGAAAGAATTACCAGGATGCGACATTGACATCACCATTATAGCACCCTCTTCAGTTTAATTGAAAACACATTTACATTTATTCTTGCTCGGAGCTTCTCCTTGATTCAAACCACTGAAACACACAATTTCTAGCGATGGAATGGTCTCTTTGATTTTACTGTCAATAACCTTACAGCGCCCTCTTGTGTTTCAGATTTGCATTACCCAATGTGGTTTATAATCTAGAGCTACATGCGTAAGGTCTATCTCTCATTGTCAAGTCATTCAGACATATTGACCACATACATGTACCACAATACAGGAAACACAAATTTGCCTTTCCTTCCGAACTAATACAACAAACTCCTATATTGGGAGAACAGTTCAGACAGTACAGGTAAGCACCCTAATTAATTGAAATGTATGTTCTTCACATTCTGTGAATTCATCCTTGAAACCAAACAAACATTTATGTTCTACTGTAAACATGTGAACGCAATAGCTTATCTATTCTACCCTTTATTATAGGGGATGATTCTGTGCTGTATGTAATTTTTCAATGGATGGAGAAACATTTGGAATAATCCTCTCCTCACAACTACATAGAGGAATTACATTCCAACGGAATAGCAAAAATCTTCTCAGGCAAATGAAGGTTCATTGTTCTTATTCTAGATTGAATCCGATGACAAGGGAAACAATAAATCTGTAAAGTGCTTAGACACATCGTTCCAATGTATAACATACTATATAAAAGCGGATTATTATCATTATCATTAATTTTTACTGCTTATTATAGTTGATCAGCCTCATTCCTGGTGACAAAAGTTGAATTGTCTCACCCTTCTAAATTTTTTCTTGATATCAGCAACCTCCATGCTTGTCTCCACTTGTAAGACCTGTACATTTCAGAAGGTAGACAAATAATAATTAGTAGTCACCCAACGACATTAAATGTTCAAATCTTAAGATGTTCGTAACACTGACTTTGTAAAGACACTGCCCAATATTCACAAATATCGCTGAACTACCATGCTTCCTCAACACACTATATTATCCTTTAAGAGGTATTTATGCAAGTGCAAATGCATATCCCCCCTCTAACAAAATAAAATAATACAAATAAAATAACAAAATAGAACAAAAACAGCAAAAAAATGCAAAACGACACTTATCAAACATAAAACATAGATATACAGATCTAAAATAAAGTTCTGTAACATATTTCCATATAGGACAAAAAATGCCTTTTGTTGGTCCTGCCTTTGATGTTTAGTTATAATTTATCCATTGATATGAATGTAAATACCTCATATGGATTCAGGTTAAAATATGTGCTTCCAGGTCTGATCAATCTCTCAATCTGCTGCTTGGGCGTCAGAGCAGAATCTCTCTTCTCTATTGCCTTCACCTGTACCGGTAAAAAAAAAAAGGTTGAACAAAAAAGCCTCTAGGGAGGGTCCTCAACTTGAAAGAATGTATTTACCAGTGTTAAACCTACTTCAGTGCTAAGATGGAGGTTGGAGTAGAGTAACGCATCCTAATTTGAAAATTATTCACAATCCTGCACATTCAACCACCATAACAAACCAATACAGTACATACACAAAGGAAAGTCCTGATTTAAACTGAAAAATTCAATCTAGAAGCCAAATGTTGACAAAAAACCTGTGCCACCTGCGCCATGTTTACAAAGCAAGTGCAGGCTTAGCCCAGATTTAAGAAACAGGCTCACCAAAAATACATAAGAAATAGGGGTGATATACTGAGATAGTGTAAATGAGATATAATTCTTTCATTCAAACTAAAATATTTTACCTCCATGAAAATCCGAGAGATTCATGCAAAATACCCTGAAAATCCCTTTGAATCAGAACAATATGTATTCTGAGAACAATTTTATCTTCATTTTATTTTTGTAAGACACACTTATTTTGGAAACAAAATCCAATGAGAAAGTCTGTTTTATAAGCACTTTCATCTCATTCAATCAATGAAAATCCTTTCTGCCAGGGGGTGAGGGAAAAAGTGAGATCATATGAAAAAGTGTGATAATGTCAATTCATTACATTCAAATGTGCTTCCACAGGGATTTCTTTAAAAATGACAAATACTGCCATCTTTTGTTCAATGTCAATATCACATCATTACAACTGGGCGTTGTGGCATGCGCCTGTAATCCAAGCTATGTGGGGAAGTTACAAATTGATGCAGAGGTTCGAGGTTCGAGGTTCGAGCCCCGGTCACGTCTTTCGGATGGTGACGTTAAAGGTTGGTCCCAGACGTAATCATATCTGATTGATACACATCTGACAAATATCAAATACACACACATACACACACATTACAAACATCATTTCAAAAACAATATTAGTCAAAATGAAGAAAAGTATATGAAATAATTCTTAATTCTACATGAATAAGGTTAAAGTATTACTCTCAAAAGTTTCTTTATTTTCGATTTCAACATTTGGAGTTAATTCATCTAGAAATATTGCTGAAATGGATATAGCCGAGATAAACTAGCCCAAATCCTATTTCATGTTTAATTATGATTTCTTCACGGACGAAAGCACATCATGTGTTGCAATAATTAGACATGCCATGGATATATCTACGCAGGCACTGCACATCGTCCTCTAAGAGATACCCAAGTTAAAATACACTTTCTCAGATAAAACTTCTTATTTTATCAGAGGTAAAATTTTATCTCAGAAATCTATACCATTCTAAGAGAAAATAAAATATTCAAAAGATAAAATGGCCACAGAGTAACACCAGTGTAGTTTAGTCAAGATTTTTGTAACATAAAAATGAGTGACCAAAAAACTAGAATAAAGTCAACCTCATTGTTTGTAGATCTACATAAAATAAAGTCAACTGAAACTTCTTGGTTATATGGTTGCCTTCATTCAACAGTGATTTGAATGTGTTGCAGATGCTAATTGATGGCAACTGAACTGCAAAAGTTGCATTTTGCAAGGGGTGCAATGCTCAGAAGTTCTCGCATTCATTGACCTTTGATTTGAACGTGTGACTGAGCTTCGTGTGTAACTCGAATGACATCCGGGGTCTGCCAAGTCGCTACTATGAAACGTTGTGATACATTTCATGTTTTAATAAATATCAAGATATAACTTGAAAATGAACATTTAAAATAAAATTAAACAAATAAAACCAATATATTCAACAAACATGGTAGAAATATAGTTCTAATTAAAATAGATGTCTAACGTTAGATCTATTTTTCAGAACAAAAAATATTACTTTATTATATTGCTTAAAAAAAGTAAGAGGTCATATCACAGGTTACCCTAATAAAATATAGGACATTATTCTGGTTTAAGTCACCAGTCCACTCACTGGCACTGCCGTTTATTTTGTAAGCACTGCTGAGTGCTGGTGACTTCTTTAATTCCACTCCCATTTTTTTGTACACGACAAGTGCACACATACTGGCACACACAAGCAGAGGTGTGACAAATTTCACAATAACTTAGGCCTACTAAGTACTATAGTATTAACAGACAAAGGATATCAGATGTACGGTACATGTATTTCTGTTACATGTGTCAGTTAGTGAGCAAACACGGAACAACAGCCACACAGTCACAAGTTCCATTCATCGCACCTCACAAAAGTCAGTACGTGGGACAACACAGAAGAATAACGACCGAAATCAACATAGTTTATACCTTAAATACGTACAATTCCTGGACAGGATTTAATTTTTCTTTCACAAAAAGGAACACTTAAAAGATCAAAATTAATTTAAAGGTAGAAAATAGTTACCTCAGTCATAAAACTTGAGAAAGCCGCATCGGGTTGCCCCGAGCCCGTAGCCGATGAGGAGGACGCCATTTTTCAAGTTTTCTTCTCAGATCATCTCAGCTCGTACCGTACCGCTAGCTATTTTTGCTACTTTTAGCTTATACTACCAGCAAACAATCTTTGGTCTTCTCAGCTCCTCCTTATCCTGTTTTCTCGATCTCTTAATTAGTAAGTCTTAGTTTCATCATTTAGCTGTCTTTTAATGAGGAGTTATTTAATGTTTTCACATTTATATACCGTACTTCGGTTCCTCTCAATCCAGTGCATTTTTTTTAAAGGGGGGGGGGGGGGGGCCGGGGGGGGGTTCAAGCTGAAAGAAGTGAGTGATAACAAACAAAAAAATAGGTCTTCAACATTTTTTCAATGGGGGGGGGGGGGGTTGAACACCTGTAACTACCTCCTGCATACGCCACTGCGGATGTGCGACGGGGGGGGGGGAGGGGGATAAGTTTTTTTCTCTATATGCAATAAAGCCTTGATTATGAAAAAAAATATTATTTATTTATTATTATTTCTTTAATTTTGCACCTACATGTACCAAAAGATCGCCCTCTTTGTGGTCTCATAATCCCATTCATTACATGCCCTTTTGGAGTTCGATCAGTTTGACTCTGTAAAAAAATCACTTTCTGTTTTAATTCAAATTTTGCCAATTTACTCAACCACTGAAATATTACAATATAGCATATAAAAAATACATCGCAGTAGAAAGGATTATGAAGACTTTTAAAGCGAATGCTTGTGGTTGTGGCCAAGAGCACTGGCGTACGGGGGCTTGGGGGCTCTTGCCCCCCAATTTTTCACGAACAAAAATAAAGAAATTCGAAAAACCAGGAAAGAAAAGGATAAAGAAGTTTGAAATATATTATTTTCTGAATGTATATTAGTAACAAATTGGACTTTTGTAACAAAAGTGTCGAAATGGTTTGCTCGCTCGCAATAAAAAAAATAAATTTTACATGATTGACCATTTCTAGCCCCCTGACTTTTTTTAGTTGATTACGCCACTGGCCAAGAGCATATTTGTTTTCGAAAATACAAATAAGCAATTTTAGTCTCCCACTATATCAGAAAACAATTGACCAACGTGGGAGAGAGAGAGAGAGAAGGGGGGGGGGCAGGGGTAGAAATATTGAATGAGTATATACATGTATGCTTTTCCTGATTTATACAATTACTTATGTCTTAAATGGTAATTATGGTACATTTTATCATCTGTAAAAGAGGTCTAGACATTTTATTGTTTAATCGTAGGCAAGTTATAGCCTATACATCGCAGGAATAAACCTCATGAAGACATGGCATAACAAAGATTATGTTGGAATCTATTGCGTAATACAAATAATAGGGATTTAAACAGCATCATACAACTATGTTCAGTCTATATGGAAATTGACTTGGTGGAATGACACAGCAAAACGGCCACACCAGGTCTAGTCGTACATCCATGGTTGGGGTTAGCAAGAAATTGGCTCATTAGATTATGACCCACACGTGACCCTATCGATCTCAAACGGAAGAATCAATGATGGCAATTTTATTATGCACCCAGCCCATTAATAACTGACGTAAAATTTTTGGTTCTTATTTTTTTGTTTGGTTTTTTTTCGGGGGCGGGAGTCGTGTTAATTGTTCATGGTCATGATAGTATATACAGTATCATGACCATGAACAATTAACACGACTCCCGCCCCCGAAAAAAAAAAAATTATTATAAACAAAAAAATAAGAACCAAAAATACTCATTGTTTGAAGTGTAAGATATTTCAAGTTTTACAGATTTGACAATGTAAGGACCAACTTGACTCATCAGAGTGAATCGCAGTGTTCAAGCTTCGAGATTCAACATTCAAGGTTGTTTTTATCATCAGTGGCGGACCGTGACCCGGAGGAGACAAAGCATTGGAGGGGCACAGTATGTTCACAAACAATACAGTGCCCCTCCAATGCTTTGTCTCCTCCGGGTAACGGTCCGCCACTGTCCATCATGTACATCAGAACATAGATATACAAATCAAATGTGATGAAAATCAACTAATTGTAAATTTTGTAAAATAGCAACAATTTATAATGACAAAATAATATCAAATGTGTATGGTAATGAGAGGATCCACTTTTATTAAAAATGCACTACTTGTAGAGGTAATTAAACGGCCAATTCGTCTACTGCATCTCACCACATGGCCTACCCTCATTTAGTCTAATGCCATTCTGTCTATCTACATTTCGTCTAACAACCATTTTGTCCAATCATCACTTCGTCTAATCACCATTTCGTCTTTGACCATTTCGTCTTCTAACCAGTTGGTCTTTCCATTTTATTTTGCGCAATTTAACACTTAGTCTAATTAGACCAAATGGTATATGAACTAAATGCCTTTCCAAGGCATTTCCAAGGTATATGAACTCAACGCCTTTCCAAGAGACGTGCGGGTGAAACGTCCTTTCCTGTGATTGCTGCAAAACTATGGAATCACCTACCAGCTGCAGTGAAGATGGCCTCCTCTGTTGAACAATTCAAGAAGGCCATTAAATCCCATCTATTCTGCTAAGTGGACAATTAATTGCATGGACTAGACCGATCATTCCGAGGTGTAGAACAGTTGTTTTAGTGGCCAAAACAAATATGGAGTAGTGTGTGTGCAGCGCTTTGTAACCGAAAGGAAAAGGCGCTATATCAAATGACTTTTGGATTGGATTGGATTGGAAATGGCTATTGGACCAACTGGTTATTAGACGGAATGGCATTAGACTAAATTAAGGTAGACCATGTGGTGAGTGGACGAACTGATGGTAGACCAAATGATATGAGGGGATCTGGCATTAGACGAACTGTTAATAAACCCTTGTAGAGCGTGGATCCCCCCCCAAAAAAAAAGATTATGAGTTTATTATGTAATGAAAAGATTTTTAATGAAATTTGATGATGTTAGATAATGGTAATTCCTCATGATCATAGGTAGGAATAAAACTTAAAAAAAAGATGATGGCATCATTCCCGTCATTTGCATACCGAGCAGGATGTGCCATATAATTGTTTTGTGAAGCAAAACTTTCACTCCTGCAATTTTTTGGCGGTGAGGGGGTGGTGGGGAGGGGGGGGGGCATTTTCCCTTCATTCTGTAGAATTTGATTATCTGACTATTAAACCCATTATTGTCAAAATGGTAGCGAGCTTATGACCTAATAAACCTCAAATACACATGACCATCTTGCGGTATGTATCACTACGTCAATCGCCGCGCGGAATTCACTAAAAATACATTGATCCCTCCGATGAAGCATTATTTTAGCTCAAAGTTTAGTTGAGGTGAAGGTTCTTTTTGTTTTTATTCTTTTTTGTTTTATATGAACTCTTATTATGAAAAAAAGCTGTAATAGTTTAAACGCTTTAATCGACGTGATCTAGGAATTGCTCTCATCAAAACAAAATTCTTAAAAAGAAAGAAAAAACAACGGTATTAGGAAAAAGCGATTGTCTTTGCAAGCAAAGTTTCCTTGTAAGAGTGGAAACGTTTTGTGAAACATAGTGAAATTCGCCTCAATTTTCTCCTTTTCGCTTCAGAGAAAAATGCCAGTAAACTTTTTTTTCACTCCGAAAGCGTTTATCTCTGAGGTCACTTCGAATGGATTTGAAAGGATATGAAAATACCTCTATTTAATAATTTATATATGTCATAATTTTCAAGTGGTGTCCAAGATTTGAAGTTTTCATGCATTTATAATGCCGCGGTTTAATTTGATGCAACGTAAAACCCTTAAATTGCGGCAATGAAATATTTGCGTATTCTTTGCGTATGCTCGAAGCTTTAACCCAAGTAACTTACCATACTTTTCCATTCAGGGTGGACGATAGGTTATTATTCATCCTGTAAAATAATAAAAATAGAATATAGTCAATCTTTTAATCCGATTGCTTTCCGATATAGCTATTGCCAAATACAATAATAACCGCAGAAGACATCGAGTAACACAGGTGTTTCATGTCCACATCATTCCGATCATGATCATCATCGATGTACCCCAGACATCAGACATGTATGTCAAAGATAAAAAAAATAGCTTTGAAGGGGAATTTCAACTCTATGCAAACAGGGGTTTCTAATTTGTCACTAGTGTACAAATGGGAAGGGGGAGGGGGCTTGGTGGGTCATGACCCATAAATAGTTCTCCGACCAACAACAACAAAAAGGGCAAAATGTCATTTTCTGTAAAACTCCATCACAAAATTACGTTTTTAGTTTTAAAGGTCTAGAATTTGGCTCGCTCCCTTCGCTCTTTTTTGGGGAACTTTTACGAAACTTTGTCACATCCATCACGTTTTGCTCCCTCAATATTTTGGATCCGCTTACGCCAATGCCATGAATGCCATGCGTTTTTATGATTGGTTTCCATGAACTTTTATAAAAAACAACATCAACAAGGAATATATATATGATTTTCATAGAATAGAGAATATTTTCAAACGGGTAACACACCTTAGTCTCACCAAAAGCATGAAGACGTTTTTAACAACTCTCCTAAGATGTTTGAACTTGGTCTACGCAGTAATATCATGGGTTATTCCAACTATTGCCCCAGCTATCGATATCCATACTTCGGGGCCTCAGTTCAATCTGAAGAGTTTCGTTTCTAAATATAAATTCACGACAGAAATCCCATCTGAAATAGAATAAAATGAATTTATATAAAGTATGTAATCTCTTTAGGGCCCTACTTGAGCGGAAAACGATCCGATGTATAATTAAGAGGTATCTGGGTATGGCAAGTGATAAGGAACATCTTGCCATGCGACGAGTAGCGAGAATCATGCGAGAATACAGCTCTTAAAAATCATTTTTTACGTGCTTACTTTAGGATACCATCCATATATTTCATGTAAACGTTGCCCCTTTCAAATCGAGATATATATCAAAAGAAAGAAATATTTATTCATATCAAACTTTGAGAGTTTCTAGACAATAAATCTAATGTTTTTAGGGGTAAGAATTTATTTCAATATATATATTAAAAAAAAAAATGAGTTTGATCAAGCCGTGTCATATCCAGACACTGATGAATAGGAGCAGTAATGGAGCGCCAGGAGTGGTAGGGGCTACCGCCCCTGAGGTTTTCCAAGTAGAAGAAATAGGAGAAAAAGAAGAAGAAGAAAAAGAAAAAGAAGAAGAAGAAGTGGTATTGAAAAAGAAAGAAAGAGAGCACTGGGACGTTTTATCTTTATTATTAGAAGTACACTATCTATCCAATTGAAAAAAAAAAACATGTCCCTTCTATAGTCGTACCTGGTATTACCCCTGATATGGAGTGCATGAATTATTATTAATATTTATCTATATACTTATTTACCTATTTTTTGTCTATTGATATCTGTCAATAATTGGTAAATAAACAGACTTGTTCTGTCCTGATATCCCGATTTATGAACATGATGAATGAAGATTGAACAGATATACATATTTTTTTTTATGATAATGAAAAATACATATACTCACTACTTATCATAGCACTGGCGTACTAGTGGGGGCGCTTGGGGCCTGTGGGCAATCCCCCCACCCATGTCCTCCCGTAGTTTCACGAAAAAGAAAAAAAAACGATAGAAAATAAAGGAAAGGGAAAAAAAAGAAATACATACTATTTTCTGATTTTTTATCAAAATCTATCGAAACTTCGATTTTTATATTAAAAAGTCACATTTTTCTCGCTCGCTTTGCTCGCACATTTAAAAAAAAAATTGTTTTGCTTCATCCTTCATGGCTGGCCCCCACAAAAAATTTAGTTCATTACGCTGCTGATAGGTACACATGATGGAGTTTCCACCCCCTCGCATGTGACCAGAATGGACATCGCTAACAATATTTGAAACTTGATATCAAAAGTGGTCTGAATTTGCATAAATATGAATACATTCAGCAAAAGTAGATGTCATTATGATATATATTGAAGGTGGAGGGAGCGTCCAGAGCAGAAGAATATTTGCATTAATATAAGTTTCTGTTATTTTCTGTTGCCGTATCATTTGATTGCTCTTAGACATGTTTTTACATGATGGAAATGGGAAAAAATAACTATACTTGTAATAACTCCGTGTGTAGGTAATTCCATCTTCTTCTGGGGGAAACCGAATTGCAAATATTTTGATAATGAACAAGAACTTTGGAATTCTTTGTTAATATTTTTGTTGATTAATTTAAGTGTTTATATCATTCCTGTATTCTATACATGTACGTGTTAAATAATCCTACATGCATGGCCCATCATCCTTTCAAAGTTGACAAAATTTATTCCTGAATCTTCGTGAAGCGCCAGGAAGCTAGGGTGTTATACCTAATTGGAATTCATCCTCTATAGCGGATGTTTGGCTCAATAGCACAATTCAAGGAAGCCAATATGGTCTTCTTGCGTCTATTTTCAGCGCTTCGTACATACGTGGTTTGGCCAAGCCCATGCGACTCACCTGCCCTAGAAGTCAGGTGATCAGAATATTTCCCGCTCTTTGTCTTTACTTCCATTCCGATGTAATATAAACATGATAAAGATAATTGATGTAAACAACGCGAGCACACCTTTATCGAGGTGTATTTTAGTTGTCCAGTGTTGGTGACGCGTGACTAGTCATTTTAGGTGACAGCATTGTGACGCAGCAAGAGCTAGGGGGTCAACTTTTGAAAATGTACTAAGCAAACCAATAGTATCTCAGAAGGATATCTAATCAATAATAATATGGACATTGATTTTTATCAAAAAGACAATAAGAATGGTTCTTGGTGACTGATAATGATGGCAGAAAGCGGAAATTCACCCGGCATATGGACAATCATTTTGCCCAGGGAGAAAATTAAGCCCTTTCTGTATGATCTAGCATGTGAGTAGAAGATGGCAAGATATGTTAGCCTCTGTCCTTGTCAGTCCCCTTATATGTTTATAGTGGCCAGTGACTGGGTCATTGGACAACAAACATCCTTAATGACGCATGCATTCTGGTGTCATCTGGGTCACGTTAGTACATGCGTTAATTAAGCCCTGCGAACATGATGATCTCACAAACTCTGAATAAAATTCGCAATATGAATTTGCGTCAGACTTCAGCGATTGTGTCAGCCACGCAATGACGACTGACTGGCGCCTGACTGTATACGCCAAGCTAATGACGCATTCATTATGCCACAGGCACATCAACGAGCCGACTCTAGGACCCGGTAACATAAAGCTAAGGGAAGGATTGTAAGGTTGATTTCTAAGATTGATTGCATCGATTAATTGTAAAAAAATCAACATAAGAAACAATGACTATAAGCATGATAAGATTTATGTTACGGGGCCAGGACCGACAAAACCTTCAGTAAGTCTGGAGTCGGTTTCGTTGGTGTAACCAATATTCCATATGGTGACCACTAGCGTACCTAAGGGGGGGGGCAGGGTGGCAGACTGCCCCCCTGACGAGTCACCCATGCAAGGGACGTACCCCTGCCCCCTGACTAGTCACAACTGATCCCTGACGAGCCATAAGTGGCCCCCTCTTTTGAGCTTAAAGACCTTTTTTTTTTGCTTGTCAATTTTTTTCTGGTACTATATCCTTTATTTGTGGTTGAATACTTTTTTTGGCGGACGAATTTTCCCTCCCCCCTGGCCTGGAAAATCCTGGGTACGCCAATGATGGTTACATGACATTCGCTCCGGGCTTAATTCTGTCTAAGATATAGGGTTAGGGTTATGTTTGCAACAGGGTTTTATGTTAAGTTTTTGGTTTAGGGTAGGGGATATGTTTAATCCAGGGTTGAAGTTGGTCATTCCATTAAGGAGGGGAATCTTCAGCGGAGCAATTGTCGTCGGAGCAAATGTCTTCGAACCGACTATAACACCTATGTATATGCATGGTAAATAAAGTTAAACGGAGTGGTTACAAAACACGTAAATAGGGGAAAAATAAACAAGAAGCAAATGTTTTTCAACAAATCAAATTGAGGGGAATTGGGAAAATATAAATGAACGATAGAAGACGCACATCGAAATGGCTGAAATACATGTATTATAAACTATTCGCCCAACGAGGTATATTACAGAGGATTCCACAACAGAGAAAATATGCCCTTCATCATGTTCATGAAAAAAAAAATCAGGGAATCATTGTCGAAAATTGGTGAATCAAAATAGCAGTTTCGTCCTGGACTGGAAGAATGACATATTTGTACTTTCGTCAGCTCCTGTTCATCTATTTTCGACAAAGACCCCTCAGCTGTCTTTTTTCCAGTAATTTTCAATACATTTACTGTGTCTATATTCTTGAATTATCCGTACGTCGCAAAAACGAAAACTCCCCAATAAAAAGTGAAACTACACGATGCAACATCAAAAGAAATCAATCTCGTTAATGTTTGTATGAAAATATTTGTTTTTATTTGGGCTAAACTTGTTCATAGACAAGTCTGTTACTCCATGATCACTTATATTATGTCATCAGGTACCACATTGAAACACGTAAATACTGTAACAAACATTACAAAGGATGTGATGTCGTTGTATGCTATCCAGATAAAAAAATGTGTTCTTAAAAATACAACGTGCTTAATTCATGTAATTAGTCGAAAAAAAAAGAATATCAGTAATTATTCTGTGTAACATTTGACTAGGTTATCGTTGAATTACTTCGTTTACAATAGCCGATCCCTTTAGGTTGTCTACATCGATTTCTTTGCAATACAGTATTAGTTGCGCCAATAATTAAAACAATAATAATGATACATGTGTGGTAATACTTTATTTAATTACTGTATACTTTATTGTTAATATGGGTTGTTTCAACGATAACGCTTGCATTCCATTAATCAATTCTGATGCGCATAAAATACACACATCAATCTTTTGAATGAATAATGACAATAAGGACCCATTTCGCTAACAGAGTAAGTTTTCGTTGTTACCTAAATTAAACTACCCGCAAGGAAGATAACGTTTGTTTTTCTTTATCAATCTCTTAATACCACACAACTTAATGAAATTATAGTAAATATAAAACTGAAAAGTTTAGCTAACATAATCATAATTGAAGCCTCCATTGAAATTCTAAAAACTTTGAAACAAATTGACAAATGTAACTTTTACTTTCATGACATCATCTACACGTTTTACTAGAAATCCAGTAGATAGATTCTCTCATAAAGATCTAGTAGTGCAATTAATTGTTTATCTTTTTCTTTCTCAAAGAAGCTTTTACTTATGATTCATAATAAACAATCTAAACATTTCAAAACATTTAAAATACAGGGCATGGATGACATCACAAGATTTAACATGTAATAACGTCGTTTTCTTTTCATGGAATTTTCGTCGACCCTGCGATTGGTACCCCTTTTCTCCCTTATTTATTTGTCCAACAAGGAGAATTTCACCCCAACGTTCGATACGTTTTTAGCGTATTTTATATAGAATAAAGTTTGATTACAGTTCGAGAAAATTGAAAATGTAAAAATGCTTTCAAATACAAAGAAGATAAATCTAATTTAAAGGTAGCATTTATATACAAATTTTGATCAATATCATACACATTAACATCTGAACATTATTTACCTGTATCATTTTATTTACATGTACATGTACATTATCCTAAGCAATACAAAGACAAACCATCAAGTAAGACATCGTCGATTATATCACATTTGGATAGACCAATAATTATGAGCCATTAATACATAGGCTTGATCCATTCATCTATAATTTGTAAGATAATCATATAGGACTCTCTTTAATCGCTTTCGGATTTATCTTATTGGCTAATTGGTAACGCTGGTGAGTATACCATTAAGATACAAATTATTCGAAATATTTTCTTAGTGATTTAGGACAAAAACTTCTTTTCACATTCAACAAGACCATTATTTTCTCAGAGAATCATTTTGCTTGAAATTTGATGTCGCAGACCGCCAATTTCAATATGTAGTTATGTACATCAACATAATATTATTTTTGGCGACAACGAATGTCTTATAAAGGGAGAAAAAATACGTCACATGGCTGCATTAAGTCTTCAAACCGTTCAATGATTATGAAAAGTGTATGCTGTTGAATTCTCAGTTTCATAATTTTTTTGCAATAGCATCTGAAAGCAAAGTATCGGACATTTTGTTTCTATTGTGTCAATTTCCCTCTCATTTTGTAACAAAAATTGCATGAAAATGTAGAAAAGGTTTTGAACTAAATTTCATATCAAATTATAAATGAATGATTTCAATATATCATAAAGACTTGAAGACTGACTGTGTCTTTGGACGCCAATGAAAATCGTTTATAATTTACAGTCTTGAGTATAAAAAAGTGTTCAAAGAGTACACCATTGCCGATATCATTTCCTTATCTGTGCATACAATGTCTTCTCGTCACTATCAACGATTTTACCACTGGGTGGCGTTCGGCCACTCCAATCAATCTCTGCATAATGGAGGCTACGTTTCTTCATCACTTCTAGGGTATCGTTTCCTCGACTGTACCTGACAGTCGAAAGTAGCGAACCTACGGATCCGTAGCACGATTGCGTGTTCGAAGTCGCGTTCGAGTTGGACCGCGATCCCAAGGCTGATACACTGCCCAGGCTGCAGGTGAGGTCATCGTAGGCCGAATCTTCAGTTGACACTCTCGAGACGCAGTCATCGTCGGTAGCGTCATCAGGTTGCAAAGTATGTTGTGTTGGTATGGGAGTCTCCATCAACGATATATAGCTCTTTGAGCGAAGCGACGCGGATAACTTATCAGCAAGATGCTGTCTACTGATGTCCTGGTTGGCTCCGCACTTCCTTGAGGACGAACTTGGAAGGTTATGCAATGACTTTCGATAGGCCGTCGATTTCAAGACAGTTTGGCTTTGTGGTGTTGTTTTGGCTTCCACCAACGCCACGTCGGGCTTCTCAACGTCAAAAGCGGTGGTCAAGCTAATGATGCTGATGGGGCGTCGCTGGGCATCCGACGTGATGACTGCTTTCTGTCGCTTACTGCGTGTTCGCATGACCATGGCGAGGAGCAGGACAATGAGTGTCACGAAGATCACGAAACCCGTCGTACCTCCAACGAATAGGGGAATGTATGGTCTTCTCCCTCCAAACCCATTTTTTTCTATTTCATTCTCCGGGCTAGAAGGATGGGGTGTTCTACCCGGGTCACCTCCGTTGCTGTAGAACACAAAATTTCCATCTCCTTTTTCACCATGTCCATGCCGTGTCCCGATCCCATCACCTCGAGGGCGTGGCGACGTCGTGGCGGGTTCCGTGAACAGCGTACCCGTACTTGTCCCTTCCATGTTCATACCGTTGCTCGCTATGCACTCAACGCTCGAATTGTTGTCTTCCAAAGACACAGAATTTATTCTCAGTAACGCACCGCCTTGTTCAATCACATATCTTCCACTGCTACGATCAACAACTTCCTTCTTTGATCCTTGGGTGATCACCCATGTGTACTTGCTCGTTGCCGGCACTGATACTGCCAAACATATAAATTCCGCTGGTTCTTTTTCCTTCACTCGCTGCGTCGAAGTTACTGTGACGTTCGTATTTATGACAAACGGAACTACGGAGCACGTTCTGGTCTCGTAACTTAGAGCTAAACCAGTCGCAGTGCAAGTGAATGTAGCGTTATTATCCCATTCTGAAATGACATGCTGGTATGTCACAACATTAAACTTTCCAGTGGAGTTTGAGCTCTTTGAAGGAAGTCTTCTCTTTCCTCTCGACCAATTCAATGTGAGCTTCGGCGCCTCTCCGATCGAAAAACAAGAAAACGTTGTCCGTTGTCCCGGTAGCGGATTAGCCGGCGATAAGGCACATTGCGGGGCTACGGGACTAGCCGGTACGACGTCATTCACGTAAACCCGCGTGAAAGTAGAACTGTGCTGGGTACTCCTCGGGGCTCTTTCGATTCGCAGGCACTGAAATCGCCCGATGTCGGCTTTGGCCGCCTTTACAACAGTCAAAATAAATTCCCACCTCTGATTTTGTCCTGATCCAGAGGTCTTCTTGTGGATACTGTACCGAATTTGTCTATTTGGATCCAATGTCCTCGCCACAGTCTCGTCGTTGGTTACGTACGTCTCCCTACCATTTCTTGGATGATGGAGTAAGTGAATGGAATGGTAGCGTGCTTGGTACTCTCCCGTCACCACGCAAGTCACTCTAAACGTCTGCCCCTGATAGACCTGAACGAGAGGAGGCGTCATCAGCAAGTCCACGGCACACGCCATCCTGCTCATAGCTAACATAATCCAGCATGATACCAAGACCCTCATGATTCAAGGTCGACGAATCCCTAGCTGTCAAGAAACTGATCGACCCCTCGATGAAAATCAACAAATGGCAGCTCCTTATTGCATCAAAAATATCTCCCTTTGACACAATGTTATCCTCGTCGGCTTGTCAATATAATCTCCATTCGAATAGAACTTTTCATTTCTATTCCACCAACGCAACCGATTTCGATAAGTCCTCTCTTGAAATGAAAAGTGTAGAGAAAGATTGGACTTGAATTGCGATCAGTAGGACTAACGGTAATTACATGTAATGCCTTTAGCTGTGGGTGAAATCCGACTGAGATCTTCTGACGGCAAGCAAATATAACTCCTGTCACGAGTGTATCTGTCCAGCTCATCAGATAAATTTAGCTTGATCGAAAGACGAACGCCCAGGTCTCGGAGACAACGCTGGACGAAGTTTGCGAAGTGATTCGTCATTGGATAATAAAGTGTGATGACGCTGACCAATCAACTGAGAGCAATTATTAAACTCTGAATGGATGCTGCGGCTTGATAATAGTTTGGTTTGGTCGTGGTGCAGGTGCGACTTTGAAATGCGATTACTAATCGATGAACAAACCGTCATAGCTTCTGCGATAATATATCAATACCAGGAGCCCGTGGGTTATTTTAAAATGAGACTTTAAAAGCGATCGCAAGTCCCACTATGTATGCTACCCATTAGTTGAGCACCGAGTCGCTGTTAATAATTAGAATGAAGAAGAAGAAGGAGGAGGAGAAGAAGAAGAAGAAGAAAAAGAAGAAGGAGGAGAAGGATGAGGACGAGAAGAAGAAGGAGGAGGAGGAAAAGAAGGAGAAAAAGAAGAAGACATTTGATGTCCTTGTTATCATGGTTTTAATAGTACAAAACCAATCAGTATTAATGGCGCAATGAGCCAACAAAAATTGAGGGGGCTAGATATAGCGTATCGGAAAAAAATATGTAATCAAGTTGCGAATGAGCAAAGCGAAGGAGCAATACAAAAATCGACATTTTTATTACAAATAACAAATTGTGTGATAAATTTGACATAATATTCTTGAAATAATTTCATATTTTACCCTGCTCCGTTTCCCTTTCTCTCCTATTCTCTCTTCTTTTTAATTCTTGGTTGTGATTTTTGTAGCCGGAGGGGGGGGGGGATAGCGCCCCTATGCCCCCCCTCTGTACGCCACAGATGTGTCTGATGAACTCGACCTTCCTTTCCTATCATTAGACGTTTTCTTCGCAGGTGAAATTAAACACATGTTGAGGAAACAATTTTATTTATTTCAATTTGCCAGACAATGTACTCCATCATGTCCATACAGGAACATCCCAATATCCCATCTCGAAACAACTCTTCATAGCGTCTACATGCACAAGTCCAGCACAATCGTACTTCAATATTCCTGAAAAGGTATTAACACGAGTAAATTATTAATACCCTGCATCCCCTTCTACGTAATGAACCGACAATAGACCACTGCCTGTGTTTTAGCTTACTCAAGCCCCTCTTAATAACTACCCTTAATCCATTAACTAGACGTGAATTAGTAGCACCCGCCCTATCAGAGCCTATACAGATTATAGGTCCATGGCCTTTCGTATCGAAAGAACTACTTTTGGTATTTATTTCTCTGTATGTATACATGCATGTAAGTTAATTCTTTAAGAGATCAAATCGAAAAAGTTTGTATTAATTCCATTTTAGTGTAGTTTAGTTTAGCGTAGTTTAATTCAGTTTTATTAAGTTTAGTTTTGATAGGTTTATTCTACAGAGTCTTGCTTTTTATACCTAGTTTACTTGAAATAACTTTATTTGGTTTTGCATTATCAAGATAAGTTGAGATGAATTACATTGAATTAGTTTAGTTTAGCTTCAAGTTTAGTTTAGTTTTTAGTTTGTTAAATAATTTAGTTTTGTTCAATTTTGCTTAGTTTACTTTAGTTTAATTTGAACATGGAGGTACCTCCATGATTTGAATTAGCGTAGTTTTGTTTATTGCAGTTTGGTGTAGTTTATTTTACTGGGGATTAATGTGTTTTATTGCAGTTTGGCTTGAGTTTAGTTTTAGATAAAATCAGTCATAGTTTAGTGTTATACACTTCTTTTTTTTATATACATTTTATTCAAAGCTTGGCGTAATTGTTTCCACGTTTTTTTACATTAAGACTTTGCTCTTCGGCTGTGAATGGAAACAGAACATAATGCAAACATTTTATCAAGTTAAGATTACAGCCTCTCTGTTCCTGTCCTTCATCTAAAAAAAGGAAGACAAATTCCTTGACATCATTCTGATGCAACCGGAAAATGGAAGATGAAAACGGTCACGAATAATTTCAATTGTTTATGAAAGTCAGAGAAAATTATAAGATGAGTCTCCCACTCTCTTGGGAACAATGCCAATGGGGGCGATTCATCATAACCAACGGGTGCATTACTTACCCGCCCAGCCACCACAGGGGTGGATGACTACCCCCTTCTTGTCACAATTAGCTCCTTAAGCTGTATTAAGGTTAGCATTTTGACCTGGATATCATTACTTCTCATTATTCCTTATTTTTTTATTTTCATTCTTGTTTAAATTGCAGCAGCTGTCGGGCGTTGCGTAGAATTGTCATACTGAATTCGTGATGGGCTGATCGAATAATTGTCACTGTAGCAAGTCATTCATTTGTCGCAACACATAGCACATTTATTTCTTTCGTTTCTTTTATTTTGAGTCCCTAGATATTCTATAATCATGTTCATGTATATTCAAAGGCTTGAAATAGTGTGTCAAGAATTAAAGGTTCGGTTCAGTTTTGCATAACTGGCCTACCCTGCAGTATAAAATAAATAAAACCAATGAATAAATAAATAAATAAATAAATAAATAAATGCATGAATAAATAAATAAAATAAATAAATCTAATCATGCTAATAAAGAGAGAGAGAAAAAAAAGGCGCATAAGGAACTGTAAACAGTAGGAGCGTAATGTTGAATAAGATTTCAAAAATATGATGCAGATATGGCGTAACTGCGTGAAAATCTCAACCTTTTATAAAGTAAATCAAATTTTGTGATAGATTTTGACCTCATTTTCAGAAAACATATCATATTTTACCCTTTTCAGCTTTTTTCTTCTCTTTTTTCATTTCCTTCTTTTCCCACCTTTTACACTCTAAATTCCAAGGAATTAGAATAAATTCAGATCGGCTGTGAATAGTTACCAACCGAATATTAGATTAAATTTAAACCTTGTTGACCTAAATCTAAATCTGAAAGATTTGAATTGAAATCTTTTGAGATTTAAGAGTTAATCCTAAAGATTTGAAATATTAAAAAAAAAATATTTAAAATTCAAAATTCGGCTGGTCACTATTCACAGCCGATCTGGATTTATTTAAAATCCTTGGAATTTAGAGTGTATGGTCGTGATTTTTGGGGTTTTTTTTTAAGGGGGACACCTCGAGCAGCCACAGCGTAAGCCAGTGGACATAAATCTACTACTATAAATTTGCTACCAGTCAAACAACTGTCATGATTTCATTAGTGTTTCACAGTTATGGTGTTTCTTTTTGTTTTATTTCAAATAATTCGCCAATCGATCTTGCGAAAAGAAACCGAAACACTTGAGAACAGCGAAAGACAGGCAAACTGAGTCTTTGGAGGCCCTTTACCAGCTGGTTGGTGGTCAGGTGACCGTGATGCCATGATTATGATGACATAACAGGAATTCCCTCAAGCATTTTGATGGTCATGCAGATTAATTAATTAATTAATAAACATTGGTCACTGACCACCGCACCAATTCCTTCTCTATTAAAAACATCGACTAAAAAGATTGAATTTTTATTTTGTTCAGTCCATTAGGAGTGATGTATGAAATCACACAATTCATACACCATTAGAGTGAATCAATCATCAGATCACCGTCACCCTCAGCTTTATCATCTTCATCTTCATACTATAATATTGCATGAATGTTTCGTATTTGAAAATATATGCCCATTCTGCTTTATAAATGTATTAATTAATTCAATTAGTATAAGCTTGGGATTGTCATTTTTTCAAGCAATCTGCTTATGATGACAATCCTTCTCCTGCAAATTGTGAATATCATATAGTTAATGATTTTGTCTGGAATTATCTTTTTAGTACTCTTTATTTATGATTCATGCCAAAAATGCTAACATATTATGTTTATTATGTTATGAAAAATGTATTATGCGAATGTCATGGATGCAGAAGAAAACAATAAATCAAATCAAATCAAATACTTTGGAGTGGCTTGAAATTAGTGACTTATCCGTTCCCTTTCATTCTGAAGATGACTTCAGTGACCAGTTAATAATTGAAAGAAGTTTTATTTCAAATGGCTTTCATCAAATCATTGAAATAGTTAGAATTCGAATAGATTTCCATATGTTTAATAATATATTGATTATATGATAACGAATATGGGAAGAAACCATTTCAATAAGGTTAACCACGCACACTTTTTATTAGGTAATAATCCACAATATGTTAACAACTTTTACTCTCGAATTGTCGCTTCTTTCATACTTTTTTTTTATTTTCCTCCATACCCGCCTAACAAAATGTCCAGCCCGTTTCATTCTCAGACATGTTAGAAGTGGTTTGCATAAAGTGAAGAAAAAATGTCTAGACCTACATGTAAGTTTTAATCTAATTTTGTCATTTTCTTTATAAATTTACCCATAAATTTGAATTGTTCGGATGGCATTTTTTTTACTCACGTTCGATGACAATATTTTGTTTCATTTTATCTTACCGTCACCAGTGGCGTACCTAGGATTTTCCACCGGGGGGAGGGGGCAAAAACATCCGCAAAAAATAGAATAGCAAAAAAAGAAAGTCTTCATTCACAAATAAAGGATTTCGTACCAGAAAAAAAAATTGAGAAGCAAAAAAAAAAGGTCTTTAATGACAAATAAATAATTTCGTAACCAGAAAAAAAAAATGACAAGGAAAAAAAAAGGTCTTCAAGCTCGTCGGGGGGGGGGGGGGTTGGCAGGGATGCGTACTTTGCATGGGTTGTGGCTCGTCAGGGGGGGCAGACTGCTCCCCTGCCCCCCCCCCTCCGTAGGTACGCTAGTGACCGACACACACTGAAAAGTAATAAACTTTTTAGAATTAACCCAATAAAGGCTTTGATGAGAATAGGCACGGAGTCGCAGCAATCGTGAAGTTTGAATCTACCTTTGTTTCAGTTGAGGGTGGCAATGTAAAAGTGCAAGGTGCATTTTATGAAAAAAAAAGACAAACGAAACATGAAAATATGAAATGGAAATAATCCCTGCGTGCACTTCCACGTGTCAACAATGCACTATTTAGTCTAAAAGCGTTTATAAAACGTGATATGTTGCCAAAATGTCAATCAAATCAAAATTGCGTTGTATCTTTGGAATATGAAGTATGGAAAATTTAAGGTAACGTATCTTTTTAATGCTTATGTTAATGTTTGTTTTTGGGGGGGGGGCAGGACGCGTCAACATTTTTGAAAAAAAATCGAAAGTGGGCGGGGAGCAAAGTGACCGAGCTTGAAATTGGGGTGCTTTTGCATTTTATGAAATGAAATTGTAGGGTTTCGTGCAAAGGCCTACGTGGTGATTTTTATGAAAATGTTCATTTATAAAAATGTAAGATTTCAACATTTCTGGTGGGAGGGGGAACTGCCCCCCCCCCCCCGCTACGAATGGCCATGAATGCAAGCACGCTTCTTTCAAGCAATTTCTAGTCATAATTAATCTTACTTTATAAGCATTTAGTGTGTTTTAGTCATATGTGACAAGAAAAGCAAGATAGTTATAATAACAGATACACCTCATTGAAACTTTTATCTAGTCATAGTTGACTAAATGGATCGGGTTTTTTACACTTCAATATCCTTCATAGATAACCTGAAAGAAATTGGATTGATTTACCTTTCTCTCTATATATTCTCCTCTATTGTTCTAACCAGAAGCAATCGCGTAATGGGTAAAAAAATTCTGAGGGTGCTAGAGGTGGCGGATGGGGAAAAGTTCGAGGGGGGGGGGGTATGCAAGCGAGCAAAGCGAGCGCCCTTTTTATACAAACATCTTGTTTTTGGATAGACTTCGACATGGATTTCTGAAGATAATGTAACATTTCACCTTTTCTCTTCCCTTTTCTTTCACCTTTCCCTCCCTTTTTTGTTTGGGGGGGGGGCCATGGTCTCCATAACCCCCCATAATAATTATGTACGCCTTAATCCAGGAGTTAGACTTTCAACATGTTATAGTCACTTCGCTCATGAATGACTGTGAGTTCTTTAATTTAGTAGCAATCGACATGAAGAATTACACACCTCATCATCTGGCTTCTAATACACCCATTCATCAACACCAGTTAGCTTTAATTTCCTGTCAATTTGGGCTTGACTATCATCATGAGCTTGCAAAAAGGGGCGGTAGGTGTCTAGTTCTCCCCCCTCTTACCATTCCATCCACCCCATTCCAATTTCTATTATGCTCGTTTTCAGTAAACCACTACGTGCTCTCTTAGTTGCAAGCGAGAGAAGCAATATAGCGAATAAAAATCAACATCTCTGAATGTTAGGCTGGAGATGTGGCTTAATTAAGTAATAGTAAATAAAATGTATCCAAATAACAGAACAAAATTATTAGGGGAGATATTCAAGGAGTCGATGTATATATAAATGATACTGAATCAGTGATAAAGAAGAATGGCTCAACTGAAACTATTGTTTTTGTCAATGTCTTGCTTTCAACGGGAAAGGATGGGGTGGTGTCTGCCCTCTCGAAACAACCCTCTCTGACCCTCTTAATTTCATCCATGTATCCTACCCCTCCCGTTTCTTTCCACCTTTGCGTCCCTCTCCTCCACCTCCATGACCTCACATCCCTCTGCCGCCGATTCGCTACGTATCGATCTCTCAATTCCTTCAATTTGAGAGATCGATTTAATAAGTTCGAATTTCGTCGACACCATGATTACCATTCCTCTTACTAAAAATAAAAGAGAAATAAGGTTGAAAATAATGAACCGTGAACATACTTGCACTTTACAGTCTGGCATACATATTTAGAGGATACGACATTCAAAGGGATTATCGGGATTTGTACTTTAACTCTCCTTAAGCAAGGATGGATTCAAATATTTTTTGTCTATAAGGACACTACAGGAAATTCAGAAGTCTGGAACCCCAATGAAAAAAATAAAACCTGACATTATTTGATTGTCTGATTAATAATCTCTCATTCTGCCATCTATTTCAGGGTAAATATTTCAAGGCATATAAAGATTTATTCATTCTTTTATTCCGGATGACGCTTCGTCTTTGTATGCTAAAAAATATTTCTCTGTAAGCCACTGCCTTTTGATTTTCTTCATACTATGATTACCCTCATATCACAAAGCATTTGCAAAAGTCAAAAGTTTATACTGTATTATGCCCGGCGCTATGGTTTTCATTAATAGTCCAGTCATTTTAAATTTTCACTTGGAACAAATTGCAACAGAATTTATTCCAATGCAGAACGTTTCTTTGAGGTCCATAGAAGACCATACTAAAAGTCCCAGAAAATCCGAATAGGGGAAAGTGTTCTAATTTGCATAAACATAATGGTTAATTTTGGTCATATTCGCTCATTAAGTTTACGTAGCAGACGACGCCAGTGTATACTATGTACTCAGACCCGATTACAAATCAATTCCGACCTCGATATACTATAAACATTGACTTCCTCAAACTATCGCTGTATCATAAATATCAGTAAGCAAAGATTTATACCACAAGAACATTGTTACTATTAACATTAAATACATAAATTCGATTCTGTTTGGACTGTATTAATTGTTTAACATGAAAGGGTCTAGGCACGGAAACTATCATATGCTAGTCACGTGACATTGTACACCAAAATAATGACATTTTCTGCTTGCTCGATCTCAAAGTTCAAGAGAAAAATAAGATGTATAGCTATTAGACCTGCCACATCCTATTATACTACTATTTAACTGTATACCAAAGTAGCACTTTTTTCCGTATTTTGCCAATTTATGGGAAAAATCTGTCAATTTGGAGCCCCTGAAGAGGGAAGGGGTCGATGCGCTGATAGACTAAACCTACTCATCTTTAAGTTTCAAATAATAAAAGTGACTTAACCATATAGCAGAAATGCCTTTTGCCCGAATGGGGGGGGGGGTCAAAAACTGCAATTTTGAGACTTCGGGAACCCCTAAGGGAGGTATAGGCTTTGCTGAGCCAGCACTTCTTTATTGTAGTTGATGGAGGAAAATCTACTTTTTTATCTCCAAGTGGTTACGAAACAATGAAAGAAGTTTGCTATAAGCAGAAACAACGTTTTGCCTTAATAGGGGCTCCAAATTGGCAGATTTTCCCCATAAATTATAAATAAAATAAGGAGGGGAAAATAGGCAAAAAGGGTGGGGAGACTTAGGGAACCCCTGAGGGGGTAGGCTTTGCTGAGCCAGAACTTCTTATGTAGCTGATGTAAAGGATTTTTTTTTAAATCTCCAAGTGGTTACGAAACAATGAAAGTGGTTTGCTATATATATATATATATATATATATATATATATAACATTCTTGCATCAATGAGGGCTCCGAATTGATAGATTTTTCCATAAATAGGCAAAATATGGAAAAGGGATGGTTGACTTCGGCAAACCCCTGAGAGGTAGGGTTTGCTGTGCCAGCACTTCTTTGTATGTAGCTGATGGAGGAAAATCTAATTTTGTTATCTCCAAGTGGTTCCAAAGAATAAAAGTGGTCTACTGCAAAGGGGGAAACGCCTTTTACCTCATTGGGGCTCCAAAATTTTACAAGAAATGGGTAAAATACGCTTAAGGGGTGGGGTGATTTCAGCAGCTCCCTAAAGGATGTAGGCTTTGATGTGCCAGCACCTCTTTATACGTAGCACATAGACAAAAGAGTACTCTTTTGTTTCCAAGTGGTTTTAAAACAATAAAAGTGGCTTACACTGTAGCAGAAACATCTTTTTGCCTCAATGAGGGCTCCGGATTTATAGATTTTTCCATAAATTGGCAAAATATGGAAAAGGGGTGATTGACTTTAGCGAACCCCGCAGGGGATAGACTTTGCTGTGCCAGCACTTCTTTAAATTTACCTGATAGAAGAAAATCTATTTTTCCATCCCCAAGTGCTTACAAAACAATTAAATCGGTTTACTGCAAAGGGGAAATGCCTATTGCCTCAATGGAGCTAAAATTTGTGCGAATTTTCCAAGAAATGAGCAAAATACAAAAAGGGGTTGGTGACTTCAGAAGACCCCTGAAAGGGTAGGCTTTGATGTGCCATCACTTCTTTATATGTAACTCAAAGAGAAAAGCCTGCTCTTTTGCCTCCAAGTGATTTCTAGACAATAAAAGTTTTTTTCTTTGTAGCAAAACACCGCGTTGTCACATTGGGGGCTCCAAAAAGCACGATATTTTTAATAGTTGAGCTACGGATAAGGGGGTAACTTTGACAAGCTATTGCGGGACTATGCTGTGATGTTCTTGAACGTAATTGCATACAGCATGCAGATCAATTATGCATCCTCTAACTTTTTCTAAGAAATTTCATTAACATAAAAGTTACTTTCAAATGAAAAAAAGCCCTTTGCCCACATATCAATTTAAGTAATATACACCTTTGTATCATTAGACGTCATTGTATTTACGCGTGTTAGGCACACCAACAAAGGCGAGGCAAGACCGATTTAGTTTATTGTACTATCTTCAAATGCATCCAAGCGATCGCGTTGTAGTCGATATAAAAGGTTGACTGGATACGGAGGTTGGTTTTTGGTGTCACATATCGCAATATCGCATAATACATTCGGATGTATTTGCCCTTAATCTAAGCAAGTTAAGACATTAATACTGTTATGAAGCATATCAATTTTTTCGTTGATATATCCCCTTTCTTGTCGAATGCTGATATTTTATATTAGTTGTTGATGCTAATGTTAAAACAGAAAGATTTCAATGCACATGCAAATTTTTGACCGAAAACACGAAAATTTTGGCATAATTTCTCACATTTTTCGAAAAATAAGAACCGGACAGTCCCGGAAACGATTGCAACCGATTTATGATATCTTAATCATAGTGAATTGCGTATTCATTTCAAGATTTTTCCATTATCTGTACAAAAAATATTAAGGATAAGGCATATCAATTAATTTTGGCAGCCATCTTGGATTTATGCAAATTAGATGCCTTTCCCCTATTCGGAAAGTTTGGGACTTTTAGTATGTTGTACTAGGGACCTTACAGAAATGCATTGTGATAAAAAAAAATCTGTTGCAATTTGTTCCAAGTTTGGTCAAAATTTGGGCTAAAATGACTGGGCTATAAAGCGTATGTTTTTTTATAGTTGGGTTGCTTGCATCGTTTGTTCGCAAACTTCCCCAAGAATGAACCGTATATCGAACTCAGTGGCCGTGGATTGAATTTGAAGGGGGGAGGGGGTGGGACTATGCAAAAATCAAAATAATAATATGTGTTTGTACGGTTACGGAATATTCCCCGATTCCGCGCGCGGCCTCTGCAACACATCCCGGGTCCCCTTAATGTCTGTCTGTCGCTTAACCATGATAACGTCAGTGCCCCGACTCAAAACATAACACGACAAACCTGTCAATATTTATAAAATACATCATTACCTTTATCTTGTAATAATTGTTATGATTCGACTTTTTCTTGGACCACTCCTTATACCCCCCCCCCCTACTGCGGAAAGTACTG
The DNA here is from genome assembly GCF_018143015.1 of Lytechinus variegatus. Lineage (NCBI taxonomy): Eukaryota > Metazoa > Echinodermata > Echinoidea > Temnopleuroida > Toxopneustidae > Lytechinus > Lytechinus variegatus. The sequence goes on along the minus strand of NC_054743.1, from coordinate 22,175,038 downwards.
TTTGGAGGGGAAATATCCCCCCCCCCCCGAATCCCTGGATCGCAGGATATTGCACCTTTAACATGTTTCAATGTAGAGTGGTTTTTAGAGCTCATACTGCACAAGGATCATTTAATCTTTGTTGTGGTTTACATTCAACCTGAACCCTTAACAGTGTTAACAAGTTTTATAAATAGAACCATGGAGCTATTAGTAGCTCCATGATAGAACGATGTTGTGTCCTCTCTTTTTGGAAAACAAAGTCAGCAATATCCGGGAAAAAAGTTTCTCGCAGCAGGGAGTCATTTCAGCCCTGAAAGGATCAAAATGGTAAAGAAGGGTTGTTGTATTTAAAAAGTACAACTATCTTGTATTATAAAGGTAAAGGTATATTGTATTAAAAGTATCCATCCTGGGATATATTGTAAAGAATGTTCGTCAGTCTGTGTATGTTTGTCAGGTTTGAAAATCTGAGTCTATTTTAAGAAGTTGAAATAGCGTTGTTCTGTACAAATGTATGAACTAACAATTTGATTTGTTATAGAATAATCAGAACAATTATGACCTCCATCCGTCGAAACATCAAAGAGGGTTGAGCTACAAACTGGTCGGGTGGGAGGCTAGGGGTTGACGGGGCTGAGGCGAGCTGCCCTTCAGAATTTTACTAGTGAAAAAAAAGGGAACCAAAATATTTCTTAAAAGAATTTGAAAAAGAGAAGGCGGAAACAAATAACAAGTATATATAAAATATGGATATGGTTCATGTAAATTCCACTCCTAATATCAAATGAATAAAAAGAAACTTTTTCGTATTGCCCCATATCCAATTACCCGAGTCATCGCCCCTGTACACAAACAGAACATTACTCAACTTTTATTGTTGTCTTCAGTTTGCCGTGTGTTTGATCTATTTAATTTAGAAAATCATTAATCAGTTGTAGTGAATATGAAAAGTATAGAGTATTAAAGCTCTATACATTTCATATTTCTATACTTTTCATGGCTGCTATTGTTTCAAGCAGTAACCTGCTTATTATAGCTGGCCCCTGCATTTTTACCAACTTTACTATTTTACATGCTTCATTTATGTATATTTTTAGCCTTATTCATTATTTATATTTTCGATTGTCACACAAAGTGTACTCATTTATGTCATTGTTATTGTATCATTCTATTTTCATTTGATGATTTATGAATAAAATGCAGAAACTCCTGCAAGAAAAATTAAAGAAAAGAAAAGAAACGGCAAAAAGGCTTAATGCAAAGCTAAAAAAACCACTCTCCTCTTCTTTTATGTAAAAAAAATATAAAAGCGTATAAGTTTAGGGAATAGTGATTCGTCAACCATATTCACTAATAAGATTCGAAGAACTCCTCCTTGTTTTTAATTGAGTCATTGCCGCCACCCGTCACGGCTGCTATTGAATCAAGATATTGATGATCTGTGATAGGTGAGCTTAATGGCTTGTTAGACCATTGGTAGGACAATCATTAAAACTATCTAATCAGTCTTAATAACCAATGTCCCTTTACATAGAGCCTGGTGTTCAACAACAAGCTCTTTAATTCTCATTTAACATGTTTAAAGCCATGATTACGTCCAACTTCGTGGAAGTCTTTTGGTAGTCTGAACGCATGGTCTGTGCGTAATTTTTGGACTTTAGGTCGTTTTTGGTCAAGACTGATTCTGCTTAATTGTGAAGTTTAAATCTGCTCTTTATTTGCTTTTTTGTACGATATTTTGATATATCTCAATTTATTTTTGAACCTGGCCGAATTACACTTGGCACATTTCCATATAGTCAGGTTTTTTGTTTTGTAGACTTCGAGTATTTTTTTAGTTTATGTACCAGCCATGCCAATGACCGATCTGTGCTTCATCCCATTTCAAAAGTTACAAAACGTGTTTTATGTTTAATATATTAGAGAAAAAAATAGAAATAAAATGGATGGAATATCATTTATACGTATACAATTCCCACAGTTATTCTTTTTTCCCTTTGTTTTAAGTTTTCTATATGTTTTTGTCGTGTACGGGTTTGTACAAAATATTGATGATCGATTGCCAGGGCAGCGCCGGTCATGTGCACATGCACGATGGAACTGTGCGCATCACCATTGTTACGTCAGGAATCAAAATTTCCTTCATCTCTCATCAAATTTCATTTCTGGGTGTATGCAAAGGGAGTAACATCGAAAGAGAAAAAAGTCGAATTAAATAATTCTTATGGGATCAAATAAAATCATATCGAGCAATGAATTGAATGCACCATTTTGACTATTAGTAAACGATATGCAATCTTTATTTGGCCCTAATTCTCGGTTTCATTATATTTATTTTATTTTATTCCATTTTCATGACTTCCCTTTGTAATATTTTCCCCACATTTTTGACATCGCTGACTGATGTAATGACCTCGATAGTTTTATTTTAACCCATTCCGACAAGTAGATCTATTACTGTGCTCGAGTGCCTTTACTTTTTCAGGGACAATTAACGCAGTCGTCCAATTGCGCTTTTAAAGATACATTGTTTTAATGTGTTGTTGTTAATTGTTTGTAGCAGACAGACGTATCTCCTTGGGGAGGAAATAAGACCTTAGCATCGGTAAACGACGGAATCTATTTTCATTATTTTTTTATCGTTATGCGTCTCAGATGGGGCCGTGACCAAGCAACACCCTACCGATGTTACGTAACGTGGATATGGAATAATACGCGCGTAGGAAATGATAAATTGTCTTGTTATGTTGGTGTTTGCTGGAGGAGGGGGGTCATCATAATGCATGAACCGGAAGCAGAGGTTGAAAGTCTAAAACAGGGAGCTATCTGTAATTTAGTTAGGTATTTGTCTCGTTAGTTTATAATTATCTGTAACTTAATCTCGTTTGATATATTAAAATGTTAAAGATATAGGCCCTGCATATTATGAGAATTTAAAATGAAACCAGAACTTTCTTTGCGAAATGCACTTCATTATACTGAAGCCACGGTCAATGACCCCATAAGAATATTGATTTTTGTTAAAAAGAAAACATACATGTACACATAAGAAAGAAATTGACTTTATCAAATACAGGGAAAAAAAAATGCTTTTATTTGTGATTCATGCTTATCAACATTATTTATCTCGCGTATTAGGTTGATCATGAAAAGGAAAACGTTGTTGTTGTTGTTATAATGATGACTTTGGTGTTATTGTTGTTGTAGCTGTTGTTGATGTTTTTGTTCTTAATTAATCAGGACGACTTAACTTGTCTTTTATCCCCCAAGGTGTGAGACATGACGAATTCTCGAATTCCTGGTTCACACCAAGGCACAAGAAGGGTAACTGGAGGGGTGTAAAGGAGATGACACAGTCCCCTCTTTCTAAAGAAAATTTTCACTTGTGTGAATTCCGATAGTATTTAATTGCAGTGAATTTTAAAGGGGGGGGGGGTAGGACCATGTCCCCCCTCACCTGTCGAACTTAAGGCCTATAACACCGCTTAACATCTTTCACTAAAAAAATATATATATTGGGTAAAAGTGGTCCATGCCATGTGTCCGACCAACATTGGGTATGTTTGTTTATCCATTGTGACGAAAATTTTGCCCATTCTGAATTTATCGTTGTTTTTTTTAACCTTGCTGGACAATGCTTCCCGCATTGAGTAAATTACTGCCCCGAATTGGTTTTACACATAATACCCCCGTGCTGGTTTAAATTTTACCCAATATCTTGTAACAGTGAAATTGTGGCGATGCTTTAATCCTCGAGATTATGTAATTGCATAATTTTATATCATTATTATTCATATAAGGAAAGGAAAGGAAATGAAAGGAAAGGAAAAGAAAGGAAAGGAAGGAAGTTAAATATCATATCATTTGTTTTAATATTACGTTAAAATCAATTAGATTTGTCTATTAAAAGTGTTATTTTTTCTCACTCGCTCATACCCTTTTTAAAATGTTTGACCCCATACGCCGTCCCCTTCAAATTTGTTGGCTCCCTACGATACTGCAGGGATACCTATTTTCTTAACTACAGCATATCAATGATTCAACATTCTTCGAACTAATGTGACCTTGTTTCTCCTCTATGAATCCCCAAACAACAACAATTACTGCGGCAGCCCAGGAGGTTTATTCAACCGAAAGCCGGACAAGCAAATGACCCCATAGCTGGATGGCATGGACCTTGAAGTTTACAAAAATGCATTGCTGCCGGGTTCTATGCGTGGTCTTCTCTCCGAAATGACGTAATATATGACGTCACTACAAAATGGCCCTATTTTACCATTTTGCAGACATTGTACACATAGCATGAAGTCAAGGGAGAATATCTCAGCCAAATCATGCTTGTTTTGTATGAAACTTTCACAATATATTGTTCAAGTAGTGCACAAGAGATATGCAAAATTTCACGAACAGAAATTATTGTTTACATATGCAAATCACGTAATGAAATTTGCATATCATTAGTTTTGGAGATTTCTCGCATAAAAAATTGTCAAAAATCGATTTAGAAATTTATTTTCTTTTGTAGTGTACTTTATTTGATATTTTTTCTCTCAAGCATAATATCATTGTCTTCATCTATATCTCTACTTTAAGAAAATATATAACAGTAATTGAAAAAGACATTATAGACTGTGATTTCAGCCCCCTTTCCAATATGGTGCGCACGTAGAAATCGTGCGTTTTTGGCCTATTTTCACCATATGGCTGAGGTGTGCGAATTTGGTATTTGCCTACTTTATTGATGTTTCCTGCATTTTGCATGATATTAAATCTTCCAAACAACATATTTTCTTCTTCATTATGTCTCTGGTGATCAATCAATGATTTCAGCAAAAATTGATTGCCCACTGGGCAGTCTATAGGCTACGTTTTCAGCCTAGTTTTCAACAACGAACCTATACCATGTATGCATATGACTGCATCGTTGTAGTCGAGTCGGATAAGGGGGTTTCTATGTACCATCAAAATATTTTTCACTCAATGTTTTGGTATTTGCCTAAAGTGTCTAGTTAATGAATCTTGATGTTCCCTTCCCAAAATCGTGTCCAACGGAGTTCAAAATTGATATCTTTGGCGGCCCTCTTGGACATTTTTAATGAAAATCAATTATTTTCATATTTTATTGCACAAAGTCTGACAATGGGAAATTTTAAATCAATACGCATTTCACTAGGATTTGGATAGTAGAAATCGGTTGAAATTGTTTTCTGAATAGTCCGGTTAATATATTAAAAAAAAGAATTCATCAAAAATTTTGAACCAAAATGTTCATGTGCATTGACATCTATCTGTTTCATCTTGCATCCGATCGCCTTTGTTGATGTGCCTAACATGCAGAAAATAACGTACTTAGCGATCGATAGAAAGGTATGTATTACTTGTATCATGTGTATGAGGGTAAAAGGCATTTTCTACACAAAGTAATTTTTAAGATAATTAAATCTCTTGAAAAATATAGAGGTTCGAGGCATTGCAGCTCTGCATTTTCATTTTGCATGCAACTACTCTCGGGCAAATTAAAGCATAGTCCCACAAGAACCAGTAAAATGTTACATACAGTACCATACCATTATCCATAGCTTGACTATTATGATATCGTGCTTTTCGGAGCCCCCAATGTGGTAACATTTTGTTTTGAGTATGTAATTTTTTCCTTTAAATCACTCTTCTCTATCAGCTACATATAAAGAAATTGGGGCATAGCAAAGCCTAACCCTCAGGGGGCTGCCAAAGTCACCCAATCTTTTTTTCGTATCTTGCCAGTTTCTCGGAAAATTAGTCATTTTGAGGCAAACAGTGTTTCTGCCTTGCGGTAAAGCCCTTGTTTTTGTTTGTAACCACATAAAGATGACAAAGTAGGATCTTCTTTATCAGTTACATATGTCTATTTTCATTCTTTATTGTAAAAAAATGCAATGTTTGAGCCCCCATTCAGACAAAAGGGCATTTCTGCTATATAGTAAAGCTAGCTTTGATTTTGGAAACCACTTTCAAATAAAAGAAGAGGCATTTTTTATATCAGCTACATGTAAAAAAGTGCTGGCACATCGACTGCTACCTTCTTCAGAGGCTCCAAGATTGGCAGATTTTCCCCATATTGGAAAAAATATGGAAAAGGGGTGGGTGACTTTCGGAACCCCGGAGGGGATAGACTTTGCTGTGCAACCACTTATTAGCAGCAGTTTGAAGAAAGTCTACTCCTTTAATTCCATGTAGTTTCAAAAGAATGAAACTGGCTTCACCATATAGCAGAAACGCTTTTTGCCTGAATGGGGGCTCGAAAATAGCACATTTTCCCATAAACAGGTAAAGTATGGAAAAAGGGTAGGTGATTTTGGTGACCCCCTAAGGGGGGTATGTTCCAATATGCCAACACCTCTTTATATGTAGCAGATAGAGGAAACTCTACTCTTTCGTCTCCATATAGTTTAAAAGCAATAAGAGTAGTTTTACTACATAGCAGAAACACCTTTTGCCTCAATGGGGGCTCGAAAATAGCATATTTTCCCATAAATAATTAAAATATAAAATAGGGTAGGTGATTTTGGTGACCCCCTAAGGGGAGTATGTTCCAATATGCCAACACCTCTTTATATGTAGCAGATAGAGGAAACTCTACTCTTTCGTCTCCATATAGTTTAAAAGCAATAAGAGTAGTTTTACTACATAGCAGAAACACCTTTTGCCTCAATGGGGGCTCGAAAATAGCATATTTTCCCATAAATAATTAAAATATAAAATAGGGTAGGTGATTTTGGTGACCCCCTAAGGGGGGTATGTTCCAATATGCCAACACCTCTTTATATGTAGCAGATAGAGGAAACTCTACTCTTTCGTCTCCATATAGTTTAAAAGTAATAAGAGTAGTTTTACTACATAGCAGAAACACCTTTTGCCTCAATGGGGGCTCGAAAATAGCATATTTTCCCATGATTTTGCAAATTACGTAAAAGGGGCGGGTAACTTTGGCAGTTCCCAAAGGGGGTAGGCTTTATGGTACCAGCACTTCTTTATATGTAGCAGATAGAAGAAAGTCTACTCTTTCGTCTCCATATAGTTTAAAAGCAATAAGAGTAGTTTTACTACATAGCAGAAACACCTTTTGCCTCAATGGGGGCTCGAAAATAGCATATTTTCCCATAAATAATTAAAATATAAAATAGGGTAGGTGATTTTGGTGACCCCTAAGGGGGGTATGTTCCAATATGCCAACACCTCTTTATATGTAGCAGATAGAGGAAACTCTACTCTTTCGTCTCCATATAGTTTAAAAGCAATAAGAGTAGTTTTACTACATAGCAGAAACACCTTTTGCCTCAATGGGGGCTCGAAAATAGCATATTTTCCCATGATTTTGCAAATTACGTAAAAGGGGCGGGTAACTTTGGCAGTTCCCAAAGGGGGTAGGCTTTATGGTACCAGCACTTCTTTATATGTAGCAGATAGAGGAAACTCTACTCTTTCGTCTCCATATAGTTTAAAAGCAATAAGAGTAGTTTTACTACATAGCAGAAACACCTTTTACCTCAATGGGGGCTCGAAAATAGCATATTTTCCCATGATTTTGCAAATTACGTAAAAGGGGCGGGTAACTTTGGCAGTTCCCAAAGGGGGTAGGCTTTATGGTACCAGCACTTCTTTATATGTAGCAGATAGAGGAAACTCTACTCTTTCGTCTCCATATAGTTTAAAAGCAATAAGAGTAGTTTTACTACATAGCAGAAACACCTTTTACCTCAATGGGGGCTCGAAAATAGCACATTTTCCCATGAATTTGCAAATTACGTAAAAGGGGCGGGTAACTTTGGCAGTTCCCAAAGGTGGTAGGCTTTACTGTACCAGCACTTCTTTATATGTAGCAGATAGAAGAAAGTCTACTCTTTCGTCTCCATATAGTTTAAAAGCAATAAGAGTAGTTTTACTACATAGCAGAAACACTTTTTGCCCAAATGGGGGCTCGAAAATAGCATATTTTCCCATTAATGGGCAAAATACGTATAATTATCGGGTAACTTTAGCAGTCCTCAGAGGGGGTAGGCTTTGCTGTAACAGCACACCTTTTTTGTAGCAGATAGAGAAAACTCTACTCTTGTCTCCACATAGTTTAAAAACAATGAAAGTGGCCGTACTACATAGCAGCAACACTTTTTGCCTCAATGGGGGCTTGAAAAAGCATATTTTCCCACAAATAGGTAAAATATGAAAAAGGGTGGGTGATTTCGACGCTCCCTGAAGGGGGTATGCTTCAGTATGCTAGTAGCAGATAGAGGAAACTCTACCCTTCTTATCTCCATGTAGTTTAAAAAGAATGAAAGTGGCTTTATTCCATATCAGAAACGTTTTTTGCCTTAATATGGGCTCCAAAGTGGCCTATTTTCCAATAAATGGGTAATAATGGTATTTGCCCTTTAACTAAGCAAATAAAGACATACATATTGTCATGAAGCGTTACAGTATTATCGGTATATTATATCCTCTTTCGTGTCGAATGCTGATATTTTGAAATAGTTGATGATGTTAATGATTGAACAGATAGATATCAATGCACATGCAAATTTTTGACCAAAATCATGCCCATTTCGGGATAAATTTTATTTCAAAATATATCATCAGACAACGAATTAAATCGATTTCTACTATCCCAATCATAGAGAAATGCGTATTGATTAAAAGATTGTCCCATTGTCAGACTCTGTGCAATAAAATATGAAAATAATTGATTTTCATTTTAAAAAAGTCCAAGAGGGCCGCCAAAGATATCAATTTTGAACCCCGTTGGACACGATTTTGGGAAGGGAACATCAAGATTCATTAACGAGACAGTTTAGACAAATACCAAAACGTTGATTGAAAAATTGAGTGAAAAATATTTTGATGGTACACAGGAACCTCTTATCCGACTCGACTACAACGATGCAGTCTTATATGGCATAGGTTCGTTGTTGAAAACTAGGCTGAAAACGTAGCCTATAGACTGCCCAGTGGGCAATCAATTTTTGCTGAAATCATTGATTGATCACCAGAGACATAATGAAGAAGAAAATATGTTGTTTGGAAGATTTAATATCATGCAAAATGCAGGAAACATCAATAAAGTAGGCATATCGTTCGCACACCTCAGCCATATGGTGAAAATAGGCCAAAAACGCACGATTTCTACGTGCGCACCATATTGGAAAGGAGGCTGAAATCACAGTCTATAATGTCTTTTTCAATTACTGTTATATATTTTCTTAAAGTAGAGATATAGATGAAGACAATGATATTATGCTTGAGAGAAAAAATATCAAATAAAGTACACTACAAAAGAAAATAAATTTCTAAATCGATTTTTGACAATTTTTTATGCGAGAAATCTCCAAAACTAATGATATGCAAATTTCATTACGTGATTTGCATATGTAAACAATAATTTCTGTTCGTAAAATTTTGCCTATCTCTTGTGCACCACTTGAACAATATATTGTTAAAGTTTCATACAAAACAAGCATGATTTGGCTGAGATATTCTCCCTTGACTTCATGCTATGTGTACAATGTCTGAAAAATGGTGAAATAGGGCCATTTTGTAGTGACGTCATATATTACGTCATTTCGGAGGGAAGACCACGCATAGAACCCGGCAGCAATGCATTTTTGTAAACTTCAAGGTCCATGCCATCCAGCTATGGGGTCATTTGCTTGTCCGGCTTTCGGTTGAATAAACCTCCTGGGCTGCCGGACTAATGCCTCGTTAGATTGCAGTTAACACTACAATGTGCTAATGTCTAGCTTCTTGCCTCATGCATGCCTTTATTTCTGAGGAGTGGGGGTGGAAGGGGATTCTGCCCTCATTAGTGATAAACAGGATAACATGAAGTCGTTTGTCATGAAATAATTTACTAATAGGTAGTTAGAAGTGTTGATTGAGGTCGAAGGTCTTAAGGTGGAACAGGCTCATTTGATCTGCGAGTTTACACGTTCATGTTTATAATATCAGAGTGTTTTCAATTCAATTCAATTTATTTTTCATTCTTCAACATAATACAAGATAGATTGATTTAATTTAACTAAAAGCATGAACAAAATTCAATATTGAAAAAATAATAAACATATTCGATAAGTGATTTAAATATAAATTAACATACAGGTCTAGTTTAAATCAATATCATTAAATATAATTAAATCAATACAATCATATATCACAAGAAGAATGGAGGGGTCCACTGAAAAGCAAAGCTTGTAGAATGTGAACCCCTCAACAAATAGATACTAGGAATATTGAAATACAAGTAAAGGAATACATGAAAATAAGGAATAGGGCTAATAATAAAGAAGATCGAGGGGCTATACTTTCTATTTTTGTTGATGACTTCCCTTCAAATATCTAACAGTAGAAACATCGATTCGTGATAATGGATGAAATCAAGAATGGTGGTTGTAGTTCGAACTGGCAATATAATCATGTTCTTTGACAATATTAGTTTATCATTTATTTATAATTGCATTCAGTAATTCTTTTCAAGAATGCATGGGTACGATCTGCTCGATTTTCAGGCATGCTTCAACGTAGATGGAGCTATGTAACGAAACGTTCAATGAAGAATGGACATGCGCAGGAGGAGAATCGTCTAGCTTAAAGTTGAATGAGGTGATGATGAAATTATGAATTAATGAACACAGGAAGTGATAACACAAGACAACGCTTATCTTTAAAGAGACATATTAATATTATTATTTTTCTTATTTTACTGAATCATCGGCTGCGCAGACGTATTCAGTGTTACTTGAAATGTTCACTGTCTCATGTATAAAACATAAGAACGTACATAATATTTAATTCAATCGTATTTATTTCCGTTTATTTCCATTTCAAACAATTACAGTATAACATCTTTCAATTCGTACTTCTTGAGGAAAACAAAAACATACAGCAATTTTCTATTTACAATAATAGTCAAGCTTATAACCCGGGGGGCCACTTCCATTCACGAGTGGATACCATGCGCGACCATGGGGTCTCGAAAAGCACCCTAAACACGTAATTTCCATTTTCTGAAAATGCACCCCTTAACAAGTATTGGCGTTTGAAACCCTACCCTTAACGAGTATTGGAAACAAAACGATACTCTTGGCAAATGTTCCCTGAAATGAACCCCTAAACAAGTAAAGGAATGTTTTATTGTTACAGGTCCTTCGGTCGTCGGCTTGACCTTATTTGGTTTAGTACGACCCCACCTTCTACACCTCGCGCAAATCGGACCCTAAACACGAAGTGTTGGGGCAAAAAAGACATCCTTTATAAAACATTCTATCTTTGTTTTATCATCCCCGCAAATTCGACCCTAAACACGTAATTTTCCTTGCAAAATAGATAAAAAATTTTCATTATTTTTGTGTTTTTTACACCCTTATCACGTTACGTACGTAACGTGCCCTATCGTGAAAAAGACATCCTTTTTACGTGTTTTTTTGGTCGCGCATGGTATCCACTCGTCAATGTAAGTGGCCCCCCGGGGCTTATAAACAGGCTGGAAATGGAGGAGGCTGCTTAAAAAGCGGAAAAAATATTGCCTACGCCAATTTCTAAAAAAGGAATGATGAGAAAGGCTGAAAGTATGAATTTTGTTATCAGATATTAGACAAACATAAATTCCCCGAGTGTCGGACTCAGATGTCCACTATGTATACAGCACTTAGATGGATCTGATTTCCTCACGAGTAATCTTTATTCATCAATCTAAAATGATGTGATAAAAGGTACCAGATTGACGCAACGCGGGAGGAAAGTGATGGGGTCGTATAAGGCCAGCCCCTCCTCCCCCATAGTTTTCAAAGTGATCAGTTGAAAAAAGGTGACGAAAGGGAAGGTAAAAAAATATGGTTAAAGGGGTTTGTCGTGTACATCAATTATGCAGTACTCCTATCAGCAGCGTCACGTGGGACACGGCATGGGGGGGGGGGCACCAGCAAAAAAGAAATTGAATCGAAGCGCGCTCGATTGCCAGATGTACTGACTTAATCGATACATTAAGGACTGTGCCATGATGTACCTCTCTGACTGACTGATCGAATAATGCGAGCGCGAAGCGAACTGATTTTTTTTTATATTCAAACCTGAAAAGGGACATTATCATGATTAAAAACAAATTTTTGTAATCATGATACGTACTTAAGAGTAAACATATCTCACAATAGTCATGCGAGTGCCAAGCGCATGCTGATTTTGTGAGAATTACATCTAAACACATGAAACACTTTTGGTAGTCATTGTAATTATAATGAACATACACATCTCACTAATCAAACATTCCGAGAGCGAAGCGCGAGCAATTTTTGGAAATTCAGACCTGAATAGAGGCATATTAAGGCTTGTTTGTAGGAATCCACTAAGACAAAACGTATTTCACTAACCAAATGATGCAAGCGCAAAGTCCGAGCTCATTTTTTTTTTCAGATCAGAATAGGGAACATTTAAAGGACTGATTTTAGGAATTCGTGAAAAGCAGACATATCTGGCTCAGTCGGTAACGCGTTTGCCCGTCGAACCAAAGATCGTGGGTTCGAGTCCACCCCGGGCAGATGACTGAAGCCAGTGCGTTGTGTGTAAACGTCTCTCCCATGTTTCATAGATGCAGGCTATGTTACAATGGAAAACACTCCGTCCCTCGGATAGGACGTTAAATGGAGGCCCCGTGTAGAGGAGAGTCACCACCTTTGCACGTTAAGAACCCACTGCACTAAGAGTAGGGGGAAACCCCGGTTTAGCGGTCCACCTGCACTCCCCCAATCAGTTATATCGGGAGGAGAGACCTGCGGGTCATAATGATTCAGTTCGCTTTTCGCCTCCCAGGCACCTGGGCACAGGTGACGTCAAACAAATAATAATAATAATCATCTCCCCGGACCTTAAAATGGGGCAATCACTTTAAGTAGTCATGAACAGAAGCATAATGTATATCATCACTACATAAAACAATAATACCTCGAAGTGCGACGATACATTATATATATTATGTTGTATATTGACTTGAAAACGGGATGTTTTAAGACAACAGGATTACGTATCTCGTTAAACAGACAATTCGAGCACCGGGAACGATGAACAAACAGGCCCTGTGCAAATCATGTCTTATAAAGTTATGACAAAAAATCTTATGTAATATCACATAATATATATCTGTAATACAATATAACATAATACAATATACAGTAATTTCTTCTTTCCCATTACATTTTCTCTTCATTTCTCCCCCTTTTTTCTCCCTTCCTCCTGTTTTTTTTTGGCCAGCCGACAGGAGGGGGGGGGGGACCATAGTACGCCACTGATTCCTATATTAATCGAGAAAAAATTGAAGTCACTTTTAAATGTTTAATCTTCCCCCTATCTGTTCATCTCGGTGTCGCTCCTAAGAAAAAAAATCTTTCTTTTAACTAACCACCTGACCACTGAGCAATTATTTACTCAATTTCGGATCAAAAGCGACATGATATCACTCCGTAGACATGGTAGAACCGCCACATTTATTCTGCAATTATTCAGCACTGACATTTTCGAATCAGTTGAAAGCCTGCTGCGACATAATAGATTGGGTAAACAGTGAATGAGGATTCTCTCACGTTTTGCATGCTTTGAAGACCTGTTTTTAGAATCGCCACATTGAAAATAATCGTTAACTAAGTTTGTTTGACCATGCTTCCTAATTTCAAGAGAACCCCACGGCTGAATCAATCTAACTGACATTTTGACGAAGGAGGTATCACATTCGATTCACGCATTTTTAAATTAAAAAGCCCAGTCGCAACCGCCAACATTACCAACACAACCTTCTGATCGTCCTGTCGTGAAGCCACCACTTTCGTTTGCATGACGATGGCGAATCAAGGATCCACGAATGTAACAGACGTCATGGACGTGGAAAATGAAAGCCTCATTCCAGGCGAAGTTGGTTTTTACCTTCTCACCGTCGTCCTTTCAGTCGTATGTAATGTGATTGTACTCGTGTTGGTTCGTCAGCAGCAAGAGCTTCAGGAGAACATGCGAGTTCTTTATCAGACTCTCGCAATCTCCAATCTAGTTGCAGGAATCATCTGGGGCTCCTGGGGACCATTCTGGTTTTCGTTTAGTGACAGAGACACCTGCATGATCCTCAGCCTGGCCGTTCCGTTTATATTCCATGTGGCATTTTGGACCATCATGATTTGCCATCTTGGAATCAGTGTTAACCTCTACATCCTAATCACCAGACCGTTACGATATTCTGTCATCATGACCAGAACCAGATTTGTCACGATGCTCACAGTTGTATTACTGTGCACCATTCTAATTTGCGGCCTATACCTTCCGATCCCGGAATCCCCATTTGTAATCTTGCTTGCACAGCGTTGTATGGGTAAAACCACTCGTCCTAGAGCAGACCTGGTCTCGATTGTTCACACGCTGCACTTTGCATTTCCAGTTTGTGTAACAATGTGTCTTACAACAGTTTTATACACGAAGCTGCTGTTTATTGCGTGTGGAAAGGCAAGTGTGGCGCACAATTCCGGTCGTGAGATTCGTGCGCATTTGGAGCCTCGGAGTGACAGGGGAAATATTGAACCGTTACGAAGCCCGGGTATTGAGCCAGACCTTCCCCGTTTGCCAAGCCGAAGAATCAAAGGACTCACAACGGTTGTCCTTCTGATCGGTTCTTTCTACCTAGTATGGGCATCTTTTATTGTCTACTACACAGTGCCGTTGAGTCCAGAAGCTATTGCTGTTCTTGACAAATTTGCAGTTAGCAGCACATGGATGCAGCCCATCGTCTACCTTCTGACAAACCCCGAGGCGAGGGCGTTGTTCATGAAATTATTTGGATGCGTCAGGCCACTTGCGATAAGCATTTGATCTTATGTGTGCTTTCAACGATCTCGAGTCATATACAAATGATAATGCAGTATACAGACATGTTGGTCTTTGCATTCTTATGTATCTCGGATTGTCCAAAGAGCAAGCATTTCTGTCACCTGCACTGCATGCAGTACCAAGTGCATCCATTTTAAACTTCCTAGTTTAGAATAGAAATCTATTGCTAATCACCCAAAACGGCGAATTATACATCAAATTAAAGTAGGTTATTAGAAGAACACGGTGGTGTTATCTATTTATCATAGACATTTATTTACTACATAAAGACACTGACAAAGAAGTCGTGATATCGCACATTATAATATTGAACTTTATAGTAATTATTTCATTACGATGATGATATTGATTAGATATTCTGTTTGCATTCAGTAATTCGTTTTCAAGAACGTATGGATATGAGCTCATGGAATCCTGTCATAGAAAACCTTACAATAAATGTATTATATTCATAATTCCAAGTTTTCTAGATATTAATGTAGCAGAGATAATAACAAAAGCCAAAACATAAACAAACATTTCCTGAAATCTCGTTCCAAATAACTGAATACCATATTTTCATAGCATTCGTTCACGCTTGGATAATCAAGAATTAAACACATACAAACTGCCGTTCACTATTCTTTTAATTCAGAACAAATACCATACTAAACATGCTAAATGTTTTTGCATAGATCTCTAATGTCTATTAGCACTCTTGTTTCTAGTATACATCGATACCTTTGATTGAGTTTCATGCTCTGGCACTGGCCTTGAAGATTCAAACTTTAATTTTGGCCTTTGAGTTTGTCACATTGGTTTTTATGTGAACTAGACTTATTAATCTATGAGGCTGTTTGACCTCCCAAGAATTAAACTATAAGATAGAATTGTACATTTCAATCAAAATGAATTTACTATAGACGTTATCGAGGCTCACAAGCTTTTAAAACATAAACAAATCAATAAACGAGTATCAAAATTTTTTGGAACAATCTGACTCAATTTAAATTATTTTCCTATTCAAGAAAAATCATAAATTCTCTGTTTATGAGAACAATTGATTGATATATTAAGTATACCGACTTTGAGGAAAGTTGAGTTTCTCAAGTGTTCGCTCATCACCCGGTGTCAGATGTCATATATATCAATGTCCGAATTGATCGTTCGATGTTGAAGAAATGGATGACATGAATGAGCAGCGCCGAACAGATGACGATGTGGAGATGAACTCGCGAGATGAACTGGCCAAACCAGAAGAAGAAACCAGATAACCAGAACTCGGAACTTTACCGTGGAGAACGTACGTAGCAATCAAAGAACGTCGTAAGACGTCGAAGAGGCCGTGAACATCACAAGACGTAGGACATCGATAAACCTTGTCAAACGTGGAGAACCATGGCGACACATGGCAAACGTGGAGGAACGTGGTAAAATGTCAAAAGACGTGGATAACTATCAAGAAACGGCCGTCTGGAAAAGAATACGCAAGGATTAACAGCCGACAGTTCATATCATTTCTGTTATTCGAATGGTTTATAATAAAGTAAATGCTGAGTAGTGAGTACATTTCAAAGCAGGTCACTGAACTCTCTATACTTGTATTTGAGTACCAAATATCAGTGTTCTAACTTTGAACAAGTGAAACAATAATTCTAATAAAGTGTCATACAAAAATCACCACTATTCTTAGTTAATGAGTGTTTAAAAGAGCTTTCAAAATATGTCAATAGACATACTAATTGTCTTGATAAATGAAAAAATAGTTTTCAAGTCTAAATATTGGATAATTAAGTCACTTCCTAAAACAATAATTTCATGACTTGTGTAAGACATATAAATGTGTTTTCTTTATAATGTGTATGAAATAAACAATATCTGGCTTACATGTATATCTTATATCTTATCTTCTTTAAATAGCTTATCTTATGCTTATGATGTTCAATTGGAATACAAATAACACCACAGTTTCTAAATATTATAAAAACTGTCCATAATTATATATAAAAAAAAACCCATCAACTTACTGTCTGAATCTTGAATTCCAACCAGTGTACCAACCACTGATGTCTTAAATGCCACCCCACATATCAAAGGATCAAAGGAGTGGCACCAATGTGCTAGCTTTCCCAGCCAAGGAGCTGCCGAAAGATGCTACTGCACCCGATGCTTGCATGCTTATACATATCTGCAGTCTGTTTAACATTTGCTTGCATTGCCCTATGCAGTGCACACACACAATATCTATCAAACACAGTGAGGGGTTGCCTACTCTAGCAGATATAGGTATGGTCTATTCATATTCAAATTAAGGAGTTACTCAACCAAATAGGCTCTTCCACTGGCTAGTAAATGGGTAGTAAGCTTCTGATAGAGTTCTTGCCATGACTACAACACTATATAGCTCCATGAAATTTATTTTTATTTCGTATACCTCTTTATTTCAAAATCTTTCAATACATCTTTATATATATAAATATATGCACACACACATATTATATACACACATATATGTATATTGTATATAAAGGAAGAGGGCCCTTTGCATAACGTGTGATGCAGTGGTTTAGGCATATATTAGCTCCATGGTTTAGGTGTACTTCTGTAAAATTCTGCACGCGCTAGGCGCTCGAATTAGATGACTATGGTGAGATATGTATGCTCTTCATGAATTCCTAAACAAATAATCCTTAAAATGTCCCTGTTGAAGACACTAAAAGTCGAGGGATCTGCTCGCGTGGATCAGGTCAAGAAACTTGAAGAATGTCTTTATTTGGTAGCCATGATGGTGATGTGTTCAATTCTCCCATATTCACCTCGGTAAACATTACCGGACCTCTTTGGAGTGACGCCACACGCCCATTTGTACACGTCACCGATGAATTCTTCTTGGTGTTCCAGAGGGATATACTTCATCGGATAAAAGGAGGTCCTTAATTGACCTGCATGAAAATGAAGACATAAGCAATGGCACTTTTACAAGAAAGTGTATACAGCACACACGAAGACAGAGGAATCGTGGCGTGCGTATGTAATTGAGTTTTGTCAAATGTGTGTCAATCAGGTATGATTATTTTAGTCTGGAACCGACCTTTAAGGTCACCATCCGAAAGAGGTGACCAGGGCTTAAACCTCTGCATCAATTTGTAACAGTAGCACACCACATCACCCAGTTATCGTGGCCCAGAATCGTACAAGACCTATGTTAGGCAACGCTGTATACCGGTGTAGGCTGTAGTAGGTAATGTAGGGTCTGATGCCCGCAAAACAACAAACTAAGCTGGCTACCAAGGGCAACTGGCATAGTTGCCCTCTGATCCGCCTCTTAACAACGGGCATAATTAAATTTGACTGAGATCCCTATTGGTGATTGCGGATACTTTACATATCCACGCGATTTAATCAAAAAATTTAGACAACCTACTCCCCGCCTATAGCGCAAGTGCGCGCAGTGGATACGAAATATCGATAGAACGATGTCAATTCTGCACCTTTGCTTGTTCTATTCTGCTTCAAAAGGAAACTTATTTTAATAAAAGACGGATGTATCAATTATCACCTTGTTAATGTTCAACCCTTAAATGCTATCTCAAAAAGGTGAGGGGCACTTATGTAAGGTCTAATGTATCCACACATCTAACAGAGAAGAATGGTCTAGATCTAGAATTATGATATATATAATCTGTTTAATATTAGATCTGACGTAGATCTGGATATAATGTAGAGACTAGACTAGTTTGGAGAACTTAGACTTAGATCTATAGATCTATTATATATTAGACCCTAAATTCAGTTCCTAAAACATAGTCGAGACCAATCGTTAGTCTGGGTCTGGGTTAGGGCTTCGGCTCAATTCAGATATAGACCTAGATCTAGCTTTTGATTCGGATCATAAGCCTATGGACTGCTTTGATATTCGAGACATGGTTGTTTCTTTCGGCTCGAGGGTATCGCACCGGCCAGACCATGCCCTCGGGCAAAGCCCTTGGGCACAGTGCGGTCCCCATGCCTCTAGAACAACCATGCCTCTAATAACAGTCCACATTATCTTCAATAGTGCGATTTCCATCCTAATCAAAGTTATGTTCAAAGTGCTTCAGAGCAAATTACAGAAAGGGGGACAGTCAGTCGGCAAGCCCCTGTGTTAATGAGCAAATGGGCAAGATTTATCCAAGTCCTCTCGTGGCTGAATTCATGTCCCTGCAAAATCTCGTGAATTGTGAGACTTTCTTTCTCAAAGAATTTAACCACTTTCTCTTGGAGTAAAATTGATTATTTTTGTACCATTGGGAAGAGTAAATGTTACTCTTTCATATTGGTTATTTCTTTTGAATAAAATATTTTGATAAATAAGTGAATTTTTTTACCAGAAAAGATGCATCAAACTGAATTTTCTTCCTCTGTTTTCACTTGCAAATTGTTGAAAGCTCAAACTCTATACTTTCTTACAATGTCACTCTTGATATAGATGGGTCAGCAGCCAGCTTTTTCCATCAAGATGCAAGACGAGATTTCTAAAATTTCTGAGTAACATAAAATCCAGAGTTCTGATTGGCTGAATAATGTTTTCACAACAACAGGCGCGGGTTATTTGAAGAGATTACCACATGGTGAGTGTGACCTTGCAGAGGCCCAGTGTGGGGAACATTGGAATTTGCGTGGGTGTGTGGTCTCTGTGACCAATCAGAGTGCAGTATTCTTGTTTTTGAGCTGCTAAATATGGAAGCTTAAAAGTGCCACCGAGATGTTGAGATAATTATCTCGGGAAGTCGACATCTTGATAGCAAAAGATAAAAAGACGAGATCCCAGATCTCATCATGTCGACATCTTTTAGAAGAGATGATGAGATGACAAGATCCCAGATCTCATTATGTCAACATCTTTTAGAAGAGATGATGAGATGACAAGATCCCGGATCTCATCATGTTGACATCTTTTAGAAGAGATGATGAGATGACAAGATCCCGGATCTCGTCATGTCGTCATCTTTTAGAAGAGATGATGAGATGACAAGATCCCGGATCTCATCATGTTGACATCTTTTAGAAGAGATGATGAGATGACAAGATCCCGGATCTCGTCATGTCGTCATCTTTTAGAAGAGATGATGAGATGGCAAGATCCCGGATCTCATCATGTCAACATCTTGTAGAATAGATGATGAGATGACAAGATCCAGTATCTCATCATGTTGACATCTTTTAGAAGAGATGTTGAGATGACAAGATCATGGATCGAAGATCTTGTCATCTGATCATCTCTTCTACAAGATGTTGACATGATGAGATCCTGGATCTTGTCATCTCATCATCTCTTCTACATGATGAGATCCTGGGTCTTGTCATCTCATCATCTCTTCTAAAAGATGACGACATGATGAGATCCGGGATCTTGTCATCTCATCATCTCTTCTAAAAGATGACGACATGAAAAGATCCGGGATCTTGTCATCTCATCATCTCTTCTAAAAGATGTTGACATGATGAGATCCGGGATCTTGTCATCTCATCATCTCTTCTACATGATGAGATCCTGGGTCTTGTCATCTCATCATCTCTTCTAAAAGATGACGACATGATGAGATCCGGGATCTTGTCATCTCATCATCTCTTCTAAAAGATGACGACATGAAAAGATCGGGATCTTGTCATCTCATCATCTCTTCTAAAAGATGTTGACATGATGAGATCCGGGATCTTGTCATCTCATCATCTCTTCCAGAAGATGTTGACATGATGAGATCTGGGATCTTGTCATCTCATCATCTCTTCTAAAAGATGTTGACATGATGAGATCCGGGATCTTGTCATCTCATCATCTCTTCTAAAAGATGTTGACATGATGAGATTCGGGATCTTGTCATCTCATCATCTCTTCTAAAAGATGTCGACATGATGAGATCCGGGATCTTGTCATCTCATCATCTCTTCTAAAAGATGTTGACATGATGAGATTCGGGATCTTGTCATCTCATCATCTCTTCTAAAAGATGTCGACATGATGAGATCTGGGATCTCGTCATCTTATCTTTTGCTATCAAGATGTCGACTTCCCGAGATAATTATCTCAACATCTCGGTGGCACTTTTAAGCTTCCATAGCTAAATGTACTTGGCCTATGAAAAGCTGGCTGCTGACCCATCTAAGATACATCTTCTTATACAAATTATATCATATTAAAGCGTAGATCTTCAGCTTTATTATGATCTAAAAATCATTTGTGCTCAAACAGAAATCAAGTGTGAAAACAACAACATTTGTTGCATGAAAAAATCATTTTGTTTCATGTTTTATATCAAAAGTTTTCCCTATATTACAACATTTTTAAAAAATTCCAAACACATGACCTGAAAGAATGATTCTTCTTCTTTACAAAGATACCAAAAACATGAAATTTGGTTAATATTTAGAGCAGCAATGGCAGAATAAAAAGAGGTGTTTTGGTTCGCACCAAGCTCATTAATAATGCAAAAACCCTATAGTCATGAATATCACTTGGATAAAAGAAGCTACTTTTTCAGAGCTTGCCGACTGACTGGGGAAATACATAGCAAGTTTGAACAAATTTTGAT
Organism: Lytechinus variegatus; assembly: GCF_018143015.1. Lineage (NCBI taxonomy): Eukaryota > Metazoa > Echinodermata > Echinoidea > Temnopleuroida > Toxopneustidae > Lytechinus > Lytechinus variegatus. Next base: position 22,153,622 of record NC_054743.1, on the reverse strand, counting down.
TCCGCAAGACTGCCTCGATGTTTCCGCGCTTATTGTGGGCCTAATCAGTTACTGGAATGATAAGATAGATTAGATGTCAAACTTACTTTTAATTTCATGTTCTTTCCATTGAACCCAGGGTGATTCCTTGACCTCTGATTTTATAATAGAGAATCCTATTGATCTCATCAGGTCGTGAAAGGTGTCAGTACTTTCCACTGGAAGCAGTAAATAGTCACAGTTCTGAAGATGTAATAGTTTGATGCTTTAAAACAAACCATACAAAAAGATGTACTTAAATAATCTCTCAATATTTGCATATTGCACTATACTCCTAGAATACTCTTCCCTTACCATTCGAAGTTTGTCTGATAATTTTTTTTCAAGTACCTGTTGATTTTTTTTGTTATCAATGCATTGAATGGGTGCTCTAACTGTTGGGAAAGTAGCTATTTTTTTAGGGGCGGGGTGAGTGAGGTGGCGAGGATTCCGGTGGCTTGAATCACGAGTCAAGTTGGTAATTTCAATTCAACGAAAAGGAATATTTTATTTGCCCGTACCCAGCCATCGGGCGCGATTTTTTGTTTATCAAACTACATAGCGAAAAGCTACAGTGAAATTTAACAGAACAGGTAATCTATTTGTATACGAGTTAGCCAAGGAAAATATTTTCAAAGTAAACATTGGCATTTGGAGCAGTTATTATTAAACTAAACCCCGTGTACACGGGGTTTGGCCTACTTTTCTTCGTAATCGTTGAACTGGAAACTTGAACTACAAGGAAATCGTAAAAAAAAACATAATCCCAAAATCACCGTCTTGCATGATGGCATACACAACAATAGAGGATGGTCAAGAACAATAAGCGATGTATTTCTAAAATAATTCTAATATCTAGGCCAGTCAACAAGACAGAACTTACGTCATGATATGATTATGTAAGCAAAGTTATAAATCAGAAAATGATAACCATCATGTCAATGACCATCATCGATGACGAGGCGGCCATCATTTTCAAGCTTAATCACTTACGATGGCGGCCTCCTGCATTTCTTTCAATTATGATTTCTTTTTAAAGTGAATAACGCATATTATCCTTCTATCTTGTTTTTCATTGCTTATATTTCTACTATTGTATTATTGTTTTGTTTTATATGCATTACCATTGTATATGTTATGTTGCATATCTTTCTAGAAACGCCCATATAAAACTATTCACTACAACAAAACTAGACCAGGGGGCCGTTTCATAAAGCTGTTCGTAAGTTAAGAGTGACTTTAAGAACGACTGGTGATCCTTTCTTACGCGCTAAACCATCGCCTATGGTGTATACCATTTACCAAAAGAAAAGATCACCAGTCGTTCTTAAAGTCGTTCTTATCTTACGAACAGCTTTATGAAACATCCACCAGGTAGTAGCTCCTTACCTCCAGATATTTTCCCCATCTGTGATGTTTCTGAAGCCATACTTCGCAGGTTTCACCATATCTACTCCATTCCCCATGTAGGTTCCAATGCGTCTCGAAGTCAAGGAGGAATAAACCACCAGGTTTAAGGCACTGGAAGACATTCCTCAATACATTCTCCTTGTCGAAGCACCAATGAAGAGCTGTTATACTCAGGATTTTGTTGAACCTTTCCCACCAGTTGTTGAGATGAAAACCAAACGTCTGCGCGTCCTCTTGAAAGAATCGTATATTGGGCCCTGAGTTTTCCATCTTTGCATATTCTATCATGCCAGGCGAAATGTCTAAACCTGTATAAAACCACACAAAACATTGCATATATGAATATTCGAAAATAATCACATATCTGCATAATAGACCCATAATAAGATGGACCAATAGACATTACCACCCCCCCCCCCCAAAAAAAAAAAACTTACCGGTAACTGAGTTTACACGAGGAGACAACATATTACATAACCTTCCTGGACCACATCCAACATCGAGCACGTCGTCGTTTTCATCGAAAACGATCCATTTCAAAGCTTCATCTCGTACTCGATTCTGAAAATAAACAGAACTTATTAAATCATATTCCCTCGCTAGTTCTACTGTGTCGGTATTCATCTTGCCTTGCTTTGAATCCCTTTGAATGCCCGAATTAAGTTGAACAGATCTGTGCAGAATGACAATGATAAGATTTATTTGCGTTAATTCGTCCCATGATTTAGGTCGGGTAAAAAAAAGTGAGGCCTGTGATTGTGGAGCCACAGATTTAGACCGGGAACCGGGAGACCAAAACGGCTAGCTGATTAGTCCTGTCAGTACCAAACGGCTAGAACAACGGGTCTGCCTGATCTAAATGACTGGTTTAAATGTTGGCCGATACAAAATTTATTTATTTATTTCAATGTCAGGGTAGCCCACTCAGCGATAAACTGGTCTCCCGTGGGGCCCTGGAATACATGATAAAAACAAGTATAAAAACATTTAAATACATGTGAAATATGCACATAACCATTGTAAATAACTTGACTCATATCATAACAGAAAGCAGAGTGGCAAACATACGGCATCGTTAAAAGCATGATACTAATTAACAACATTTCACACAAAGCAGTACATATCAATAAAATAAAGTAGATAGAAATAAAAAGTTGATTTCAAATTTAAGAGGCAATAATAAAACTTATAATTTAAAAAGATGTACTTTTTTCTCTCTGTACTTAAATGGAGAGCCGCCGTTTGGTTCCGTATTTGTCAAATTTTTCGAAGGTAGTAATACCTTGGTCACATTTGCTCTACGGCGGCCGTACGGCGAGTCGAAAACAGCCGTTTTATCCATTTTTATTCTAACCACCTATATTCAGCTGGTACGAAAATGTTAAAACGGCTGTTTTCGACTCGCCGTACGGCCGCCGTAGAACAAATGTGACCATGGTATTAGTATAATGATAGTTATAATAATAATAATAACGATAATGATAATAATAATAGCAATAATAACAATAATAATAATTATCATTATTATTATTATTATTACTATCATTATTATTATATTATTATTTCTTTCACTTGTTTGGCGTCACCTGTGCCTGGGGGGCGAAAAGCGAACTTAAAGGACAAGTCCACCCCAACAAAAACTTGATTTGAATAAAAAGAGAAAAATTCAACAAGCATAACACTAAAAATTTCATCAAAATCGCAGGTGAAATAAGAAAGTTATGACACTTAAAAGTTTAGCTTCATTTCACAAAACAGTTATATGCACATCTCGGTCGGGATGCAAATGGGGGAACTGATGACATCAATCACTCACTATTTCTTTTGTATTTTATTACATGAAAAATGAAATATTTTTATTTTCTCTTCATTGTCATGTGAAATGAAGTTTTATTCCTCCCTGAACACGTGGAATTCCATTATTTTGACATTTTGTGCTTCAGGCAAGGAGGTCCTAATCGTCAAATTCGTAAAAATTGAAATATTGTATAATTCAAACAGTAAAAAACAAAAGAAATAGTGAGTGTGTGACTTCATCGACTCTCTCATTTGGATGTAACTGGCTCGTTCATATAACTATTTTGTTTAAAAATAAATTAAACTTTCTTATTTTACATCCGATTTTGATGAAATTTTCAGCATCGTGCTCGTCTGATTTTTCTCTTTTGATTCAAATCAATTTTTTTCTGAGATGGACTTGATCTTTAATCACTATGACCTGCAGGTCTCTTCTCCGATATAACTGATTGGGGAGTGCAGGTGGAGCCACTTCACCGGAGTTTCTCCCCTCCTCTCATACGAATAGTCCAGTCATTCTTAACGTGCAAAGGTGGTGACTCTCATCTACAAGAGGCCTCCATTTCTTCTACTTCTACTACTACTACTTCTTCTTCTTCTACTTCTCCTTCTTCTTTTTCTTCTTATCCCAAGCCTCTTTTTTTTTTTTTTTGGGGGGGGGGGGTTGTTGGTTGTTGTGTGCTTGAATAGTGTTCGAGGGTGTGTGTGTGTCAATGAGGTCTTAAGGTGTCATTGAGAGTTCCCTCTGCTTTTGGCACCCTAAATAATGGCGAAAGGCGACAAATCGCCTGGTCAGAACAAATTGGCTATGACGATCGCATCACCCAACAAAATTCGGAACCAATCGACCTGGTAAAAGAGCCGCCGATTAATTCTGCCGGTATATATACCATTCGGCTGCCAGGGCCAATTCTGATATGACACCAATGGGTCAAAGGGCTCTGCAGAAGGCTCATAACTCTTTGTTTAATGAATCATATCGCATGAAATTCAAGCCAGTAGTATGAAAAATGCTAATTTGCGATTAAATAAATTTTATACAATAGGATTGAGTAATTTCACATTATACTCGATTAACATGATTAATGTGCCATTAACATTTTTGCGGGGCACGCTGTTAGTGTGCAATGCTTGATGTGATCATCCTCTTGAAATACCGGCGGAGTAGTTTTAACACTACTGTTTTTAAAAACAGCACAAAAAAATAATTTTTGTTGTGGCTGTATGTTCATGATTGACAGCACTCAATATCTGAAGAGAAAGTGGTCGTAAACAAAGTCCTAGATAATAGGGAAAATCAATTTAGTTAAATCCATGTTTTATGAATATCAACAGCACAAAGCACCCAAAATTCAAAAGTTCATAACCTTATATTTTATTATAATTGGTGTCTGAGCTTACAATCAGAGCAAAGAGTCCTGTAATTGTTCAGTTTTCCCTAGATTGAGAATCGCGATTAAGTAATTGCAGTAGACATGATAGAGCAAGGCATTGATATTTTATCAAGTAAAGTCTAAGAAGCAATTGGCAATGATTGGGTAGTGTGCCTGTGACAAGAGATCTATTGTCACGGGCACACTGGTATTATTTAAGAGCAATATCGAGTAATGTATATTGTCAATATGCGTGGTATTTTGGTAGAAAGGTTATTTTCCTTAGAAAATTAAAGATGGTCGTCATAATTGCAAATTTTGAATGGTCATCTGCTATGAAAACGTATAATTAATTCGCTAGACACTTTAATGGTCAAAATGCAATGATACACCGGAAACCTATTTCCGACTCAACTATTTTGGAATCATCTGTAAAAAAAAAAGTTGATTCAATCTACTTTATATGTTTATACTTATATGACCTTCTTTCTTGCAGTGGGTTGAAATTTTTACTTACACAACTATAATTTATTTGGTGTAACAGCTATAGGTTGTGCCAACCATTGGAACAATATCCCTTTTGGTTAGTCAAGAATAAACTCATTATAAATATTTCTAAAACAACATCAATGATATTTTCAAATCGCCACTTCAATCCCAACGATGTTAGTATATATCCTAGCAGTAAGGAAATTCAACACACATCTTATACAAAATTTTTGGGCATCCAACTTGACGATGCCATGTAAGCGTAATTCAGTTCATTTATTTTTAAGCTGGAGCACCGCATGATACACCTCCAAAGATGAGAGATACTATTTCTGTTTTCGTTTGTTACTTTTTTCTAAATGAGAGTATTTCATGTTTGTTCTGTGTTGTGTTTGTATCTGTCTTCTTGCCTGACTATCTCCATTTTTCCTTTCTTCAGATGCTTGCTGAGATGCTGCTTAAGAAGTGCTGGATTATTCCATCTTCCTCACAATTTATTCATGTTTTATGCTTCTCCTGTTTTGATAAATTTTTAAATGGCTGATACAAATAACTCATCTTTCAATTTTTATGATAATGATTCATCTGATAGAGAATCCAGTGACATTGATACCTCTTCTGCCTCATATGATAATAATTTTGCAGATAACCTTAATCTATCATCTGAGGAGTTAAATTATGCCAATGATTCTAATCAATGTTCACTTCCAATTCCCTCCTCGAAATATATTACCCAATTACAATTAAAAGAAGTAACAAAACATTTTCTAAAAACTGATTTTCCTTACTGCATATGAATATCAGAAGCATAAGTAAACATTTTGAAGACCTTCAGATTCTTTTAGACAACCAAAATAAACATTCTTTTTCAGTTATTGGCTTGACCGAAACTTGGCTTTCCACTGACACAAATTTACCTTATGCAATAGATGGATATGATTTTATTGTTAATAACAGATCAAAAAAGTTGGGTGGGGGCGTAGCACTTTATCTTTCCATTAATTTTGAATTCACTGTCCTAAACGAACTTAATTTTATGAATGAGTTTATTGAGTCACTATTTATTGAAATTTCTATTCCTCATAGCAAAAATATAATAGTTGGAATTATTTATAGACCCCCAAACTCAAATAATAATGATTTCTTTCAATTTATAACATCTATTCTGAGTAATGCTAATTTTGTCAACAAAGATGTATTTGTAATGGGCGATTTTAATATCGATCTATTAAAACATGCTAACAACAATTTCTCACATGAGTTTCTTGAAACACTTTACTCAGCCTCGTTCTTGCCATTAATTTCTAAACCTACGCGTGTTAGTAATCACTCAGCCACTCTCCTTGACAATATTTTATGTAACTCATTACCACCCCCAGAATCCTTAATAGTCCTTTCTGATATTACTGATCATTATCCAATTATGTCATTTTTTAATCTTAAATGTTCCTTAAATAAAGTATATCCCCTACCAGCTAGACGTAGGGCCACCCCAGAAAAATTAGCTAGTCTTGGTGTCAGTTTAGATAGAGTTGACTGGTCTAGCGTTTATAACACTGACGATGTTGATTTATCTTTAGGCAATTTTTTAAGTATATTTAAAAAACATCTAGATGATCATATTCCTAAAAAGAGTGATAATCGAGTTAATTATAAAACATCACCCAGACTTCCCTGGATTTCTAACTCCCTCTTGCGCTCAATTAATAAAAAAAACCGACTGTACTATAAATTCAAATTGAAGAAGAATGAACATTAAAAAATTAAGTATACTTCTTATAAAAATACATTAATAAAAGTCTTGCGTGCAGAAAAAAATAAATATTACTGGATTCAATTAGAACAATATAAACATGATATGAAAAACACATGGAAAGTTATTAAGCAAGCTTTGAATATTTCAAAAAAGAAATCAAGTATTACTAAAATAAGATTTAATAATCGGAATATAGAAGATCCCACAGAAATCGCCAATGTTTTAAATTCTTACTTTTCTACGATAGGGGAAAATTTGGCACAAAAAATTCCACAATCCAATAAGCATTTTTCAAAATTCCTGGGACAACCTAATGCCAATTCCATTTTCTTCTATCCGACTACTATTTATGAAGTGACCGATATTGTTTCCTTCTTAAATAATAAACACAGTGCTGGTCATGATGACATAAGTAATTTTATATTAAAAGGAACCATATCGTCTATTGTTGAGCCCTTGACACATATATTAAATAAATCTATATTAAGTGGTATTTTTCCTAAACAAATCAAAATTGCGAAAGTTATTCCCTTATTTAAAAAGGGAGACGAGCTTTATGCTGGTAATTACCGTCCTATATCCTTACTCTCTTCTCTTTCTAAGATTTTAGAGAGATTAATTTTTGTTAGAACAACTAAATTTCTTAAAATCAATAATATATTCACTAACTTCCAATTTGGTTTTAGACAAAAACATAGCACTATCCACGCTCTTTTAAATTTTGTGCATAAAGTAGCCCATTCTTTAGATGATCATTCGCATCTAATTGGTATATTCCTGGACTTCTCCAAGGCATTTGACACTATTAACCACGACATTTTACTTTACAAGCTTTCTCATTATGGAATACGTGGAATTGCCTTGGAGTGGTTCAGGAATTACCTTAAAAATAGAAAACAATATGTTTATTTAAATAATCACATCTCTGATCAACATGACATTAATTGTGGTGTCCCACAAGGTAGTATATTAGGGCCTCTTTTATTCATTATTTACATTAACGATTTTCATAGATCATCTGACATTGTTTCTTTCATTCTTTTTGCAGATGATTCCAATGTATTTTTTGCTCACAAAAACCCTCAAACTCTAGTTCAGATCATGAATTTGGAACTGCTAAATTTGACTCAATGGATACGCGCCAATAAACTATCTCTTAATTTAAACAAAACCAAATATATGATATTTAGTAATTCTATTGAATCTTTAACTTCTGACATTATCTTTGATGATACACTTTTACAATGTGTTTCCCAAATTAAATTTTTAGGAATTATAGTTGATAATAAACTTTCTTGGAAACCCCACGTCTTTCATGTGAGCAAAATATTATCTCGTAATATTGGTATAATTAATAAGTTAAAACACTATTTTCCTCCGGTCACATTACTCATGTTATATTCCTCCTTAATTCTACCGTACCTTAATTATGGAATATTAGCATGGGGAAATACCCATAATTCTTTATTGGACAAAATATTAATTTTACAAAAGAAAACACTCCGAATTATATGTAATGCACCAGTTCGTTCTCATACAGATCAATTGTTCCTGGAACATAAAATCATGAAAATAAAAAAATTATATTTATTTCAGTTAGGTCAATTCATGTATAGATACAAAAATAATTCGTTGCCACGCATATTTGACTCTATGTTTCACCAAAACCAATCCCTCCATAACTATCCCACCAGGCAGTCAAATGAATATCACTTGCCCCTCCTCAGAACGCATCTAGCACAATATACTTATTTATCTACAGGTCCAAGATTTTGGAACTCCCTTGGCGATGAGATTAAAGATGCCCGTTCTTTACTGTCCTTTAAAAACAAATTAAAATTTATGCTCCTTATTTCCTAATGAATTATATTCACTGTTTAAACTAAAATTTTGTATCATTTTTTGCTAATCTATGTTTATACAGAACATAAAGCCTTATTATTATTTTTTATTTTATTTTTTTTCCAGTTAGACATAAAATTTGAAATATAAAAGTTATAGCTTGTCTATACATTATATTGTACCTTTTATATTGTATGTGTGTGTGTGTATGTGTGCGTGTGTAATGGTGTATTTGTATATGTGTGTATGGAGGGGTGTGTGTGTGTATGTATATGTGTAATGTGTATATGTATGTATGTGTGTGTATGTATGTGTATATATGTATATATATGTGTGTGTGTGCGTTTATTGATGTGTATGTATAGACTTAATATAATTATATGCAGCAAATTAGCTTTGCATCCCTCTCCCTATCTCTATTTTCTTTCTATATTCTAGGCAGTTGTTATCGTACTATTGTCCACCTCATGTTCATGTGTTGTGTTGTTTCGGGTTATTTACTATTATTACTTGCCTTTTCGTTATCTTCATGTATTACTTTACGTATATTTCTATATTCCTTGTATCTATTTTTTGAGGGGTCCACATTATACAAGCTTTGCTTTTCAGTGGACCCCTCCATTCTTCTTATGATATATAATTGCATTGATTCAATTATATCTAATGATATTGATTATATTGATTTAATTTGACATGTATGTTAATTTATATTTAGATTACTTTCAAATATGTATTTTTTTTCTTCCAATATTGAATTTTGTTCATGCTATTGTTTATTTAAATTGAATCAATCTATCTTGTACTTATTTGTATCATTTTGAAGAATGAAAATAAATTTGAATTTGAATTTGAAAAATAAACTCTCCTGGTCCAATCGCTTTAGTTAATTATGTTCGATTATTTCAAGAAATATAGATATAATGAATAAATTGAATTTCCTTCCCCAAAACATATTAATTGATCTTTATTATTCAATGGTTTATCCCTATTTAACTTATTGTAATGTTGTATGGGCCAACGCAGCCAACAATAACCTTAATGTGTTAAGATTATTTAAATTACAGAAAAGAGCAGTAAGAATGATATGTAAAACTTTATTTAATGCCCACACTAATGTACTTTTTAAAAGATTGAAAATCCTTAGTGTATTTGACCTTTATAAACTATCTCTTGGATCATTTATGTATTCTTGTCACAAAAAAACTAATTCCTGAATCACTAAGCAGATATTTTTGTCTCAATACTACTACTCATTCTCACTAAATTCGTAGACAAATTGATTTTCCCATGCCCTCCGTCCGTACTACTTTTACTCAAAAAACTATAATGTTTTAAGGTCAAAAATTATGGAACTCTCTCCCCCAACCCTTAAAAATAGTTTATCACTTAGTAGTTTTCAACGTCAGTACAAAGAAATTCTATTAACAACGTTCGCATCCAATAACAACTAAGTAATTGTAACATGACTATTATTTCTGTGTTTGCCCTTCCCCTACACTTATTCTCCCTAATTTCACCTGTCGATTTTCTGTGACCCTCCACATACGCTAGTACTTTACCTTTTTTCTATCATTTTCCTAGAAAGGCAAACACTTTATTTCAACTTTATTAATGTTTATTTTTCCTTGTATTCTTTTGTCTTTGTATATTCTATTTTGTATCCCTTCTTTTTCTTTCTTTACTGCGCTAGAACTTCTAAGATCTAACGGATCTTTAATGCCAGTCCACACTCGAAGCCTGCTCTGTATACTGTATTATCATTTTTGTTACTTTGTTTTGTTCTTGCCATTATGTATTTCTTATTTACCTGTATGCATGTTATTTTTATCGAGTGAAATAAATGGATTAAATTGAATATAAAGTAGCTGTGATAGCAGAACCTCTGCAGCGTTGTATTAACTGATGGCGCTCTTCAAGATGTATTTTATACTGAATCAATCAGTCGTTGCATGGACTTGCTCTGGGCTCACATCGCACAAGTGAGAGGAAGGCATTGATATCAAGGATGACGCCATGATATTGATGGGGGGGGGGGGTTCAAGACTACCTTAGGATGGCCTCATTGTTTTTAATCACTTGAATACTATAGTTTCTGATGATGTCAAGTAAAAAGCAGTAAGACCTACGCTTTTTACACTATGTCTATGTCTTATGTTCATCTGTTTTGGCTTCCTGTTTTTTTTTAACCTTTAAGATAATCTTGAAAAATCATTAGGGGAGCCCCCCTCACATGCCTCACTTCCCTCTTTCATAAGTGACCCTGATCAAGATAGAAGGTTTAATAATGCAGAATGAAAATGAAAGATCTTAGTTTTAGGAGACACGAAGTCGAAATTGTAATTTTTTTTCTGGGTATTCTGAAATGTGAAATGTAAATGGATGGGTAAACCTAAAACAAAAATTGATAGACTGTAATTTTGACTTTCTATAAAAAAGAAGAAGATTGTTGGCAATGTACTCGGTTGGTAAAACATTAAGTATGGCGCAAACTTTGAATGATATAGTATTGATTTTAAAATGAGATCTCGATTATACATGTTTCCTCTGTAATATTAATTTCTTTGTAAATTATTTTTAATGGCTATCGAATAAGCAGTTCATATCAATCCAAGAAGACAATCAAAGATCGGTGAGTGGATTTCATAAGCTGCAGGTTGTTTGAACCTTTTCTCTTCCCTCCATGATGTGATTTATCTTAAGACATGATGATCTGATCGTCTAGACCATGTCGACATCCCCCAATGGACGGATGTCAAATGATTCCAATCAACTTCATATCCTTCTTCCTTCAATCTCAACTGAATATATGACGCTAAACATGCAAAAGGAGGAGTGTTCACAAAACGGGGGTCAGGACACAAACCTCTCATGTTAATGGATTCTCATTTCTTTCCAGTTTTAATATTTATTACTTCTTACAACTGATATCCAGTTTATTCATATCATGGTTCCATACACTCCATATGTTATAACCATTGTTGGGAGAAGGGAATGAAATAAGAAATAAATATGAGTCAATTTGGAGTTTAAATTAAGTCATATATGGAGGTTTAAGCAACTGAGGAATGCAATAAATGTCTACATGTATACATGGAAATTTAGACTCCATTTTTGTGTTCTATGGATCAATGATTGCAATAATACAATAATAAATTTCCTTTCGAAATTTAGATTCGTGCTTTTTAAACATCTATAATAGAAAATATGACATATACACGGAGATAAATTGAACTCGTTTTTTTTTTCAACACAGTCATGATTAACCCTTTTCAAATATGTATTCTATTCTAAATATGTAAAATAAATGTGTCAAAATATCCTATTAGGATAAAAGTACTCCAGTATAGAGCTCTAAATTATGTGTCCCCGAAGTTTAATATCATCGCAGGATTGCCATGACTGATGAAACTGACCCGTATTTGAACTTTAGAGGGCGGAGTTAGAGATTTTGATCACAGAGCTTTTGACCATATCATATACATGACCACGTTTTACTTCTTAAATTCTGTGACAAGCAGAATGAGGTTCTCGATGTAATCACACCTCTACCCCCCTCCCCCCTCTATTGACCCAAGAAAAGGGTTGGGACATTTTCGCACTTTTACAATGTCCTTCCACACTATCACGTCTTTCTTCTTCTAAGGGTGGGCCCCGAGCCCCAGCATCCCTTTATCCGCCACTGACAGAGTGGATGCATTCCTATACTGATGATCAAGTTGTTTGGATGAATTATTAATAATTTCGCAATGTCATCATCATCACCATCATGTGAAAATGTCATATATTGCCACTCTCCCGCGTACCAGAAAGGCGTAAACTCCCAAGGGGGCAACGTTTTTTGTGGTAAACGCCCTTCTGGGTATTACAAGAGCTCATGAATATTCCAGCGTGACAGAAAGTTTATTATCCTGATCAAGAATCGACCCGCCACCATGCCATGCCAGGGAATATATCCATCCTGTTTTCTCATGTGCTTTGAGGTTCAGATGTTCCTTTTCCTGAGTCCTGCAATATGGACGGATTTCATTAGAGGGACATGCTGCATTACCACTGGCGTATGGTGAGGACGGAAGGGGGTGGGGTCGCTTGTACATTTGTACAAAGTGTTATTTTCTATAAGCAGGGGAGCACGCCCTCTGTTTTAATGGTTAAAGGTCAAGTCCACCTCAGAAAAATGTTGATTTAAATCAATAGAGAAAAATCAGACAAGCACAATGCTGAAAATTTCATCAAAATCGGATGTAAAATAAGAAAGTTATGACATTTCAAAGTTTCGCTTATTCTCAACCAAATAGATATATGAACGAGCCAGTTACATCCAAATGAGAGAGTCGATGACGTCACTCACTATTTCTTTTTTTATTGTTTGAATTATACAATATTTCAATTTTTACGAATTTGATGATTAGGACCTCATTGCCTGAAGCACAAAATGTTAATATAATGGAATTCCACGTGTTCAGGGAGGAATGAAACTTCATTTCACATGACAATGGCGAGAAAATAAAAATATTTCATAATTCATATAATAAGATACAAAAGAAATAGTGAGTGAGGGATATCATCAACTCTCTCATTTGGATGTAACTGGCTCGTTCATATAACTATTTTGTTGAAAATAAGCGAAACTTTAAAATGCCATAACTTTCTTATTTTACATCCGATTTTGATGAAATTTTCAGTGTTATGCCTGTTGAATCTTTCTCTTTTTATTCAAATCAAGTTTTTGTTGGGGTGGACTTGTCCTTTAAACAAATGAGTTTTTAAATAATAAAGACCTTACAACCATAAATTCTTGATCATTTTGACAACTGCTCAAATTCATAGTATATGATATTTCTATATGACTGCAGGGCCTATGCTTGGCTAAATTTACAATCGCTCTTAACCGACTTTTCAAAATCGTGAAACAAGACAAAATGACTCTTCTTTCATCAAAACACTATCCTTTGTTTATACACAAACCGTTGAACCCGGTATGCTTCCGATTTCCTCCTTAGATTCTTCGAATGTCGGGAAGATAACGGGAAGAGCAGAAAACCCTGGAAATACGCAATATCCGAGACAATTGTACTCGTTTCCGGTCCCTCAATTTCAAGTTTGAATTGGACATCCTAATTGTTAATGAAGTGATCTTGTCTAAATGAGGAGGATTTGCATAAACAAGGACTGGCTTATAGAAATTATTTACTTAAATCCACACCCTATTTTCCTCCGAGCAGATGTTCGGGCTTTGTACTGTTTTAACCGTTGTGTGGTTTCATGGTTTGGCAAAATTATGGTTAACAGAGCTTGTGTCATTAAAATTTGTATAAACATAATAATATGAAACGTTACAACATATGAATGGAAAAAATATTAAATATAGATAAAGAGATAGAAAGTTCTTTTTGGCTCTCATCTGAATGACTGACGCGTTTATGATTGCAAATTTCATTAATGACGTAACAATGATCATGCATGCGCGCATGAGTTTGCCAAGGTAACTATGGGCGGCCATAAGTGCCAAAATTACCGATTTGAGAAATATATATGTACCGTTGAAAATAAACTAAAATGCAGAAATATATCTAAAAATAAAGAAATTTTTAAAATAATTAAGATAACAAAAAAATAGAAATTCACAGAATCAAACATTAGTGCAGAAATAAGGACAAACACAAAAACAAGACAATCGCAAAGAATAATAAATGATAAAAAAATACGTAGATAACCATATAATTGAACACAATCACAGAAATATAGGTTCATGCAGGAATAGAGAAAGACTGAGAAATGTAAAGACATTCATAGAATTAAATACAACTTCAGAAATATAGACAACCGCAGAATTGAAGAGAACTACAGGAATAATAGAGACCACAGAAATAAAGACATTTTCAAAAATATAGACAGCCAGAGAATTGTAGACAACCTAATAAATATAGACAATCTCAGAATTTAAGAAAACTTCAGAAACATAAACAACAGAAATATAGACAACCTCAGAACACAAAAACTTCAGAAACATAAACAACAACAGAAATAGAGGCAACCTCAGAAATACAGACAACCGCAAAATTAAACAAAACGACTGAATTATAGTCCATCGCAAATAGCGCTACCTCGTCGAAAATAGAGACTGCAGAAATTCTGGAGAGCACAGAAATTCTGTAGAGCTGAGAAATAAAAGTACAGCACGTCAAACATACTGGAAATGAGAGGGCAATAGAGGGTGTACTACCACCACGCACGTGTATGATGCATGCATGCGACGAGTGCGATCGAGCATGTGCTATGGTTTTCATCGTTACCGGTATTTTGTATTACATTATCCCACTTGTTTTGGGATTTAATTTCAACCTCTATGGTTGATTACGTTTGTTGGGCCTGAACTTGGTAAAGAGGACTTCGTGAAACAGCGGACAAGTAGCTCACTATCTCCGATTCAGTCAAGAAGTTAGACTTATAACGGTGTTGAGAAACGGGCCCCATGATGTCTAATCTACGATGACCGGCGTGAAGTTGGTTGGATATTCGATATTCAAACTGTGAAGTTGGTTGGATATTCAGGTTCGATATTCAAACGCGTGTGAAGTTGGACAGATATTCAATTATCGATATTAAAAAATTAGGGGTTTTGAAAGCTAGCTAGGGGGTTTAAAAGGTGGAACACGTCTCGGGCAACCATAAAATAGCTGGCTTGCCCTAATACGAGGATTTTTTAGGGGACAAAAGTCAGTGAATAAAAGGGTTGGAAATTTCTAATTTAATTTTTTTTTCAAGGGGCCCCCAGGGATATCCCGACGGCCTAGCCAGGGTAACCACCTATCCTAACTTGTAGAAATCGATTCGGGTAACACGATAAACACCTGCTTGACCCGGCGCATGTACATTAAGGGGCTCAAATTAACAAAATTAAAGGGAATAAAGGGCTATTTAGACCATTTTTTAATTAAAAAAAGTATTTTTTTCAAGGGGCCCCCAGGGATATCCCGACGGCCTAGCCAGGGTAACCACCTATCCTAACTTGTAGAACGTGATTCAGGCAACAAGAAAATCACCTTCTTGACCCGGCGCATGCACATTAAGGGGGCTCAAATTAACAAAATTAAAGGGAATAAAGGGCCATTTAGAGCATTGGGAACTACTGCCCCGACTTCCTCCCTATCTCTTAGTGCCGGCAATGGGAAGAGTAGAAAAAAAAACCAATAAGAAAAGGGAGAAAATGAAATAGAAGATATCATTTATTCTACTCTTTGATATTGTATTAATTATATTTGATTTTTTATACAAAATTATGAAAAAACAATAAAAACTTTAAAAGATACAAAAATAGAAGAGAGAGAAGGGAAAGGGACTCGGAGAGAGAGCAAAGAAAAGGAGGGGGGAATATAAAGAAAAATAGGGAGAACGGAGAGGTCATAATAGTATGAACAGGATACTTTAGGATTGTGCCCCGAGCAACTTTGAGATTGTTTTAGACATGCATGGTGTGCAGAAAATGAACATCATATATCTTTCATCTTCCTTTCCTTTCTTTCCTTTTGTCATTTCTTTTTTGTTCCCAGTTTCAGAACTTTTTGGGGGGCTTGGGGCAGTGTTATCGGATGGGGTCCGGAACAATAATGGCACAAGGGTTTTTATCCTATAAGGAGGCAAAATAACATTCTCGGTGGGGGGGTGACACACAATTTTTTTAAATCGAGCGAGAAGTGCGAGCTAATTTTATTTCAAAAATAATGGTGTCCCTCCTGACTTGAAAAGCGACCTGTTAAGGACTAGCTGTTTGCATTAATTGGGTCATGAAGATGATATCTCACCAAATAAATAGTGTGAGCGCGAAGGGATGATACCTGGACGTTCTAAGCACCTTTTTTGTCATCATGAACTGAATGGGTATCTAATTCGCTGAAAATATTTCAGTTATGAAAATTGTGGACACGCAGGATATGTATCTCGCTAAAACAAATAATGAAAACTCTAATGACATTGGATTTTTAAGACCCATGTAAATAGATAATTTACTTATTTCAATTATTAGTTACTGCGAGCGCGTAGCGCGAGCGACATCGTGAATTTTATATAATGACCTGAAAGATCTATGTTAGTGACCAAAATTGTCGGGAGCTAAATGCTAACGGTGAATGGATGAGAAAATTTTCAAAATTTTAAGAACAAAAAAAAAAGTCTTGGAGAATTATGACAATGCTTACTAAACATTTTTTTCTTCAAAATTTCGGGGGGTTGGGCAACTCACTGGGCCTCATCCTTTGGTGCCACCACTGGTCTGGGGCGGAGCCCCCGGAACCTCGTGATATTTTAAAACTTTGCAGATGGCCAACATTTTTTTATCATATCGCGGGTATATACACCACATATTATATTAAAGGGATGGTCCGGGCTGAAAGTATTATAGCTTAATAAATAGAGTAAAATTCACTTAGCAAAATGCCAAAAATGTCATCAAAATCGGATAACAAATTAAGAAGTTTAAATTTTAGCAATGTTTTGTGAAAACAGTATGGTCATGATATTCATTAGGTGGGCTGATGATGTCACATCTCCACTTGTTCTTTTGTATTTTACTATATGAAATTAGGTCTATTCAAATTTTTTTCCTCCAAGAGCTAGAAAAATTGGATTGTCCATTGATTTATTGCATTTGATATTATTTTATTGCTGCAACTTATTTCACTATAAGGGAGACATTATTCACACAAGTATGAAATAACGGGGAAAAAAATTATGTATTAACACGTTAAGAAAAATGAAAGTTGAGATGTAACATCCACAGCCCATCTAATAAATATTCATGATGATTGTTTTCACAAAATATTGCTAAACTTTAAACTTGTTTGTTTGTTTTATTTCATAACAATATAGATACAATAACGGAGGATCGACCAATTCAGCTGTATTTGCAAAATACTGCTGTTCTTCCTTGGGGTCCTACATTTACCAAACAAAGTAATATACACCAATAAAAATACTAAAAGAAAAACATTTCCAAGTAAAGTACATTGACAGAAAAGTGTTAAAAAAAAACTTACTAAAACTATGAAAACAAAAAGAAAGAAGTAAAAATACAAATGCTCAATCTAAATAATCATAATAGAGTATGAAAGCAACTTAAAGTTGGTACATTATGAATTTCATTGAGCAATCGATTATAAATTGATATCCCCGATAGAAAAATGTCCTTTTACAATTGTTAGAATTTGGCTTGGGTAAATTAATAACAAATACTTTAGTATTTGTTTTCCGATTTTAATGAAATTTTTGGCATTTTGCTCAGTGAATACCACTCTATGTATCAAAATATAAATATTTTCACCCCGGACTATCCCTTTAAGTTCAAAGCAGTTCAGTGCGGATAATAAACGAAATATATTAAAGCAGCAAAACATAGCAAAAGTGGAAAATTTGTATAAGTCACCAGCGAGCGAAGCGAGCTAGAAAATCTTGGCCTTTTAAAAAGATTTTAAATATAAATTCAAATTATGTGATGGTCGCATTGGCAATTTAGCCGATCAATCAATCAATCAATAATTAGTCACGCGATATCGTATAAAAGAGACATGTTAATTCATAATACAATTATTTTTTAGGGGTATAACTCCGTCCTTGTTGATTAATTGAATTGAAGGCTACACGTGCCATAGAAAATGTTTCCTGAGAATTATTTGAAGATTAGAAGAACGTTAAACTCATATTTTCAACAAGACGTTTTGTATCGATATACGGCCCCATATTTTTTCGGTATGCCTATTTTCTGCAAGAGCATGCAGAGACAGCCGATCTACAACAAAAGGCTAAAGATAATCATTCGACCCAACCCATTCTCATTTTTCTTACTTTGTAATCTGATTACAAAAAAGTAAGTATGTATAATGATTAGACTGATTCGAGAAGAAAAATATGGTTAACAACTCAACAAACTTTGTGCGAATAAAACAAAATACATGTATCACTCGGTTTTCGGAACTATGTTAGTGGCGGAGGAATTAGGACTGAGTGTCATTAATGAATAAAATCTGCTGATGAGATGCTTTACCGAGTTGCCCCTAAATGTGCATGCGCCGGGTCAAGCAGGTGTTTATCTTGTTACCCGAATCGAGTTCTACAAGTTAGGATAGGTGGTTACCCTGGCTAGGCCGTCGGGATATCCCTGGGGGCCCCTTGAAAAAAATACTTTTTTTAATTAAAAAATGGTCTAAATAGCCCTTTATTCCCTTTAATTTTGTTAATTTGAGCCCCCTTAATGTACATGCGCCGGGTCAAGCAGGTGTTTATCTTGTTACCCGAATCGAGTTCTACAAGTTAGGATAGGAGGTTACCCTGGCTAGGCCGTCGGGATATCCCTGGGGGCCCCTTGAAAAAAATACTTTTTTAAATTAAAAAATGGTCTAAATAGCCCTTTATTCACTTTAATTTTGTTAATTTGAGCCCCCTTAATGTACATGCGCCGGGTCAAGCAGGTGTTTATCGTGTTACCCGAATCGATTTCTACAAGTTAGGATAGGTGGTTACCCTGGCTAGGCCGTCGGGATATCCCTGGGGCCCCTTGAAAAAAATACTTTTTTTAATTAAAAAATGGTCTAAATAGCCCTTTATTCACTTTAATTTTGTTAATTTGAGCCCCCTTAATGTACATGCGCCGGGTCAAGCAGGTGTTTATCGTGTTACCCGAATCGATTTCTACAAGTTAGGATAGGTGGTTACCCTGGCTAGGCCGTCGGGATATCCCTGGGGGCCCCTTGAAAAAAATACTTTTTTTAATTAAAAAATGGTCTAAATAGCCCTTTATTCCCTTTAATTTTGTTAATTTGAGCCCCCTTAATGTACATGCGACTGGGTCAAGCAGGTGTTTATCTTGTTACCCGAATCGAGTTCTACAAGTTAGGATAGGTGGTTACCCTGCCTAGGCCGTCGGGATATCCCTTGGGGCCCCTTGAAAAAAATACTTTTTTTAATTAAAAAATGGTCTAAATAGCCCTTTATTCCCTTTAATTTTCTTAATTTGAGCCCCCTTAATGTACATGCGCCGGGTCAAGCAGGTGTTTATCTTGTTACCCGAATCGAGTTCTACAAGTTAGGATAGGTGGTTACCCTGGCTAGGCCGTCGGGATATCCCTGGGGGCCCCTTGAAAAAATACTTTTTTTAATTAAAAAATGGTCTAAATAGCCCTTTATTCCCTTTAATTTTGTTAATTTGAGCCCCCTTAATGTACATGCGCCGGGTCAAGCAGGTGTTTATCTTGTTACCCGAATCGAGTTCTACAAGTTAGGATAGGTGGTTACCCTGGCTAGGCCGTCGGGATATCCCTTGGGGCCCCTTGAAAAAAAAAATTAAATTAGAAATTTCCAACCCTTTTATTCACTGACTTTTGTCCCCTAAAAAATCCTCGTATTAGGGCAAGCCAGCTATTTTATGGTTGCCCGAGACGTGTTCCACCTTTTAAACCCCCTAGCTAGCTTTCAAAACCCCTATTTTATTAATATCGATAATTGAATATCTGTCCAACTTCACACGCGTTTGAATATCGAACCTGAATATCCAACCAACTTCACAGTTTGAATATCGAATATCCAACCAACTTCACGCCGGTCATCGTAGATTAGACATCATGGGGCCCGTTTCTCAACACCGTTATAAGTCTAACTTCTTGACTGAATCGGAGATAGTGAGCTACTTGTCCGTTGTTTCACGAAGTCCTCTTTACCAAGTTCAGGCCCAACAAACGTAATCAACCATAGAGGTTGAAATTAAATCCCAAAACAAGTGGGATAATGTAATACAAAATACCGGTAACGATGAAAACCATAGCACATGCTCGATCGCACTCGTCGCATGCATGCATCATACACGTGCGTGGTGGTAGTACGCCCTCTATTGCCCTCTCATTTCCAGTATGTTTGACGTGCTGTACTTTTATTTCTCAGCTCTACAGAATTTCTGTGCTCTCCAGAATTTCTGCAGTCTCTATTTTCGACGAGGTAGCGCTATTTGCGATGGACTATAATTCAGTCGTTTTGTTTAATTTTGCGGTTGTCTGTATTTCTGAGGTTGCCTCTATTTCTGTTGTTGTTTATGTTTCTGAAGTTTTTGTGTTCTGAGGTTGTCTATATTTCTGTTGTTTATGTTTCTGAAGTTTTCTTAAATTCTGAGATTGTCTATATTTATTAGGTTGTCTACAATTCTCTGGCTGTCTATATTTTTGAAAATGTCTTTATTTCTGTGGTCTCTATTATTCCTGTAGTTCTCTTCAATTCTGCGGTTGTCTATATTTCTGAAGTTGTATTTAATTCTATGAATGTCTTTACATTTCTCAGTCTTTCTCTATTCCTGCATGAACCTATATTTCTGTGATTGTGTTCAATTATATGGTTATCTACGTATTTTTTTATCATTTATTATTCTTTGCGATTGTCTTGTTTTTGTGTTTGTCCTTATTTCTGCACTAATGTTTGATTCTGTGAATTTCTATTTTTTTGTTATCTTAATTATTTTAAAAATTTCTTTATGTTTAGATATATTTCTGCATTTTAGTTTATTTTCAACGGTACATATATATTTCTCAAATCGGTAATTTTGGCACTTATGGCCGCCCATAGGTAACTCGCATAGTTTAGAAACGAACAGCAAAACACATAACGAAAACAATATTTCGTAGAGATGCGTCTCAGTTTGTCAAATAAATACGAAGATACAAAGTTTTAAACTCTCAAGTTGTGAAATGCAGGTTTATACTTTGAGTTTTTACTCTAGATGACAAGTAAGTACCAATAATTTATTTAGTATCCTATTCCTATTTTTTCTTTCACCATAGGCCTATACATGTCGTGCTTCTTTTAATTTGTCCTCTTTTTTTTCTTCTACCAAGGGCTACCAGGGCGGATCCAGGATATTAATTCCAAAAGGGGGGGGGCACATTTTCTGAGGAAAAAATTGACAAGCAAAAGAAAAGTAAAAAAAAATAAAAATTAAGGATATTTTATTTCGACCCCGAAATAATTTGACAAGCAAAAAAAAAAGGTCTTCACTTTAAAAGGGGTGGGGGGGGCACATTTCTGTTTTAACAGAATTTTTACATGACAAATTTTAATTTTGCTTCTCAAGGGGGGGGGGGGGGGCACGGGTCGGCTGTACCCCCCTTGATCCACCAGTGAGTACTAACTATGCTGCTACTAATATTTATTATGTTATTATCTTGTCTTGTGTAGTCGGTTTCACGGTACACCATGTATCTTTCTTGGGCATGTTGGGCAAGTGTTGGTCCTGAAAAGGACCACCCAATCTCGACGTTTCGACAAGTGTGTTCTTGTCGTCCTAAGGAGAATGGATCATTCTCCCTCATTCCCCCTCATTTCCATTTATGCTCAATATTATATTGTTTTTTTTTTTTTTTTACGAAGTAAGAATGCTCGTCTGTATTGTACTTGATTTGTATTACTTTAAATGACTTTGTATTTTGTTTTGAATGGAAATTGAATAAAGAATTGAATTGAATTGAATAATACTAATACTATCGGAAAATAACGCATGCATAAATATTTTCCCAAAGAGTTACCTACTGACCGCAATAATTTCTAATATCTTTCATCCTTATCATTTACTTCTCTTTGGAATATTTTATCATCATTATCTTAGGAGTATAAAGAAATCAGTTTAATGTAACCGTTAAAAACCCCAGGGTCACAGTGACAAGTCAAACTATGGATATCAGCACTAATTATATAGCGCCTCCTAATTTGATTGGTCAAGGGATATGGTCACCTTGATTAAGAGATGTCCGGCATTCATTAATGGACTAATGCATAATTTCAAGAGGGGAACGGCCGGAGGGGAATGGTGAAAAAGGGGAGAACACGGGGGATTTCTAGAGAGAAAACAGGAAGAGATGGGTCTACAAAAGAAAAAAAAACTAATAAACTTATAAAACTAAAATAGAAATACATGACTGTAATGAGAGAGATATTCACGATGCGCTATGGGGAGGGGGGGGGGGGTGGAGTATGCAGTCAGAGAGCACAGACGTGGGATTGATGAAGCGAGAGCAAAATATATTGAAAGTAATGATAAGAGGTGGTGGGGTCCAGAGCAAAGGGGGGGGGGTGGAAATTAAAATAATGAAACTGATAATGATATAAGTATAAGAGGTACAAGACAAACATAGTCATGATAGTTGATATCGAACTTTCTTGTCATAAGAGTTAAACTTAAACATTGTGAAAATCTAATTTATTGACTGCGGGAGGGGGAGGGGCCAAAACGTAAAATGAGTAATTTATACTTGCATGAAATCCTTGAGACGGAAGGGCTTATGTACTCCCTTTAAATTTGGCATGGGATATCAATTTACAAATATATATCAGTCACATGATCGATTACTTACAGCGTAGAAATAGCCGGACGTGAACGTCATGAGACTTGCACGTCTATGGTATGTCATCCCGATAAGATTGGTGGTCACCCCCGGTAGGAGAGGGCCTTTTAATACAAACCCCGTGAGCACGAGTTTTCAAAACCGGGGCTTAATTTCACGGGGGAGGCCGGGGTGCTCGCCCATCATTGGTCATGTCGATGAAGCGTTAAAGGCCCTATCATCCTTCTTTTTCAACAGATTAAAACTTGAATTAGGCTTAACCCTCCCCTCCCCCGGACTTACACCCTCTCTTCATCTTTGCATGCCCAGATCTCCCCTTTCCCTTTCTCACTCTTTTTCTTATTATCGTGACTCTCCCTCTCCCTGTTCATCTCTCCTTTTCTCTCTCCCCCTCTCTTTCTCCTTCTCTCTCTCCACGTCTTATTCAGTCTCTCTCATTTCTTCTCTCTCACACGCATACGTAACCCCTCTCTCTTTTCGTCTCCCTTCATTCTACCCCCCCCCCTCACTCTTGAATTGTCTTCCCCAACCCTTCCTCATAGAGAGGGGTTTTTTGTGACTATATCTGAACCCATTTCCACTTCTGCACCGTTTACTTTCGATAATTTTTTTCACGAAATTATGCATTGTGATGAACTGAACTGGAGATTTTCCTATGATCTTTCTAAGATCTGTCTTTAAATAAGAATAGCCCATCCCCAAAGAAAAAAAAATTACTTGTCTAATCAAACTTTGTATATCGAATGCAAAGAACATACCGACATATACTTCTCTAAAAAAATTGTAACCGAGATTTAAACCAACGGTAGAGAGAAAGTTAAGACAAATTTCTATGTTTAATCATTCAATATTTACAAATGGGTAAATGACAGCCACCAGGGTTATACTGTTTCCATTCAAAACCAGAGTTAAAACCCCAGCCGCCCATCATAAAGTTAATCAGAGCAAAGCTTGTTTTAATGCATTCAAATCTACCACGAATATTGACATTGCTCATGAATTAGATTGATGGCGGCCATTTTGACTTTAACGACCACTTGTGATGCCCTCGTCACCACAACACAACAAGGGGGACCATTGTCCGTACCACCTCGCCCACGGTCGGAGTGTTTGTCATTGACCGCGACGATGATGAGAGACCCCTTTGTACACTTCGGTGGGCTCTCCTCTCGTATGAATGACATGACCTTGTTTGAAGGAAAAGTATACTCACCCTTGATACTTGCTCGTAAAGCGCGTCCATACGATTTTTCCTTCCTGCTTTAAAGTTGAAACCTATTCAAACAGGTTTAGCACTGTTGCACTGTAGTAAATTTCTTTTAGGAATGGATGTCAGAAAACTGTTATGATGACGAACGAATTCATTGTTTTCAAAATCAATGCATTAAAAGGATTAGATTTCTGATTATTATCATCTTCATACATTCTGTTGATTAACTAAGAAGAAAAAACCCTATAAAGGCTCCAGCTTAGTGTAAAGACACCACTACCATTGCTAACGTCTAGCTACAACAACACCACATGCAATTTGATATTCGTCATCCGTAAGTTTATTCGACCACCTGTATGAAATCTAATTTCGTGTCTTTCATAGGCCTTCGTTATTTATTCTAAATTGAATTAATTTCCTCTTGTATGGACGCGTTCTCTAGTATACTGGAGCCAACTAGACACAACTGAATACGTGTTCATGGAGACCTTGCACCCCATCTCTCCCTCACACCTGTGTTTTGTTACCCAATAAAGGCGTTTATACTCCTGTATACAACCTACCTTTTATTCTCTTGTTTTGTTTACACGTCGAGTGAAGTGTTAAACCCTCAAAGATGTTTGTGTTTGCCACTTTATAGCATTGGATCACATAAAACAAGTAGAACTGTATCATTTCCTCGAAGTAGAATGCGGGTGATTAATTATTTTAGCGACTGTCATTTGAACTAGGATTGAACACGATCTTTGTCAGGAGACAAGAACCTTTGCTGCAAGGGCATTTCTAAAACAATTTAATTTGCATAATGAAATGAATCTGGATTATCTGGACTAAAATGTAGTGCCGATATGTTATCTTGTCAACGAACTTCTCTTTTCTGTATCCATTCTAATGGTAATTTCCTTTTGCCAAGGAGCATTCTTGTGAGTTGTCCAAGAACTTGTATGATAATGTGACATGAAAAATATTAATCGTTTACAAAAAATAAAACAAACCAGTTTATGACAAATGAAAGTAGTAAGTTTAAAATCGTTTTTATGATATGCCTATATTGTAGCTAAAAACTTTTTTGAGGTCTATTTTATCACAATAATTTTATCTCACATTTTCCTCTGATAAATATCACAATCGTGAGAAGAGACTTGACCTAACAAAAATATAGGAGAGAATGTTTTTTATGACAATAAACGCAATGTCATGGCCTTATAATATAAATATATCATATTGCTTTATATTCTATGAAATGAAAACGTGAAAGAATGGTAAAATTATGTAGATGTGCTTCAAAAATTATGTAAACACATTTCTTTTCTGGTAGATTATGTGAATTAATTTTGGGCAATTATGGGGTAGCTAAATGAATAGTCTCATAAAGGAAAATGATGATAAAACAATTGCGAGATTCATTTCAGTTATGATCCATTATTCACTGTCTTTCAAATAAGCCCGTGTGTCACCTTTCCATTAGATTACAGTGGCGTAATGACCCAAAAAATTTGAGGGGGCTAGATATATGGTGTATCGCGTAAACTTCATAAAGGGGTGAGAGCGAGCGAAGTCAACGAGCAAAAATTGCTACATTATTACCAAAACATGACATATATTCAGAAAAAAACTGAAATTTCACCCTTCTCTCTTTTCTTTTCTCGTTTTTTTATGGGAGGGGTCGTGATTTTCTGTAGTATACTGCAAGATGGTGAAATCATTTTGAAAAATACACATAGAAATACTTCGTTTGCAATTGTATTTTTTATTAGTAACCAATTTGTGCAATACAAATCTGTTAATCTGACCATGATATCCATTTCTCTAAAATGCAGTCAATATGTATGCATTCATTAAAATACATATTCTATTTTTCTGTAAGCCTACTTATTTTGATTCTAGCACCCGGAAGTGATAATAATTTGTGCCGGTCGTTCAGTTTACGAACAAGCCGCACACATCGCGTTCGATGGTCGTCCGAGTACGCATTTTAATCAGTCGATAGTTTGCATCGCCCGGCATTAGTCGACGAATACCTCAGCTGCCAGCATTCGCTCTCATGCGAACAGTGTGTGGGATATTTTTAGAACGGCCTTCTACCGCACTGCCCTGTAATAAATGCTGCACGTCTTCTTATGCAATAGTCATGCTATCTACTGATGTACTGCTGTGACTTTCATTGTAAGCTGATGGGCTCTCTGCCATGTGTCGGGAGGATATAACCACCTTTTTGGAAATAAGTGGAATATTATAAACGCTGTGAGTGTAACACCATGGAGATTCGCTGTTGGATGCCTGTTTTATTCCTGCTGTGCGTGATCACTGCGACGAGATGCCAGACTACTGTGGATGCTTCTTCTATCTCCATGGGGGAGCATCCCCGTGATACCGTAGGAGTGGTAGGGGGTATTGTAACGTTCAGATGCGTGGTGCGCAATAAAGGTGAGCATTCGGTCTACTGGTTCCGACATGGTGCCCATAAATACCTCAGTAGGGACCGTCGCATCTTTCACCTCGCCGACATGGCAGGATTCATGAATCGGATTTCCATCCAAGGCAATACGGGGTACGGTGAGTTCAATCTCCGAATTTCCAACGTCTCACTTGCCGACAATGACCAGTACAGCTGCATGTATTTTCTTGGGCAGCAGTTTGTGGGGATGTCGGAACCGGCTTCCTTGACGGTTTATATGCCACCGACTTCTAAAGGACCGAACTGTGAGATGCAGCCACCCAACGATGCGCGGCCAGGGATGAAAGTGACAATGGTATGTACCTCGACAGGATCGCTACCGTATACCAGACTAGACTGGAAGAATCGTGTGGAGATTCTACCGGGTACCCTGGTACAAGGACCACGCCCCAGAGCGCTCTACGAAGTGAGATTAACAGATATGGATAACGGAGCTACCTTTACATGTGAGGAGTCGAGTCCTGCTTTGTACCAGCCGCGGACATGTTTCCTGAAGCCTTTCTTGATACAGACCAACGTCACTGTTATACGTGAACCTGAGAGCATCAGTACCGGAGCGGACGTGGTGGTCAGGTGCATTGCCAAAGCCATACCAAAACAGGTGAACTACACCTGGGCTATCAACAACCGAAACCTCACTGTCACTAACGACCCCAGGATCAAATTGGAACAGAATGGCAGAGTTCTCAGGATCATTAATGTCAAAGCAGAAGACAATGGAACCTTGATCACTTGTTCCGCGAATAACGTCTTGAATCTAGAAGGGTCGGACTACACCTCACTTACTATCAACAGCGAACAACTGCAGAGTGTTGCACAGACAGGAGGATCCTCAAAGCATATTGGTATAATCAGTGGTATCGTCGGCACCTTAGCCATTCTCATTATTGTCGCTATCCTTGCGGTGAGAAAGAAACGTCAGATGTTGCAGGAAAAACCTAGGAACGTCCAGCGCCAGCCTAAGCATGTGTCTCGACTGTCTGGGTTCTCTGATTGTGAGTACCTTGATGATCAGGACTTCGGAGGTGTGGCCATCTGTAACACTCCTCGAGATGCCATCGCGGAGCATCTGAAAGAGAACCCTGAGGACAAAGGTCCGAATGATGATGGCGAGACAGCAGCGAGGGTTCTTCTAGTGGCTGGTCCACCACCTAGGCCAAAACCACCCAAAAAGCTGCCCATCATCAAACCGGTTCTACCTCCAATATCCCCTGTTATGCCAATGCGTGCGACTCCTCCTCCCCTTTCCCCTTCGTTGCCTAGCAACGAGATGCCAGCATCCCTTCCCCCAGTGACTGAATCCCGTCATAGTCCCGTGAAGACTTTTCCCGCGGGTAGGCTCCCGGGAATGCCGGGTAAATACCACGCTAAGGGTCCCTTACCACGCCCTCCCAGACCCCCAACCTCACCCAGGCACCATCGTTTTCAAAGGAATGAATCAGATCTCCTCAGGTGTTAACACACGTGATATAATCCTATACCATGGTGACAATCAATGATGATTTTTGTATTGTATTTTAACGTTATACTCATGATTTGTTCAAAATCTGATATGTATATCTGCTTTCGTCTTGTATTTCATTTTGCGGGAAAAACTGTTTTCTTTGAATCCCCCTTCTCTAAAATGTCTATGGTTTCGTGCTTGTTAGCTTCCCTTGCTTGAAGTAAAGTAAATGAGCGTATTATTTGAAGGTAAATGCATAGACTAAGAATAAATTTATCTTGAATCATCAAGACCTGTTTCTCACCCATGTTTGTTCAGCTATTTTATTCATAAAGCTGATCGATATAGAAACCACAGATCAGGCTGTAAGTTGTAAACTCAATGTGTTATTTAACATTTTGATTTGTCTTTGTAACCAGTGCATTTCTAGAAGTCATCAAACACTCTTTTTTACTGATGCATTTAAACTGTTAAAGATGAACGGTAATCAATATTCATGCTCTCCTAGCATGTCAAAGTGCAGATTACCCTAGGCTTAGAAGGAGTTTCAGTAATTGTTGAGCAGACAATTAAGCTTATTATTTGATATCCCGGGTTAATATACACTAATTGCTACTTGCCAATAATGATAGTATCTTGCGTAAACCATTATGACATCGATTATGGAAGACATTGGAATGGTCTGTCTCTCCTTAGCTTAACCCTATAGTTTCCAAATCACCAAACTCCTGTCCTGATCAGGAGTGTGAGATCTTTCAACCTCTCATGTTTGACATTGTTCAAACAAGCAATATTTTGTCTAATTTGCTCAGTTTAGATCCAGATGATAAGTGTGAGGGGAAAAAGCTTTTTATGCTTAAATCGCAATGAATTTATCACGTTAATTTACACTTCTACAAGCTTTAACATATTTGTCAAAAGCATCATTTTGTAGGACTTTAATATAAGAATTAGAAAATGGAAAGGAGGATAAATGTTCCTATTTCTTTCGCCCATTTATTTTTTTTTTTTACTCCAATTAGGTATCCATGCAGTTAATTACCTATTAACTATTATGTCCATAATGCATTTTTCAGAGAGGAGAGATAGAATGTATTTGATACTAGGAGGGGACACCGTGTATTTTGTTGACCCTCTTCATAACCCCTCTCCATTCATAAATCGTCTACATCTATTAATCTTCATTACTAAGCCCGTGTCACATAATGACAGTTAAGGTAATTATATAATAGGACGCGGATATCCTGACTTTGAGGAGTGATTTACAACAAGCAAGGATCTAGAGCTTTCTAGCCAATTAATTATCAGGAATTATGCAGAAAGAGAAGCAGACTAGTATGTCTTTGTAATTAATCCGCACTGGATAACCGGCCTAGAAATAACCATGCAAGCGTCGCAAACTTATATTTAAATTTATGGATATATAGAGTTTTTTACGAGATTGTGTTTGAAGTTAGAATAATATTGGTAATGATAATGATAATAATACTGATAATAACTATGATGATGATAGTAATAATAATAATGATAACGATAATGATTTTAATAATTGCTGGATTTAGCACTTTTTCCAGATAATCATACAATATTTTAAAAAGCCATTAGCCTTAACTGGAGCTCGAACTGCCGCTTCTCCAGCAGCGCTCAGTACATCCAAGGAATTAATCGTACCGGGTACCAATTAACCTCTCCTGGGTGGAGTGCATCACAAACACATGTTCACTAGGATTCAAACCTACAATACAACCCTCTTTTTTGAAAGGAGACCCGGAACCATTAGACCACGACGCACCCGAACTATTTGACATAAGCACCAGTGTATTGTATAAACTGAAAATGGAGTTTACGAGTTTACTTCTTCGGTGTCATATCCTATCGAACATCTGATTTTGAATGCTAGGTGTGTATATTCATATTAATCTTTTAATTCCAATGATATTCTGCCATCATTTATAGCGCTCCTTGTGAAGATGAAGGAAGTTGTAATTATATATCATCTGTCAAAAGCTGATGAACATATGGGAGAAAATTGAGTACATGTTTCGTTTTCTAATTATACTTGAAGGAAAGTGCCAATAGAGGAACATGGTCATAGACATAACTAACGTCCCTGACGAATATGGAATGGAGATGGTCAAGAAGTGGGAATTTAACGGAAAAAAATTACCGGGATGATAGCGGAACAATAGAAAGGGGCTTTAATGATGTCTTCCGTTCTTAAATGAAATTGAAGGTTGACACCGGGGGCCATCGTTACAAAGGAAGGATGTATTTCAGTAACATTATGTAATATCATGTTGCTTAACCATGCGCTTTGATGCAGGCCTACACCATCTTACTCTTAGATAAGTATTGCATTGTGGGTAATTATTCATCCACGTGACATCAGTGTTTAACACTATAAAAAATCAACCTGGGTAATGTTTTTTCTATGATACTCTCAGAAAGCCCAATATTTTTGGTCTTTACAAAACATTAAATGAAATGTGGATGGATAATTACTCATGAAAATTAAAGTAGGTCACTGGAAAGGTGAATGCCCAGCCAGGTGTGAGTCTCTGCATTTTTTTTTGGTATTGTTCTTTGAGAGATGTGATACGATTATTGTCCTCTTGGCAGCTTGATATTTTTCTCCTTTAATTATAAAGCTGCATGGAGTTCAGCAAAGGAGGCCGCACTAATTTGTAAGCTCGAAGTGTGATCATAATGGTCGGCCCTCTTTATGCGTGCCTCGAAATCCAATTATCATGAATCGCTGCAAACGTACGATTATTTATGATTTTGATATCCGCAAACAATGAAAAACAGATCAGCACTACAGGGCTCTCCCATCGACAATGTGATAAACAATCGCTAAACGATTCATGATTTTGACAGATTTGGAACGGAGATGAACAATGGGAGTTTGATTTCCAGGGAGCGTGTTCTGGAATGTTTATTTTATTGCCCATTGTTTACCTGTTTACGTTTGTGTCTTGTTTACTGCCTGAAATTCACTGCAATAGTATTCAATAGAACAAGATTAATTTGCTGCTTATCAATGGCTGACATACCACTCTTTCATTGAAATCTCCCTTAGTTTCAAGATCTTTGATTTTTTTCCATTTATTATGACACTATTTTGTCTGACATTGAGGCATATAGATAAGTCATAAGTATTTAAAAGAATGTATTCTATAAATAACTTTTTTTATTTCATAAAATCATATTGACTAAGTCGTCATGATGGTTGGGTTTCAAAAGCCTCTTTCTGACAATAAATTTGATTTTAGATCTTTCTGCTTGTCTCTCCACCCTTCAACGCACAAAATTAATGTTACTTTTATAATGTTATAATTCCTAGGCAGATTCAGACATCAGGACATACAATTTATGTCCCACTTATGATATTGTTTTATTGAAGCACACGAGAACAATTTGGTATGATTATAATTTTTATCTCGATTCGGAAATCACATTTTTCGTTCCTCTCGAAAGCAGATGAAAAGCAACTTAGATTGATGATTACGTGGTCTTTCGTGACGTTGTATTCTGTTTACTCTAGCGATAAACACTGTTATTTGATATTAATAAGTATATATATAAATTCATCACCAACTGAATTGTAGTTGAACAAAATCAAGCGAGACATCTGCTCATCTGTTTTTCTGAAATACTGATTTAGTGCTACTGGCCAAATGCGAAGTTAAACACATTTTGTTTTTCGATACTGGTCGGCATTGTTTGTTGACAAACAATAACCAAGGCCAAAGCCAAGCCGAGTAAACACTTATATGCCTGTCATAAACAGTTGTTTATTTAGTTGTATACGGGCTGGTTGAATGATAGACAGCTCCTTCAAGTAATCGACACTGACTTTTATAATTCATACTTTTTTTTGCATGGATTAAGAATTGAAGGGATTTTTTTCTGGATGTGATTGAAAGGAGCCATTAATCATAAACAAAACTTCTTTGCGTGAGATACTGTCAGATTATTTACTGTTCATTCAACGGTGACAGATTCTTCGGGAAATTAAGTGTTTCGGTTGAACAGAACATCGCGGGCTTTGATCATGTTGATTGTTGATAAACCATGTTTTGTTACAGTGTTGGTACGCAGCTGTGCTTATTGACAACAACAAGCATTTTATTTATTATGGTCTTTAATGAATAAGCTTGTTTTATAACTGCTGGACTAAATAAATACTGCCTAACGTCACGTATTAATCAGATAACAGGACGGTCTTTGTTGCCAAGTTATCAAAGTTATATTTCGTTTATTGTATTCTTAAGCCTTTTGGCCTTGCCCAGGCCCTAATTTAGGTCGAAGTATTTGGCCAGGATCATGTACATTCGTACTGGTTTGATACTTGAACTCAGTTCAATTTAAAGTGACGTATCAATTTAACTGACCTCGCTTGGTCACAAGCGGTGTGATGACTGATTCAAGAAATTTGCAAATTTCACAGCCGCCAAGAAGTAAGTATTGTATCTGGTTTTTCCTTTGAGCCGATGAGTCACTTACGATATTCCCATTGAAAGAGTTGATGAAACAACAAAAATTTAGTTATCTCTCGAAATGATCCCGCTGTGTTTTATTCCATTAAAATATGAATTCCCTGCTTATTCTTAGCGCAACTCATTTAGTCTTTGTTCTTAATAATTTGATTGTCGCCACAGGTACTAATAATGAACATATCGACTTAAAATGTAGTTAAATATCTGCTCTAGAGGATAATAGACAAAATATTTTGGTAAGACTGAAATATAATAGTGATGATGATGATGACGATAATAATAATAATGATTATAATAATACTGAAAATAACAATAACGTTTCATTTACCCAGGGCAGATACTTCAGTTAGGAAACTTCTCTACGGACAGGTCCTGCATAACATTATATGTTATTATTACCCTTCTCCAATCTCAATGCTGAGCGTTTAGCAAGAAGGCAGTAGGTTCCATTTTTGTAAGTCTTTGGTGACTCGGCCGAGGATCGAACTCACGACCTTCCGTCCGTGAGGCGGACACTCTACCACGGAGCCACCATATAGATCTATACAACCATGGCAACTGTATGGGCCTACATCTCTGATGAATCAATTTTCTTTATCTACATTGCTTAGATTTCAGTTTTATTCTCCTCGACAAACTTCCTTTGCTGAGACATTGAACATGTTGAAGGGGTTCTAGATTGCATAACCCTTACCGTTGAATATTTTCCACTACCAATAACTTTCTTGCTAAAGATGATTTTGATCTGAAGCTTTAAAGGTCAAGTCCACCTCAGAAAAATGTTGATTTGAATAAATAGAGAAAAGTCAGACAAGCACAATGCTGAAAATTTCATCAAACTCGGATGTAAAATAAGAAAGTTATGACGTTTCAAAGTTTCGCTTATTTTTAACAAAATAGTTATATGAACGAGCCAGTTAAATCCAAATGAGAGAGTCGATGATGTCACTCACTCACTATTTGCTTTGTTTTTTATTGTTCGAGTTATACAATATTTCAATTTTTACGAATTTGTCAATAAGGACCTCCTTGCCTGAAGCACAAAATGTTAAAATAATGGAATTCCACATGTTCAGTGAGGACTGAGGAATGAAACTTCATTTCACATGACAATGACGAGAAAATCAAAATATTTCATATAATAATATACAAAAGAAATAGTGAGTGATGTCATCAGTTCCTCATTTGCATACGACCGAGATGCGCATAATTGTTTTGTGAAATGATGCGAAACTTTAAAATGACATAACTTTCTTATTTTACATCCGATTTTGATGAAATTTTCAGTGTTATGCTTGTTGAATTTTTCTTTTTTTATTAAAGCTTCAGATCAAACTCATCTTTAATACCACATTACAGGCCTGCAAGTTGTAAAGTGGCAATTTACGTAACGAGAACAGGCAGGAACCCCAAACATACTTTTCTACAATTCACACAAGAAGTCGGAAGGAATGAATGAGTCCCGTTAATTATGTCAACGTGTAATTGGACCTTAACAAATGCTGCGAGAAAGCGATGGTAACTTGAACAAGCGACTTAAAAGTTAGATGGTGGCGTTTGATTTACTTGAGGCGTATTCGTCAAGTATAATGTTGTTCCATTTGAGATCGAATTAATGATTTAGGATGAGGATTCTGCAGTTGGATGTCTGGGAGGCGTTTTCGTCAAGTAAAATGTTGTTACATTTGAGATTGAATTAATGATTAAGGATCATGGTGATTTTGCAGTTGGATGTCTGTGCGCCCATGAACTCTCAGGCATCCATTGATTCGCGGGCATCCAATGGGAGTTACTTTGCGAATAAAGTTCACTTGTTATATGCAACGGACTAAGAGGAAACGTTAGTCACGAAGGAGAAGTATGACTCAGGATTGCCCCTGTCTTCAACTGTCTGCTTAGATGGGGGTAATAGATGTACCCTATCCGTTGCACGAACGGTGAAATTTAAGATGGCTCAAGGTCGCTGTTGTCCAGCCGTTCTTGCCCGAGTCCTGAAATTAGAACCCGATCCTCTCCTAGGATTACTACTTGATATAAGTTTGTGGCAAATATGGCCTCGTTTATATTTCCATTGTTACTAGAAACTAGTTAGTAAGGCCCACATTGTTAGTAGTGGTCTGGTCTGAGTGTTCCTCTTACCCATCTCGTCAAATCTGGATCTGTGCCCGGATCTGTGCGCCATTTAATGTCAAACAAAATGAGATGTACATTTACTTTCGGACTTCGCTCTGGACCAATCGAAATGCACAACCCCAGAAGCTTATATTGCAAAAGCCTATAACTTGCAATTGATCTTGGTTATTGGTAATTAGATTATTGGAACACGAGTCCGAACTGATTGATTATTGGCCGATGCAAATGAAACGAAGTTAGTTTGAGTGGGTGGAAGGGGTACCCTGTATTCCCCCAGCAGTCGTCTTCCACCTGTTTTAAAATGCGACTGGTGTCTCCTTTGTGAGGAATGCTCGTTGAAATGTGTTCCGAAGTTTCCAATTAAGTATTCATTAAGTGATTAGTTCCCCCACTTCCCTCATCAAGGGGCTAATTCTTATCACTCTATCAATTTTATTTCAAATTCAAAACATGTTTCTTGGGTAAAAAAGTGTCACACAATCTGGGGTTGATCTATAGAACAAGTTCGTTTATAAAGCCTGTAGCACTTTTCTTTTGTAGTTAGATATGCCTTGTCTTATACGTAAATATCCTTTGAAACAACTTCTTCATCTTTGTAGAGATCTCTTTGAGTTAATTTCCCCTGAAATCTTTGCACAGGTGTATTCATAAAATTGATAAACTTAATATAAAAATGACACCATTTCACTATTTCTTCTATGTTTAAAAACTTCTCATAACAAAACCTGTTCCCGTCGATCGCCCTTTGTCTTATAAACCTGTGTTTATGTAGTGTCTGAGATTATTCATAAACTATCTATTTGAATTTTTGATTTGTCATAAGCTGCACCGGAAACCTGGAAGTGATTTCCCTTTCCTGTTTATTTAAAGCTGTTATCGAGGCTACCGATCTTAATGCATTGCTCATTCGATCTTAGCGTAGCCCTGCTGCAGTAATTTTAGGGGGCACCGCCAACTTGTGGGGGGGGGGGTGTGGACCATGACCGAACAGGTTTACTGGAACGCTTTCATATCGTTGCTATGTAAAGAAGACGTTATTTCTCTTGCTATGCCTACCCCCACCATTTTTCGCAATCCGATAAGTGGGATAGGGGTCATACTTCCCCCCTCTCCCGGTCGCCCTTTTGCAGCTACGCCATTAGTGATGCTCGGCAATCCTTGAGGTACAGATACCGAAAGTGCTATGTGCTGAGAGATGAAGAAGATAGGTGATGCATGTACGTGATGAGTTGGACGAGGTCGAGTAGACGGTGGTGTCCTTTCATGTTAACAGCTGATGTGATTATTCATCTGAGCTCTATATTCGTCTGATATAACATGGCATTGTACTCGCCTAGGAATTAATCAATATTGGTCACAGACGTGTAATTTCAACGAAACTGCATTGCGCGAGAACGGAGCCCCCCCCCGTAATCATGGATATACCATCCATAATGTAGGGTGGATGGATGTGGGTAGGGGACGCCCCAATATCACGGGGGAGGGGCTTGTCATTTTCTTTCCAGTCCATTTTTATTTCATACTACATTGCGTTGGGAACGGGGTATGCTTGTCAAATTTCATTGGGGGGGAATATTGTTCCCATGCTGATATTGCGAGTGCAACATTATTCTGTTAATTTTTTTTTACATTGCCATATTTAAGATATTTCAGATGCATTCGAATGTATGCCTACGATGTCCGACCACTCTTGCATGATACCGTGTACTGTATTCCAAAGCGGAAAAAAAATCTTCCATCGGCCATGCCTGTAATATTACGAGTAGGCATACCCGATATTACTGGAATCATTCACATTCTACTGGCACCCTCGTTTTGTGGTCTAAAACGTGAAATTAATGGTACATGGAAATTCGACATTAAAACAAGCCAGTTGGAATTATAATTAATTATGCGATTATCTCTTGGCACGCAGAATTTTTTCCATTAATTTATATGCAAAATGCGTATTGTATGTTTGATCTGTAATTTCTTCTTAAAAACAATATCGATGTATCAGGGTGAAACTCTCCTGTTGCATGGGAATTTGAAAATGTAAAGAATCAATGGAACGTCATTGTAACCAGGGTGGGTTTTTATTCTTTTTCTCGCCTCGTCAATATAGTGTGCACTTCTATTCGAACACAAGTACAGAAGTAGGACGTTTTCTTTCACTCAGTCGATATACAGCGATATGATACCCATCCCCATCTGTGCCACAGCCTGGCGTTTTACATTGTCTTTGTATCATGCTCGAACAATGACTGATCTGGAATATTGTACAATCATTGCATAAATTGCATAAACAAGCTGCTTTCAGCTCAGGAGAACAATGCCGAAGGTGCAATCAGCTATTATTATTCATACTTTATGCCTGTATGTAAATACCTCTTCATTCTCTTTGTCTCTTATAATTGTTGATGCATGGTTAAAAAAAATTGTCATACTTCATCGATTTTCTCCAGGGTTCTGTTTCAATGAGACTTGTTATGATAACAAATGCACCATTTCTATACCAAGTGTACGATCAGCCAATCGAACTGAATGATTTTAGTAGCTTAAAACAGTTGTTATTGTAACCGGTTTTATGAAAAGGGCCCCAGATATCTGAACAGCTGCTAGAACAACGCCCCCATTCATATGCATGCATGCTTTATGCTATATTTTGCTGTTGGGTGTGGTGGTTGAAACTTGAAACAAATCTATTTAAAAATCAAACCTATTCAAAAATTATGCAATTACTATTTTGAGATAATGGGCCTAAAGGCCTACTGTAGAGCCTTGTTCGGGGTTTAAAAGTACTTATTTTGGCCAAATGTGGGAGGGTGTAAATCCAATCAAATGCGAGGGGTCAGTTCGTCACAAGGTCGTTCTGTGGGAGAGGGCTTCGCATAGGCCTCTGGGTTTTATGGGGGCGCCCCTTGTCCAGTTTACCAAATTATGTGATCACTTTTCTGTACAATATCACTCATATATTTATAGCTCGTGATGCGTGCGAAATAGTCTACAGGTCTTAGACCCTTTTCGCTGTGCTGTGGCCTGTGGCATCAATTTCGCCTGTATATAAAAATGAATGTTTCCATAGACATCAGGACAGAGCTGTACTTTGTTGAATCCTAGCTTGCCAAGATGTTTTGGAATTTGAGATATATTATTTATTACATGTGTCATGGTCGTGGTGGAGTGGTTCTAACTATGGATCTGTTAGTTTTAACTCTCTCGCGGTGATCGTTCACATTTTGTCACTCTCCACCCAGGTTTAAATGAGTGGACGCTGGGATGCGCATGCCAGTTTACTGCCATGCAATTTAGTTTGATTTTTTTTTTTTGGGGGGTAAGCTTCACATGGAGTGTGGTCAATACTGACTGGAGTACCGGTTCCATAACAGCGCTCGGTTATGCTTCGATTAAGCGCCGTAGATTTTATAAAGTCAATGTTTAGTTGAGGCAGACCTTTAACTGCTAAATCATCAAAATAACTATGTCCTACATGAACCCCCGACCCCCCCCCCCCCCACCTTCTCTCTCTCTCTCTCTCATCTACTTACTGCCATGACAGTGACACGGTCTGATTTCACAGACTAGTTATTCCAAGGGATGGTATTAAAAACAGTGATTATTATTAATACAGTGAGGTTCACGCCTCTATGAATGTGTGCTAATGGAATAAACAAGGGTATACCCAAGGCCAAAAATAATACATGTACTCATTTCATACAAATACATGTATATATATATATATATATATATATATATATATTATATATATATATATTCATACAAATACATATATATATACATTTCTCTCTCTCTGCAAAGCATTGGGTGCAAAAATGTCTCAATAGGATTAAGAGCTGTGGTTCTTGTATGCGGACAACTCTTTTTGCATCTTTTTAAACTGTGGTGTATTAGGTCTATTTTTATTTCATAGGATATTATTCATTTTATTATGCCAGTTCGTGTTGATTAAAAGTATTGTTTAACTTTGTGAGCAGCCGATTTAAACAATTCTCAAACCAAGATGAAACATGTGTACAAGTGCATGTATTAGAACTAATAAACCTTGAAAACAACCATTATTGAGAATGAAAAGTTAAAACTGTAAGGCAAAACCCGATTTTGTAAATGGGCGTCGTATAGACGCCTAAATAGTACACATAAGTGTATGGGATGAAATTAAGATGGTGTTTCCGGTCACTTGATATTTCAATTTTTGAAGCACTAAATAAATATTTTCAAACACAATTTTTTTCTGGGCTTCATTTTTGTAACATATCACAGTCACAGGTGACAAGTGTGACCTTCTAGTCAAACCAATGTTAACCAATCACTTTAAGGAATAAAATTTCATATTACCATTTCTTTCCCGAGACAAAGTTCTTATATTTTCATGAAATAAATAATTAATTCCCACACATTCATTATCCCACAATGCACTTAGATATGCTTCAAAATTTATATTGATCAGTTTTTTGAACGGGTATCATAATGAAAGCGAAAGAAGCAAAACAAAATATGAAAACCTAGCCCAAACGCTAGGCATCAAACTTTCCAAGATAATTATTTTGATGTATTTCCTCATTTATGGTGATCTATAACAGTCGTGTTTAATTCATTCGAATTGCAGGAGTTGATTATGGTTTGCATTATTTTTATCATTACAACCTGTAGAATGAGCTGGGGCCGATGGGTGTCATCATGCTTCCTATTTATTTTGTATTAGTATTTTAAGAACGTCGGCAGGTAAATTTTACGGAATATTCAGGTTACAGTTAGTCAGTTATAATACTAGTAATCTCTTGTATACATGTATTATAAAAAATTCAGTTCTCGTGTGAATGATGTATGCTTCATAAAAATGACAAATGATAAAATAATAGTTTGATATTTTGCTGCTTTTTGTATATGTATTCTTCCTTCTCTTTCACTTTATACTTATGCTCTTTCAGTGTTGGCTTAGTTGTAGGTATTCTTGTTCGCATACATTCGTAATTCCGGAGCTTCGATATTCCGAAGGTTCGGATATTCCGAAGATTCGTTAGTCCGACAACGTAATGATTAACGAACCTTATTTCGTTTTCGGACCAACGAACCTTATTTTGTTTTCGGAATAACGAACCTTCAGAACATCGAATCTTATTTCGTTTTCGGATTATCGAACCTTCGGAACAACGCCACAAATGTTCGGATGAACGAACCCTTTTACGTTTTCGGATTAACGAACATCGAGGTATAGGCAATTTACGTGTTTCGGAATTATGAACCTTCGGAATAAAGAACCTTCGGAATTACGAAGTGTAACCATTTTTGTTACGGTCTATAAACCCTTTGGCCTACTATTATTTGTGCCTTGAGTCTCATGTCATGATGATTGTGTTATGTATCTCTTATGTCAACAGTAAATATTCATATTGTAAAAATTTGTAATAAAATCATTATTTAGTTACAAAAAAGTACATCTTCTACTGTTTTGCCTTTTCTGTGTCTATGATGCGCATTTCTTTCATTAGAGTAAAAACTATTCGGTTACCAGTATAATTTCATTATTTATTGTAGGTCATTACTTACGGGGTTGTAAGTAAATAGGTTGCAAATAATGGGATAAAATCAAGTTACACTATTTACTTAAAGAACAATTGTGTGCAGCGCACGCATGTTTAAAGAGCTTGAGGTGATAAATTGCTGGTAGTCATTGTGTTTGAATTTGAATGAATTTGATCCATTGGGTTGGAAATTTGACGGAACAAAAAAAAGTGTTACTGAATCTTCTGTCAATCATTTTGCTAAGGATTATTCTTGTTTTATCATTGCTGTATGGAACAGATAATATTTTGATGAATAAGGAAAAAAATAATACTTATCACGTTTTTCGAACCGATGAAGAAGGGGGGGGGGCAAAAATATACTTATTTTGCAAAATCATTGTTATCATAATTCCTACCCAATCCACTCGATATATTGCCGATTTGATTATTTTACGTAAAGTTTATCACAAAGTTAAAATCTTCATTAACTTGAACCAATCACAGCTACTAAATGAAATAATTAATGCACCATATTAAATAAATAAAACGAGTATCTCCTAAAGTAGTTTACACCAATACAATTTTCAACCATATCAATAAATCTTCCTGATCAGCCTGGATATTCCGTCAACTTCCTTCAAAAATGCCCTACGCCCCCTCTTTCTTTCGTTCGTGTATCATGGACCTATTACGAATAGGTCCATGCTTGTATTCACCAATCTCGGAATTTCCATTTTTTCTCTTATAACCCCAATATTTCATTGTATAGAAAATGATAATATTTTCAGATCCATTCATCAGTTGAGTCTCCTCATTACTTTTTAACATAGTTTTCAAGATTTTTGACTTCATGTTGCCGTCACACTTCAAAGTTTCAAAGTTTCAGCAGCCGCCTTGGCTTTTCAATACTCATACAAACATGATATATAGAGCAAAGTTGCTATTTTGCTCTCATGTTCGCGGTCAGGAAAAGTAGCTTGTCTATTCGGCCTTGCCGAAAGCAAAGCATCACATGCTAAAGTCCAGACCGCTTGAAACATGAATAAGAAAATGATTAATATCTTAATAACTCTATTTCCTGTTATACTGATTTTTAAGATGGGGTATACTTGTCGGCTAACAGGATGTTCTTAGGGGAAGCCTAGAGATCAGAGGCGTGATATCTTTCCGACCTCCATCATCCCATAGTAAAAAAATAATGATATTTTTTTTGTTCTAAATGAAAGATAAATACGCGTACTCTCATCTTCTTACGCGTCACGAGAAAAAAAAACTGAAGTAATTATTTTCCTGTTTTTTAGTAACAATTCAATGCCACATAGATGTATCTCTGTATGTGTTAACTTGTAGGCCTAACTCTTGATCTCATTTTATTATCCGACATTATTTTATTCGATTAAAAGAATATTACATAAATCCTTTTTTACATCTGATAAAACGTCATGATTATTTTCATTTTCCAAAATTTGCATCGTATTGTTTAGTATTACAACTTTGATTGAGACTCGTTCATGGAAGGTGACTCGTTCATTGAAAATTGTTATTTCACAAGTTTAATTTGAATTGAAACTTAATTTAAAAGGGGGTAGTAGACAGAGAAAGAGTGTGTGAGATGAGATGGGAGAAAGAGAGACTTAGATTAAAAAGTAAATAAAAAAAAACTTAGGCTTAAAAGATAAGTCAGTGTTCGGCTGGTAACAGTCGATCTGGATTTATTTGATCCTTGATGTTTAGAGTTTAGATTAAACAAGAAAGTGAGTGGAAGTGGCGAGGGAGCGGAGAAGGATAGGGTAGATGGGGGGGGGGGTAATGAAGTGGCGGAGGGCCTCTACTGTTCTAAGAAGTATACTCTTGTACGTTCTATGTGTAATTAGTTTCAGTTTTCTTTATGAAAAAAAATTGACATACCACAAATATTCTCTTTCTATTTTTCCGAAGAATAATTGAACTTGTAACCAATGAAGAGATTTAGTGACCGTGAAACAAACTAAACCAGGCAAGATAAACATACATCAAAGAAATACATAGTGCTTAAATTTTGAAACCTTAAATTGGTAACTTTTAAAATACGATCTGCCTGACACTATAGTAAAAACAATTTTCTATGCAAAGTCCTTTAAATTTCTGGCTCTTTGAGAGTTTGACAAATCTGAAAATAACATAAACATATAAGAAATTGATCATGGCTATTTGAACTTCTGACATTAATGTGTTTGCTAATTTGTCAATAAATTACATACACGTCTTCTCCGAATATAATAGCGACACAAAATGTCAAATAATAGAATGTAACATTTACATCAATTAATTAATTGGGCCATTTCCTTTCATGTTATTCGAGATTGTCGTTGAGATAAATGAGAAACGAGACATTTTGTATGAATGTTTCACACAACCATGTAATCTTCGTAATTGGGGATGATTAGAATTGAAGTATCCTGTTGTATCACGTTTAATATCTAGGGATCCGTCGCCCTTTAAAATTAAACTTAAAATGAAACTTTGAATAATTCTGCCCTTGTAGTATCTAAAATAGAGCTCTGTAATCTACTTCGGCAGATCTATAATTCACGAAGGAGAGAGATTATGGCTTCGGAAATGACCTCATAATATCCATCGCAATGGCTAAAATGACCCTTTAAAATGAGATAAACATGATAAACGCAATGAGAAGGGTCGAAGTATGCACATAAAACTGCATTTCAGACACGTAACGATTTATTTATTTTTTTTTTGGGGGGGACGTGGTGGTGGGGGGGGGGGTAATAGTGTTAACACCCAACCTCCACGAACCCTTTATATTCTT
This sequence comes from Lytechinus variegatus, assembly GCF_018143015.1. NCBI lineage: Eukaryota > Metazoa > Echinodermata > Echinoidea > Temnopleuroida > Toxopneustidae > Lytechinus > Lytechinus variegatus. The sequence continues at coordinate 22,110,514 of NC_054743.1, read as the reverse complement.
CCTTTCCATCCTCCTGTCTTCCTCCCTACTTTCCCCCTAGTTTACTCATATGATTTTAGAGGGGTGGTAGCCCCTGACCCAATAATAACAGTCACGTTGCCCAGGTAAAGGAATAACCCAGTTTAACTTCGATGTCGCTGAAAAGTTTTAATTTATTTTCTTTGGACAAAAAGTATTCATTCTTATGTAGATATTTAAATATGAGGGAAGGACTGGAAAGGGTTGTTGCACACACATATATCATGTATATTTTTATTATGTAACAGTGAAGGAAATAACAAAGTAAAGCATTGTGCAGCAAATGACGACGTTAGAATTAAAAGGCACTTTTATTTCGATATTTCACTCGTTTGTTTGTGTGTGTGTGTGTGGGGGGGGGGGGGTAGGTGGATATGAGCAACACTTCGCCTCAACACCATTCGGCAATAATTATTTTAATTATTCCTTCCAATGACTGCATGTAGAAAAGCCGACATTATTTTGTGGGTATGGTAATTTGTATATTATCAAAATTTGATTTGTGAAAACACAAATTTGAGAACACGTTGGGGGAGGTTATACTATATCACTGTTTATGTATGAATACGATTTATGAAAATTCTCTACACCGGTTGAGAAGAAGAGGGGATAAAACACGTCGAGCTGAAAAAGAAAATATCAAAAGGAAGACAAAACCTCATCAATTATCTTATCTGTTGTCTGCTTGACGCTACTTTTAAAGCGAAAGCATATTAAATCGATGATAAAGCAGCTGTTGTATGTCTGAGCGTGATATCAAAGAATAGAATGACATCATCATTATATGATCATAAAAGAAAATCATAATCGTGCAGGGGCAGGGGGGGGGCAAGGGTCGCAAAATGGTTTGAAAATGGGGGAGGCTGGGCATGTAAAAATCACAATCATAATTATGGTCAGTTTCGACGAAAAGCGAGGGGGTTGAAGCCCCCCCCCCCCCTCCCGTAGCCCTAAAGAAGGAGTGGGCCTATACATTGAGTACGAACATGGCTAAGATCATGGAGCTATAAATAGCTCTATGCTAAGTTATTAAGAAATATTTATTTCCACTGTAATAGAACACTATCTACAACTACACTTTTTTGTATGTGAAAGTAGTTAACCACTGTAACCCTTTTCCAAATCTTTTCCAAATTTTCATTTTAATGCGAAAGTAATCAACCACAGACCTCTTTTGAAAACTGTTTCCGAGCTCGACCGCTGAAAGCTTGGCACAACTGTCATTTAATCGTATAAACGGAATCATCGGAATTATTATTTTTGTCTTCTCTGATTTGATCCCAAGGGCAGGTCGGGTAGCCCCACCTGATTTTCTCATCAAAAGAGTGTGCCCCCAATCTGTGGTAGTGATTATGATAAACGAGCAAGGGTAATAGGTCGGGACATCATGACTTACCAGCCGCCTTGAAACTAAACGAGCATCGTTGCTTGGATCATACATGTAGTAGGATCCATGCTTGGATAGAGTTACATGAACAGATGAATATAGAACTGTATAAGGCAGTGTCATAGAACTGTTTCGAAGGGCGTCAAAACGGCGGATGGGATGAAATTAAAAAAAAAAGAATCTCGAGCAAAGCGAGCTAGCAAAAATGTAAAATTTTGAAAATCTCGTGTAATGATAGATTTCAACATATTTTTAAAAACGCCACATTTCTCTCATTTGCTTGCATTTTCTCCAACCTCTTCATTTTCTTGGTCGTGTAACTGGGGGGGGGGGTGCCCCTTCCAGAGGCCCCCTCCTATTTATACGTCAGTGATTTGATTAATGGGTAGTTCTGGCAGTATTCCCAGAATAATGTTTAATTCTGGTATATTTAATTCCATGAATATTTTACTTCCTTTCTTTCCACGATATAGGCCTACTTGTAGTGTTACACTTCAATCGACCAGATTCGCATCCCTACCATCGTTCTGAAAAAAAATAATTGCTGCGTAATAACGAACAATAACTGGTTTAAATTCGATATTGTATCTTGAATTACGTCTCACAGTCGAGGATATATCTGGAAAAAATGTATTATTATCTACTAGGTGGGATATGAATGAATGAATATCATTATTGAAATTTACACGAATTGTCGACAGGGTTTTTAACAGCATATTCAGACTTTTCGCATTTACTACGAGGAAACTCTCTGTACAGCGCACCAAATCCTTTAAAAATGCAAGTCAAATCGCAGCGGAGTGATGAAAGGCTTTTGTCGATAGTTGGTGGACCGGAATAGCATCGCCATCTCTTGACTGCATGTGGACAACGAAATATTTGCAATTGTTTGGCCGGTGCAAATCTTAGGAGGGTGTGCTGCCCCTGTCTTTCAATTTTCGACAAAAGCCTCTCAGCTCTCTCCATTGTGATTGTAATTGCATTTTCAAAGGAATCGATGCGTTGTAGAGATTCCCCGTATAGTAAATGCGGAAATTACCTATTGTGTATGGTACAAATTATGTTGTGAGACACCATTTAAAAAGAGACCCGGGCGGCTTTGTATGTTTGTGTCATTCGGAGTGTCTTTAATGTAATCATGTTAAAATGTTGGCAGTTCAATGAAATTTGGTGGATATACAAAAATCATATAAGTAGTATTTTCTCTTTTTTGTTTTTGGTGTTGTTTAATTTTTAGTTGTTGCTCTTATCTTGAGGAAAAGTCACCTAGGAGATTTCTCGCTTTTCGGGAAGATTACGAGGGTATTGAGACATGTATTTACTTTTCATATCACTCTCACGTATGTTAGAAAGGAGCGACATTTATTCAAGGCGCACGTGATATATTATGGTAGATCAGTTATTCGGATAGATATGAATAATTTCTTAGAATTTGCATTGGTCAGAAGCCCCCCCCAAAAAAAATAAATAAATAAATGAATAAATAAATAAATAAATAAATAAATAAAAACAAAAATGAATAAATGAATAATGAATAAATAAAAAATAAGAATAAAATAGATAAATAAAATAAATATATAAAGATAAAAATAATAATTGAATAAGATACAAATACTCTTAAAGTATTGGACGACTTACTTTTGGTCATGGTAAATTATTCTTGTGCAAATACATCATGGAGGGTTTCTTTTTTAATCATTATTGAATGCCCCCTTTAATAATAAGATAGCACGTGTTGTGCACGTTCAGTGGTTACTTACATTGTATTTCGTGAACATTGGCAGCGAGTCCCATTTTTTTTAAAATGGAATTGGCAATAATTCAATAATTTCTGTTTCTAAAAATGAGACGTCTGATGACGGGTGATATTAATAGATCTATCTTTCCGTTTACCTCGACCGGTGAAATAAAAGCATAAAAAGAAGGAAAAGGAAAATGGGTGACACTTTTTTTTGGCGGTTTCACACTTTCTCTCGAGTCTTGGGGAGATTCACTTCCCTCTCCAAGTTGACCTTAACAGCTGAAGGCATCTCCTGCATTTTGAAACAATTTCTGTATTGCCTTGAACTTTTCAATGTGGAATCTTTTGCCAGAAATGACAAAAGATTGGTTGTAGCAATTGTCATTGTCAGTCAGTTCATGCATTATTTTTAGGTCAATTTAGTGCAAGGAACATGAGGGAGAGCATTTTGCAGAATACTAATTCCAGTCGTCATCTCATGACCCGTTGACCATGTTGGCCCGGTTTTAAAACCAGGTCGATAAGAGTTCATTTTCTAACGATTGGCCATCGTTCTTCGGAGAGGATGTCGTGTCGTCAGTTCCGTGGATATACCTTTTACATGCATTAAAATTCCGTCAAACAATAAGAAATTGATGATTCGTATACAGCGCGTCCCCCAAAAAACTATACACTTTTGAAATGGCCGCCAAATAAAAAATCTAGCACTTTGGGGAAAAAAGACTCTCATATATGGAAAGCCAATGAAGTAAACTTTCAAATGACACCAAAAAGTTGGAAAAATATTAATGCTTGAGCGAGCACTGCCCACTGAAACAAAGGGTATGAAAATTAGGTTGGGCTGGAATTAGCCTTCCAATTTATTTCAGTTGTTGAGTGGCAAATCATTTCGAACTTGCAAAGTTAAGGGCGTTGTGATAAATTAATGATCAACCTTGATCAGTTTTGATAGGTTAAGCAAATTTTTTTAAGTTATTAAATTGAACTTTTATGCATGAGTGAACACAAATTACACTTTTGGAGCAGCATTTTAGCTTTATCATTTGAATCTCTTTTGGGGCAGCATTTCAACTTTATCATGGCGATCTCAGCAATGTGTTCATGGGAGTGGGCCAGTCGGGAGAATAGGTGGTGAGAAAGGGCTTAAGTGGGAGAAGTAGGTTGATGGAATAAGGGTCAACAGAACATTCAGCCCCGCCCCCTCCCTCTTTCCCAACCTCCCCTCATGTTGAGAGACTGATGGCTATTCTTATGTACGCGTGAAGTCCAGAGCAGAATGTTGGTTTAATGATTAATTCTGAATTAGGGCATCAACTTTTTCCTATCAATCATTCAATCAACAATTTATCAGTAAATTAACTCATTCAATGTGCAATGTGATCAATAAAACATTCATTTTTTTCCAATAAATTATTTCACTAATCATCATAATCATTAAATTTTTTGGTAATCATTCAAACTGACCATCAGCCACCGGTCACTTGGCAGTTAAGTTTTGAAAAGGCTACAATCCAGGAGATGAGACAGAGAGAGAGAGAAAGGGGGGGGGGGGGCTGGAAAATGGAGGTGAAGAGGGGAGGGTACCTATGACTTTTAATTTGTAAAATGACAAAAAGAAGAGGAATGCCCTTTTAACCAAGTCTTAGCATACCTCGCCCTCTTGCTTGTAACAGGTACATGTACCATCACATTACTCTGACTCTCATGAACACACTTCTGATGTCCACAAGATGAATATGCTACACTAAAATTGCAATTCCTGTTCACTCATGCAGTACATTTCAATTGAGTAATTTCATGAAATTCGCCTATTAAAACCAAAACTTATCTCACTCATGAATAGCAGAACACCCTTAGCTTTGTAAGTTCCAAAGGACTAACCTCTCAAAAAACTGTATGGCTAATTCCTGCCCAGCCTAGCCAAGCTTAGTCTCCCAGGAGGAGAGAAGTGGGGGGAGGGGGTAGAGATGGAGGGAGGGGTTGCTAAATGTTCTGTTGACCTTAAGCCCATCAACTTACTTCACCTACCTAAGTCATATTACCCCCTCTTCTCCTGACTGTCATGAACACATTGTTGAGATCCACATGATCCACATGATAAAGCTGCACTAAAAATTGCAATTCATGATCACTCATGCATTAAATTTCAATTTAATAACGTATGAAATTTTCACAAACAACAACTGATAATATCTGATCTTTAACTCACCAAATAACCTTCAACTTTGCAAGTACCAAACAAAAAATCTGAAAGAAATCGGAAGGCTAATTCCAGCCCACCCTAATTTGCATACCCTCTGTTTCAGTGGGCAGTGCTCACTCAAGCATGAATAATTTCCCAACTTTTTGGTGTCATTTGAAAGTTGACTTTATTAGCTTTCCATATCTATAAGTCTTTTCCCCCAAAGTGCTACATTTTTTTATTTGGCAGCCATTTCAAAAGTGTATAGTTTTTTTTGGGACGCACTGTAGAGTTTAACACGTTGTCGTCACTAGTAATGGGATTTGAAATTGACCATGCACATGTGCAATGTTTTGCTTTCCTCATTTCTGATCTTTCACGCTTATTACTAATGTTAGTTTCGCCGCTTAAGAGTAAAGAAAATTTAAAAGGTTACAAATGTTTAAAATGTTTATTTCTTTGAAAAAAAAATGATAGTATGATTTCATTGTATTTCATTCGTATCCATTTACAACCGTACGTTCATTTTATTGTTTTTTTTAGTGGAGGGGGGGGTCTTTGTTTATCATTGACATTTCTGTATTTATGATTTTTATGTTGAAAATTAAATGAAGCAATGATATTAACCAACAGGTTTTGTTTAAAAGCAATAAAAACCGAAATTATACTATGATGTAATTACATTGTGCAACGAACAGAGTCATACACGCATATATCACAAGTCATGTACTTCAAACCGCCCAAGGGGCTACAGTATACCTCCATAATTAATTCGAACGCTACATGTATATCCTATTTCATGGCGAGCCATCATCACCACATCAATCATATTTTTTGAGAGGAAGGAAACATTCAGGTCTAATCATCCCGACTGCTTCCAGCAATAATACATTAACCATGTGGTATTCAGACATGGGGTGGAACGGGACGCAGTTTGGTTTTAATTTGTATGGATCGAGGTATGACCATGATATTGGAGGAAGGGGATCAAGATGAGGAGGGTGGGGCTATCCCGAATAATACAATATCAGGGGGGGGGGGTTACTGAGAGATTGATTGTGGCGCTATTCGACTGATCCGACTGGGATATGTGTTATTTGATGCTGATGATTAGGTGATTATCTTTCACCGAAAGGGGGATTACGTGATTATCGTTCGATTGTCAACTAAAATGCATCAATTGAATTCGATATTTCGTTTAGATTAATTTATTCACTTGTCAATAGTTATCTTTTATTTCATTTGTTTACTCCCTTTCGTACTTTAGTTCATTTATTTTCGCCCATCTATTTTCATTCATTTATTCACTTAGTTATTTACTTACTTACTTATCAACTTACTTTTATACTCCTCATCTATTTATCCTTTTTATGGGGAGTGGGGATTGTGGCATCTCGTTTTAATCCGCATTGTCGTTTCTTTGATATAAAATTGAAGAGTAGCTGTGACAATAGCAATAGTAATGGTATATCAGTTTATAACTTTGTTTCTATATATAATTGATCTAAATAATCTACCTGGACTGCTGATATAACATATAATTATTCAAATGAAAATTACTTGGAGTCTCATTAAATAAATCCCGAAAATAAATCATCATCTGCACAAATTCTGCGGAACAAATGAGCGACTTTTAGGAAAGTATCTTCTGGAATCAATAATCAATATTTAATTCAAATACAATTTGTTCGTTCCAACATGGATTTGCCCTCTTCCCCACCCAAACTCCTGTTACAAACGAATTGCATGTAAAATGAGTATTACCAGCGATGCGCAACGGGTATTTTATTTTCGTTATAGGACTGTTCATTCTGGTCATTTGTCTCATCAATCACTGTCGAATCGGAGAGCGAAATAACGGCGATATAAAGTCAGCGATCGTGCAAGGCTTTTGGGGGTTAAACCCCGGGCGTTCTTTGAGTACGAGTAAGGATTTTTGTGTGTGTGTGTGTGGGGGGGGGTTGTTCCTCCTAAGTCCTTGGTTTATCATTAATCATTATACATGACATAATATCCCATAGTGTTATTCAGTTTCAGTGTTCGTTTGTTGTATTTTCGTTCGAGGGACCCCCCCCCCCCTCTAAATTATGTTTTACGGACTAAAATTTCAATTGCTTTTTCATGCTCAGTCACTTTGCTCTCCCGGCATTCTATTTAAGGCTTGGAACGAATGCACTTACGGATGCAGAGAGGATGCGAAACGGAAGAGAATATTGCCATTCGTTTGAAAACGTTATGAATCCGTTGTGTATTCTTTGTTTAAGCCTAGGGGTTTCATACGCTCAACATCCATCGAGCGTCGACTGTGATTTAATTGTCCATTGTCTGGAGCGGATGAGAACGGATACACCCCAAAATTTCTCTTGTCGGCTGTATTCGTTATGAATACGTTTTGTGTCCGTCGGCCAGTCTGACCAGGCCTTTAAGGCCTGGTCAGACTCACAGCCGAGCGTTGTTGGAGCGGTCGTGGAGCGGAGAGAAAAAAAATCATCACCGCTCGCTACCGTTCACCATTTTCGATTTTGATTCTTTTGTTTTCGATTTTTTCCCCAATTTTGTGAGCGAAATTCGACCCTCTCTTCCTACCGCTCCTCGACCGCTCCAACAACGCTCGGGCGGTGTGACCATGCCTTTAACAACGGAGATGGGTTAGAGTACATTCGGGAGGAGGGCGCAATTTCATTTTTTACCGGCGTCAGTGTACGTAGATACCCCACTGTTCAATACAATTTAATACAATTTGGTAATATCGAATTCCATAAAAATAAAAGAAAACTGATAAAAAACATAATACTGATATGACATGGCAATTTTTTTAGGGGACTGATTTACATATTGCGCTAGAGAAATATTTGAATGTTCGGCACGAATAGTGTTGTCCGAAGTTAAAACTCACCTGGGTTCTCTTATACAAAGCTTAGCAATTGATCGTACGCTTGATTTCCACAATAGATTGTACAATATACATGTAGTCAATGGAATCAATCGTAGAAAAATAATCTTCGATCATTGCCAAGTTTTGTGTTACTGGCCCCTGGTGTATGCCGTAAACATGCATGTTTATTTTCTTGTTTCAGGGGCCCGTTGCAGAAAGAGTTGCAATCAATCGCAACTCTAAAAATCATGCGCAACTTGATTTTCAACCAATCAACAGCGCGCATTTCGGACTTGCGATTGATTTTTTGGCTTGCGTTTAAACGCAACTCTTTCTGCATCGGGCCCCTGGACAGGTTAATTATATAATATGATGTATGTTGAAGTCGGACACATAAAACACTCGAGATTATTGCAAAGGCAATATGATCAAGGGCAATATGAATATGTTATACCTAGTCGAAAAAAAAAATTAATAAGCGAGGGAACGAAACAACCGATATCTTGACAAAAGGATTTTGCGGGAGGGAGGGAGGGGATTTTAAGAATGAATGGAGGGTCTGGTGCGGACTTTCAATTGCCCTTTGTGGAAATTTGTACAAACCCCCTATGTTTGTTGTACATTTATTGGGAAAAATCGCCACACACCCGATTAATAGAGGATAACGTGGTTGACTTGAGATCGGTTACTGCATACAATTGTCGTGTAGGCAAACTGGAGAATGGTTGCATTGCGATGATGCGATCCTCATCTCCACTCATTAATATCACACCAGACAAGGAAGGGTCGGGAGGAGGGCATATATGGGTGGGAGCCAACATAGATGATCATGATCTGGGGGTGACTGCACTTTTTACCCGAAGTGCATCTTTAATACACTGGGTGAAGTCTGAAAGAGCGCATCAATGATGATTACCATCATAAAGTACCCATCTGGGAAGCCTATTCAAGAGATATATGGATCGCATTTAAATAGATTATCTTATCCGTTCAGTAATGAAGTTGCTAGGTATTCTGTGGGTTAAGTATTATATGATGACACCATTCAGACATAAAATGCAATTATGTGCAAAAGTAGCCGTATTTCCAGGTTTCAATAACTAAGCTAAAGGCCACCGCACACTTTACGACTGTTCGCGATCCGATTTTGGAACAAACCGCATTTTGCTCATTTTCTGAAAATGTGAATGGAACATATTATTTTATTTGAGGTTAACATTAATTGAAAGAATACTAATAAAAACCATTTTGTAATTGTAAGCCTTTATTTTGGAGTAAAGCCCAAATTAGTTTCAAATCATAGCCAATCGTATGACTGCTATGACGTCATTACGACTAGATATTAAATTTGCTTTTATTCTAGGAAGGATGATAGCATAATCACAGATTTAAACATAGGCATTCAGACGATGATTTTGAACATTACACCATAAGATATTCCAAGTCTCAAAAATAGCATCAAAATCTACTACATTTATTCCAAAATTGAGTCGCGAAGTGCGAGCTGAAAATTTCGATATTTCGATCTGAAAAAAAATTACAGTTTAATTGATGTTTTTGATAAAAAAAAAACAAGATATACATCCAAAAAAGATTATTGCAAATCGAAGCAGGAGTTCTTTTGAGGTTTAGAACTGAAAACGGGACATTCTATTTACTTATTTAATCATGAAAAGTATGGGTTTTTGCTACAGAAATGATGCGAGCGCGAAGCGCGAGCTGAATTTTTTTGTATTCCAATCTGAAAAGCGGAACTTCTGAGCACGATTTGAAATAAAGAGCGATTTGTATATCTTAATCTCGCTTGCTGAACATTACACTCTTATTTTATTTTTGCACATCCGGAATTATTGGGGGTGGGGGGCAAATTGATATGTTTGCCCCCCAATATTTTCATTGTTGGGGCGATCGCCCCCCTGCCCCCCCCCCAAGATCGACGCCTCTGGAGAGAAAGATAATGAGCGAAGCCAGGAATTTCCAACATGGGTAGGGGCAAGTCGAGAAGTCGTAAATGTTCCATGATTGCTTTAACTGTGTACGTGTGTGGGTGTCTGTGTGTCCTTTTTATTTTAACATGAAATACCCGCTCCATGTCTACTTCATACATCACAAAATCAGTCTCGCTTGGATTTTGCAATCGGTATATATTTTCACATTTCCTTGAGAAAGGAAATATACCTTTTGAGAAAATTAGCTCGTCACATGGCATAAATACAGCAGCTGAAAGAGTTGAAAATCAATTTTTTTTTCAAGTTGATGCAGATTTAGGCCTACTGCATCGGCAACAAAAGTATACAAGAGTACTCTCTAATATCCATTGATATTAACCCTCACTCTTTGTTGGTAATGAGTCTTTAGTTTAGCTAAATAACTTTCATGGCAAGTAAAAGAGACATTGACAACATAAAAAAATTTCTTTATGGACAATACTGTCAATAGTGTGTTGGTTATCATGGTTATGGCATTTATTGATTCGTGTGTGCTCATATATTAACAATCACATCTACATGTACAACAATAAGGCAATACAGGGGAGTAAAAAGGGCCGCTATTATAATTTCGCTCAACATGTCACATTACTTAGCAGGTTCATCAAGTGTACGTAAAAATATCACTATCAAATATTAAAACAACACGCATATGAAACTGGTTTGGTTGTTAAGAAAGAAACAGGTGCACTTATGTTACACAAGGAATTATGGGGTCGGAGGGGCCCCATATATTTGTCCCGCTAAAAGAGAGGTGGTACCTAACAAGTTTATCCATTTCTGGCAGACATGAAACAATCAATCCATAACAAAGAGCAGTACCAATTACAGCGATGTCCATAATCAAGCCTAATCAGATCTATTTACAGAGGACCAAAGATGGATCCCTGTGGACCGCTGACATTTTAACAGTAACAGATCCAATTTAAATGAGTATTACAGTAGCACGTTTTCTTATACAAAGCTACACCCGAACGTTACCTCATATTGTTTTCAGAATTTGAGCGAAAAATTGGTTGTTCTACTGTGTCTAAAAGGGTTTTTTATACTACAATATATATAACAAATACCAAACACATCATCATCCAATGTTTGAAATATAAAAGATTTGTATTCAGATCGCAAAATTGTACTTGTAAGTTGCCAAGGCAATTGAATTACTGATAATACGTATACATATACTAGGACAAAACTAACTACAAAATACAATGTAAACAAATGATCAGGCAGACAAATAAAATAGTAGTGAAGAATGATACCTGTAAGATACTTAGGCATATAAGTTAATTATATTATGTACAAATACACTAGTACAAAATACTACCTACCAGATATACTATGTAAAGGATGATAAGGTGAAAAAATGACTGGTAAAAAATGGTACCTGTAAGATTCTTAGGCGTTAAAATTACTGATAATTACGTACAAATATACTAGTACAAAATACTACCTACCAGATATACTATGTAATGTAAAGAATGATAAGGTGAAAAAGACGACTGGTAATAAATGGTACCTGTGAGATACTTAGACGTTAACATTACATGTACTGATATTGCGTGCAAATATTCTAGTACAAAATACTACCTACCAGATATACTAAGTAAAAAAATGATAAGGTGAAAAAAACTACTGGTAATAAATGGTACCTGTAAGATATTTAGGCGTTAACATTACTAATAATTACGTACAAATATATTAGTACACTATACCTACCAGATATACTATGTAAAGAATGATAAGGTGAAAAAAACGACTGGTAATAAATGGTACCTGTAAGATACTTAGTCGTTAAAATTACCGATAATTACGTACAAATATATTAGTACAAAATACTACCAACCAGATATACTATGTAAAGAATGATAAGGTGAAAAAACGACTAGTAAAAAATGGTACCTGTATTAAAGGTACTTATCCGTTAATATTACTGATAATTACGTACAAATATATTAGTACAAAATACTACCTACCAGATATACTATGTAAAGAATGATAAGGTGAAAAACGACTGGTAAAAAATGGTACCTGTAAGAAACTTGGTCGTTAAAATTACTGATAATTACGTACAAATATATTAGTACAAAATACTACCAACCAGATATACTATGTAAAGAATGATAAGGTGAAAAAACGACTGGTAAAAATGGTACCTGTAAGATACTTAGTCGTTAAAATTACTGATAATTACGTACAAATATATTAGTACAAAATACTACCTACCAGATATACTATGTAAAGAATGATAAGGTGAGAAAACGACTGGTAAAAATGGTACCTGTAAGATATTTAGGCGTTAACATTACTGACAATTACGTACAAATATACTAAGACAAAACACTACCTACCAGATATACTATGTAAAGGATGATAAGGTGAAAAAACGACTAGTAAAAAATGGTACCTGTAAGATACTTCGTCGTTAAAATTACTGATAATTACATACAAATATACTAGTAAAAAATACTACCTACCAGATATACTATGTAAAGAATGATAAGGTGAAAAAAACACGACTGGTAATAAATGGTACCTGTAAGATATTTAGGCGTTAACATTACTGATAATTACGTACAAATATATTAGTACAAAATACTACCTACCAGATATACTATGTAAAGAATGATAAGGTGAAAAACGACTGGTAAAAAATGGTACCTGTAAGATACTTAGTCGTTAAAATTACTGATAATTACGTACAAATACATTAGTACAAAATACTACCAACCAAATATACTATGTAAAGAATGATTAGGTGAAAAAACGACTAGTAAAAAATGGTACCTGTATTAAAGGTACTTATCCGTAAATATTACTGATAATTACGTACAAATATATTAGTACAAAATACTACCTACCAGATATACTATGTAAAGAATGATAAGGTGAAAAACGACTGGTAAAAAATGGTACCTGTAAGAAACTTGGTCGTTAAAATTACTAATAATTACGTACAAATATATTAGTACAAAATACTACCAACCAGATATACTATGTAAAGAATGATAAGGTGAAAAAAACGACTGGTAAAAAATGGTACCTGTAAGATACTTAGTCGTTAAAATTACTGATAATTACGTACAAATATATTAGTACAAAATACTACCTACCAGATATACTATGTAAAGAATGATAAGGTGAAAAAAACGACTGGTAAAAATGGTACCTGTAAGATATTTAGGCGTTAACATTACTGATAATTACGTACAAATATACTAAGACAAAACACTACCTACCAGATATACTATGTAAAGGATGATAAGGTGAAAAAACGACTAGTAAAAAATGGTACCTGTAAGATACTTCGTCGTTAAAATTACTGATAATTACATACAAATATACTAGTACAAAATACTACCTACCAGATATACTAAGTAAAGAATGATAAGGTGAAAAAAACACGACTGGTAATAAATGGTACCTGTAAGATATTTAGGCGTTAAAATTACTGATAATTACATACAAATATATTATTACAAAATACTACCTACCAGATATACTATGTAATGTAAAGAATGATAAGGTGAAAAAGCTACTGGTAAAAATGGTACCTGTAAGATACTTAGACGTTAACATTACATGTACTGATATTGCGTGCAAATATTCTAGTACAAAATACTACCTACCAGATATACTAAGTAAAGAATGATAAGGTGAAAAAAACGACTGGTAATAAATGGTACCTGTAAGATATTTAGGCGTTAACATTACTGATAATTACGTACAAATATATTAGTACAAAATACTACCTACCAGATATACTATGTAAAGAATGATACGGTGAAAAACGACTGGTAAAAAATGGTACCTGTAAGACACTTAGTCGTTAAAATTACTGATAATTACGTACAAATACATTAGTACAAAATACTACCAACCAGATATACTATGTAAAGAATGATAAGGTGAAAAAACGACTAGTAAAAAATGGTACCTGTATTAAAGGTACTTATCCGTTAACATTACTGATAATTACGTACAAATATATTAGTACAAAATACTACCTACCAGATATACTATGTAAAGAATGATAAGGTGAAAAACGACTGGTAAAAAATGGTACCTGTAAGAAACTTGGTCGTTAAAATTACTGATAATTACGTACAAATATATTAGTACGAAATACTACCAACCAGATATACTATGTAAAGAATGATAAGGTGAAAAAACGACTGGTAAAAATGGTACCTGTAAGATACTTAGTCGTTAAAATTACTGATAATTACGTACAAATATATTAGTACAAAATACTACCTACCAGATATACTATGTAAAGAATGATAAGGTGAAAAAACGACTGGTAAAAAAATGGTACCTGTAAGATACTTATCCGTTAAAATTACTGATAATTACGTACAATACACTAGTACAAAATACTACCTACCAGATATACTATGTAAGGAATGATAAGGTGAAAAAACGACTGGTAAAAATGATACCTGTATTACAGATACTTATCCGTTAACATTACTGATAATTACGTACAAATATACTCGTACAAAATAATACCTACCAGATATACTATGTAAGGAATGATAAGGCGAAAAAACGACTGGTAAAAATGATACCTGTAAGATACTTAGTCGTTAAAATTACCGATAATTACGTACAAATAAACTCGTACAAAATACTACCTACCAGATATACTATGTAAGGAATGATAAGGCGAAAAAACGACTGGTAAAAATGATACCTGTATTACAGATACTTATCCGTTAACATTACTGATAATTACGTACAAATATATTAGTACAAAATACTACCTACCAGATATACTATGTAAGGAATGATAAGGCGAAAAAACGACTGGTAAAAATGATACCTGTATTAAAGATACTTAGGCGTTAACATTACTGATAATTACGTACAAATACACTCGTACAAAATACTACCTACCAGATATACTATGTAAGGAATGATAAGGTGAAAAAACGACTGGTAAAAATGGTACCTGTAAGATATTTAGGCGTTAAAATTACTAATAATTACGTACAAATATACTCGTACAAAATACTACCTACCAGATATACTATGTAAGGAATGATAAGGCGAAAAAACGACTGGTAAAAATGATACCTGTATTACAGATACTTATCCGTTAAAATTACTGATAATTACGTACAAATATACTCGTACAAAATACTAACTATCAGATATACTATGTAAGGAATGATAAGGCGAAAAAACGACTGGTAAAAATGATACCTGTATTACAGATACTTATCCGTTAAAATTACTGATAATTACGTACAAATATACTAGTACAAAATACTACCTACCAGATATACTATGTAAAGGATGATAAGGATGAAAAAACGACTGGTAAAAATGATACCTGTATTACAGATACTTATCCGTTAACATTACTGATAATTACGTACAAATATCTTAGTACAAAATAATACCTACCAGATATACTATGTAAAGGATGATAAGGTGCAAAAACGACTGGTAAAAAACGGTAAGATACTTAGGCGCTAACATTACTGATAATTACGTACAAATATATTAGTACAAAATACTACCTACCAGATATACTATGTAAAGAATGATAAGGTGAAAAAACGACTGGTAAAAATGATACCTGTATTAAAGATACTTATCCGTTAAAATTACTGATAATTACGTACAAATATACTCGTACAAAATACTACCAACCAGATATACTATGTAAAGAATGATAAGGTGAAAAAACGACTGGTAAAAATGGTACCTGTAAGATACTTAGTCGTTAAAATTACTGATAATTACGTACAAATATATTAGTACAAAATACTACCTACCAGATATACTATGTAAAGAATGATAAGGTGAAAAAACGACTGGTAAAAATGGTACCTGTAAGATACTTATCCGTTAAAATTACTGATAATTACGTACAATACACTAGTACAAAATACTACCTACCAGATATACTATGTAAGGAATGATAAGGTGAAAAAACGACTGGTAAAAATGATACCTGTATTACAGATACTTATCCGTTAACATTACTGATAATTACGTACAAATATACTCGTACAAAATACTACCTACCAGATATACTATGTAAAGAATGATAAGGTGAAAAAACGACTGGTAAAAAAATGGTACCTGTAAGATACTTATCCGTTAAAATTACTGATAATTACGTACAATACACTAGTACAAAATACTACCTACCAGATATACTATGTAAGGAATGATAAGGTGAAAAAACGACTGGTAAAAATGATACCTGTATTACAGATACTTATCCGTTAACATTACTGATAATTACGTACAAATATACTCGTACAAAATACTACCTACCAGATATACTATGTAAGGAATGATAAGGCGAAAAAACGACTGGTAAAAATGATACCTGTAAGATACTTAGTCGTTAAAATTACCGATAATTACGTACAAAAAAACTCGTACAAAATACTACCTACCAGATATACTATGTAAGGAATGATAAGGCGAAAAAACGACTGGTAAAAATGATACCTGTATTACAGATACTTATCCGTTAACATTACTGATAATTACGTACAAATATATTAGTACAAAATACTACCTACCAGATATACTATGTAATGTAAAAAATGATAAGGTGAAAAAGCTACTGGTAAAAATGGTACCTGTAAGATACTTAGACGTTAACATTACATGTACTGATATTGCGTGCAAATATTCTAGTACAAAATACTACCTACCAGATATACTAAGTAAAGAATGATAAGGTGAAAAAAACGACTGGTAATAAATGGTACCTGTAAGATATTTAGGCGTTAACATTACTGATAATTACGTACAAATATTTAGTACAAAATACTACCTACCAGATATACTATGTAAAGAATGATAAGGTGAAAAACGACTGGTAAAAAAATGGTACCTGTAAGATACTTAGTCGTTAAAATTACTGATAATTACGTACAAATACATTAGTACAAAATACTACCAACCAGATATACTATGTAAAGAATGATAAGGTGAAAAAACGACTAGTAAAAAATGGTACCTGTATTAAAGGTACTTATCCGTTAATATTACTGATAATTACGTACAAATATATTAGTACAAAATACTACCTACCAGATATACTATGTAAAGAATGATAAGGTGAAAAACGACTGGTAAAAAATGGTACCTGTAAGAAACTTGGTCGTTAAAATTACTGATAATTACGTACAAATATATTAGTACAAAATACTACCAACCAGATATACTATGTAAAGAATGATAAGGTGAAAAACGACTGGTAAAAATGGTACCTGTAAGATACTTAGTCGTTAAAATTACTGATAATTACGTACAAATATATTAGTACAAAATACTACCTACCAGATATACTATGTAAAGAATGATAAGGTGAGAAAACGACTGGTAAAAATGGTACCTGTAAGATATTTAGGCGTTAACATTACTGATAATTACGTACAAATATACTAAGACAAAACACTACCTACCAGATATACTATATAAAGGATGATAAGGTGAAAAAACGACTAGTAAAAAATGGTACCTGTAAGATACTTCGTCGTTAAAATTACTGATAATTACATACAAATATACCAGTAAAAAATACTACCTACCAGATATACTATGTAAAGAATGATAAGGTGAAAAAACACGACTGGTAATAAATGGTACCTGTAAGATATTTAGGCGTTAAAATTACCGATATTACATACAAATATATTATTACAAAATACTACCTACCAGATATACTATGTAATGTAAAGAATGATAAGGTGAAAAAGCTACTGGTAAAAATGGTACCTGTAAGATACTTAGACGTTAACATTACATGTACTGATATTGCGTGCAAATATTCTAGTACAAAATACTACCTACCAGATATACTAAGTAAAGAATGATGAGGTGAAAAAAACGACTGGTAATAAATGGTACCTGTAAGATATTTAGGCGTTAACATTACTGATAATTACGTACAAATATATTAGTACAAAATACTACCTACCAGATATACTATGTAAAGAATGATATGGTGAAAAACGACTGGTAAAAAATGGTACCTGTAAGACACTTAGTCGTTAAAATTACTGATAATTACGTACAAATACATTAGTACAAAATACTACCAACCAGATATACTATGTAAAGAATGATAAGGTGAAAAACGACTAGTAAAAAATGGTACCTGTATTAAAGGTACTTATCCGTTAACATTACTGATAATTACGTACAAATATATTAGTACAAAATACTACCTACCAGATATACTATGTAAAGAATGATAAGGTGAAAAACGACTGGTAAAAAATGGTACCTGTAAGAAACTTGTCGTTAAAATTACTGATAATTACGTACAAATATATTAGTACGAAATACTACCAACCAGATATACTATGTAAAGAATGATAAGGTGAAAAAACGACTGGTAAAAATGGTACCTGTAAGATACTTATGCGTTAAAATTACTGATAATTACGTACAAATATATTAGTACAAAATACTACCTACCAGATATACTATGTAAAGAATGATAAGGTGAAAAAAC
The DNA here is from genome assembly GCF_018143015.1 of Lytechinus variegatus. Lineage (NCBI taxonomy): Eukaryota > Metazoa > Echinodermata > Echinoidea > Temnopleuroida > Toxopneustidae > Lytechinus > Lytechinus variegatus. The sequence continues at coordinate 22,091,832 of NC_054743.1, read as the reverse complement.
GACTGGTAAAAAAATGGTACCTGTAAGATACTTATCCGTTAAAATTACTGATAATTACGTACAATACACTAGTACAAAATACTACCTACCAGATATACTATGTAAGGAATGATAAGGTGAAAAAACGACTGGTAAAAATAATACCTGTATTACAGATACTTATCCGTTAACATTACTGATAATTACGTACAAATATATTATTACAAAATACTACCTACCAGATATACTATGTAATGTAAAGAATGATAAGGTGAAAAAGCTACTGGTAAAAATGGTACCTGTAAGATACTTAGACGTTAACATTACATGTACTGATATTGCGTGCAAATATTCTAGTACAAAATACTACCTACCAGATATACTAAGTAAAGAATGATGAGGTGAAAAAACGACTGGTAATAAATGGTACCTGTAAGATATTTAGGCGTTAACATTACTGATAATTACGTACAAATATATTAGTACAAAATACTACCTACCAGATATACTATGTAAAGAATGATACGGTGAAAAACGACTGGTAAAAAATGGTACCTGTAAGACACTTAGTCGTTAAAATTACTGATAATTACGTACAAATACATTAGTACAAAATACTACCAACCAGATATACTATGTAAAGAATGATAAGGTGAAAAAACGACTAGTAAAAAATGGTACCTGTAAGAAACTTGGTCGTTAAAATTACTGATAATTACGTACAAATATATTAGTACGAAATACTACCAACCAGATATACTATGTAAAGAATGATAAGGTGAAAAAACGACTGGTAAAAATGGTACCTGTAAGATACTTATGCGTTAAAATTACTGATAATTACGTACAAATATATTAGTACAAAATACTACCTACCAGATATACTATGTAAAGAATGATAAGGTGAAAAAACGACTGGTAAAAAAATGGTACCTGTAAGATACTTATCCGTTAAAATTACTGATAATTACGTACAATACACTAGTACAAAATACTACCTACCAGATATACTATGTAAAGAATGATAAGGTGAAAAAAACACGACTGGTAATAATGGTACCTGTAAGATATTTAGGCGTTAAAATTACCGATAATTACATACAAATATATTATTACAAAATACTACCTACCAGATATACTATGTAATGTAAAGAATGATAAGGTGAAAAAGCTACTGGTAAAAATGGTACCTGTAAGATACTTAGACGTTAACATTACATGTACTGATATTGCGTGCAAATATTCTAGTACAAAATACTACCTACCAGATATACTAAGTAAAGAATGATGAGGTGAAAAAAACGACTGGTAATAAATGGTACCTGTAAGATATTTAGGCGTTAACATTACTGATAATTACGTACAAATATATTAGTACAAAATACTACCTACCAGATATACTATGTAAAGAATGATACGGTGAAAAACGACTGGTAAAAAATGGTACCTGTAAGACACTTAGTCGTTAAAATTACTTACTGATAATTACGTACAAATACATTAGTACAAAATACTACCAACCAGATATACTATGTAAAGAATGATAAGGTGAAAAAACGACTACTAGTAAAAATGGTACCTGTATTAAAGGTACTTATCCGTTAACATTACTGATAATTACGTACAAATATATTAGTACAAAATACTACCTACCAGATATACTATGTAAAGAATGATAAGGTGAAAAACGACTGGTAAAAAATGGTACCTGTAAGAAACTTGGTCGTTAAAATTACTGATAATTACGTACAAATATATTAGTACGAAATACTACCAACCAGATATACTATGTAAAGAATGATAAGGTGAAAAAACGACTGGTAAAAATGGTACCTGTAAGATACTTAGTCGTTAAAATTACTGATAATTACGTACAAATATATTAGTACAAAATACTACCTACCAGATATACTATGTAAAGAATGATAAGGTGAAAAAACGACTGGTAAAAAAATGGTACCTGTAAGATACTTATCCGTTAAAATTACTGATAATTACGTACAATACACTAGTACAAAATACTACCTACCAGATATACTATGTAAGGAATGATAAGGTGAAAAAACGACTGGTAAAAATGATACCTGTATTACAGATACTTATCCGTTAACATTACTGATAATTACGTACAAATATACTCGTACAAAATAATACCTACCAGATATACTATGTAAGGAATGATAAGGCGAAAAAACGACTGGTAAAAATGATACCTGTAAGATACTTAGTCGTTAAAATTACCGATAATTACGTACAAATAAACTCGTACAAAATACTACCTACCAGATATACTATGTAAGGAATGATAAGGCGAAAAAACGACTGGTAAAAATGATACCTGTATTACAGATACTTATCCGTTAACATTACTGATAATTACGTACAAATATATTAGTACAAAATACTACCTACCAGATATACTATGTAAGGAATGATAAGGCGAAAAAACGACTGGTAAAAATGATACCTGTATTAAAGATACTTAGGCGTTAACATTACTGATAATTACGTACAAATACACTCGTACAAAATACTACCTACCAGATATACTATGTAAGGAATGATAAGGTGAAAAAACGACTGGTAAAAATGGTACCTGTAAGATATTTAGGCGTTAAAATTACTAATAATTACGTACAAATATACTCGTACAAAATACTACCTACCAGATATACTATGTAAGGAATGATAAGGCGAAAAAACGACTGGTAAAAATGATACCTGTATTACAGATACTTATCCGTTAAAATTACTGATAATTACGTACAAATATACTCGTACAAAATACTAACTATCAGATATACTATGTAAGGAATGATAAGGCGAAAAAACGACTGGTAAAAATGATACCTGTATTACAGATACTTATCCGTTAAAATTACTGATAATTACGTACAAATATACTAGTACAAAATACTACCTACCAGATATACTATGTAAAGGATGATAAGGATGAAAAAACGACTGGTAAAAATGATACCTGTATTACAGATACTTATCCGTTAACATTACTGATAATTACGTACAAATATCTTAGTACAAAATAATACCTACCAGATATACTATGTAAAGGATGATAAGGTGCAAAAACGACTGGTAAAAACGGTAAGATACTTAGGCGCTAACATTACTGATAATTACGTACAAATATATTAGTACAAAATACTACCTACCAGATATACTATGTAAAGAATGATAAGGTGAAAAAACGACTGGTAAAAATGATACCTGTATTAAAGATACTTATCCGTTAAAATTACTGATAATTACGTACAAATATACTCGTACAAAATACTACCAACCAGATATACTATGTAAAGAATGATAAGGTGAAAAAACGACTGGTAAAAATGGTACCTGTAAGATACTTAGTCGTTAAAATTACTGATAATTACGTACAAATATATTAGTACAAAATACTACCTACCAGATATACTATGTAAAGAATGATAAGGTGAAAAAAACGACTGGTAAAAATGGTACCTGTAAGATACTTATCCGTTAAAATTACTGATAATTACGTACAATACACTAGTACAAAATACTACCTACCAGATATATGTAAGGAATGATAAGGTGAAAAAACGACTGGTAAAAATGATACCTGTATTACAGATACTTATCCGTTAACATTACTGATAATTACGTACAAATATACTCGTACAAAATACTACCTACCAGATATACTATGTAAAGAATGATAAGGTGAAAAAACGACTGGTAAAAAAATGGTACCTGTAAGATACTTATCCGTTAAAATTACTGATAATTACGTACAATACACTAGTACAAAATACTACCTACCAGATATACTATGTAAGGAATGATAAGGTGAAAAAAACGACTGGTAAAAATGATACCTGTATTACAGATACTTATCCGTTAACATTACTGATAATTACGTACAAATATACTCGTACAAAATACTACCTACCAGATATACTATGTAAGGAATGATAAGGCGAAAAAACGACTGGTAAAAATGATACCTGTAAGATACTTAGTCGTTAAAATTACCGATAATTACGTACAAAAAAACTCGTACAAAATACTACCTACCAGATATACTATGTAAGGAATGATAAGGCGAAAAAACGACTGGTAAAAATGATACCTGTATTACAGATACTTATCCGTTAACATTACTGATAATTACGTACAAATATATTAGTACAAAATACTACCTACCAGATATACTATGTAATGTAAAGAATGATAAGGTGAAAAAGACTACTGGTAAAAATGGTACCTGTAAGATACTTAGACGTTAACATTACATGTACTGATATTGCGTGCAAATATTCTAGTACAAAATACTACCTACCAGATATACTAAGTAAAGAATGATAAGGTGAAAAAAACGACTGGTAATAAATGGTACCTGTAAGATATTTAGGCGTTAACATTACTGATAATTACGTACAAATATATTAGTACAAAATACTACCTACCAGATATACTATGTAAAGAATGATAAGGTGAAAAACGACTGGTAAAAAATGGTACCTGTAAGATACTTAGTCGTTAAAATTACTGATAATTACGTACAAATATATTAGTACAAAATACTACCTACCAGATATACTATGTAAAGAATGATAAGGTGAAAAAAACGACTAGTAAAAAATGGTACCTGTATTAAAGGTACTTATCCGTTAATATTACTGATAATTACGTACAAATATATTAGTACAAAATACTACCTACCAGATATACTATGTAAAGAATGATAAGGTGAAAAACGACTGGTAAAAAATGGTACCTGTAAGAAACTTGGTCGTTAAAATTACTGATAATTACGTACAAATATATTAGTACAAAATACTACCAACCAGATATACTATGTAAAGAATGATAAGGTGAAAAACGACTGGTAAAAAATGGTACCTGTAAGATACTTAGTCGTTAAAATTACTGATAATTACGTACAAATATATTAGTACAAAATACTACCTACCAGATATACTATGTAAAGAATGATAAGGTGAGAAAACGACTGGTAAAAATGGTACCTGTAAGATATTTAGGCGTTAACATTACTGATAATTACGTACAAATATACTAAGACAAAACACTACCTACCAGATATACTATATAAAGGATGATAAGGTGAAAAAACGACTAGTAAAAAATGGTACCTGTAAGATACTTCGTCGTTAAAATTACTGATAATTACATACAAATATACCAGTAAAAAATACTACCTACCAGATATACTATGTAAAGAATGATAAGGTGAAAAAACACGACTGGTAATAAATGGTACCTGTAAGATATTTAGGCGTTAAATTACCGATAATTACATACAAATATATTATTACAAAATACTACCTACCAGATATACTATGTAATGTAAAGAATGATAAGGTGAAAAAGCTACTGGTAAAAATGGTACCTGTAAGATACTTAGACGTTAACATTACATGTACTGATATTGCGTGCAAATATTCTAGTACAAAATACTACCTACCAGATATACTAAGTAAAGAATGATGAGGTGAAAAAAACGACTGGTAATAAATGGTACCTGTAAGATATTTAGGCGTTAACATTACTGATAATTACGTACAAATATATTAGTACAAAATACTACCTACCAGATATACTATGTAAAGAATGATATGGTGAAAAACGACTGGTAAAAAATGGTACCTGTAAGACACTTAGTCGTTAAAATTACTGATAATTACGTACAAATACATTAGTACAAAATACTACCAACCAGATATACTATGTAAAGAATGATAAGGTGAAAAACGACTAGTAAAAAATGGTACCTGTATTAAAGTACTTATCCGTTAACATTACTGATAATTACGTACAAATATATTAGTACAAAATACTACCTACCAGATACTATGTAAAGAATGATAAGGTGAAAAACGACTGGTAAAAAATGGTACCTGTAAGAAACTTGGTCGTTAAAATTACTGATAATTACGTACAAATATATTAGTACGAAATACTACCAACCAGATATACTATGTAAAGAATGATAAGGTGAAAAAACGACTGGTAAAAATGGTACCTGTAAGATACTTATGCGTTAAAATTACTGATAATTACGTACAAATATATTAGTACAAAATACTACCTACCAGATATACTATGTAAAGAATGATAAGGTGAAAAAACGACTGGTAAAAAAATGGTACCTGTAAGATACTTATCCGTTAAAATTACTGATAATTACGTACAATACACTAGTACAAAATACTACCTACCAGATATACTATGTAAGGAATGATAAGGTGAAAAAACGACTGGTAAAAATAATACCTGTATTACAGATACTTATCCGTTAACATTACTGATAATTACGTACAAATATACTCGTACAAAATAATACCTACCAGATATACTATGTAAGGAATGATAAGGCGAAAAAACGACTGGTAAAAATGATACCTGTAAGATACTTAGTCGTTAAAATTACCGATAATTACGTACAAATAAACTCGTACAAAATACTACCTACCAGATATACTATGTAAGGAATGATAAGGCGAAAAAACGACTGGTAAAAATGATACCTGTATTACAGATACTTATCCGTTAACATTACTGATAATTACGTACAAATATATTAGTACAAAATACTACCTACCAGATATACTATGTAAGGAATGATAAGGCGAAAAAACGACTGGTAAAAATGATACCTGTATTAAAGATACTTAGGCGTTAACATTACTGATAATTACGTACAAATACACTCGTACAAAATACTACCTACCAGATATACTATGTAAGGAATGATAAGGTGAAAAAACGACTGGTAAAAATGGTACCTGTAAGATATTTAGGCGTTAAAATTACTAATAATTACGTACAAATATACTCGTACAAAATACTACCTACCAGATATACTATGTAAGGAATGATAAGGCGAAAAAACGACTGGTAAAAATGATACCTGTATTACAGATACTTATCCGTTAAAATTACTGATAATTACGTACAAATATACTCGTACAAAATACTACCTATCAGATATACTATGTAAGGAATGATAAGGCGAAAAAACGACTGGTAAAAATGATACCTGTATTACAGATACTTATCCGTTAAAATTACTGATAATTACGTACAAATATACTAGTACAAAATACTACCTACCAGATATACTATGTAAAGGATGATAAGGATGAAAAAACGACTGGTAAAAATGATACCTGTATTACAGATACTTATCCGTTAACATTACTGATAATTACGTACAAATATCTTAGTACAAAATAATACCTACCAGATATACTATGTAAAGAGATGATAAGGTGCAAAAACGACTGGTAAAAAACGGTAAGATACTTAGGCGCTAACATTACTGATAATTACGTACAAATATATTAGTACAAAATACTACCTACCAGATATACTATGTAAAGAATGATAAGGTGAAAAAACGACTGGTAAAAATGATACCTGTATTAAAGATACTTATCCGTTAAAATTACTGATAATTACGTACAAATATACTCGTACAAAATACTACCAACCAGATATACTATGTAAAGAATGATAAGGTGAAAAAACGACTGGTAAAAATGGTACCTGTAAGATACTTAGTCGTTAAAATTACTGATAATTACGTACAAATATATTAGTACAAAATACTACCTACCAGATATACTATGTAAAGAATGATAAGGTGAAAAAACGACTGGTAAAAAATGTACCTGTAAGATACTTATCCGTTAAAATTACTGATAATTACGTACAATACACTAGTACAAAATACTACCTACCAGATATACTATGTAAGGAATGATAAGGTGAAAAAACGACTGGTAAAAATGATACCTGTATTACAGATACTTATCCGTTAACATTACTGATAATTACGTACAAATATACTCGTACAAAATACTACCTACCAGATATACTATGTAAAGAATGATAAGGTGAAAAAACGACTGGTAAAAAAATGGTACCTGTAAGATACTTAGTCGTTAAAATTACTGATAATTACGTACAAATATATAGTACAAAATACTACCTACCAGATATACTATGTAAGGAATGATAAGGTGAAAAAACGACTGGTAAAAATGATACCTGTATTACAGATACTTATCCGTTAACATTACTGATAATTACGTACAAATATACTCGTACAAAATACTACCTACCAGATATACTATGTAAGGAATGATAAGGCGAAAAAACGACTGGTAAAAATGATACCTGTAAGATACTTAGTCGTTAAAATTACCGATAATTACGTACAAAAAAACTCGTACAAAATACTACCTACCAGATATACTATGTAAGGAATGATAAGGCGAAAAAACGACTGGTAAAAATGATACCTGTATTACAGATACTTATCCGTTAACATTACTGATAATTACGTACAAATATATTAGTACAAAATACTACCTACCAGATATACTATGTAAGGAATGATAAGGCGAAAAAACGACTGGTAAAAATGATACCTGTATTAAAGATACTTAGGCGTTAACATTACTGATAATTACGTACAAATACACTCGTACAAAATACTACCTACCAGATATACTATGTAAGGAATGATAAGGTGAAAAAACGACTGGTAAAAATGGTACCTGTAAGATATTTAGGCGTTAAAATTACTAATAATTACGTACAAATATACTCGTACAAAATACTACCTACCAGATATACTATGTAAGGAATGATAAGGCGAAAAAACGACTGGTAAAAATGATACCTGTATTACAGATACTTATCCGTTAAAATTACTGATAATTACGTACAAATATACTCGTACAAAATACTACCTATCAGATATACTATGTAAGGAATGATAAGGCGAAAAAACGACTGGTAAAAATGATACCTGTATTACAGATACTTATCCGTTAAAATTACTGATAATTACGTACAAATATACTAGTACAAAATACTACCTACCAGATATACTATGTAAAGGATGATAAGGATGAAAAAACGACTGGTAAAAATGATACCTGTATTACAGATACTTATCCGTTAACATTACTGATAATTACGTACAAATATCTTAGTACAAAATAATACCTACCAGATATACTATGTAAAGGATGATAAGGTGCAAAAACGACTGGTAAAAAACGGCAAGATACTTAGGCGCTAACATTACTGATAATTACGTACAAATATATTAGTACAAAATACTACCTACCAGATATACTATGTAAAGAATGATAAGGTGAAAAAACGACTGGTAAAAATGATACCTGTATTAAAGATACTTATCCGTTAAAATTACTGATAATTACGTACAAATATACTCGTACAAAATACTACCTATCAGATATACTATGTAAGGAATGATAAGGTGAAAAAACGACTGGTAAAAAATGGTACCTGTATCAAAGATACTTATCCGTTAAAATTACTGATAATTATGTACAAATATACTAGTACAAAATACTACCTACCAGATATACTATGTAAGGAATGATAAGGATGAAAAAACGACTGGTAAAAATGATACCTGTATTACAGATACTTATCCGTTAACATTACTGATAATTACGTACAAATATATTAGTACAAAATACTACCTACCAGATATACTATGTAAAGGGTGATAAGGCGAAAAAACGACTGGTAAAAATGATACCTGTAAGATACTTATCCGTTAACATTACTGATAATTACGTACAAATATACTCGTACAAAATAATACCTACCAGATATACTATGTAAGGAATGATAAGGCGAAAAAACGACTGGTAAAAATGATACCTGTAAGATACTTAGTCGTTAAAATTACCGATAATTACGTACAAATAAACTCGTACAAAATACTACCTACCAGATATACTATGTAAGGAATGATAAGGCGAAAAAACGACTGGTAAAAATGATACCTGTATTACAGATACTTATCCGTTAACATTACTGATAATTACGTACAAATATATTAGTACAAAATACTACCTACCAGATATACTATGTAAGGAATGATAAGGCGAAAAAACGACTGGTAAAAATGATACCTGTATTAAAGATACTTAGGCGTTAACATTACTGATAATTACGTACAAATACACTCGTACAAAATACTACCTACCAGATATACTATGTAAGGAATGATAAGGTGAAAAAACGACTGGTAAAAATGGTACCTGTAAGATATTTAGGCGTTAAAATTACTAATAATTACGTACAAATATACTCGTACAAAATACTACCTACCAGATATACTATGTAAGGAATGATAAGGCGAAAAAACGACTGGTAAAAATGATACCTGTATTAAAGATACTTATCCGTTAAAATTACTGATAATACGTACAAATATACTAGTACAAAATACTACCTACCAGATATACTATGTAAAGGATGATAAGGATGAAAAAACGACTGGTAAAAATGATACCTGTATTACAGATACTTATCCGTTAACATTACTGATAATTACGTACAAATATCTTAGTACAAAATAATACCTACCAGATATACTATGTAAAGGATGATAAGGTGCAAAAACGACTGGTAAAAAACGGTAAGATACTTAGGCGCTAACATTACTGATAATTACGTACAAATATATTAGTACAAAATACTACCTACCAGATATACTATGTAAAGAATGATAAGGTGAAAAAACGACTGGTAAAAATGATACCTGTATTAAAGATACTTATCCGTTAAAATTACTGATAATTACGTACAAATATACTCGTACAAAATACTACCTATCAGATATACTATGTAAGGAATGATAAGGTGAAAAAACGACTGGTAAAAAAATGGTACCTGTATCAAAGATACTTATCCGTTAAAATTACTGATAATTATGTACAAATATACTAGTACAAAATACTACCTACCAGATATACTATGTAAGGAATGATAAGGATGAAAAAACGACTGGTAAAAATGATACCTGTATTACAGATACTTATCCGTTAACATTACTGATAATTACGTACAAATATATTAGTACAAAATACTACCTACCAGATATACTATGTAAAGGGTGATAAGGCGAAAAACGACTGGTAAAAATGATACCTGTAAGATACTTATCCGTTAACATTACTGATAATTACGTACAAATATACTCGTACAAAATAATACCTACCAGATATACTATGTAAGGAATGATAAGGCGAAAAAACGACTGGTAAAAATGATACCTGTAAGATACTTAGTCGTTAAAATTACCGATAATTACGTACAAAAAACTCGTACAAAATACTACCTACCAGATATACTATGTAAGGAATGATAAGGCGAAAAAACGACTGGTAAAAATGATACCTGTATTACAGATACTTATCCGTTAACATTACTGATAATTACGTACAAATATATTAGTACAAAATACTACCTACCAGATATACTATGTAAGGAATGATAAGGCGAAAAAACGACTGGTAAAAATGATACCTGTATTAAAGATACTTAGGCGTTAACATTACTGATAATTACGTACAAATACACTCGTACAAAATACTACCTACCAGATATACTATGTAAGGAATGATAAGGTGAAAAAACGACTGGTAAAAATGGTACCTGTAAGATATTTAGGCGTTAAAATTACTAATAATTACGTACAAATATACTCGTACAAAATACTACCTACCAGATATACTATGTAAGGAATGATAAGGCGAAAAAACGACTGGTAAAAATGATACCTGTATTACAGATACTTATCCGTTAAAATTACTGATAATTACGTACAAATATACTAGTACAAAATACTACCTACCAGATATACTATGTAAAGGATGATAAGGATGAAAAAACGACTGGTAAAAATGATACCTGTATTACAGATACTTATCCGTTAACATTACTGATAATTACGTACAAATATCTTAGTACAAAATAATACCTACCAGATATACTATGTAAAGGATGATAAGGTGCAAAAAGGACTGGTAAAAAACGGTAAGATACTTAGGCGCTAACATTACTGATAATTACGTACAAATATATTAGTACAAAATACTACCTACCAGATATACTATGTAAAGAATGATAAGGTGAAAAAACGACTGGTAAAAATGATACCTGTATTAAAGATACTTATCCGTTAAAATTACTGATAATTACGTACAAATATACTCGTACAAAATACTACCAACCAGATATACTATGTAAAGAATGATAAGGTGAAAAAACGACTGGTAAAAATGGTACCTGTAAGATACTTAGTCGTTAAAATTACTGATAATTACGTACAAATATATTAGTACAAAATACTACCTACCAGATATACTATGTAAAGAATGATAAGGTGAAAAAACGACTGGTAAAAAATGGTACCTGTAAGATACTTATCCGTTAAAATTACTGATAATTACGTACAATACACTAGTACAAAATACTACCTACCAGATATACTATGTAAGGAATGATAAGGTGAAAAAACGACTGGTAAAAATGATACCTGTATTACAGATACTTATCCGTTAACATTACTGATAATTACGTACAAATATACTCGTACAAAATACTACCTACCAGATATACTATGTAAAGAATGATAAGGTGAAAAAACGACTGGTAAAAAAATGGTACCTGTAAGATACTTATCCGTTAAAATTACTGATAATTACGTACAATACACTAGTACAAAATACTACCTACCAGATATACTATGTAAGGAATGATAAGGTGAAAAAACGACTGGTAAAAATGATACCTGAATTACAGATACTTATCCGTTAACATTACTGATAATTACGTACAAATATACTCGTACAAAATACTACCTACCAGATATACTATGTAAGGAATGATAAGGCGAAAAAACGACTGGTAAAAATGATACCTGTAAGATACTTAGTCGTTAAAATTACCGATAATTACGTACAAAAAAACTCGTACAAAATACTACCTACCAGATATACTATGTAAGGAATGATAAGGCGAAAAAACGACTGGTAAAAATGATACCTGTATTACAGATACTTATCCGTTAACATTACTGATAATTACGTACAAATATATTAGTACAAAATACTACCTACCAGATATACTATGTAAGGAATGATAAGGCGAAAAAACGACTGGTAAAAATGATACCTGTATTAAAGATACTTAGGCGTTAACATTACTGATAATTACGTACAAATACACTCGTACAAAATACTACCTACCAGATATACTATGTAAGGAATGATAAGGTGAAAAACGACTGGTAAAAATGGTACCTGTAAGATATTTAGGCGTTAAAATTACTAATAATTACGTACAAATATACTCGTACAAAATACTACCTACCAGATATACTATGTAAGGAATGATAAGGCGAAAAAACGACTGGTAAAAATGATACCTGTATTACAGATACTTATCCGTTAAAATTACTGATAATTACGTACAAATATACTCGTACAAAATACTACCTATCAGATATACTATGTAAGGAATGATAAGGCGAAAAAACGACTGGTAAAAATGATACCTGTATTACAGATACTTATCCGTTAAAATTACTGATAATTACGTACAAATATACTAGTACAAAATACTACCTACCAGATATACTATGTAAAGGATGATAAGGATGAAAAAACGACTGGTAAAAATGATACCTGTATTACAGATACTTATCCGTTAACATTACTGATAATTACGTACAAATATCTTAGTACAAAATAATACCTACCAGATATACTATGTAAAGGATGATAAGGTGCAAAAACGACTGGTAAAAAACGGTAAGATACTTAGGCGCTAACATTACTGATAATTACGTACAAATATATTAGTACAAAATACTACCTACCAGATATACTATGTAAAGAATGATAAGGTGAAAAAACGACTGGTAAAAATGATACCTGTATTAAAGATACTTATCCGTTAAAATTACTGATAATTACGTACAAATATACTCGTACAAAATACTACCTATCAGATATACTATGTAAGGAATGATAAGGTGAAAAAACGACTGGTAAAAAATGGTACCTGTATCAAAGATACTTATCCGTTAAAATTACTGATAATTATGTACAAATATACTAGTACAAAATACTACCTACCAGATATACTATGTAAGGAATGATAAGGATGAAAAAACGACTGGTAAAAATGATACCTGTATTACAGATACTTATCCGTTAACATTACTGATAATTACGTACAAATATATTAGTACAAAATACTACCTACCAGATATACTATGTAAAGAATGATAAGGTGAAAAAACGACTGGTAAAAATGATACCTGTAAGATACTTATCCGTTAACATTACCGATAATTACGTACAAATATACTCGTACAAAATACTACTTACCAGATATACTATGTAAAGAATGATAAGGTGAAAAAACGACTGGTAAAAATGATACCTGTAAGATATTTAGGCGTTAACATTACTGATAATTACGTACAAATATATTAGTACAAAATGCTACCTACCAGATATACTATGTAAAGGATAATAAGGTGAAAAACGACTGGTAAAAAAATGGTACCTGTATTAAAGATACTTATCCGTTAAAATTACTGATAATTACGTACAAATATACTAGTACAAAATACTACCTACCAGATATACTATGTAAGGAATGATAAGGTGAAAAAACGACTGGTAAAAATGATACCTGTATTGAAGATACTTATCCGTTAAAATTACTGATAATTACGTAGAAATATACTAGCACAAAATACTACCTACCAGATATACTATGTAAAGAATGATAAGGTGAAAAAACGACTGGTACAAAATGGTACCTGTATTAAAGATACTTATCCGTTAAAATTACTGATAATTACGTACAAATAAACTAGTACAAAATACTACCTACCAGATATACTATGTAAAGAATGATAAGGTGAAAAAACGACTGGTTAAAAAATGGTACCTGTATTAAAGATACTTATCCGTTAAAATTACTGATAATTACGTACAAATACACTAGTACAAAATACTACCTACCAGATATACTATGTAAAGAATCATAAGGTGAAAAAACGACTGGTAAAAAATGGTACCTGTAAGATACTTAGTCGTTAACATTACTGATAATTACGTACAAATATACTCGTACAAAATACTACCTACCAGATATACTATGTAAGGAATGATAAGGTGAAAAAACGACTGGTAAAAATGATACCTGTATTAAAGATACTTATCCGTTAAAATTACTGATATTTACGTACAAATATATTAGTACAAAATACTACCTACCAGATATACTATGTAAAGGATGATAAGGTGAAAAACGACTGGTACAAAATGGTACCTGTATTAAAGATACTTATCCGTTAAAATTACTGATAATTACGTACAAATATACTAGTACAAAATACTACCTACCAGATATACTATGTAAGGAATGATAAGGTGAAAAAACAACTGGTAAAAATGATACCTGTATTAAAGATACTTATCCGTTAAAATTACTGATAATTACGTAGAAATATACTAGCACAAAATACTACCTACCAGATATACTATGTAAAGAATGATAAGGTGAAAAAACGACTGGTACAAAATGGTACCTGTATTAAAGATACTTATCCGTTAAAATTACTGATAATTACGTACAAATACACTAGTACAAAATACTACCTACCAGATATACTATGTAAAGAATGATAAGGTGAAAAAACGACTGGTAAAAATGATACCTGTATTAAAGATACTTATCCGTTAAAATTACTGATAATTACGTACAAATATACTAGTACAAAATACTACCTACCAGATATACTATGTAAGGAATGATAAGGTGAAAAAACGACTGGTGAAAATGATACCTGTATTAAAGATACTTATCCGTTAAAATTACTGATAATTACGTACAAATATACTAGTACAAAATACTACCTACCAGATATACTATGTAAAGAATGATAAGGTGAAAAAACGACTGGTTAAAAAATGGTACCTGTATTAAAGATACTTATCCGTTAAAATTACTGATAATTACGTACAAATACACTAGTACAAAATACTACCTACCAGATATACTATGTAAAGAATCATAAGGTGAAAAAACGACTGGTAAAAAATGGTACCTGTAAGATACTTAGTCGTTAACATTACTGATTATTACGTACAAATATACTCGTACAAAATACTACCTACCAGATATACTATGTAAGGAATGATAAGGTGAAAAAACGACTGGTAAAAATGATACCTGTATTAAAGATACTTATCTGTTAAAATTACTGATAATTACGTACAAATATATTAGTACAAAATACTACCTACCAGATATACTATGTAAAGGATGATAAGGTGAAAAACGACTGGTACAAAATGGTACCTGTATTAAAGATACTTATCCGTTAAAATTACTGATAATTACGTACAAATACACTAGTACAAAATATTACCTACCAGATATACTATGTAAAGAATGATAAGGTGAAAAAACGACTGGTAAAAAATAGTACCTGTATCAAAGATACTTATCCGTTAAAATTACTGATAATTACGTACAAATATACTCGTACAAAATACTACCTACCAGATATACTATGTAAGGAATGATAAGGTGAAAAAACGACTGGTAAAAATGATACCTGTATTAAAGATACTTATCCGTTAAAATTACTGATAATTATGTACAAATATACTAGTACAAAATACTACCTACCAGATATACTATGTAAGGAATGATAAGGCGAAAAAACGACTGGTAAAAATGATACCTGTATTACAGATACTTATCCGTTAAAATTACTGATAATTACGTACAAATATATTAGTACAAAATACTACCTACCAGATATACTATGTAAAGGATGATAAGGCGAAAAAACGACTGGTAAAAATGATACCTGTAAGATACTTATCCGTTAACATTACTGATAATTACGTACAAATACACTATGACAAAATACTACCTACCAGATATACTATGTAAAGAATGATAAGGTGAAAAAACGACTGGTAAAAATGATACCTGTAAGATACTTATCCGTTAACATTACCGATAATTACGTACAAATATACTCGTACAAAATACTACCTACCAGATATACTATGTAAAGAATGATAAGGTGAAAAAACGACTGGTAAAAATGATACCTGTAAGATACTTATCCGTTAACATTACCGATAATTACGTACAAATATACTAGCACAAAATACTACCTACCAGATATACTATGTAAAGGATGATAAGGCGAAAAAACGACTGGTAAAAATGATACCTGTAAGATATTTAGGCGTTAACATTACTGATAATTACGTACAAATATATTAGTACAAAATGCTACCTACCAGATATACTATGTAAAGGATGATAAGATGAAAAACGACTGGTAAAAAAATGGTACCTGTATTAAAGATACTTATCCGTTAAAATTACTGATAATTACGTACAAATATACTAGTACAAAATACTACCTACCAGATATACTATGTAAGGAATGATAAGGTGAAAAAACGACTGGTAAAAATGATACCTGTATTAAAGATACTTATCCGTTAAAATTACTGATAATTACGTACAAATATACTAGCACAAAATACTACCTACCAGATATACTATGTAAAGAATGATAAGGTGAAAAAACGACTGGTACAAAATGGTACCTGTATTAAAGATACTTATCCGTTAAAATTACTGATAATTACGTACAAATACACTAGTACAAAATACTACCTACTAGATATACTATGTAAAGAATGATAAGGTGAAAAAACGACTGGTAAAAATGATACCTGTATTAAAGATACTTATCCGTTAAAATTACTGATAATTACGTACAAATATACTAGTACAAAATACTACCGACCAGATATACTATGTAAGGAATGATAAGGTTAAAAAACGACTGGTAAAAATGGTACCTGTATTAAAGATACCTATCCGTTAGAATTACTGATAATTACGTACAAATATACTAGTACAAAATACTACCTACCAGATATACTATGTAAAGAATGATAAGGTGAAAAAACGACTGGTTAAAAAATGGTACCTGTATTAAAGATACTTATCCGTTAAAATTACTGATAATTACGTACAAATACACTAGTACAAAATACTACCTACCAGATATACTATGTAAAGAATGATAAGGTGAAAAAACGACTGGTAAAAAATGGTACCTGTAAGATACTTAGTCGTTAAAATTACTGATAATTACGTACAAATATACTAGTACAAAATACTACCTACCAGATATACTAAGTAAGGAATGATAAGGTGAAAAAACGACTGGTAAAAATGATACCTGTATTAAAGATACTTATCCGTTAAAATTACTGATAATTACGTACAAATATACTAGTACAAAATACTACCTACCAGATATACTATGTAAAGAATGATAAGGTGAAAAAACGACTGGTAAAAAATGGAACCTGTATTAAAGATACTTATCCGTTAAAATTACTGATAATTACGTACAAATACACTAGTACAAAATATTACCTACCAGATATACTATGTAAAGAATGATAAGGTGAAAAAACGACTGGTAAAAAATGGTACCTGTAAGATACTTAGTCGTTAAAATACACTATAGTAAAAATACCAGATATACTACACTGTTAGAAAATTTATCCTTAAAATAAAAGAAGTTCCTGCAGCAGAGTCTCGAGATCATCTGTAATCTTATTGAATTGCGTAATCTTACAGGAATTTGGTATTTGGTGTATGGAATCTTACAAATTTCCTTGAATAAAACACCCTTTTCCCTTTTTTAACAGACCTGTTATGTTAAATTGCAGAAAAATTCCTGTTCTACGAATTTACAGAATAATTTTGTTATTGCTTTCTGCAAAATCTTCTGTTTATTTTCTGTAAAATCACGGGTTTTTAACAGTGTATGTAAAAAATGATAGGTGAAAAAAACGACTGGTAAAAATCGTACCTGTATTAAAGATACTTTCTCGTTAAAATTACTGATAATCACGTGCAAATACACTAGTACAAAATACTACCTACCAGATATACTGTGTAAAGAATGGTAAGGTAAAAAAATGTAGCCTGTTATGTACAAAGACACGAACCATGCATTAATTTAAATGTATTTTATACTACCAGTTGTGGTTATGATCTTAAAATGAGTTCGAATAGAATCCAATGAAATAAATAGTGTTTTTATGAATAAATGAAAAATGTGCAAAACAGCTCTGAACGAAAATGCGTAGTTGCTAAGAAATGAGGGGGAAAAACACACGGAATTCAACCTTGATTTTGAAGACTTTGGCCTAAAATAATTGTTTGCTGCAACTATTGTCTTTTACTTAACAATGACGTCCATACCATAAAAAGGTAGTATAAATATGTGTCATAATTTGTAAATTTGCCAGCATCATGTAGATTGAAAATACTTGCGTTTTCATCTTGAAAAAAAATCATATCTCGGAGGAGCAAGATAAAAAAAGGAAAAATCGGTAGGCATCGGCTTAACGGGGCACGTGATACGGCCACGTGGATACCTGAATAGGCCCATCGAAGTAAATGTAAATGTTTCAATCCCGTAATACTAAACCTTTTGAACCAGGCCTAAAAAAAAGAGAAAATACAACCTTAGTTGGCATGGCCCTGGAAAGCGAGTATGCTTTGGGGTGTTGAAGCACCCCCTAGATTTTCCTTAGGGGTGTTGCTTGTATTATTTCCCATAGGCAGCACCCGCTGGAATTATGGAAGGTGTGGACAAAAATGCAACCAAAATTCTTTTTTTTTCTTTTCAAATTTCTCGGAACGAAAATAACCTTTATTTTGTAATAATAACCTTTTTCCTTTCTCGGGACCAATGTGACTTTTTTCCTTTTCAAATGTAGATAAGCACCTCACAAAAAAAAAAAACGTTCCTAGGGCCTTGTTAGTTCGGCAGATTTTAGGCATTCATATGATCATATCCCGGGCCACGTTGTACCGATTTTTCCCAAGCTTCAGCTGTGGGTGTTCACCATGCTACTATACTATGATATAAAAAAAAACAACGATGGATGCATGTTTTAACGCCACACTTTTGTACTTATCTGCTTATTACTACTGAATAAAAGAAAAACAATCCTTGGTAATATGCAGCTGTGACAAGTCCGTTTACGCGTCTAATTATTCCTCTGAGGGAGGGCGCTATAAGATTATTACGTGATGGGTGTTCATCATGCTGTTATGATATAAAAAAACACCAACAACGATGGATGCATGTTGCAACATCACACTTTTGTACTTATTACTATTTATTAAATAAAAGACAAAAAAAACCTTGGTAATATACAGCAGTGAAAATTACGTTTACGCGTCTTATCATATCCTCTGAAGGAGGGCGCTATAAGATTATTACGTCATGGGTGTTCATCATGCTATTAAGATATAAAAAAAGACCAACATCAACGATGGCTGCATGTTTTAACGTCACACTTTTATACTTATTACTATTTATCAAGTAAAAGAAAAAACCCTTGGTACTATGCAGTCGTGGAGCTGCAGCTGTGGCAACTCCGTTTACGCGTCTTATCACATCCTCTGAGGGAGGGCGTCATATGATTATTACTTCATAATGCTTGATGTTTATCAAATCCAGCATTAAAATAGAGCGAGAATTAAAGACAACCGATGATATCAGGTGCTTCGATTTATCTTACAACGCTTTGATTTGTCTTCGCTATATCGCTTTAACATGTTTAACTTAAATTTCATCTCACATTTTGCAAGGTCTGTCTATATAAATCTTATCGACCGCTTTCCAAAGCTGTTATTGTACATTTATTCACAATAATTGACCAAAATGTGTGATTTTATATTCTTTGAATTACTTTCCTTTTACCAGAGGACACTTTTACTGTTCTAAAACGTATCGTCAGTTTCCAAATCTTTAATTTGACAAATTGAAGAATGTTTGTGTGTACAGCTGAAAACCCTCCATTTAGATGTTCCGTTCTGTTTGAAACAATAGCCAAGACAGCTGAGGGGATCTGCATGGCCAATTTTCGGTTCATTTACGTCCCAATCTGAGGAAAGTGGAAAAGAATCAAGAGACGGGGTAAAATCTAGAGTAAAAAGGTGAAAAAAAAACAAAAAAAGGAAGAAAAGGAATGAAACACCAACACCATCAAACACAATCAAAAATCAAAAAAACATAATGCTGCAAATTTCATCGAAATCAGATGTGAAATAAGAAGGTTATGACATTTATAAGTTTCGCTTATTTTTCACAAAAAAGTTAAATGCACACCTCAGTGATGTGCAAATGAGAGAGCCGATGATGTCCATCACTCACTATTTCTTTTGTTTTTTTATTGTTTGAATAATACAATATTTCAATTTTTATAGATTTGACAGCAAGAACCAACTTGACTTAACAATAAACTGTTAAAATAATGGTAATTCCACATGTTCAGGGAGAAATAAAACTTTGTTTCACTTGACAAGGACCAGAAAATTAGAATATTTCATATTTCATATAATAAAATACAAAAGAAATAGTGAGTGGATGACGTCATCAATCTCCCAATTTGCATACCGACCATGATATGCATAGACCTGTTTTGTAAAATTAGGCGCAACTTTAAACTTTCTTATTTTACATCCGATTTTGATGTTTTGCTTGTAGGATTTTTCTCCTTTTATTTCAAATCAACTTTTTGTTGTGGTGGACTTGTCCTTTTAAATGTAAGCCCTAAAGATGACATTGGCTGTTGTGTAAATTGAAGCACCTTCGCACGTTAACAACCCACTGAGTATATATAATATATATATATATGTGTGTGTGAAGCTATACATGTACAACAGCTTTGGCAACTCTTTTATTTTTAAATATTGTGTAAAGAAATGGATGAAGAGAACAATTGTAGGTGCAGCTTAAATCAAGGTTCCCCAGAGCTATCTACCCTTTGGAAAAATTGGTGGTGCCGAAAAAATGTCTCTGCCGGGAATCGAACCCGGGCCCCCAGCTTTGAACGCCGGTGCCTTAACCACTAGACCACAGAGACGGGTTAGTGGCTAGGCGACCCTGATCCAACTGACTGTCAGATAGACCATACCAATTATAATTTCCTTTGTCGGGTGAAGTTGGGTTTTAATATATATATATATATATATATATATATATATATATATATATATATACATTACGAAAGGTGGCGTTACGCGGCGAACCTACACGAGAGAAGATCACCCGATAAAATGAAAATATCCAAACTCACTCCAGTAACCGGTGATGCCCGTGCCATAGGTCGCATAGGCGTCCTGACATGACCATGAAGATACCCCTCCGGCCAGATTTCTATTACATCCCAAGAAGAAATCCTGGTGTCCGAATACTTTGCCAAAGGTGTTGGCGATGAAATCATCCTCTTCCTTGGACTCGATAACCAGCATGGATGCATTGAATTGTTTCTCGCAGTATTTGATATGACGGTACCAGTTTAACTTTTCGTTAATATATTTGTAACATTTGTTTCCAAATGCCTTCCAGTCTGGCTTGCATGTTCCAATTTGTTGGTTACCTAAAGAACAGAATAAACTCTTGTTAATTTTTCTGACATGACGATTATAATGATGATGATGATGACGGTGATGATGATGATAATGATGATCAGGGGCGGATCCAGCCTTCGCCAATGGGGGGGGGCCGGAATTTTTTTTTCAGCCATATTTTCCCCGATCGGCCACTCGAATATGATATCTGCCGGGATTTTTGGTTTCTTTAAAGGGGTAGTCCTATTAGTCACTTCTTAGCTTTATTCTTATGAATAAACATAAATATATAATACTATAATCATTATTTATATAATGCGAGCGCGAAGCGCGAGCTATTTTTTAGGGGGAATCTTATGTATTTTTTTCTAAAAGTTTTGAACATTCTGGGCAATCCTGAAAAAAGATGTGTATGCAAGTTAATAATTATTACGAACGTGAAGCGCGAGCAGAAATGAACTGATGGAAAAGGTACTGTTAAGGACTTGCTTGCAGTTAGCCATGAAGATGTTACATATTTTTACAAATCAAATAATGCGAGCGCGAAGCGCGAGCTGAAATATTTTGACATGTTTACCTAAGGAATGGAAATTCTAAGCACTTTTGTAACTTAACAAAACTTAACGATTGGTGCGAGCGCGAAGCGTGAGCAAAAAATTTCGTGATTTAAACCTACTGAACGAGACACTCTATTCAAGTTTTGTAAATCATGAAAAGGATGAGGAAGTGGGGATCTTCCTTACATTAATAATGCGAGCGCAGAGCGCGAGCGGAAAATTTTTATATACGTTTTGAGCTGATCGAAAACGTATTTGTTATGGACTGCTTGAACTTAGCCATGAAGACGTTACATATTTCAACATTCAAATATTGCGAGCGCGAAGCGCGAGCTGAAAATTTTTGACATTTCTACCTGAATAATGGAAATTTTAAGCACTTTTTGTAATCGTGGAAAGGATAAGACAAAAACTGAACATTATTGATGCGAGCGCGAAGCGCGAGCGGAAAAATTCTGGACACTCTATTCATGTTTTGTAAATCATGAAAGGTTAAGCTATTGGAAATTTTCACACATTAATAATGCGAGCACAAAGCGCGAGCAGACAATTTTTTTATATTGTTATCTGAAACTGGATAATTATTTAAATGGAGAACAAGCTGCTTATCTGAATAAACGTGTGTTTGAGATATCGACCTAGAATTTGGGTACTCTAAATACCTTTTTTACCATGAAAATCAATAAAGCGAGCGCAAAGCGCGAGCTAAAAATATATGATATTCAGATCTGAAAAGGGGTCACTTTAAGCTCTGTATTGCAAGCACTTTATGGAAAAATTGTGAGGTGAAAAAGGATAACAGTTTAAACAGAGCTGATATTTTCAATTATTGTTACTTTGAGTTTTGACATAGGACCGGGATATTCTATAAGGACATTATGTCATCATAAGAAAATGATGACTATCTTCCTATTTCTCTTCCTAAGCATGAGAGCGCAAAATCTATTAATATTATGGCCTGAAAACTGGACATTTAAAGCACTTTTGTAATTATGCATAAGATGCATGAGTTTAAAATCTATCAATGCGAGCGCAAATCGCGAGCAGAAATTTATGTTTAATTGTCATCAAATGGTGATTTTAAGTAGTTTGTTTTAGAATTAATATTGAGATATACATAACTCACTAATCAAAATGCAAGCGTGCAGCGCTAGCTGATACGTTTTGACAATCTGACCTAAATAGGGATATTTTGAGAACTTCATGGAATACAGGAAAATAATAGGTAACTGACAAATCAAATTTTGTGAGCGCGCAGCGCAAGCAGAAATTGGTAATATTCAGACCATAAAACAGAAATTTTTACACTTTTAAAAAATCAATTTGTAAATAAAACAAAATAATGAAAGTTCAATTTCCCAGCTGAAATATGTTTTGTACATTGACTTCAGAATTTGATATTTTAAGGTCCATATTGAGCAAGATATCACCTAAAAGGCAATGTGAGCGCAAAGCGCGAGCGAACATTTTATATCCCGACATGAAAGCTTAAAAAAAATAATTTCCAAGTCTTCCCCTTATCTTATTTTATTCACTCATCTTCCTCCTCTTATGCTTGCCTTCCTTCTTTTCTCCTCTCTTTTCCCTTTTTCTTTTTTCCTTTCTTTTCCCCTTTTTTCTTTTTTTTTTTGCTCCGCCAATAGGGGGGGCCCGGGCCCCTCGGCCCCCCCTGGATCCGCCTATGGATGATGATAATGGTGATATGATGATGGTGGTGATGATGATGTTGATGATGACAATGATGATGATGACGATGATGGCGATGATGATGATAATGATGACGACGACGATGATGATGATGATGATGATGACGATGATGGTGATGATGAGGATGGTGATGATGATGATGATGAAGAAATGGTGATGATGATGACGATGATAATGATAAAGATGATGGTTATGATGATGATGGTGATAATAATGATGAATGATGATAGTGATGATAATGATGACGACGACGATGATGATGATGATGACGATGATGGTGATGATGATGATGATGATCATGAAATGACGATGGTGGTGATGATGATGACGATGATAATGATAAAGATGATGGTTATAATGATGATGGTGATAATGAAGATGATGAAGATAACGATTAAGATGATGATGATAATGATGGTGATGGTGGTGGAGGGGATGATGATGATGATGATAATGACAATGAAAAGTGTGATGACGATGATAATGATGATGGCAATGATAAAGTTGATGACAATGGTGATGATGGTGATAATGATGATGAAATGATGATAATTATGATGATGATGATGATGTTGATGATGAAGATGATGAAGATAATGAAGATGACGATGAAGATGATGATAATAATAATGGTGGTGATGATGAAGAAGATGGGGACGATGATGATGTCTGATGATGATGATGATGATGATGATGATAGTTGTAATGCTATTAATGATGCTAATAATAATGATAATATTTGTAATAAGCATAATAACAATAAAAATGGTAAAAATAACAATATTGCTTAAAAGGCAAGTTAATAAAGTTTCTTTGACACAGCAGTTAATCATGACTGGAGCCCTACTTTTTATATCACCCTCCAAATTAAATCTGAGGGATGAAGTTGCAAGAGATGGGTCAAATATACTGTAAGCGTCTTTATATCGTACATGTCGCTTTCAGCAACCGCGTAGCCAGGATTTCATTTTGGAGGGGGCGTTAAATGCACGCGAAGCGTGCCAACACTTACAGAGCGCGCGAAGCGCGCTCTCTAGGTGGTGGGTGCAGGGAGGGGGAGTTTCCCCCTCCTGCGCGAAGCTTTCGGTGTGTCATAAATTAAAATGAAAAGGAACCGTCTCTCTTGTCTCTAGTACCTATATCAGCTCCATTTCAGTTGACTATATTGTGATTTTGAACCTTGTTTCCAAAAGTGTTTGTGAACGCACAAAAGAGGAATAAAATGGAGGAAATTATAGTAATAACTACCCTGCGCGAAGTGCTGAAGCTAAAGCGTTTTATCTTTTTTTTTTGCAAAGAAAAGACTCCCGAGAAAAGGGTATTCTCTAAGTCATATTGAATGCTTCCTTTGGAAAGATCAGATTCGGTTACAAAAAAAAAATAGCCACGGTCCATATTTAACTCGCAAACAGAGAAGAAAAAGGGTGTATGCCGGGAGGAAGATATTCCTCCCCGCGCAGAACAATTCGAAACTCTGAAATTTTAAAAGGCGGACGTTTCATCAAATGTAGATATCTCTAATACCCCATCGGCTCTAATTCAATTGATTTTCTAAGATTATTGAACTTCATTTCAAGGAAAATACTGCTCAAAAAGTTAAAACTTCTGTGATTAAATTATATAAAAAGGGATGTTATATACTTTCTTTGACTTGTCCTGAAGCGCTTTATTTTGAATGATATATATGATTCAAAATTTCAAACTGAGGGCGCAAAATAGGACAGGAGATGAATATGCAGAGAAATTACATGAAACTTAATAGAATTTGATTAAAAGAAATATTTCACTTTTTTATTAAATACGACACGAATTTCATATCTTCCTCTTTTTAAATCAGAAACCTGTTCACACTCAAATTATGGTTGTTTATTAGTAATGAGCTGAAAAGCGGAAAGGGTTGCCTATATGGACGTGACGGCAGAAACTGATATAAAGATTTGACCAGCCCTGAGCCGACCCGACCAGAAGTTGCGCGATCAGTTTGAAAAAAAAGAACTTCATACACTTCGGCCTAACTTTACTCTGACTCCATGCCCTCATGTATACATTTGAACTTGAACTGGCAAGAAACACGTATAG